>NC_091777.1:66174550-66832050 GCF_029378745.1 Bos indicus
AGATCCCACTTGCTGTGGAGCAGCGGAGCCCATGTGCTTCAGCTACTGAGCCTGTGCTCTAGAACCAGTGAGCCCGAGCCCAGGCTCTGAAACGGGATAAACCACCGCAGTGAGAAGACTGTGACCCCAATGAAGAGCAGCATGCTCACCGCAGTGGGAGAAAGCCCACGCGCAGCAACGAAGATCCAGCACAGCCTTAAATGTAAATAAATTAATCTAAAAACTAACAACCAAAAAAAATTGATGTACCGAAGTGTGGGGGAGACTTTGGGGTGAAGTGTCCTGGTTTCCTTCAGAACAGTAGGGAAAGGGGCTCGCCAGCCTTGGTTTCTTGGGCTCCTGATGCCAGAGGCTTCTTTCAGTGCTGCCTTTCTTGATGCTCCTCCATAGCACTGCTTGCCAGCATAATCTCCTCCACCTCAACGTTAAAACTGGAAGTGTTCCACCCTGGATCCTAAAGTCCATAACCAAAATGATTTAAAAAATAGCCTTAGTGACCTAGTTTGTTTTAAGGCATTATAACCCCCAGATCTTATCTCCTTCCAGAATTAGCTATACGACCATCTGCTTGGTTTTCTGACTTGGATGCCTCATAGAAACGACATATTAAAAGTGGTGCAGCATGAAAACCCTGTTCTTTCTCACCCTGGATGGGCCACAGACTGTGCCGTGTCTGAATGGATTCCACCACTCTTCACCCAGTGACTGTTCTAGACCCTGGAAGCGTTCCCTCATCCTGTATTTCCACATGACACGGACAACCCATTGCCCAGTCCTGTCCCTTCTTCCTTCCGTTTGTATCTCCAAACACTTCTAGTTCCTCAGCTACCCCCTGGTGTTGTTCAGCCACTAAGTTGTGTCCGGCTCTTGGCTGACAGTATTGAGTGTAGCACTTAATATAGCAGCATCCTTTAGGATTTTCAATAGCTCACCTGGAATTCCGTCACCTCCACTAGATTTGTTCCTAGTAATTCTTCCTAAGGCCCACTTGACTTCACAGCTACCCCTGCCACCAACTAATTTATTTAACCACTCATTCCTTGAAGGAATCCATGTTGTTTCCAGTTTGGCACTCTGATGAACAAGAGATGCTAAGGCCATGCAAGTTCAAGATTTTGGGGGATGATAAATGTTATTTGTTGGGGAGAGATTGGGGCAGCTCCTCCAGACCACCCTCTTATTTGATGCCTCACTCCCTAGAAGAACTCACATGATCCCACAAAGCTGACTTCCTGCAGGTGAAACTGCTACCCCATGGCCCACGGCCCAAGGCCCTGCAAGCCTCAACTATACAAGAACCCTCGTCAGGTATTCCAAGGGCTTCCTGGGAGCCAGGCAAGGCCAGAGTTTCCTTGGAATGTGCAGGTTTTGAACACTGTGGGCCTGCTGAGTCAATCATTTACTACATGGTCTATTTTAATTTGACTGGAGTTGAGTTTCTGGATTGTATGGTACTTGGAAAGTTTTTTGTTGTGTTTGTAAACCACCACTGTTTTCCACAGTGGCTGTACCACTTTACATCACCGCTAGGATGAATGATTGATTTTCCCTTGACCTCCTCACCATTTTGCTACTGTTCTGTATTTTCTTTGAGGCGTTCTGAGGGATCTGCCTAGGTATATCCCTATGATTTCCATTTGCATTCCTAGGAAATGCCTCATAGCTTTCCATATGCATATTTGCCATTTAATGGTATCTCCTTCTCTTGGGTAAAATATATTATGTGTATTTTGTCTATTCTATATTTGGATTTTTTAAAAGATAACACCATGATGTTTTGAGAATTTTTCATGTTCGTATCTGACACGTGGTTTGCACGTTTTCTCTCCTGGCCTCTGTCCTTGGTCGTTTCATCCTCTTCACAAGGTGCTTCAGAGCGTAGGTTTTTAATTTTGACAACTTTCAGTGTCTCTATTTCTTTTCATGGATCACACTTGTGGTGTCAAATTTTAAAATCACTGTACCTGACCCTGGGCTTCTCCGGTGGCTCAGTGGTAAAGAATCTGCCTGTGATGCAGGAGTCACAGGAGACACAGGTTCTATCCCTGGGTCAGGAAGATCCCCTGAAGGAGGAAATGGCAACCCACTCCAGTATTTTTGCCTGGAGAATCCCATGGACAGAGAAGCCTGGTGGGTTACATTCTATAGGGTTGCAAAGAGTTGGACATGACTGAAGTGACTTAGCACGCATGCACAACTGACTCTAGATCCCCAGTTTTTCTCTTGGGATTTTTTTTTCCTCTAAAGTGGAAAACTTCAACTAGAGCTACAACTGGAGAAACCTTGTGTGCAGCAAGGGAACCCGCACAACCAAAAAAAAGGCCTCTGCTCAAAATGATGGGATTCAGACGTTCATCCAGGAAGTCCCCGGTGGCTCAGTGGTTAGGATGCGGTGTTTCACTGCTGAAGACCCAGATTCAATTCCTGCTTGGGAAACTAAGATCCTGCAAGCCACGTGGCTCTGCCAAAGTAAACAAACCTCACCTTCCCACAAACGAAACCATTAATCCATTGTTGTCTATGCATCCTTATATGCTTTTTTTTTTTTTTTTTTAATAAGGATCTATTTATTTATTTTTATTTTACTTTCTGGCTGTGATGGATCTTTGTTACCCTTCATGCTAGAGTGCAGGCTTCTCAATGCCATGGCTTCTCTTGTTGCAGAGCATGAGCTCCGGCCAAGGGGGCTTCAGTAGTTGCAGCACATCTGGTCAGTAGTTGGTGCCTCATTGTGCTTAGTTGCCCTGTGGTGTCTTCCTGGACCAGGAGTCCAACGTGTCCTCCGCACGGGCAGGCAGATTCTACCACTAGAGTCTGCTTAGTTGCCCTGTGGAGTCTTCCTGGACCAGGAGTCCAAGCCTTGCCCTCTGCACTGGCAGGCAGACTCTACCACTAGACGACCAGGGAAGCCCCCTTGGAAGCTTTAGCTGTACATTGCCCGCTGCAGAGTTTATTTAAGCCCTTTGCGGAGCCTGGGAACTCTCTGGTCTCACTCTGGGCAGCCCGCCTGAGGGTCCAGGCTCAGAGGTGGGCCTGGAGGAGGCCAGGGATCCCCGTTGCCCACAGTGCGCTCCCGCTGCCCCAGGATCTGGGTCTGTCCCATTGACGTTCCTGCCGGTTGTCGGGCGCCACCTGAAGCCTCTTTTATATCGTCCTTTCCCTCTGCAGCCGCGGCCCCCAACCTTCGTGGCACCAGGGACTGGTTCTATGGAAGAGAATTTCCCATGGACAATGGGGAAGGGGGTGGTTCAGGCGGTAATGAGGCAGGAGGTGGGTGGGTCCCAGGTGAGCACTGGAGATTCACTCCCTGTGGACTGAAACTCCAAGTTGAGAATAGCAGGACAATTTAGGGAGGAGGCTGGGCCCTGCCCAGACCACACATTTCTCAGGAGACCTGTCTGACCACATGTGCACAGAAAGTCTCCTCGGAGGTCAAAGGGGAGTGATGTTAACTAATGCCAGGCTACCCACGGGCCTCTTCGCTGGAACCCATCTTGGCTAAGACGAGTGCGCACATCCAGGAGAATCCTGAGATGCACCAAATACGGCCTGTGAACCAGGCAAATCAAAATGACCCGCCGAAGGAAACCCGGAAGAAATGCCCCGACTAAGTAAGTAAAACTGCCGCGAGGGTTCGACTCAGTGACTCCCTTTCCCTCAGTCGGCCGGAGTGTTTATCCACGCGCCCTGTACTCTCTTCTCTTTAGTAAATACTCACTACTTTCTGTCTTTGCGGGCATTCTTCTCTGCAAAGCGGAAGGGTTGGGACACTTGTCACCGACCACCGGTCTAGGTAGTATCTGGTGCTTTCACCGTGGCGGCCGCCCTGACTCTGGCTCGGAACCGAAGCCTGGGAGGCCGCCGGGGCAGGCGGAATCGGCTGGTTGTTGCTGGGCGGTGGGCCTCCTCCTCTCTCCGGAGGCTGTGCCGGCAGGTTCTGGGGGCGGAGGCCGAGACCGGCCCCTCAGTCCAGGCCTGGGTGTGGGGCTGCCCGGCCGATCGACCAGCCTCCACCGGAGCCCCTCCGGCCGGCGCGGGGAGCGGGAGAGGGTCTCCCGGGACCAGAGGTGGGAATCAGGCCAGGCCTGGCTGGGAGGCCGGGGCGAGCCGGGCTGCAGATCCACCTGGTCCCGGCCTGTGGACTCCGTCCCCCGCAGCCACGACTCCGGGCGCTGGGTCTCCTGGGCCCCGTGTCTCCGGGGAGGCAGTGACCCCCCCCCCCCCCCCGCCCCCCCGGAGCCCAATGGGCTGTTTGGTTCGCTCCTGAGACGGTGCTGCGTACGCGGGTTTCAAACCCTGTGAGCGCTGAGCTGGGCCTCTTTGCATCTGTTTTGGCATCCGCTGGGGATATGCCGGTGAGGGGGTCCTCTGCCCACAAAACTTGTCTTGATATTTGGTGAGGGGACTGCTGGTGCATTGATGAGGAACGCAACTCACTGCGTGGGCACTAGGGCGTGTCCCCTCCCTGGCGGTGTGTCCCCACCTACCTGAGTCCTTGAAGGGACCGAGTCTTACCTGTGGCCTGGAGACACCTCTGCACTGCCCTGAGACTTTCCCCCAAGTACTGAGAGTGTACTCTGGCCTCAGACACGTTCCAGTGGTGCTTCCTCTCCTTTCATCCCCTGAATCTCATGCCTGCCCTTTCATCACATCTAGACTGGAGTGTGCTCTTACCCGTTTTTAGTTTATATGACTTATAACCCAACCCCCTGCACTATTTATTACACGAAACTACTCTTTCTCCTTGGAAATTTTCATCCTATTAATTTCTTTTCTTCATTCTCTGTCTTCCTGACTCCCCGCACCCCGCCCCCCCACCTCAGGGTCCACACTTTATTGTCAGAAAGGAAGCCCTACAGAGCAGGGCCAATGCATGTGATCTAAAGAGGTCACTGTGGAGAAAAACCAAGATCATGCTGGCAGAAGAGATCACCGAAGGACACAGTCCAGGGGAGGCCAGCCAGCCAGGAACACAGCAGGCACGGTGAGCCAAGGCCAAGGTGGCCAGGGCACACAGTGGCCAGGTCATGGGGCGAGGGAGGCCAGTGCCCACCCCTCCTGCTTCTTGTAGCTCTCCAGGTGTGCAGGGGCCCAGCCTCGTGGGAGGAGGAAGCACAGGAAGCCAAGTGAGCCCAGTGAGGACACCCCATGGGCTGGAGCTGCTCCCTGGAAGCGTGGAGTGGACCTGGGCACGCGGCGCTGGGAGCGGCCAGCCTGGCCTCCCAAGCCTCTCAGCAGCAGCAGGGACACAGTTGCACGGAGGGGACTGCAGGACGCAGGCAGCTGGAGCCCAAGGTGTGAGGTCAGAATCCCCCCTCACCTATTAACCACAAAGGCCTCCTCGCTTTTTGTCTCCTGTGCACCACACGCTTGGACTAATGCATGGCACACAGTGGTGACTAGTGTGCGTGTGTGCAAAGTCACTTCAGTCGTGTCTGACTCTTTGCAAATTCATGGATTGTGTAGCGCACCAGTCTCCTCTGTCCCTGGGATTCTCCAGGCAAGAATACTGCAGTGGGTTGCCCTGCCCTCCCACAGGGGCTCTTCATGACATGACCCAGGGATGGAACCTACGTCTCTCACGTCTCCTTTGTTGTCAGGTGGGTGCTGTACCCCCAGTGCCACCTGGAAGCCAGGCGATTCTAACAGATGCGTTCAAAAGCAGCAAAGGCATTCTCTAATGTTCCAACTGGCTCGTTTGAACATTAGAGAATGTTCTCTCTCTAATTTGGCTGGTTTGAAGTTGGCTTTTTTCCCCCTGTTGTGGAAGTTAGTAAGTTTTGAGTGGGGACTTCCCGGTCGTCCACTGGCTAAGACGTCATGCTCCCAATGCAGAGGGCCAGGGTTTGACATTTGGTCAGGGAACTGAGATCCCATATACTGCAACTAAAGATCCTGCACGCCACAGCGAAGATCGAAGATTCCCCCTGTGCTGCAACTGACACCTGGTGCAGCTCAAGCAAGTTAAGTCCCCAGGCCACTTCAAAGCAGAAGTGTTTTCTTCCCAAATCCCCTTCCTCCCCATTTAAGTACTTTGCTGGAGTTAAGCTCTGTCTTATTTCTGTGTCCTTCCCAAATTGTTGTGATGTACAAGGGATTATTTCTTAATTTCCTTGTCAAAATTCCAACTTTCCCAAACAAGTGACTTACTTCAATAGAGTCCATAAGCAGTTCTTCCATTCTTAGGCGGGATTCACCTTATTACTACAGTGACCTTAAAGTCTTGCCAAAACCAGCACTCAACTCTCTTTCCCTTGGTGTTTCACTTAGTATGTCTGGCAAAAATTTACAAGTTTTGACTTTTTACTGTGATAATGTTGTGCAGGGACATCATCCAAGTCTTAATTCACATTGTAATTAGTGATTATTTATAGCGAAGTAACTTGTAGGTACTTTTTAATACCACACGAAAATACCAGGTTTTTTCTCTCCCTACTCCTTTAAAGAGCTAGTAATATTGAATTGGCACAAAAATTTGTCTAGGTTTTGCTATGAAGATGTTATGCAGAAAACTGACTGCACTTTTTGGCCGACTCACCATGTGCTGTAGGTCCCAGCCACTGGTAGCAGTGATGGATGCTCTCAGCTGGGATGCCCCAGGCACTCACTGGAAGACCTTGTAACTTCACTGAGTCCTACTGCCATTCCCCCTGCACCGCAGTGCTTGTGGTTCTTACTATAACCGTAGGAAGAACGTCAACAAAATCTGATCCGAAACTTGAGGAACAAGACATTACTGAGAGCCTGTGGAGGGTGTCCTGGGGGCATGCCACAGTGAGGTGGTGAGGGAAAGGAAGGGAACACAGACTTGAAGCTCTGCCTTTATTAGTTTCCAAGGGTGGTGGTCTCTAGGGTTTCATGGTTTTCACTTGTCCTGAGTAGGTTTACAGAGCTCAAGGGTGTATTAGGGTGCAGGAGACTGGAAGGAAGGGTTTCTTACACTGGGGCACATACAAGCACTTGAATGTTTTCCAGGCTATGCTGCGTGGGGGA
The DNA here is from genome assembly GCF_029378745.1 of Bos indicus. NCBI lineage: Eukaryota > Metazoa > Chordata > Mammalia > Artiodactyla > Bovidae > Bos > Bos indicus. The sequence continues at coordinate 66,181,544 of NC_091777.1, forward strand.
CAGCAAAACGGACAAACCATCAGCAACTTCCAGAACAGCCAGCTTACAAGCACGGGGCCTGGGTGCAGCCAGTATGTTTAAACAGCTTCAGAGAGACCAAACGAACCACATCTAGAATGTGGTAAATTCTACTGGAAGGATGGATGAAACTTATGAAACATAGAAGCTTCTAAAGATGTGTTTTGCAAGCAGCTTGGGATACCTCAGTACTGTATTTTGTGTATAAGTTACCTGGAGCAATGAAGATTCTTTATCTTAGAGTGGTCCCGAGATGTTAGGTGTTACAATCCACTATTATAGTGGGCCTAGTGAGCTAGATGAAGGCAGAGTGAAAGCTTCAGAAAGCTGAAGCTCCCGTCACCCACTCCTTTCCAGCGGTTATAACATAAGGCTTTATTTGTAACAGCCAAAACCGGGAACAAGCCAATGTGCAATCAGGTGGGTAAACAAACGGTGCCTCTATAGAGGAACACTCTGCTGAGAAATGAAGGCACTTACATAAGCAGCACTGTGAGCTGCACAGGGAAGAAAGCACAGTATCAATTAAAAAGTAAACAGTTTAATGATTCCAACTATATAAAATTTTATAAAACAAGCTAATTTACTGTGAAAGAGTAAAATCAATAGCAACTATAAAGGACAGAAGGGAGAGTTTTTAAAAGGGTACAAGTGAGTTTCCTGGTAGCCTAGAGGCTAGAAACCTGGGCTTCACTGCCACAGCCCCAGATCAACCTCTGGTTGACTTGAGATATCCCAGAAGCTATGCAGGGTGGCTAAAAAAAAAAAAAAATGAAAGGGAACAAGCAAACTATTTGTTGTAGATATGTTTTTTAATAGTTTTATGGGTGTACAAGTAAACAGTATCATATTGTACAATTTTAATCAATTATATTTCAATAAAACTTTGTAGAAATTTGTTTTATGTAGAAATTTTCCTAGTCTTTTTTTTTTCCCCCATAACCAGAGCTTTAGAAACCTGCCTTTCCCTGGCAGGCCCTCCATCAAGGAAAAAAATATACTGGTAAAGACTGTTTTTGAGTCAGCAGGAAACTGGTCACAAAAGCTATATCCCTGGGCTCCAGCTTCATCCCCGTCTGTCATTGTCTGTGCAGCATGATGCTTAGGGTGAAAAGGCCAGAGGTTATGAGAATAAGCAAAGCTTTATTTGCTCTGACAATGACTGCAACTAAAGGAAGAATACATGAGCGGAGTGTACTCACGCATCTAACACACCACAGTCACTGGGACATTTGTGGAGGTGCCTTTACAGCAGGCACGTCCTTTCATTGCCACAGCCTCCTCCAGTGCACATAACCACATCCAGCATTTCTGTGTGAAGTTTCTGGCTTCACCCTTGAAATCGTTCAGTAACACCAGAAAACCCAGCTCGAGACCTGAAGGCACATGATTTCTGCAGTACCTGGAGCTTCTCCACAACAGTGCTCAGCATTATGTGTAATACTGGGGAAAAGGGAACTGATTTCTATGCTTCTCACAGAAGCACCAGAGGTGCTTCTTACAGGTGACCTCTGGGTCCCCATATTCCCTGCATCCAAGCCATAAATTAGGGCCCTTTACTAAAAGCCCTCTCTCTTTCCCAGGAGACTTTTGGCAGCTATGCAAGCTGGACCTCTAGGGGAAGATGGTAAGCCTATTGCTGTCAATGTTACCCACACTTCGCTAAAATTGGATTGAGCCCTAATTTGTCAGAGGGGAAGGAATATGAAGTACCCCTGAAAATTATTCATACTGTTCTGTAGAGAATGGGACAGAGATGAGACATCTCCCTCCCCTGATCAAACTGCCAGGACTGATAAAAAGTGTTGGAACCTGGAAACTACTGGCTGGTAGGGGTGAGGCTTCTGCTACAGAAACCAGAAGGGATATAACTGAGGAAACAGAGCCAGCAGTGAAATATGCAGAAAGGCTTCTAAAAGCTTCCCACCAACCTACAAACGCAAAGGGAATGTTTCTGCTGTGTATGTTCAGCTGTATAATGCTCAACTTCTAGGAGATGGCCCCTTCACCAAGAAACCCATGTTCCCTGTTGGGCTTAGACCTTTAAGATGGTTTCCCCAAATCTGCTGCATAATTTTCTAGTTGAATATAGACACTGGCTGTGACTGGTGTTCTCACAGTCATTGCATTCGTGAGGTTATCTGGTGTGCAGTTTTCTGTGTTGAATGATGTGGGAGCTTTGACTAAAGGATTTCCCACATTCCCCACATTCATAAGGCTTTTCTCCTGTGTGAACTCTCCGGTGCTGAATGAGATTGGACTTTTGGCTGAAGGATTTCTCACATTCATCACACTTGTAAGGTCTGGCTCCAGTGTGAATTCTCTGGTGTTGATTGAGGGTGGAACTGTGGCTAAAGGATTTCCCACATTCCCCACACTCATAAGGCCTCTCTCCAGTGTGAATGCGCAGGTGCTGCACAAGTTTGCATTTGTAACTGAAAGATTTTCCACATTCAGTGCATTTATAAGGCCTTGCCCCACTGTGGATCTTCTGGTGTTGAATGAGATTGGAGCTTTGGCTAAAGGAATTCCCGCACTCACCACACTTATAAGGCCTGGCTCCAGTGTGAACTCTCTGGTGTTTAATGAGAGTAGAGCTGTAGCTGAAGGATTTCCCACACTCACCACACTCATAAGGCCTCACTTTACTGTGAATCTGTAGGTGCTGCACAAGTCTTAGTTTGTAGCTAAAGGCTTTCCCACATTCATTGCACTTATAAGGCCGTGCTGCAGTGTGACTTCTGTGGTGTTGAATGAGTCTGTAGCTTTGGCTAAAGGACTTCCCACATTCGCTGCACTCATAAGGCCTTGCTCCTGTGTTATCAGGTCTCTGGCAATTGATAAGGAGGGAACTTTGGTTAAAAGGTTTCTCACAGTCATCACAGTCCTGATAGTTTTTTCTAGTGAGAATCTGCTGATTCTGAAAAAGTGTGTATTCACAGCTAAACAGTTTCTCATACTCACTGCACTTGTACTGACTTTTTCCACCAAGAAAGGGCTCTGCACACTGAGAGCTGCTCTGTGGCTTTGTCCCTTTGAGTGTGGCCTGATGCTGGAGGAGGTTCAGCATAGCCAGGAAATCCTTGCCCACTTCCTCACAAGTGAAGGGCTTTGCTGATATGTGAAATCTGCAACTTCTCACACATGCCTTGTCTGTGTCCCTTCTGGATGGCTTCTCATTGCTGGGCTCTGGGTGGAGGCCAGGGCTGAACCTTGGTTGCTTCTCACACTCCTCACCGGGCTGTGAGTTTTGCTCAGGATGCAGGCCTTGGTGCTCAGGCAGCTGTAGATCGTCTCTCCTGGCCCTGACACACCCCTCACAGGGCTGAGTCTTCTCCATGGATGGGTATGGAACTACAGTCTTGCCCCGTGATGTTTGTTCTACAGGAACACTCTCCACAGAAAATGCCACTGCCTCCTCCATTCCATACCAACAACCTGAAAGCACAGACGTGCGGGTGAGATGCCTGTCGTCTGTGGTGGAGGGGGCAGCCTCTACACAATTCTGTGTGAGACTCAGCACAGCCCATTGGATTGTTCTCAATATGAGGTTGATGTGCAGTACTGAGGCTCTGAAAGTCTTAAGAATTAGGAAGCCTCATAAGATAAAGAATGTAAAGGGGAGAGGTGCAGAAAAGAAAGAAACATCCAGTTCAAGTTCTCTGCCAACACCCTTCATGAGAGCCTTGGCTGAGTGACATTTCAGCGCTATGTGAGAGTTTCATGAACAGCAGCCTGGGACACTGGTTGGATTTTTTGGCAGCACAATTAGAGGTGGCAGGCTCATGAAGAGGTAGCTTAGCCCAGCCCTGTTGACCCTAGTGCCTACCAGCCAGGCAACTGGGGAAAGGAGGCAGCACCTGTGTCTGAAGTGAGCAGAGTTGAGTACAAGGTACTGGGGTAGGTGTGAGGGCCTTACCCAGTGAGGTCACAAGCGCAAAGTTCTCCAGCATCACATCGTGGTACAGGCATCTCTGATTCTCATCCAGGAGACCCCACTCCTCCCAGGAGAAGTACACAACCACATCTTCAAAGGTCACACTGCCCTGCCATGATGGGGGAAAAGATGAAATCACAAACTCTCCCAAAGACCACAACCCATCACTGACACATCGACCTATGCCCACCCTCTCTCCAACTCGGGAGATGAAACCAGACCCACTGTCTGCAAATGGCCCCACTGATCACTGGGGCCAGAAGTCACCAAGAGGAGGCACACAGGCAAAAAGACATGGCACAGCTGCCAGGCAATGTCCCTAACTTGTGGGCAAATCATGTACGTCTCCCACTGGGGCCCTGAGACTTACTCCTTCTGCAAATGCACATCCTTCTTAATATGGTACATCCCTCACATCTCTAGACACCACAGCCACATGTCCCAGGCCACCATCTGACCACCCCACAGCTTAAGTGCCTCTTTGGCATCCCTATAAATTATGGTAGTTCAATCATCTCCTACTTTACCCCAGGGGGGAGGATGGGATCATGTCCTATGGTTATAGAGATGACCAAACACAGGAGACCTAATGTTGGTCAGATGAGATCAACAGCAACGTATTAATCATCTACTCAGTCTGGGAGATGAGGAGACCACACACTCACAGAGCCAGAGTGGAGCTACATGAATGGAAAGAGTGAACAATGATCCTCCAGGGGCAGGCAGGGAACTGAAACCACCTGAGAAGGGATGAGCAGAAAGTCCATTTAATCCCTGTGAGAAAGAAGACTGTTGGGTTAGGAGACCTTATGTGTAGGAGCAGAGTGAGAAGAACCAGCACTCAGGCCATTTGAAGTCCTCATGGTTTCACAACACAGCACTTAAATAACACTGGCTTTAATCTTTAATTTTAGGCTTACACCACAACCTGGCAAAAAACATCCAGAGTATACTTTGACAATTCAAACAGGATTCAAATACTCCCAGGGACTTCTCATGACTTCCTGAGCTGCAGCAGCCCCAGATCTTTCTCTGGAGACCTCATTACTTAGGGGCAGGTCCTTGCCTCAGACTCTGCATTCAGAACATGTCTGCTCTCAGACACACGTGGCCCTCTCCACTTCTGGGCTGCACTCTCAGCCATCACAACTTTCTTCTGTTCACCCAAGCCACATTCAAAGCTCAGCCCCATGCAGTGGACCACCCCCGGCCTTGTGACTCTTACAAATGACCACGTTTGCCCAGGACCTGGTGCCACTAATAGCACTCTCTCTTCAGGTCCCATGAATCACTGTATCCAGTCCTCAGCTGTAAAGGCAGGTGGGCCAATAGCTACCATCCAAGTGCAAGGCCTCGCTGGGGGTGTCTAACCCCTGCCAGCCAGGCCCCATCCTTGGGGAACCCAGAGGGCACCTCCCAGGTACAATCACATGGGCTCAACCTGCACTTGTCAGTCCAATGCTGAGGATGTGGAATCATCAGCTCCTACTACCTCTCCACGTGCACATCTCTCATCTGCAGGCACAGCTGTCCCAACTCTCTGACTCATCACACAGCTTAAGAGGCCTCGATAAAGAGAACCCCCTACTGCTACAGCCCTGTGCAAGACCCAACCACCTGAAAGTGAAGTCACTCAGTCATGTCTGACTCTTTGTGACCCCACAGACTGTAGCCTACCAGGCTTCTCTGTCCATGGGATTTTCCAGACAAGAATACTGGAGTGGGTTGCCATTTCCTTCTCCAGGGGATCTCCCCAACTCAGGGATCGAACCCAGGTCTCCCTCATTGTAGGCAGATGCTTTTACCGTCTGAGCCAGGGAAGTCCAACCATCTGAGGCAGCCTAAAATCCAGGCCCCCCGCCTTGTCTGCCTCTGATCTGTGCTTCAGTCTCAGGCACCCAGAACCATGCATGGATCTTAAAATATACCATAGCCCTCTTCCCAATTTGTTTGCACTTTCCCCTTTGGGGTTCCCTGGTGGCTCAATGGTAAAGAACCTGCCCGCCAATGCAGGAGACATGGGTTTGATCCCTGGTCTGGTAAGATCCCCTGGAGAAGGGAATGACTACCAACTGTAAATATTGCCTGGGAAATCCCAAGGATAAAGGAACCTTGTGGTCTACAGTGGATGGGGTTGCAATGAGTCAGACACAACCGAGCATGCATGCACTGATGTACCCTACTATCAGAGCCCTTCTCTTTCCTACTACCATTATTGAAACATTTGCAGTCTCAATCTTTGGCTTATTAAGGATTAAAATTCACTGGTACTTTCCATGTGAGTTCCCACAGTCTTCCCATACCCGAGTCCTAACTTCCTCTTACTACAAAGACACTAGTGGTTCGTGCTAATAACCTCACTTTAACTTAATTACCTCTTTAAAAATCCCACCTCCAGATACAGTCCCATTCTGAGGTCCTGGGGGTTAACACTTCAACTTAAAAACTTCAGGGAATGTAATTCTTCTCATTACATGGACACAAATGTTTCCATTCACCTCTAAACTCATCTAGCAGTGTGAGTGAAATACATCAGGCTCCATGAAAGATCACCACAAAGTTCTTGTGAGTCAAGAAAATGCTGAACAAGAGCAGCTCCAGTCTCAGGGTCCCTTTGCCCCAATTACTCCTGGGCCTCTGCATTCACCACAGTCCACTCTTCCCTTGGGAGTCTTGGCCACTTGTTAGACTGTCCCTTCCTCCCACAAATGCCATCTCCTCCAACCAGGTGCCCCAGAAAGAGATGCAGAATGACCTGTTCTTTCTGACCTGAGAGTAACATTACCAAGGGTGAGAATTCCCTTTCCTAAATGTGACACTGAGCTCCTTCCACCCAGTGGTCACCACCTATGTGGCTCTAATGCTGAACTGTTTCAGATTTCTACATTTTTATAACCTCCAACTAACTGGATACCTCCATTCTATATTTTCTGAAACACATCAGGCTCTTAAACATGGCCCAAAACAAAACTCCCACTATCCTCACTGGAAATTGTTCCTACTCCCTTCACTGACTGCTCCAGCCCTGTGAATGGAGACCCCCATGTTCAGCTGTAAAGACAAAAACCTTAGGAGTCATCTGTGAAGAGGCCTTACAAATAAATAGCTGAGAAAACAAGCAAAAGACAGAGGAGAAAACAAAGATTTACCCTACTGAATGCAGAACTCCAGAGAAACAGCAAGGAGAGATAAGAAAACCTTCAATGAAACAGAGGAAAACAACAGAATGGGGAAGACTAGAGAGAACTCTTCAACAAAATTAGATATACCAAGGGAACAATTCCTGCAAAGATGGGCACAATAAAGGACAGAAAATGCTATGGATCAAACAAAAGCAGAAGAGACTAAGACGTGGCAAAAATACACAGAAGGACTATGTAAGAAAGATCTTAATGACCCAGATAACCACGATGGTGTGATCATTCACCTAGAGCCAGACATCCTGGAAGGCAAAGTCAAGTGGACCTTTGAGAGAAGCATCACTACGAACAAAGCTAGTGGGGGTGATGGCATTCCAGCTGGGCTGTTTCAAATCCTAAAAATGATGCTGTGAAAGTGCTGCACTCAATATTCCAGTAAATTTGTTTGGAAAACTCAGCAGTGGCCACAGGACTGGAAAAGGTCAGTTTTCATTCCAATACCAAAGAAAGGTACTTCCAAAGAACATTTGAATACTGTACAATTTGCACTCACTGCAGTATGTAAACTGAGAGCTTCCAGATGTACAAGTTGGATTTAGAAAAGGCAGGGGAACCAGAGATCAAATTGCCAACATCTGTTGGATCATAAAAAAGGCAAGGGAATTAAAAAAAAAAAATCTACTTCTGCTTCATGGACTACGCTAACACCTTTGTGTGAATCACAACAAACTGGAAAATTCTTCAAGAGATGGGAATACCAGACCACCTTACCTGCCTCCGGAGAAATCTGTATTCAGGTCAAGAAGGAACAGTTTAAACCAGACATGGAACAACAGACTGCTTCAAAACTGGGAAAGGGGGACTTCCCTGGTAGTCCAGAGGTTAAGAATCTGCCTTGCAATGCAAAGGATGCAGTCTGACCCCTGGTCAGGGAACTAAGATCCCATATGCTGACATGCCTTGGAGTAACTAAGCCTGAGCCGATTCACTACAACAGCAAAGACCAGATGCAGCCAAATGAAATTAAACAACAACAACAACAAAAAAAACTGGGGAAGGAGTCAAGGCTGTATATTGTCACCCTGCTTATTTAACTTATATACAGAATACATCATGTGAAGTGTTGGGCTGGATGAAGCACAACCTGGAATCAAGCTTGCCAGGAGAAATATCAATAACCTCAGATATACAGATGATACCATCCTGACGGCAAAAAGCAAAGAGGAACTGAAGAGCCTCTTGATGAAAATGAAAGAGGAGAGTGAAAAAGCTGGCTTAAAACTCAACATTCAAGAAACAAAGATCATAGCATCTGGTCCCATCACTCTATGGCAAATAGATCGGAAAACAATGGAAACAAGAGATTTTGTTTTCTTAGGCTTCAAAATCAATGCAGACAGTGACTGCAGGCATGAAATCAAAAGATGCTTGCTTCCTCCTTGGAAGAAAAGCTATGAAAAACTATGAAAAACCTAGGCAGTATATGTAAAACCTAGGCAGTATATGTAAAAGGAGAGACATCGGTTTGCCAACAGACAGAGCTAAAGCTATGGTTTTTCCAGTAGTCATTTGAGAACTGGACCATAAAGAAGGCTGAGTGCCAAAGAATTGATACTTTCAAACTTTGGTGTTGGAGAAGACTCGAGAGTCGCTTGGACTGCAAGGAGATCAAACCAGTCCATCCCTGGTTTGAAGGAATCAGGAAATCAGCCCTGAATATTCAATGGAAGGACTGATGCTGAAGCTGAAGCTCCAACACTTTGGCCTCTTCTGTGAAGAGTCAACTCATTAGAAAAGACCCCAAGGCTGGGAAAAGCAACAGAAGAGGGTGACAGAGAGGAGATGGTTGGACAGCATCACCAACTCCATGGACATGAGTTTGAGGAAGCTCCAGGAAACAGTGAAGGACAGGGAAACATTGTGTGCTGCAGTCATGGGGTTGCAAAGAGTCGGACATAATTCAGCAAGTTAACAAAGATCCAACAACTTCACCTCCACAATTGTGTCTTACACACATCCCACCTGAACTAGTGTGGCAGCCTCCTCTCACCCTCCCACCTAAAATGGAACATGCTGGGCAGCGTAAGGAAAGGTCACCTCCATCTTATGGTCCAAATCTCCCCTTATTCCTACCACCTCCAAAATCAACACCCATATTCCAGGTCTGAGTCCTACCTCCCTGCTCTGTTCTCATCAGAAGGAGACTGACATTTCCCTGAATACTCCAGGCCGGCTTCACCTTCACCTTCTTGGACATACTGGTAGGTATGCCCGAGACCACTTCAGTTTACTGATCTCTGGAATGAGGAACACTTCCATATAGTAACCTCCGGCCTTGTCCTGATGCTTCTCCAGGGCCCTGACACCACATGGATAGGGCTGCCATCAGTGAGCCCTGGGAACCCTGCCTTACTGTGAAGGTTCCAAAGGTGCTTCAGCTGTTGTGGGAACGATGAGGTAGACGAAGTGGAGGCGGATGACCAGGGTGGAGCTTCATGGGCTCTGCTCTGCTCACCCCGGAGCAGAGAGCCCTCCAGCTGCCTACACCCTGGGAGACTCAGTCCTCAGCCACAGGACTCAGTCTCCCTGTACTTCACTGTTACCAACCCTCTTAAGCTTGTTTTTCATCTAAAGACCTCCTGGGAAACTTCACGTTTCTCCTTTGCTGAAATTCTCCAATAGTCCCCAGGGATTTCAAAATGAAGAAATAACCCCTGAGCCTGCCAATCCAGGTGCCATTTAATTTTAATTCACTGTTCCCTAAAGAAACAGGTTTCCTGAATGCTCCCAGCTCAGTCCAACCTCCAAGCCGCTATACTTGTGGTGCCCTCTGCCCATCACCCTCTCCCACACGCCATCACTGTCTGTCAGATACAGGGCCCAACCTATGACCACCTCAACATCCTGGATCCCAAGGCTGCAGGTATGTGAGCAGGTGCCCCACACTCTGGGCTTCAGTGTCTGCTGGGGTGAGGGCCCAGAGGACGAGGGTTACCTGATGCGGGTCCCTCAATGTTGCGGCCGCCATCGGACTCCGAGGTGGAGCAGCCTAGCGCTTCAGATCTGTCCCTGTGAAGCAGGCGCAATGGTTTTTCTTGCTCACGTCTCCTTCTCAGTCTGGGTCACCTTGGAACAGACCCAGTGTTCTGGAACCTCTGAGTAGGAAACAGATCGCCACTAGGAGGATGCTGGAAGTCCTGTCCCAACACGATGGTATACACAGAAATGCCCCTCTCCTGGACCTTCATTGGTTCCACGCTGATGTGCCTGTGTTGGCTCGGGGTCCTCTGGGCACTGTGGTTCTCACAGCAGTGAATAAAACACTGAATTAAATAAATAAAACAGTGATTTAAGCAGTGAATTAAAACTCTGCCTGCATGTATAGACTCTGCCCATAGTGCAGGAGATACAGAAGATGTGAGCTCGATCCCTAGGTTGGGAAGATCCCCTGGAGAAGGAAATGGCTTTCTTGCCTGGGAAATCCCACGGACAGAGAAGCTTGGTGGGCTACACTCCATGAGGTCACAAACGAGTCAGACACGACTTAGTGACTAAATAACAGCAGTATTTTAGCTACTAACTGAATGTATTTTTTTAATTAATTTTCTACTTTTGCTTGTGTGGGTCTTGGTTGTTGTGTACGGGCTTTCCCTAGCTGCAGAGAGCGGGGACCACTCTCTAGCTGCTCTGCACGGGCTTCTCATTGCAGGGGCTTCTCCTGTTGCTGTGCATGGGCTTAGTGGCTCTAACAGCGTGTGGGATCTTCCTGAAGCAGAGACTGAACTTACATCCCGTGCACTGGCAGGTGGGTTCTTACCCACTGTGCCACCAGGGAAGTTCCGTCTGCCTTTTTAATAAGTGGTAATGCTGTCTCAGTGATTCAACCTCGCTTCAAGAAACAAGAAGAAATATCTCAAAACTGCCAAACCTTACACCTAAAGTGACTAGAGAAAGAACAGTCCCCCTCAAGTTAGTATAAAAAAAGAAATTTTGGGGGCTTCCCAGGTGGCTCAGTGGTAAAGAACCTGCTTGCCAATTCAAAAGACACGGGAAGACCCCACATGCTGCAGAGCAACAAAGCCTGTGTTCCACAGCTGCTGAGCCTGCACGCTCAGGAGCCCGGAAGCCGCAACTACTGAGCCCACGTGCTGCAACTACTGGAGCCTGCATGCCCAGAGCTCACGCTCCAACAGAAGAAAGCACAGCAATGAGGAGCCCACACACTGCAACTGGAGAGCAGCCCCTGCTTGCCACAACTAGGGAAAAAGTTCGTGCAGCAACAAAGACCCAGTACAGACAAAAATTTTTTAAATTAGAAAAAGAAATCATAAAGACCAAGGCAGAAATGTGTGAAATAGCAACAAAGAAAACAACAGCAAAGATCAATAAAACTAAGAGTTGATTGTCTGAGAAGATAAATAAAATTGATAAACCTTTAGCCAGATTTACCAAAAAAGAGGTGGTGGGGGGAAGAGGACTCAAATCAATAAAATTTGACATGAAAAAAGAGAAATTAAAACTGACACTGTAGGAATACAAAGGATCATAAAAACTACTGCAAGCAACTCTATGAGGATAAAATGGACAGCATGAAGAAATGGACGAATTCTTGGAAAGGTATAACTTTCCAAGATTGAATCAGAAAGAATTAGAGAATATGAACAGATCAAACAACATGTAATTCAATAGAAGGTATAATTAAAAATCTTCCAACAAAGTCCAGGATCAGGTGGCTTCACAGGTGAATTCTATCAAACTCTTAACAAAAACTGCAGAGAGGGGAATATGCCCATACTTGTCCTATGAAAGTCATCACTCTGACACCAAAACCAGAAAAGAATACCACATATAAAAAATTATAGACCAATGTCACTGATGAACATAAATGCAAAAATCTTCAACAAAATATGAGCAAACAGAATCCAACAACACATTAAAAGGATCATACAGCTTGACTGAGTGGGATTTATCCCGGGGATTCAAGGAAAAACTGGGATGCAATTAAAGAATATACACAAATCAATCAATGTATACACTATATTAATAAATTAAAAATCAGATGATCATCTCAGTAGATGCAGAACAAAATTCAACACCCAGTCATGGTTTAAAAAAAAACTTTTCCAGAAAATAAGCACAAAAGGAATCTACCTCAACATAATAAAGGCTGTATAAAGCAAACCCACAGCAAACATCATTTTCAATGGTGAAAAGCCGAAAGCACTTCTGCTAAGAGTAGGAACAAGGTAATGATGTCCACGCTCACCACTACTACTCAGCACAGACTTGGAAGTCCTAGACACAGCACTCAAAAAAAGAAAAAGAAAAGAAATACTAATTGGAAAAGAGGAAGTAAAAGTGTCACTGTTTGCAAACGATGTACTAGACACAGAAAACCCTACAGATGAAACCAGAAAACTACTAGAGCTCATCAATGAATCTTAAAGTTGCAGGATACAAAAGTAATGCGCAGAAAGCTCTTGCATTCCTATGCACTAACAACAAAAGAGCAGAAAGAGAAATTAAGGAAATAACCTCTTTTACCATAGGAAGAAAAAGAATAAAATACCTAGGGATAAACATACCTAAGGAGGTAAAAGACCTGTACTCAGAAATCTATAACATACTGATGAAAGAAATCAAAGATGACACAAAGAGATGGAGAGAGATATCAAGTTCTTGGATGGGAAGAGTCAATATTGTGAAAATTACTAAAGTACACAAAGCAATCCACAGATTCAATGCAATCCCTATCACATGACCACCAGCATTTTTCACAAAATTAGAACAAAAAAATTTACCATTTGTATGGAAAGCAAGAAGACTCCCAAGAGCTACAGCAAACTACAAAGAAAAATGGAGCTGTAAGGATCAGGCTCCCCACCCTCAGACTGTACTATAAAGCTATAGTAACCAAGACACCACGGCACTGGAACAAAAAAAATACAGATCGATGGTACATGACAGAAAGCCCAGTGACAAACCCACACGTCTATGGGCCATCTAGTCTATGACAAGGGAGGCAAGAACACATACCGGAGAAAAGAAGTCTCTTCTGTAAGTAGGGCTGGGAAAACTGGACAGAATGAAATTAAAACACTACCTTTAAAAAAAAAAAAAAACAAGAAAAACACTGCCTAACACGATACTCAAAAATAAACTTAAAATGGATTAAAGATCTAAAATGTAATACTAGCTTCTAAAAGACTCTTAGAGAAAAACTTAGGGAAAACACTCTTTGACATAAATCACAGCAAGACCTTTTTTGAAGCACCTCACACAGTAATGAAAATAAAAACAAAAATAAATAAATGGGATCTAATTAAATTTACAAGCTTTTCCACAGTAAAGGAAACCACAAACAAGAAAAGATATCCCTCAGAATGGGATAAAATACTTGCAAACAAAGCAGCAAAGGACTAGTCTCCAAATACACAAATAGGGACTTCCCTGATGGGCCAGTGGTTAAGAATCTGCCTTGAAACGGAGGGGACGTGGGTTCAATCCTCAGTCGGGGAACTAAGACCCCACATGCTGCAGAGCAACTACGCCCAGTGCCACAAGCACTGAGCCCACGTGCCACATCAAAAGATCCAGCACGATGCAATGAAGACTCCATGTGCTGCAACTGGGGCCCACATGAAGACATAAAAAGTTAAAACAAACCAAAACATAGAAACAGCTCATGCAGCTCAATATCAAAAGTCAAACAAATGGGCAGAAGAACTAAATAGACATTTCTTGAAAGAAGACATACAGATGGCCAAGAGGCACATGGAAAAATACTCCACATCACTAATTATTAGTGAAATGAAAATCAAAACTACAATGAGGTATCACCTCACATCAATCACAAAGGCCTTCATGAAGAAATCCTCAAGCATTAAGTGCTGGAGAGAATGTGATGAAAAGGGAACCCTCCTGCACTGTTAGTGGGAGTGTAAATGGATATAGTCACTATGGAGAACAGTATGGAGGTTCCTTGAAAAACTAGAAAAAAACCTTAATTCAAAAAGATATATATACGTGTGTATAAGATAATGTTCATTGAAGCACTATTTACAATATTCAGGACATGGAAACAACCTATAGATGTCCATCAACAGATGAATGGATAAAGGTGTTATGTGTATTGGAGAAGGAAAATATGCACACAATAGAGTACTCAGCCATAAAAAGGAACAAAACTGGGTCACCTGTAGAGATGTAGGTGGACCTACAGTCTGCTGAGTGAAGTCAGAAGGAGAAAGACAATCATCATAAGTATGTGGAATCTAGAAAATGGTACAGGTGAACCTACTGCTGCTGCTGCTAAGTCGCTTCAGTCGTGTCCGACTCTGTGCGACCCCATAGACGGCAGCCCACCAGGCTCCCCCGTCCCTGGGATTCTCCAGGCAAGAACACTGGAGTGGGTTGCCATTTCCTTCTCCAATGCATAAGAGTGAAAAGTGAAAGTGAAGTCCCTCAGTCGTGTCTGACTCTCAGCGACCCCATGGACTGCAGCCCACCAGGCTCCTCCATCCATGGGATTTTCCAGGCAAGAGTACTGGAGTGGGGTGCCATTGCCTTCTCCTACTGCCAGGGCACAAATAAGAGATGCAGACACAGAGAATGGACGAATGGACATGAGGGGAGGGGAAGGGGAGAGATTGGATGAATTGGGAGATTACATTTTACATCAATACACTACGTGTATAAAACAGAGAGCTAGTGGGAACCTGTGACACACCACAGAGAGCTCAGCTCAGTGCTCCATGATGACTTGGGGGCGTGGGGGGATGTATGTATTCGTATGGCTGACTCACTTTGTTGTACAGCAGAAACCATCATGACACTGTAAAGTAATCACCCTCCAATTACCAAAAAAAGACGATGCAGTAGATTCAGGGCTCTTTCCTTAATGATTAGAAAACTGGAGTTATTAAAAAAGTTCAAAGCGGCATTGGATTTCAACCATCAAACTCCCCAAATCTGAAAAAGTCGTATGTTATTTAACTTCAGAGCAACATCTCTGAATAATTATTTACAAAACAGTTTTTGCTAGGGAACTGTTGACCAAATCCACCCGCCCTGGCCAGGCGCGCTTGCCTGAGTTGTCTCACAAAAGGAAGTCTCAAAAAAGAACATGTACTGCAAGACAAAACTAACCCGAAAACTAACTGGGAGACTCAGGGAAGGGCAAAAGAGGGAGGAGATGACCAACCCTCCAAAGACCTTCTCACTGGAACCCACCTCAGCTGAGAGATGTTCGTGTCACCAGGAAGGCCCCCGAGTCAGGCTATGGGCCAGGTGAGATGACTGGCAGGAGCCACACCAGAAGCTAACCCCATCACCAGAACACCTGAGACTGTGAGCCACGTGGCAGAGCAGTCCCCCTGGGTTTCCTTGCCCTCCTGCTCTCAGTCAGGGCGCCCCTTCCCAATAAAGTCTCCTGCACATGTGTCTCCTCAGACAATTCATTTCTGAGTGTCAGACAAGAGCCCACTCTTAGGCCATGGAAAGGGTCTCCCTTCCTGCAACAGATTCTTGTGTAGCCTACAACTACTGAATGGCTTCAACTGCTATTCAATAGTGAATGTAAAATTCCCAACAGATTAACTGGAATAGTTCACGAGATTATAAACATAAAAGGAAAGTTTATATTAAATACATGACTGAATATCCTAGGGGGAACTTTCTGAGCCCACATCTTTGGAAAAAGGTGTTCTCCCTACCCAGCAGACAGAGCAGAACATAGACACAGCGGTCAATGCTAATCAGCACAAAGTGACAAAATGTTGAGAAACATAAAGACACAAGAAAGGTTTTCATCTGCCAGTGGCCTGGGTTTACAACCAGAGTCATCCAAAGGACAAAGATAGAAGTGAGTAAGTAAGAAAAAGCCAAACATGCTTACCAGGATCAGGATGGTACACGTGGCTCTGACTTCACAGGCAGGTCCAGAAGGAAGTCTACTGCTGAGAATGTACTGGACTTACTGCTTGTACCTGCAAAGAACAAAGACAATGGAGGCATTAGCCCAGACGACAAGGCCCAAACACACCACGTCAGTACCACAGACGCCGACAACACTTCCTCTCAGTCCACCTGGAAAGCCCCAGGGAGATGTACACACATACCCACACCCCATATTGCTGTTTTTGCTCCTCACCACGCTAACAGGAATGTCAATCTACACCAGGAGTTTCAGGATCCAGTCTAGGAAACAGGAGAAGTCAGAGTAGTCAGTGGATGGAGCTAAGACTTTGATCCCAAAGAGGTGTGCATACAAAGCTTAATGGCCTAGAAACTACTCAGGAGGCAAGTCATGCTGGGAGAAAGTCCCATATTCTTTCCATGTAAATAGAAGATGTGTTTACATCCAGCTTCATTCTATCCAAAAGCTGCCACCACATGATCCCTTTAGAGAAAGGACCAACTTGTTAGCAAAGACCAAGTGATCCAAAGAGGTCTCATCTCATGCCCAAATTGGAATTACAGTTATAGTGAGGAATTTCCAAGGATCCCAACCCAGTCTGAGTGAAGATAATAGCCAAATTAAAGTTAGTAGAAACTACTCCATCAATTTAGAAAGTATGTTAGAGACTGATTTTATTTGAATCAGAGGAATCCGGTGACAAAGATAATGGGTAATTCTAATACCAGAAAATTAACTTGGTTGGTCACATAACAAATCACTTTAATTTAATAATAAGAGCAATCTTTTGTAATAACAAAGCTATTTGGTATAGACTGTTTCATAGTAACAAAGAATAATCAACCTGGATTATTAGTCTCTCAGTGACTAATAATAAAGAGAGATTAAATAAATCATGCTGCATCCTCATAATAAGCATTAGGTAGTCGTGGACATGATCAATAAATTTTCTCTACTGCTGAGCCTTCAGACCATAATTTACATTCCAGAAAAAGAATGCCATATTCAGAATATCTTAAGACAGATATCTTAATAAAAATATCTAATACATATTCTTACCTACTCTTACAAGTAAGAATATCAACAGTAAAAATATGTACATTCTTACTATATATTTAAGAATATCATATAGCAATACTACAAAGAACATTTGTTAGTAAAGAGGAGAAGTGAGCGCCAGGATTTAAGGCAGAAAAGGATAGGCTAATTCTACCACCCACCAAAAAAATATGTCCTTTTCATCACAGGGGACTGGAATACAAAAGTAGGAAGTCAAGGGAGGCATGGCAAGTTTGGCCTTGGAGTACAGAATGAAGCAGGGCAAAGGCTAACAGAGTTTTGCCCAGAGAACGCACTGGTCATCACAAACACCCTCTTCCAACAACACAAGAGAAGATTCTACACAGGGACATCACCAGATGGTCAATACCAAAATCATACTGATTATATTCTTTGCAGGAGAAGATGGAGAAGCTCTATACAGTCAGCAAAAACAAGACCAGGAGCTGACTGTGGCTCAGATCATGAACTCCTTATTGCCAAACTCAGACTTAAATCGAAGAAAGTAGGGAAAACCACTAGACCATTTACGTATGACCTAAATAAAATCCCTTACGATTATACAGTGGAAGTGACAAATAGATTCAAGGGATTAGATCTGATAGACGGAGTACCTGAAGAACTATGGACGGAGGTTCGTGATATTGTATAGGAGGCAGTGATCAAGACCATCTCCAAGAAAAAGAAATGCAAAAAGGCAAAATGGTTGTCTGACGAGGCCTTACAAATAGCTGAGAAAAGAGAAGCAAAAGGCAAAGGAGGAGAGGAAAGATATACGCAACTGAATGCAGAGTTCCAAAGAACAGCAAGGACAGATAAGAAAGCCTCCCTCAGCAATCAATGCAAAGCAACAGAGGAAAACAACAGAATGGGAGAGACTAGAGATCTCTCAAGAAAATTAGAGATACCAAGGGAACATTTCAGCAAAGATGGGCACAATAAAGGACATAAATGGTATGGACCTAACAGAAGCAGAAGATATTAAGAGATGGCAAGAAAACACAGAAGATTTGGACAGAAAAGATCTTCATGACCCAGATAATCACGATGGTGTGATCACTCACCTAGAGCCAGACATCCTGGAATGCAAAGCCAAGTGGGCCTTAGGCAGCATCAGTATGAACAAAGCTAGCAGAAGTGATGGAATTCCAGTTGAGCTATTTCAAATCCTAAAAGATGATACTGTGAAAGTGCTGTACTCAATATGCCAGCAAATTTAGAAAATTCAGCAGCGGCCACAGGACTGGAAAAGGTCAATTTTCATGCCAATCCCAAAGAAAGTTAATGCCAGAGAATGTTCAAACTACTGCACAATTGCACTTAGCTCACACACTAGCAAAGTAATGCTCAAAATTCTCCAAGCCAGGCTTCAACGGTACATGAAATGAGAACTTCTTGATGTTCAAGCTGGATTTAGAAAAGGTAGAGGAACCAAAAATCAAATTGCCAACATCTGTTGGATCACAGAAAAAACAAAAGAGTTCCAGAAAAACATCTACCTCTGCTTTATCGACTATGCCAAACCCTCTGACCATGTTGTACAAATGCAGTCTGGTTGATAATCAGGACTCCCGATTACAAAGCTGCTAACCCCTGGGAAAATATAAACACCAGTCTTTGGTTACACAAGAAGGCCTAGACAAGAAGAACCATTTTTCTGAATTGGTTCCGTTGCTGCTTTGTCTCTGAAATCAGTATCTTGCAAGTAAGGGACTGCCTTTTACAGTTCTTGTAAGGCCCATGACATACAGCACTCTATGGAAAGATTATCAGTGCTACGATGGACGAGAATTCTGATCAAGAAATCACCACAGAAGTCAGGAAGGATTATACTACTTAAGATGCTCTTGTTATAGAAAAAGCTGTGAAAGCTATAAAGCCTGAAACAATAAATTCCTACTGGAGAAAAATGTGTCCAGATGACTTCATAGGATTTAAAACAAAGGCAGTCAAGAAAATCATGAGAGAGACTGTTATGTATGGTGGCCGGGGGAGGGGAGCAGGTAAGAAGGTGAAGGGTTTCACAATATGGATCTTGGAGAAATTCAAGAGCTAACTGACCCCATACCAGAGGAATGAACAGAAGACAACTTGATGGAGATGAGTGCTTCTGAACCCGTGCTAGAGGAATATGATGCAGCAGTGCCAGAAAACAAAATGACCTTAGACAATCCAGCAGAAGGGTTCTGATTACTCAAGACTGCTTTTGACTTCTTTTATAAGATGGAGACTTATATGATATGGGCACTGAAACTAGAGCAAACACAAACAGTGGAAGAAGAATTGGTGCCATACAGAAACATTTTTTGAGAAATGAAAAAATTTAAAAAGTCAGACAGAAGCTGGCTGATCCACGTTGATGTATGGCAGAAATGAACACAATATTGTAAACCAATTATCCTCCAATTACAAATAAATTTAAAAAAGAAAATGAAATGAAGAAAACAGAATAAGCCCTTTAGTCATAATACCTGCTACAAAAAAGGGCAATCCAGACATTTTCAATGTTAGGAGTTGCCATGTCTTTATAAATAGTTCCCATTCTTGAACTGGAATGATCCGCAACAAAAACTAGCAACCACAACGTAAGCAAAGTAACTACTTAAATAGGATGTCATGATAAAATGTTTTCTGAATAAATGATCACATGAAGGAATACATCTCTGTTAGCCAATGCAGCCATAAATAAAAACGTTAATGAGGTAAAACTGGTCATGATGACAATAAAACAATATCAAACTAAAAAGTTCTTATTAAGCTTAATTCATTTGAACATATTTTGACAAAAAATCTCAAATCCATTGCAGCAAATCTTATTAATTAAACCAGAAATCTATTACCATTTTTTAATCCTATGCTTTAATTTGTACATGCTCACCCTTTATTTAAGGATAACCATGAATAAAACATGAAAATCAGTAAAAACTCTTATAACCAACCATTCCTTAGCGTATAAGCTAGGCTACCATGGACCAATCATATTGCTGCTTCATTATTAACACATGAATATGTGTAAATATGAGTTGTTTCACGTTACCTTATTTTTAATTAAGGTAGAGTTGACTTACAACATTATATAAGTTTCAGGTGTACAACACAGAGACCGCCACTTTTGAAGTTTCCACTTGATTTACAGCTGTAACACATCGACTACACTCTGTACAACATATGCCGCAGCTTATCTCACACCCAGTAGTTTGCACCTCCCGTGTGCTACTGCTGTCAGGCCCTGTTCCTCCCTAGTAACCACGAGTTGGTTCTCTACATCGTGAGTGTTTCTTTTTGTTATCGTCACCAGTTTGTTTTGTTTAGATCCCACATAAAAGTGGTATCATACAGTATTTGTCTTTCTCTCTGAATTGTTTCACTAAGCATAATACCCTCCAAGTCCACCCACGTTGCATATGGAAAAATTTCATTCCTTTGATGGCTGCGTAGTATTTTATTCCATTAAATATATGCACACAGTATATATAATAAATACATAAAAGATATATGCATTTATACATAGATATCCCACATCTTTATTCATTCATCTCTTGATCATCATAGGTTCCTCCCATATATTTCTTGGCTATTGTAAATAATGCTGCTATGAACACTGGGGTGCATGTATCTTTTCAAATCAATGGGTTTTGTTTTTTTTTAAATAAATACCCAGGGGTGGAAATACTGAATCCTAAGCCTTTGCTTGTGTGGATCACAATCAACTGTGGGAAATTCTGAAAGAGATGGGAATACCAGACCACCTGACCTGCCTCTTGAGAAACCTGTATGCAGGTCAGGAAGCAACAGTTAGAACTGGACATGAACAACAGACTGGTTCCAAATAGGAAAAGGAGTATGTCAAGGCTGTATATTGTCACCCTGTTTATTTAACTTATATGCAGAGTACATCATGAGAAACGCTGAACTGGAAGAAACACAAGCTGGAATCAAGATTGCTGGGAGAAATATCAATAACCTCAGATATGCAGATGACACCACCCTTATGGCAGAAAGTTAAGAGGAATTCAAAAGTCTCTTGATGAAAGTGAAAGTGGAGAGTGAAAAAGTTGGCTTAAAGCTCAACATTCAGAAAACAAAGATCATGGCATCTGATCCCATCCCTTCATGGGAAATAGATGGGGAAACAGTGGAAACAGTGTCAGACTTTATTTTTTGGGGCTCCAAAATCACTGCAGATGGTGACTGCAGCCATGAAATTAAAAGACGCTTACTCCTGGGAAGGAAAGTTATGACCAACCTAGATAGCATATTCTAAAGCAGAGACATTACTTTGCTAACAAAGGTTTGTCTAGTCAAGGCTATGGTTTTTCCTGTGGTCATGTATGGATGTGAGAGTTGGACTGTGAAGAAGGCTGAGCGCCGAAGAATTGATGCTTTTGAACTGTGGTGTTGGAGAAGACTCTTGAGAGTCCCTTGGACTGCAAGGAGATCCAACCAGTCCATTCTGAAGGAGATCAGCCCTGGGATTTCTTTGGAAGGAATGATGCTAAAGCTGAAACTCCAGTACTTTGGCCACCTCATGGGAAGAGTTGACTCATTGGAAAATATTCTGATGCTGGGAGGGATTGGGGGCAAGAGGAGAAGGGGACGACAGAGGATGAGATAGCTGGGTGGCATCACTGACTCGATGGACGTGAGTCTGAGTGAACTCTAGGAGTTGGTGATGGACAGGGAGGCCTGGCGTGCTGCGATTCATGGGGTCGCAGAGTTGGACACGATTGAGTGACTGATCTGATCTGATCTGATGGTAGTTCTAGTTTTAGTTCTTTTAAGGAACCTCCATATTCCTATTCACAGTGGCTGTACCAATTTACATTCCCGCTAACAGAGTAGGAAGGCTCTCTCTCTTTTTTCACATCCTTGTTATTTGTGGTATTTTTGATGACAGCCATCTGACAGCTGTGAAGTGATATCACTGTGGTTTTGATTTGCATTTCTCTAATTAACAATGTTGAGCATCTTTTCATGTGCCTGGTGGCTATGCATAAATATGGTACAATACTATAAATGTATTTTCTTTTCTTTATGATTTTCTCAAGAGCATTTTCCTTTCTCTACCTGTAAGTATAAAATACATATAAAATAAAATATATATGCTGGTCAACAGTAGACTATTAGTAATTATGTTTGGGAGAATCAAAAGTTATACGCAAATCTGTGATTGTGTAGGGGATTGACACGCATAACTCCTGCAGTTTAAGGGTCAACTGTATCTACAAAGTAAAAATCTGTAAAACTCCTTTACATTTATTATTACTACTACTATGAAAAAAAACCCTCAAAACCTCATTTTGGAAAAAGGCAAAGGACCGAATCATCACACTGTGAAAGGAGAAATAAAACAAGATATTTTTGTATCTTTTTCTATCTGAACTTCTACTCTCATAACTTTCTTATTTGTAAAAAACATATTCCACCTAATAAAGGAAACGGGAGGGTAGAACCATCACCTATATTGATGGTACAGGCAAGAATCATCATCGGCAGGACTTCCCTGCTTGAGCCTCAGGTTCAATCCCTAGTCAAGGAACTAGATCCTACATGCCACAAGACCCAGTGAAGCCAAATAAATAAATATTAAAAAAAAAAAAAAAAAAACTAGAGACTTCCCTGGCGGTACAGTAGTTAAAATATGCCTTCTTTCAAAAAAGAAAAAAGAAAAGGACTACCTTCCCAAACAGGGAACCTAGGTTTGAGGAAACTAAGAACCCACATGCCACAGGGGAAGTAAGCCCAGGCGCTGCATCTACTGAGCCCTCGCACCACAACTAAAGGAAAGTCTGTGATGAACAGCCTGCACACTGCAACTAAGGCCTGTCACAGCCAAAACTAGAGAAATAACATAAATATTAAAAATAAAATACCCAGGAAAATTTGAATACTGTTTGGTACTGCATAATACGGAGAAACTGTTTATAGTTACATATGATAAAGATTAGAGAAGGCAGTGGCACCCCACTCCAGTACTCTTGCCTGAAAAATCCCACGGACAGAGTAGGGATCGCGAAGAGTCGGACATGACTGAGCAACTTTACTTTCAATTTTCACTCTGCTGCATTGGAGAAGGAAATGGCAATCCATTCTGGTTTTCTTGCCTGGAGAATCCCAGGGACAGAGAAGCCTGGTAGGCTGCCGTCTCTGGGGTCGCACAGAGTCGGACACAACTGAAGTGACTTAGCAGCAGCAGCAGCATGATAAAGATACTATAATTAAACAAACAAAAAAAGTCCTAGCCTATTACATACACTTACGTGTTATCTCATGGCTTGTAGGATCTTAGCTCCCTGACCAGGAACTGAACCCACACCCTCAGCAGTGAAATCATGGAGTCCTAACCCCCGGGCCACCAGGGAATTCCCTTATTTGAACTTTTATAGATGTAATGATATGGCTTTTGGAGTTTGCCTTAAGATAAGCAATTGCTGAGGGAAATAGAGCAGGATTATAAATGAAGTGATTTTGGCTGTGAGTCAGTTCATTTGTTGCTATATGATGACTTCTTGTGGGTTTTTTTCTTTTTTCCTATTACCGTGTCCACTTTTCCAGGAGTTTTTAAGATTCTGTATTGCACTCACCTCACACACTAGTAAAGTAATGCTCAAAATTCTCCAAGCCAGGCTTCAGCAATACGTGAACTCTGAACTTCCAGATGTTCAAGCTGGTTTTAGAAAAGGCAGAGGAACCAGAAATCAAATTGCCAACATCCGCTGGATCATGGAAAAAGCAAGAGAGTTCCAGAAAAACATCTATTTCTGCTTTATTGACTATGCCAAAGCCTTTGACTGTGTGGATTACAATCAACTGTGGGAAATTCTGAAAGAGATGGGAATACCAGACCACCTGACCTGCCTCTTGAGAAACCTGTATGCAGGTCAGGAAGCAACAGTTAGAACTGGACATGGAACAACAGACTGGTTCCAAATAGGGAAAGGAGTACATCAAGGCTGTATATTGTCACCCTGCTTATTTCACTTATATGCAGAGTACATCATGAGAAACGCTGGACTGGAAGAAGCACAAGCTGGAATCAAGATTGCTGGGAGAAATATCAATAACCTCAGATATGCAGATGACACCACCTTTATGGCAGAAAGTGAAGAGGAACTCAAAAGCCTCTTGATGAAAGTGAAAGTGGAGAGTGAAAAAGTTAAAGCTCAACATTCAGAAAACGAAGATCATGGCATCTGATCCCATCACTTTATGGGAAATAGATGGGGAAACAGTGGAAACAGTGTCAGACTTTATTTTTGGGGCTCCAAAATCACTGCGGATGGTGACTGCAGCCATGAAATTAAAAGAGGCTTACTCCTTGGAAGGAAAGTTACGACCAACCTAGACAGCATATTCAAAAGCAGAGACATTACTTTGCCAACAAAGGTCCGTCTAGTCAAGGATATGATTTTTCCAGTGGTCATGTATGGATGAGAGAGTTGGACTGTGAAGAAAGCTGAGCGCTGAAGAATTGATGCTTTTGAACTGTGGTGTTGGAGAGTCCCTTGGACTGCAAGGAGATCCAACCAGTCCATTCTAAAGGAGATCAGTCCTGGGTGTTCTTTGGAAGGACTGATGCTGAAGCTGAAACTCCAATACCTTGGCCACCTCATTTGAAGAGTTGACTTATTGGAAAAGACTCTGATGCTGGGAGGGATTCGGGGCAGGAGGAGAAGGGGACGACAGAGGATGAGATGGTTGGATGGCATCACTGACTTGATGGACATGAGTCTGAGTGAACTCTGGGAGTTGGTGATGGACAGGGAGGCCTGGCGTGCTGCAATTCATGAGGTCACAAAGAGTCGGACCTGACTGAGCAACTGAACTGAATCTTACTTACAAAATTTTTATATTAATAATCAAACATGTTGAGCTTGTTTTCCATTTGCTATATACTACCCTTTTATTCTGAAGTGTATCATAGCTCAAAACCTGTCATGTTGATACCAGTATGTGGGGAGCCAGCAGGAGGCACTCTGCCCGTGGCAAAGGTCATGAGGAAGGAGGCTCGACATACGCAAAGGCGGGATCGAGCCTCAGGAGTCCCCCTGGAAATCCTCGAGCATCTACCCCCATAACCAGAGCCTGCCTACTTTACTACTTTGTGCTCTCACCTACACCTCTGACTTTACGGGGGGCTGTCCCCCACCACCTCTTTCAGAGAAGGAATTAACTTAGAGCTCCAGTTAATAATAATTCCTGGGCGTGACAGGAGTGTTTCAACCTACAAACTCCTCTGAAGGTTCTCTAGCCTGCCTGACAGGCTTGTCTGGCCACATGTGATTGCTCACAGCCTCCCAACCGTGAGAGGCTCGAAATGCTTTAAACCTTCTAAAAACAGGTTCTTTAGAGAAGTTAGAAAACTATTAGTATAAGTATAGTGGGCTGATTAGAAATTGTATTGGTGAAGGGTTTTTCATTTGTTGAGCCAATGTTTACTGCTAAGTCTCCATATCCCCTGCCCTTAC
This sequence comes from Bos indicus, assembly GCF_029378745.1. Lineage (NCBI taxonomy): Eukaryota > Metazoa > Chordata > Mammalia > Artiodactyla > Bovidae > Bos > Bos indicus. Next base: position 66,207,083 of record NC_091777.1, read on the forward strand.
ACACATTAATGAATATATAGAAGAAATAAGTATTAACCTTTGATATAAATCACATTAGACCTTAGGCTAAGTAAATTCTTTCCTTAATTAAAACCCACTACACCCTCACCCTATAGGAATGTAACTTTATTTGGGTGGCGTCTGTTTTAAGAATAATCAGCCTTGGAGAAATAAGTGTTCTGGTTGACTGACCGCTGTCACAAGGAGAGGGTCATAAATTGTCAGCAGGCCCCCCTGGCCAGAAGATGATGCAACACCCCTAAGACCTCTGTATACATTTGTGTGAAGCACCTGACTTTAATAAAAGTCAGGACTGCTGTCCCCGCATGACTTTTGTATAATATCTCAGTGTATAAAAACAGACTTTGGAAAATAAAGAATTGGGATCAGTTCCTCGAAAGACTGGTCTCCCCATGTCTCTCTCTCTCTCAAACTCTGGCTGAGTCTCCATCTGGAGCGCGGAGCCCGCCATGCTTACTAATTATGCCTGGGCTTCTAAGATCTGACGGGGGAGGCCTCAGTGTCTCCTCTCCTTCGGGAGAACGGAAGGACGCCTGTGGCCTACGTAAGTGATGCAAGCTTCTTGTCTTGAAGTTTTATTGGTCTCCCGCATAAACCAAGCTACTCAGCCTCTTTTCTCCACTGAATTTTCCTGCTGAGCTATCCTCATTCTATTACTCTTTATATCTCTAATTAATATTTAAATAAGTCGCCAACGCCGTCCCCGCTTCGAATACCCTGTGCGACTCTTTGTGACCCTATAGACTGTAGCTGGGCAGGCTCCTCTGTCCACGAGATTCTCCAGGCAAGAATACTGGAGTGGGCTGCCATGCTCTCCTCCGGGGGATCTTCCTGACCCATGGATCGAACCCGCACCTCCTGTGTCTCCTGCACTGCAGGCAGATTCTTAACCTACTGAGCTACCTGGGAGGCCCCAGTATTATTTTACTGTTCATCAGTTTTCCTTAGCAAAGTTAAAAATACTAAATCCTTCAACCTCAGGAGAAGTAAGACAGAGAAATATACTCAGTCGTGCCAGTAGAGGTGCAAAGTAGGGAAGAGAAGACCCAACTATGTGGATTATTTCAGAGTTCTCACCAAGTTTTCACTTGTATTACCATCAGGTCAGACTGTTATTGAAGCCTCCTACACTGTTGGTGGGAATGTATATGTTAGCCAAAAAGTTTGTCTGGGTTTTCTGTAAGATATTACAGCAAAACCCCAATGAACTTTTTGCCAACCTGATAAGACTGGTACAGCCACTTTGGGAAACAGTATGGAGGTTCCTTACAATATGATCCAGCAATCCCACTCCTGGGCAAGTACCTGGAGAAAACCATTGTTCTAAAGGATACACGTACCCCAAATAACTGTCATGGTATTTCCAGGTCATGTGACTAGCACCGCAATGGAGGGGACACTGGTTCGACCCCTGGTCTGGGAAGATCGCACATGCCATGGAACAACTAAGCCTGTGCACCACAACAAGAGGAGCCCCTGGTGTTCGCAGCCGCCGCCACGCCGCCATCACTCTCCAACGCCAGTGCCGCCTCCAGCTCGCCGAGCTCCAGCCGAAGGAGAAGGAGGGTAAGTAAGGAGGTCCCTATACCATAGCTTGTACAAAGCAGACTGCCCGCAAATTGACAGGTGGTAAAACACCGAGGAAGCAACTTGCTACAAAAGCCACTCGGAAGAGTGCGCCCTCTACTGGAGGGGTGAAGAAACCTCATTGTTACAGGCCTGGTACTGTGGCCCTCGATGAAATTAGACGTTATCAGAAGTCCACTGAACTTCTGATTCGCAAACTTCCCTTCCAGCGTCTGGTGCGGGAAATTGCTCAGGACTTCAAAACAGATCTGCGCTTCCAGAGTGCAGCTATTGGTGCTTTGCAGGAGGCAAATGAGGCCTATCTGGTTGGCCTTTTTGAAGACACCAACCTGTGTGCTATCCATGCCAAACATGTAACAATTATGCCAAAAGACATCCAGCTAGCACGCCGCATACATGGAGAACGTGCTTAAGAATCCACTATAACGGGAAACATTTCATTCTTTAAAAAAAAAAAATTCTCTTCTTCCTGTTATTAGTAGTTCTGAACGTTAGATATTTTTTTTCCATGGGGTCAAAAGGTACCTAAATATATGATTGCAAGTGGAAAATAGGGGACAGAAATCAGGTATTGGCAGTTTTTCCATTTTCATTTGTGTGTGAATTTTTAATATAAATGTGGGGACATAAAGCATTAATGAAAGTCAAAATGTTTCAGTCAACAAGTTTCAGCAGTTCAACTTTATAACAATTATAAATAAACCTGTTGAATTTTTCTGGACAATGCCAGCATTTGGATTTTTTTAAAACAAGTAAATTTCTTATTGACTGCAAAAAAAAAAGAGAGAAAGAGAGAGAGAAGCCACTGCAACAAGAAGTCTGTGAACTGCAACTAGAGAAAGCCCGCAGCAATGAAGGTATAGCAGAGTGAAAAAGAATAAAAATGTCAACTGCGGCAAGAGCTTCGGAGAGGAAATTTAAACAAAATCTTCAAGTTACCATTGGATTTAGGACTTTGTTAGTGACAATGAGCTGTGAGGCTAATACACGAAACTTGAAAAAGTAGAGCTATATTGTCAACGTAATCAGGAGAGAGAAAAAAACAATGCTCTTTAAGAGTTCAGTTCTAGGGCTTTCCTGGTGGTCCAGTGGCTAAGACTACACGCTTCCAATGCAGGGAGTCCGGGTTCAATCCTGATCTGGAAACTGGATACCACATGTTGGGAACTGAGAGTTTTCATGCCAAAACTAAGACCAGACACAGAAAAATAAATTAAATATTAAAAATAAATAAAACAAAAGTTCAGTTGTAAAAGATGACAGAAACAGTAGAACAAGAAATGCACTGGATCACTAAGAGAGAAAAAACTATTTTTAGAAGGAATAAGTGTTTATAAAGTTAGTTCAAAAAGAGACTGAAAGAGACAGCAGTAACAGGTCACCAGTCATGAGATTTGATCAAGAACCAGTCTGCAGACAAATTGAGACATGAGGGCATGGCTCTTAGCTGGCATTTGAGTTAAACTGATTTGTTTTAGGTCAGGAAGCAGAAACTGTTTTCACATGGTGAGCTCTGCTCTTTCTGTGGGTGGCAGGAGCTGAATATCAACAGAGAAGGGAGTCATACCGGGGAACTTAATGAAGTAACAATTAAGATTTGCTGGCCCTGCTGAAAGTTTAATAAAGAGACTGAGCCAAGAACTGCAATCTGGAGAGGAAAACACCAGGAAATGGGAAAGCTGCTGGTCCGGGGACAACGTGTGCACAGGGGCTCAGGTGAGCGGGGTTCTGGAAGTTTTAAATGACGGACGTGAGCTCTCTGACCTCAAAGTACTGAGATATTTATAATTACTAAGACAGTTCAGAGGAAGATGTCCTAGATTTTCTGAATGTTCCTCAGCTAAGTGAAGGTGGTAAGGCTAAAAAGGAAATCTCCACGTGGAATCTTTTTAGCCAATTGGGAACAGTGACATCTTAGAGCAGTGATGATCAACCCAAGACTTCACATCTCTAAAGAGCAGAGAACCTATCTGAGACCCTAGCCAGTGATTTTGAAAATTTTCTCTCTAAGCCAACATATGCTACAGGCAGTGAGTGACGAGCGCATGAAACTGTGCCTACAGTCACTGGGGTAGGATCCAATTCCACTCCCCTAATTGGTGGTTGTGGTATAAGGAGAGTTTCAGTTACAAATAAGAATTACAACGTCTGCTGCAAACTGCTACGATACACCATGGAGATGATATTGCATCCATTTAAAATTGAACTGTAGTTTGTGTTCAAGAAAAATGAAATATCTCCAACAGCCCTAACACTGTGGATGTCAAATCTAAAGACTGTAAATTTGGGAAAACTACTTGTGTTTCACAAAACGTATTCTCCTTAAAGTTGTTTTGAAAACCCACTCCTGGACATATTAACAGGAGAAAACTGTAATTTGAAAAGATACATGCCACTTAAGAAAGTTCCTTAAGTGGCCTAGTGGTTAGGATTCTGGGCTTAACTGCTCTGGGCCAGGTTCAATTCCTGGAGGGAACTGAAATCCTGCAAGCCGGGGAGAGAGGAAGGGAGGATAGTAGGGAGGAAGGAAGAGAAAGCAAGCAAGAAAAATCCATGCACCCATGCACCCCAATGTTTACTGCAGCACTGTTTACAACAGCCAAGCATAGAAGCAACTTAAATATCCATCGACAGAGAAATGGATAAAGGTGTGGCATATACACACACATACACGCCACACACACACAGACATATACACATATATAATAGAAGATTACTCAACCATCAAAGAGAATGAAACAATAGAGATTATCATACTAAGTGAAGCAAGACAAATATCATATGATATCACTAATATGCAGAATCTTAAAAAGATGATACAAATCTTTACAAAGAAACTTATTTACAAAATAGAAACAGATTAGACTTTGAAAAGGATCATGGTTATCAAAGGGGAAAGGTGGTGGGTAGATAAACTGGGAGTTTGGGATTAACATATCCACTACTATAAATAAAGAGAAGGGAATGGCAACCCACTCCAGTATTCTTGCCTGGAAAATTCCACGGACAGAGCAGCCTGGTGGGCTACAGTCCATAGAGTCACAAAGAGTCAGACACAACTGAACACACACACACACACACACAAATAAATAAAACAGATAACCAACAAGGACCTACTGTATAGCACAAGAGCTCTACTCAATATTCTGTAATAACATATAAGGGATAAGAATCTGAAGAAGAACGGATACATATATATGTATAACTCAGCCACTATGCTGTACACCTGACAGTAATACATGTTTCATCAATTATACCTCAATCTAAAATAAAAATTTAAAGAATTGTTTAAAAAAAAAAAACAGGAGACAACTAGCCCAAAACGGAGTCACGAACTGAGCTTTACTCACCAAACCAACACTACCTAAGTTCAGTTTCAGCCTTCCCCAGAAACCAAATCTTAAATCAGTCAACCTGGTATTTCGTGGTCAGCACTAGTGAGGTAATCTGCCTGACAGTTCCCTGACTAGGCCCCTGGCATTGGGAGCTTGGAAGCTTAGCCACTTGACTACGTGGTCTAACATCTTTTTTATTTTTAAGATTTGCTTATGTGGCTGCATCAGGCCCTAGTTGAGATGTGTGGGCTGTTCACTGCAGCACGCAGGCCTCTCTGGTTGTGGCACGTGGGCATACTTGTCCTGGGGCATGCGGAATCTTAGTTCCCTTACCAGGGATCAAAGCTGCATCCCCTGCGTTGGAAGATGGATTCTTAACCACTAGACCACCAGTCCTAATGTCTTTTTATTAGAGTCCTTTCATGACAACTCTATTTAAAAGAATAAAAGTCTCTGGGATTTGTCTTAATTTTCTATAGTATATACTGTAAAATGTACTCTGTCTAATGTACAATTTTGCATATTTTGACAGCACATATAATCATAAATACATCACTAAAATATACAGAACTTGGGAATTCCCTGGCAGTCCAGTGGTTAGGACTCTGTGCTTTCTCAGCTGTGACCCGGGTTTAATGTGTAGTCAGGGAACTAAGAGAGACCCGAGAGCTGCTCAGTGTGCCCAGAACAAAAAAAAAGGAACAAGGGAAAAGCAGTAAGTATATGCAAAGGAATTCCCATAAGGTTATCAGCTGATTTTCCAGCAGAAACTCTGCAAGGCAGAAAAGCTAAAAACCTCCAACCAAGAATACTCTACCCAGCAAGGCTCTCGTTCAGATTCGACCAAGAAGTCAAAAGCTTTACAGACAAGCAAAAGCTAAGAGAAATCAGCACCACCAAACCAGCTTTAGCACATATGCCAAAGGAACTTCTCTAGAAGGAAAAGGCCACAACTAGAAACAAGAAAATTACAAATGGGAAAGCTCACTGGTAAAAGCTCACATACAGTCAAGGTAGGAAATCACCCACACACAAATATGGTATCAAAACCAGCAATTATGAGAAGTGGAGAGTACAAATGTAGGCTATTGGAAACACATGTGACATGAAGAAACCAGCAATTTAAAACATATAAAAAATATATTTTTATGTTATATGTATGTACATATATACATATATACAAACCTCATGGTAGGGACTTCCCTGGCAGCCCAGTGGTTAAGAATCTGCCTGGCAGTGCAAGGCACTCGGGTTCGATCCCTTGGTGGCAAACCAGAATCCCACGTGCTGCAGAGCAACTAAGCCTGCGAGCAGCAACTACTGAAGCCTGCACGCTCCCAAGCCCAAGCGCCACAACTAGACTCTTTGCGCCACATCAAACGAGCCTTCATGACACAACAAAGATCACATGCAAACAAACAAACAAAAAAGCCTCATGGTAACTGCAAAACAAACTTCCAGCTATAAAACAAATAAGTCAAGGATGTAAGCAGTGATCCCCCACCTTTCTGGCACCAGGGACTGGTTCCATGGAAGACAATTTTTCACAGACCAGGGGAGGCTGGTTTTGGGCTGACTGATGCACAGTACATTGATTGCGCACTTTATTTCTAATCTACTGATGCTGCACATCTGACAAGAGGTAGCAGTCCGCAGCCCACAGGCTGGGGACCCCGAGTACAGCGTAGGGAATATAGTCAATAATACTGTAGTAACTCTGTATGGTAACACACAGTAACAGAATGTTTCCTGTCATTTTGTAATGTATGTAAGTATCTAGTTACTATATTGTACAACTGAAACTAACGTAAGTCAATCACACAAATATGTTAAAAAAAAAAAAAAAAAAAAACCACCTAGATCTATCTGTTTCACTCTCTGTTAGAGAGTGAATGTTTATTTCCCCCCAGAATTCATACCTGACACAGAACCTCCCAATTTTATGGTATTAGAAGCGAGAACCTTTGGGAGGAAATTAGATGAGACCATGAAGGTAGGCCCCACAAGGGAGAGACTGTCACCCTTATAAAAGACAGGAGAGCTTGCTCCTCTCTGCTCATCACCACATAAGGACACGGAACATGGCTTCTAGGAACCAGGAAGCAGGCCCTCACCAGACACAGAACCTGACCATGCAGGCACCCTGATCTTGGACTTCCAGCCTCTAGAAAAAAAACTCCTGGTGTTTATAAGTTATCTAGTTTACGGTACTTTGTTATAACCAACCATGCAGAAGACGACACTTTCCTTCCCCACTGGAAAATCCAGTTAACTCATAATAAAAACATATCCAGAATCCAGCCACTTCCAAGCTACCACTCTGTTCCATAAACCCTCAAGTGGACTACTGTAGGAGCCTCCACACTGGTTTTCCTTTCTCTTCCCTCAGTCTCACAATCTAGTCTCCACTGTGCAGCCATACGGAGACTGTTTAGAGGTAGGTAAGGGCTTCCCTGGAGGCTGTGTTAAAGAGTCCACCTGCCAATGCAGGATCAGGGGTTCGATCCCTGGGTCAGGAGGATTCCACATGCTGCAGAGCAACTAAGCCCAGAGGCACAGCTATTGAGCCCATGTACCACAACTACTGAAGCCCACTCGCCCCAGAGCCCACACTCTGCCACAAGAAGCCACTGCAATGAGAAGCACCACCCGACCCCCCAACATAAATAAATGAACGGAGCTGCTGCTGCTAAGTTGCTTCAGTCGTGTCCAACTCCGTGACCCCATAGACGGCAGCCCACCAGGCTCCCCTGTCCCTGGGATTCTCCAGGCAAGAACACTGGAGTGGGTTGCCATTTCCTTCTCCTATAAATGGAGCTAGGCAAGGTCATTCCCCCTCTTCTGATTCAAACTTCCTATCACCTCCAGAACAGATACCCAATTTCTTAGGCAGCCGTTCCAGTACTGAATTCTGTTCTCTTGCTCCTTCTTCCCATCTAATGGAAAGATCTTAATGATCCCACCTCAGCTCTACCTCTAAGCACTTTCACATCCTGGTACTTGGATAACATTTCCACATCCACTTACATTAGGTGCCAGAAATGCAAACACTTCTATACCATCTTTGGTAGACTCAGGACCCTAGGTTTAGGTCCTTAAAGAATTCCACGGCAGGAACTTCCCTGGTGGTGCAGGGGATGAGAATCTGCCTGCAAGAGCAGTGGACACAGGTTCGATCCCCGGTCTGGGAAGATTCACAAGCTGCGAGAGTAACTAAGACAATGCACCACAGCTATTGAACCCATGCTCCACAAGAGAAATCACCACAATGAAAAACCCATACACCTCGGAAAGAGTAGTCCCCATTCAGGGCAGCTAGAGAAATGCCTGCGCAGCAAGGAAGACCCAGCACAGCCATAAATAAGCAATGTATAAAAAGAATCCCGGGTCACCACAATGCAGAGAATATATGGGTTGGGGAAGGGAACAATAGCAGTCTGGGACACACTACACATACCTACAGGTCCCGCAAACGTTTCTGCAGTCATGTTTTAAGACACAGGCTACAGATGAATGAATACAATGTCAGGTTTCACGGGGTTCAGGCCGCTATGCGCGCACGCCTGGCCCTTGGGCTGAATGCCTAACTTATGTGCCTCAGTGTCTCACCTTACTAGCTCTGTGTGCTTGAACAAAGATCCAACCTCCTGGTGCCCCAACGTCTTCATCCTCCTCCTCGGTCTGGTTATCCAAAGGCTGTTAAACAGCTTTTGGAAGACTTTTGAAAACCTAACGTAGTTTGGTTTAAAATTTCCCACAGCTCTTAGAATTCCTGAGAATATATGCAGAGCCCTCAGCCTGCTATTCTAGGAGTAACTCCGCCTCAAACTTTGTTCCTCGCCAGGCACAACGGAGCCCAGATTTCCCGAATTCCCAGAGCTCAGTCGCAGCTCCAGGCCTTGGTACATCCCGGTTCCTCTGCCTGTATCCCTCTCCCTCATCTAATCACACCCCAGATAGTAAGATTAAACTGGAAAACTGAAATGTTTATTCACAACCACTGTCAGAAACAAGAGCACGTGTACTAACGCCTCACCGTCCCGGACACCGGGGGCTGGGCTGCAGGGACGAGGGCACTCCGGGCGTTAGTGTCTGGTGGGGTGAGGGCGGGGAGGGCCCGAGGACAAGCGCTTACCTGCGGCGGGTCCCTCCGAGCGGCCGCAGCCATCCAGGCCTTTGGGCGGAGTGGGTCCGGGAGCGGGCCGGCGGGTCTTAAACCGGCCCTGGTGCGAATCATCTCTCGCGGTGCTGCGGCCGAACCTCAGACTCGCTTCTGTGCAGCGGGACTCCTCTGACGCTTTCTCGGTCCTGTCCCGTCGGCCCCGTCTCACGGCTCCGGAACTTCTATCCGGACGAACACACCCGAGCAGCCAAAATGACCGCCCGGAGGAGGACGCCGGAAGCCCCGCCCCTCGCTAGGAGACACGCACGGAAACGCCTCTGTTCTGAGCCTTCATTGGCTCAGCTAGGCTGCTCAGCAGAGTATTCTGGGTAATGTAGTTCTCACGCTTGGGGGTAATTCACCCCACCCCTTTGCACCCTGACAAGTTTAGACCCGAGGGGCGCTGGGAAATGGAGTTCACCCATCCAAGGACTTAGAAGCCTCTTGTTCGTTCTTAAAAGGGCAGATCTCAGGACTTCTAGGGGATGTTGTGTTGTCTGAAGACATTCACCCAAGTTTCTGTGAACTTCATCATGCTGCCTGAGGCTACCTGTACCGTTTCTGAAGTTCTCAGAGGACACAGAACCAAGTACACATATCATTCCTAGTCCTTCAGATACAAAATGTGTCCGCTGGTAGCAGAAGCTAATAAACATTTCATGCTGCTACTGCTGCTAAGTCACTTCAGTCGTGTCCAACTCTGTGCGACCCCATAGACGGCAGCCCACCAGGCTCCCCCGTCCCTGGGATTCTCCAGGCAAGAACACTCTCCAATGCATGAAAGTGAAAAGAGAAAGTGAAGTCCCTCAGTCGTGTCCGACCCTCAGCGACCCCATGGACTGCAGCCTACCAGGCTCCGCCATCCATGGGATTTTCCAGGCAAGAGTACTGGAGTGGGTTGCCATTGCCTTCTAGGATTCTTAATCACTAGACCACCAGGGAAGCCTTGTCTTTAATAAATTTAAATGGAGTATAATCTATAAAAATACTGAATCACTATGTTATATACCTGGATTAGTTCCAGGTGTAAAACAACTATACTTCAATAAAAATAAACTAATAATGAAAAATAAACATTACCATGTTGCAATTAAATCTATACACTATGAAGTGTTAGACTCAGTTTGATCAGTCTCTGTATGTTTGGTCAGGAAGAAGAGAAAAAACACTCCAGGTAGGTCAGCGGGAGTACAAAGGTGGATCTCTATAGTCACTTCAGAAAATACTTCTAACAGCATAGTAAGTTATTGTGTCCAATTTAGCAAGCATATAATATTTTTATCATTTAGTTTCTTTTTGGATAGTCTGACAATTTCTCAAAAATAGAACAATGAAAGACATGCAGATTTCATACAGATTAACAGGTGTGGTATTCACAGATGGAGCATGTATGAAAAAGGTGTTCTGAACCCCGAACTGCACAGAGTAACTGAAACTATGATCTCATCACTGGGAAGTCGTTATCATTTCCCCTGGATTACAGAAACTGCTCTGCATGAGGAACTATTACCTGAAAAAAGTTATAAAATTCAAATTACAGAAAGCTATTAATGACTATGTAGTGATTCAGAGATTGTGTCTGAAATGTCTCAGAGGAGTATCAGTAGATGGTTAAAAATGTGAAAATCTTAGAGAAGTTTTAGCAGTGATGTCTGAGAAGAGATACAATTAAGCTGAGCATGTGACCAGAATAATTATTCTGAAGACACTGCCTTCTCCTTTTAGGTGCTAATGGCTGTCAAATTTTGCTAAACATTACTTATATTAAAAATACTTATTTAATACTTAAAACTAAAAGGGTTAAAAATAATTTTTAATAAAATCAATTTGTTTTAATTGAATTTTTTAAGGAATCTTATAATTTCTCCTACATGAATACACAGTGACACATCATGTCTCTTCTGGAAAATCTCTCTCCTTTGGTGTTTCCATCAAAACCTGTCAGAAGTTATCACATACTTTCCTGGCTTTATCTTACGTACACATACCCACACACAGAATTCTTGACATCCCTTCAGTTCTTCCAGTCTTCTAAAGCTTCCAGAAGTCAGTAAATTTTTAGGACTTCTTCTTCTCCATTTGAAAGCAACTTCACCCAGCCAATATGCTTAGAAAATGCAAATAAATTTTTTGGAGATCAGCTTAAAGTTCAAATTAACAGTAAATTTTGTAACTTACTGTTAAAATTTAAAAAAAAGGAAAATAAATCCTCTGAGGCAAAAGGAGAGTTTCATCACCGATCATCCACTTTTTCTTAAGGCATTTACTTAAGAAAACTTGTCTTTTCTTCCTTTGCCCATTATGATATATTTTTAAAAGCTATATAAGCCTTTTGCCAGATTTGCATTCTGGATACCTTTTGCTCCAGGACCTGAGAGATTGCTCTTTTAAATTCAATCATTACATAAGAGCGTGCCCTTATCTTCCAGTTTCTATAGGAGAGAAGGAGCCTGACTTCAGCAGGTGCCAGGCTCTAATTTATAAAACTACCTCCTGTCATAAAGGTATAAGAAATGTATTTTTCTTTAGATAAAGACACTTGGCAAACACCAATGGTCACTCCAATTACAAGGTAATTTAGCATGAATGATACAAAAAAATGGTACTGTCAAATCCTCTTACTGGAGAACTAGTTCTCATTTATCTCAAGAACATGTATGTAACACATTGTACTGCATGGTCACATAAAAGGATGAGGTTCCTTACTGACTTCATGATCTCCTTACTAGACTGCCTGTAATGCATATCACATTCTGCCTCAATGCTTCTTCAACAGGAAAAAAAAAAAAAAAAGTTTCTCTCTCTTCTTTTTATGTGAAGAAGTCTTCTGGGTTAGCAGGACACTTTATTTAAAACTATGTTTCCACAACAGTTCCTACCTTAGAACACCACAACACTGAACAGTAAACAATCACGCTGTACAGTTATAAACTTGGCTTTTGTATATGTGCAGGCCTTTGTGTGGAAATCTAAAGCACCACTGCCTGAGTATTCATCATGTAGAATACTGGGTAGATTCTAGGCTTATGTGATAGGTCTGTCCAAGTGAGGTCCCTGTCAGGAGGGCAGAAGTAACACCTATACACAAAGGCAGCATCAGTATCAATTCTTCACAGACTCAGAGAGTAACCCCCAAGTTAATATCATGAGAAGAGCAAAAGATCAGTCCACAAAATCAAAGTAAATAAGCAAAATAAAGACTTTACTCAAAATGATGCACTTAATTTCAAATAAACAAAAGTAGAGATAATCAGATGTACTTAGAAGCAAACTACTGCTTAATCTAAGCACTGTATTGAACATGGAAAACCTGGAATTTAAGTCAACTTGTGCCAAACAATGGTAGTTGCAGTTCTATATGGATATTTGTCCCATGACTGAGATGTGTGGATAAGCTGTGAGTAGATTTATATAATACAAATAATTTCAGACTTAGGTTGAGAAGATAAAAATTTAAACGTGTTATAAAACACCAGAAGTGAGTTAGGAAAAAAGACTACAACTACCAGAGTTTTGATGGCTGTGGCTCTGACCCCTGGAGTTACTCCCCTGAGTACGTTATGTTACAAGATAAAAGAACTTTGCAGATGTAATTCAAGTAGCTAATTGTTTGACTTGAAAACAGAGATTATTCAGGTTGGCCTAATGTAATCACATGAGTTCTTAACGTAGAGAACTTGTTCTGGCTGAAACAGAAGTGGAAGTCAGGCAGATCTGAAGTGGGAGAAGAAATTCTCTACTTGACAATCTCCTGCTGTGGCTAGAATATAGAGGAATTCAGAGGGAAACTATGAGAAGGAATTAACTGTGTTTTGTGAGAGTGAAAGTGGACCTAGAGCTCCAGATGAACAGAAATAAATGAATCCATTATTATATTTGGGAGACTTCAACATCTCTCTACCAGAAAGGGACAGCTCCAGCAGGCAGAAAATCAGTTAAGGACATATTTAAACTCAAAGCACCTTCAATCAATTTAATATAATTGATATCTACAAGACTACTTCATCAAAAAAGAGCAGATTGCATATTCTTCTCAAGCTCACATGGAATATGCACTACCACATTTTCTGGGCTATAAAATATACCTTAACAAACTTAAAAGAATAGAAATCACACAATGTCTGATCTCAGACAACAATGGAATTAAAGTAGAAATCAAAAAGATAAAGATAGCTGGAAAATCCCAAAATACATGGAGCTGAAAAAAACATAGTTTTAAATAATTCAAGGACACTTATGAGTCAGGAGAAATCTCAAGAGAAATTTCAAACTGCTTGAAACTAAATGAAAACAATTTACCAAAACTTGTGGGTTGCAGAGAAAGCAGTGCCTAGAGGAAAATTTACAGCATAAAAAGAATATACAAAATCATTAGTCTGAACTTCCATCCTAGAAAACTCTAAAAAGAAATGCAAATTAAATCCAAAACAGAAAAAGAAATAAAAATTAGAATAGAAACCAATGAAATGGAAAACAGGAGAGCATGGGTGTTCGATTTTCTCAAATGTTTTTACAGCATTTATTAATTTCTTTAAATGATACAGGCTTATTCAGATTGTCTATTCTTACTTTCTAGTGAAGAACTGCATCAATAATTACTAACCTTCCAAAGAAGAAAGCACCAGGCCCAAAGAGATTCACTAGTGAATTTTACCAAATATTTAAGGAAGATATTATACCAGTTATCTACAATCTCTTCCAGATGAAAAGTGCAGAGGAAACACTCCCTGACTCATTCTACGAGGCCAATATCACTCTAATACCAAAACCAGACAATGACACTACAAGGAAACTACGGACCAATATCTCTCATGAGCACAGAAGCAAACCCAACAATGTGTAAAAAGAATTATTCACCACAACCAAATGGAATTATCCTAGGTATGCAAGGCTAGTTTAATATTTAAATACAAATTAACTTTGGCCACCTGATACAAAGAGCTGACTCATTAGAAAAGACCCTGATGCTGGGAAAGATTAAAGGTAGGCAAAGGGGACGACAGAGGACAAGATGACTGGATGGCATCACCGACTTAATGGACATGAGTTTGAGCAAGCTCTGGGAGATGGTGAAGGACAGGGAAGCCTGGCGTGCTGCAGTCCCTGGGGCTGCAAAGAGTCAGACACAACTGAGCAACTGAAAAACAACAATCACATCAACAGGCTAAAAGAAGAAAAATCACATGATCATATCATAGATGCAGAAAAAACATTTGAGAAAATCCAACATTTGAAGAAAATCTACAAAAATACAATAAATAGACATAATAAACATAGCATAATAAGTATCAGGTTGTGAAATAAAGATCTTACTCAAAATGATGCATTTAATTTCAAATAAACAAAAGCAGAGATGATCAGATATACTTAGAAGCAAACTGCTGCTTAATCTTACTTGTGAGAAGTTCAAAGCTTTTCCACGAAAATCAGGAACAAGGCAAGTATGTCTTGCTACCCATTGCTTTTCAGCATTGTCCTGGAAGTCCTAGCTAATTCAGTAAGACAAGAAAATAAAATGAAAAGGTATAGATTGGGAAGGGAGAAATAAAACTGTCTCTGTAAACAAGTGATAAGAAAGTCTCTATGTATAATACCTGAAAGAATCAACAACAACAAAAATTCTCAATCCAGTAAGAAATTATAGCAAGGTTGTTGCTATATGTCAGCAGTGAATGAATGGAATTTAAAATTTAAAATATATTACCATTTACATTAGCATCCCCCAAAATTAAATACTCAGGTACAAATCTAACAAAACATATACAAGAGCTATATGGAGAAAACTACCGAATTCTGATAAAAGATACCAAAGAAAAACTAAATAAATGGAAGAGACATCTCATATTTATGAAAGGAAGGTGCAATATTGTCATCCAAGTGTACACTGAATCTAAGAAGAGTTTTAGGATATAAGCTCATAATTCTAGAAGGAAGGTGTGAGAAAGTTCTAGTCACATTCAGATCCACAGGGCATAGCCCTGCCTTCTCTTCTGTAGAGTAACAGAACCTCAGATATCCTGATGGAGGGGAGTGCCAGTTTTATAGCCCACACGGACTGGGATTCATAGAGTCATAGAGTAACACCCCAACATGCAACACAGCAATGTCAGGCTGTTCCTGTTGCTGCTGTTTTTGAAGAAACTTTCCTCTCTTTATGAATCCACTCTGCTTGCAAACACTGCTTCTATCAATTCTCTTGACAGCAAGGCAGACAGTTTGTTGACTTAGCAAAATAAACCTTTATTCGAGTTCTATTTTGACTACTCTCCTTTGAGAACTATCTCACTTCAAATGTGTTAGAAAATGTATTTTCCCTCAGTTACTTACTTTCAGTTATGTCAATTTTTGATTTTCATTGTTGAAGACTTATCATCCCTTCCCATCTGTCTAAGAAGCTGGATTTTCATGAGTCTAGACCATAGTTTCACTCTTTATAGCTTGCTTCTTGTTCTTTTTAATGAACTGCTTCTCATTCTCTACACCTTAAGAATTAATTGACCCAAAATATTATACGTTAGTGTTTCCATGTTCAAAAACTATATAACTCTTAACAGTCTCTCATTTTCAGCATTGTGCCACTTCCTGATATTTATGTGTCATTTCTACCATAATGCATCTCTCTCATTTCCCCTCTCTGTCCCTCTTCTCTTTCCTGTTTTACCCCACGTGTTTGTTCTCTATCTCTGATCCAAGATCACACCTGGTCAGAAATAATTTACTAAATGTATGCAGTGACCTTGTACTCAGGCTCCATGAAAAGGGAACACAGGAAAGTGATGAACCATCTAGAGTGGCGTCCGGACTTGGAATCTTCTCCATATGGATGTACTTCTGGCAAAATGAGGAAGTGTTACTGAGCTGAAGTCAAGACAGGTTCTAGATGTCAGACATTCTCTCTCTCTCTCTCTCTCTCTCTCTCTGTTCTTCATACTATTTAGTGGAATCCAGAAGAATGGATGTGTGTTTAGACACAGTTACGAAACTTAAAATTTATAATGCCATTGTATTTCTGTTTTACGCTCTTCCATCTGCCTTCTGAAAACCTCTGTTGCCTCTTCACATTGCAGAGCCACGTACATTTCTATAATGCACTCTTGTAGATGATGCTAGATAACACAGTACATGGTTGGAGAGGGCCACCTGAACACAACTCAAGGTAAGTCCACGGGATTGTCCGCAGGACCGGGGAGGTGATGCAGGCTAAGGGTCAGGCCGCTTTGCTGTACTAGGAAATAAAGAGCACAGAAGGGAAGGCCTTGCAAGGTGAAGGACACAGCTACGGGATGGGGTATTTGGAGAAGAACAGGGCCTACAACCAGTTTATCTAGGGCTCCTGTTTGCTGGTGACACACGACCACTAGAGTAGAAGGGTAAGTCCAGGACCAAGAATATCCAATTGCAATAGAATAGTCTGTGTTCAAGGACTATTCAAAGATAGGTGCACACCTCACGACACAATATGTAAAAGTCAACATTGGAGAGCACTGCAGAAGGAGCAGTAAGAAAAGCAGGTGAGAGTCAAGAGAGGTGAGGATTAGTCCTGTATGGTATGTGAGAGTAGAACAGACGAGTAGAATAGACAAGTCATCAAAATGTCAGGAATTGGGAAGCAACACCAGAAATGAGGTGTAGCTGCTAGAACTGGCACAAAATACTAATCAAACACAGTAAGCTTCTTCTATAATCTGAACACAGGCTTTATGTCATGCCCTCCCCCAGGTGCCATTTAAGACCAGAAGCCTCCTGATGCATTTTGCTGTGACTGGATGAACAGTCATTTGTGAACCACTGAATGCACTCCATTCTACTCCCGGGATGAGCAAATACACATGGCAACCATGTGATGCAATTACTTAGAGAAAGACATTACAAAGTGTAGCCAGTACTAGGCCAGAATAGCTCAGCACACAGTAGTACACAGGAAAGAAAACTATTACAGAAAACTTCAGAGAGTCTTGCAAGAAAAGACCATGGTCCACGTAATTAGTAAACATGTCAATGATGGCAAATCCTGGCACAGGCAGGCATGAGGAAATGTCAGCTAGAAGACAGAAATAGGATCTAGGGTACTAGAGTGCTTTAGATCTGGACAAAGTCACCAGGTCAGGCAGAGGGCAAGCAAAATAGAATCCATTACAGTGACCAGTAGATGGCTGACCCTGAATCATTCTTTGTGAGGCTTCATGAAAGCAGAAGTTGGGGCTTTTCAAGGAGAGAAGAGGGCAGTGCACACACCTTATCCAACCAACCCCAGCACCTACTTAGGGACTTGGGGAAGGACGCACTGTCTGTGGTTCTGATGTAGGAAGGGCAGACCAGGCTCTAGGGTGAAAAGAGAGAGCAGGGAATACATCCGGCACAGAGGTGGGTGTGAGGACCTCACCCAGGGAGGTTTTAAGTTCAAGGTCCTCCAGCATCAAGGTACAACTGTCCGTGACCCTCATCAGTTTGACCCCACTCCTCTCAGAAGTGTAACGCACAGGGGTCAGCAGTTGCAGCTCGTGGCTCTAGAGCACGGGCTCAGTAGTTGTGGTGCACCTGCTTGGTTGCCTTGTGGCACGTGGGATCCTCCCAGACCAGGGATCGAACCTGTGTCCCCTGCATTGGCAGGTGGATTCTTAACCACTTGACCACCAGGAAGCCCTTCATTTAAGGTCTTAACATACAACTTTGCAGAACGCACAGAGGTTTGCTCAGCAAATTCAGACAGGATTCAATACTAGCTTAGACCTCCCACAGCACCCATTGAGGGTGGAAACATCTAAGCTTTCTATGGCCTCTCTTCCTGTATGGCTGCTCCTTGCCTAAGACTAAGCCACACAAACCCACCAGTCAATCTTGGATGCCCATGGCCCGCTTCCATTTCTGTGCAGCTCTCGCTGTCCTTCAGCAATGACAGCCTTCTCTGTCCAGCTAACCCTCATTCAAGTCACCCCAATCCCGCTAATTATCACAAATGACCATATTTGCCTCTGTCCATATCCACCAGGCTGAATGGATCATTCCAGGCCCCATTAACGTCCTCACAAAATATTGCTGAGTCCCTAGTGAAGTGAATAAGCAATAGCTCCGGTCTGCATGTCATCCTGCCTCAATCACTGCTATGCCTTGGCATCCAACTCATATCTACTCTTCTCTTGGAAGCCTTGGCCACTTACCAGGCTCTCATGTCTGATACACCCTACCTTTATGGCCACATCCCTCCCTCAACTGCATTTGAAAAGTGAAAGCGATAGTCGCTCAGTTGTGCCTGACTCTGCAACCCTATGTGCTGTAGCCTGCCAGGCTCCTGTCCGTGGAATTCTCCAGGTAAGGATACTGGAGTGGGTTGCCATTCCCTTCTCCAGGGGATCTCCCTGACCCAGGGGTCGAACCCAGGTCTCCTGCACTGAAGATTCTTTACCATCTGAGCCACCAAGAAACCCAATACCATCACTCAGGTACTCAAGCAAGAGCCCCAGTGCTCAGCCTCTATCCTCCACTTCCCATTCCCTGAACAGCATTAGGACTGTAACATGAAGATTATACCTCCTAAATGTGACCACAGGTCACTCACTTGGGTCCACATAGTAGCTACCACATTTTGGATATCTCCACTTGAATCCCTCTTTCGATTTCCCAATTTGTGAGTCCAGCTGCCAATTTGATGCCTCCACTTACTGGTCCCTGAAATACCTCAGATTCTTAATATGGTCAAAACAAAGCTTCTGATAAACCCAGTGATTATTACTCACACTATCAACTCCTCATCTCAGTTGGAGCTTCCATTCCTACAGCTGTTAAGACCAAACACCCTGGGGTTATCTCTGGTTTCTCTGTTTCACTTCTCACTGTCCAAAATAGAAAATCTAGTTGCCCCTTTTTAGAACATGCATCCAGACTTCAACCTCATCTACTAAACCACAACTCTGGCCCATTAACTCTCAGCTAGACTATGTCAGTAGCCTCTACCGGGATTTGCCTCACTCCTCTCACTCCCACAGTCTGTTTTCCACTCTACATACAGTCAGAGATAGCTTTTGAAGACCTTGATAATATCACCTCCCTCCTCTGATTGAAACCACCCAATAACTCCAGAATAGATGCTCAATTTCTCAGGTATTCATCCTATATTTCATGTTCATACCAGATAAGGATACCTGTGCTTTCTCAACACCCCCACCTTAATTTTATTATTTTTTTTCCCACCTTAATTTTAATACTAAGTATTTGCACATGGTGGTACCAGCTCCTGGGTTAACTTTCCACACTACTTTACGATGGTTGCCAGAAATGGAAATATAACCATATAACCTCTAATATGGACTTAAGACTCTGGGCATGGGGTTTCTCAAGGGTGCCCAGAGCCAAGGATTAGGAAGATGGCACCTAAGAGTTCCTGGATTCCACAAACCAGAAAACATGTGAGTGAGGGTTAGAGCCAGAAAGGAACTAGGACCCTCTACATACCCGTTTTGTTTCTATAAGTACTTCTGCAGCCTTGGGACTCTGTGGAAAGAGACAGACCTTAGAAAAATGTAACAGCGGGGACAGAAAGGTTGAGGCTCATGTCACCCCATATGCATCCTTGCCTAGCCCAAGCCAGGTGACCTCAATTTGGTCGTCTGACCTCGGTGCACTTTGTCGATCCTTACCAGCAGTGTGACCTTGAACAAGATTCAACCTCCTAGTGCCTCAGCGTTCTCATCACTCCCCTCAAATCTGTTTTTCCTTTGAATAGCCTTGGGAAACATTTTAAAAGCAAATGTAAATCCTGTTCCCCTTTTTGTTCAAAACTCTCCACACCTTCTTGCTGCTGCTGCTAAGTCGCTTCAGTCGTGTCTGACTCTGTGCGACCCCACAGAAGGCAGCCCACCAGGCTCCTCTGTCCCTGGGATTCTCCAGGCAAGAATACTGGAGTGGGTTGCCATTTCCTTCTCCAATGCATGCAAGCATGCATGCTAAGTCGCTTTAGTCGTGTCCGACTCTGTGTGACCCCATGGACAACAGCCCACCAGGCTCCTCTGTCCATGGGATTCTCTAGGCAAGAATACTGGAGTGGGTTGCCATGTCCTTCTCCCCACACCTTCTTAGGTCCCGACAATAAAGATACAAAGACTGTCAGCCTGACAGTCCGGGCATGACTCCGCTTCTCATTGTCTGGGTCCTGCAGACATCAGATGCACCCAGGTTTCCTGAATCCTCCCGCCACAGTCCGACCTCCAAGCCTCTGCAGCTGCGGGTCCCTCCGCCCATCACCCTGTCCCACGCGCCATCACACAGTCCATCACACACAGGGACCACCCACGACCGCCTCACCGTCCTGGAGCCCGGGGCCTGGGCTGCGGGCACGTGAGCAGGAGCCTCGCACTCGGGGCTTTCGTGTCCGGTGGGGTGAGGGCAGTGCGCGCCCGAAGGACGAAGTTTACCTGAGGCTGGTCCCTCAGCGCCGCCGCCTCCAGCGACTCTGGGCGTGGCGGGCCCAGGAACGGCGGGGAGACTCGGGCGAAGCGGTCCCCAGGCGGCGTCTCCGAAGCTCAGACCCGTCTCTGTGCAGCGACGACAGTCCCTCCCATCGAACGTTCTCGGTCCCATCGCCCAGTCCTAACAGGCCTCCGGACCTGAACGGACCTAGAGCAGTTAAAACGGCCGCCTTAGGGAGGAGGCCGGAAGTCCCGCCCCAACGAGGTGTGCTTTGAACGGAAATTGCCTGTTTCCTGGTAATTCATTCGTTATCCATGCTGCCCTTTACTCTGAACATCCCGGGTAATGTAGTTCGAACACACGAGCAAGTCAATGGCAAAGGCTCTCCCTACGAGACTTTGAGGAGAAAGAGAAAAGGCTAAGCTCCCCAGTGAGCGTCGCTGGGAAACGATGACTCCAGTTCTAAGGACAGAGACGCGGCTTTTCTTCTTCATAAAGGAGCCACACTAGAATCTGTGGGATCAGTCTGCAGTGGATCACCGAAGTGTTTGTGTTACTAAACGGAACTTGTCCACTGGCTCCACAAAGCCGATCTAGCGCCACCTGGTGGCGATGAAAGAAAGTACAAAATTTATTGCAGGGCACCCAGCAAGGGAGTGGGGGACAAGACTCAAATCCACTCCCGCGGGGTCTTTGAGTTAGGGGTGCTTTTTAAAATATTTATGTATTTGACTGTGTCTGATCTTAGTTGCAGCATGTTGGCTCTTCAGTTGCAATGCGTGGGCTTGTCCGGAAGCACATGAGATCTTAGATCCTCTACCAGGATGGAACCCGTGGCTCCTGCACGGTCAAGTCCCAGTCTCTTTTTATTGATTCTCACGAAGAACAAGTTAAATGCTATCATTTGCCTGCAAATCCCAGTCAGGAACTGAGCCTGAAGGAGCTCCAATAAGTCACCTGAAGATTCTCAGGTGAAAAACCCATTCTGACACCCTAGTGTCCTGTAGCACTGGCCTCCCGAAGCGTGGCTTCATGGCGTCAGCTTGGACTGTGAGCGTCAGGAGGAGCGCAGGGTGGCTGGGCTCAGTGTGTCACCACTGCCACACCCTCCTAATGGGAACGGGCGACTCGGCCCTTCCCCTCCTCTGAAGACCAGGGGACAGGATCTCTGCTTATCCCTGTTTACAGGGGGTCAGGGAGGGTAGAGGGTGGGTGACTGTCATTTCTCTGTGAGTCAAGGCAATGGGACCCAGGGTGTGAACCCAACAACTAGGCTGCAAACCCAGGCTGCCTGACCCAGGCTTGGAGAGACTGACCCCTGCCGTCCTATTTCCCTCCACACTGGGCTTTTGAGATGTACTGTCCATCCTGATGGCACTTAATCCATCTAACGGTCCTGCTCCAACCCACCATCACCCATATGGAACAGGAAAATGGGCAAACACTACAAAGCAAGGGTTTATTATTCAGTCTGGACTTTAGAAATTGACGAACGACATATTAGGGCGGATTAATCTTTATTTTCCCCTGCTTGGGCCGTGTGGCATGTGGCTTGTGAGATCTTAGTTCCCCAACTAGGGACTGAACCTGGGCCTCAGACAGTGAAAGAGCAAAGTCCTAACTGCTAGACCGTTAGGAAATTCCCAGGGTATATTAATCTTAAAAATGTATGGTACATGTGTCCCATTATGCATAACAAAACCTGAAAAAGCTCAGGACACAGTTTTCCACCACTGAAAGCAAATCTTAACAATCACATTATTCAACCAGTGAAGATGGATGACTCTTCAATGTACATCTTTGTCCTACTTGTTAAAAAAAAAAAAAAGAAAAAACGAAACGAAAATAGCCAAAGTTCATAAAGTAGGCAGAAGACAAAAGTGGGTATTTTATAAGATAGAGCAAATGAAGAAAGAGACCAAACATATGAAAAAAAAAAAAAATGCTAATCATGAATTCTTAGAGGGAAAAAAAAAAACAAACCAGCAAGACAGCATGATAAACTTACTAAAAGGGCTAAAATTACTAACGACTGACCAAATAAAGTATTCACTAGGATGTGGAGAAACCGGAACCCTCATACAGTGCTGGAAAGAATGTAAAAAAACACAATTACTAGGTCACAAATTGTTAGCTTCTTCAAAAGCTAAATAGTCACAGGCCTCATGATTCAGACACAGCAATATTCTTCGACCAAAAAATAAAAGAAATAAATATCCTTATAAAAACTGTATACAAATGTTTGCACCAACTTATTTTCTACAGTCAAAATCTGGAAATATCCAAAATGCACATAAACAAGTGAATGTTTCTGTTCATTTCAGTCACTCAGTCGTGTCTGACTCTTTGTGACCCCATGGACTGCAGCATGCCAAGCTTCCCTGTCCATCACCAACTCCCAGAGCTTGCTCAAACTCATGTGCATTGAGTCGGTGATGCCATCCAACCATCTCATCCCCTATTGTCCCCTTTTCCTCCTGCCTTCAGTCTTTCCCAGCATCAGGGTCTTTTCCAGTCAGTCAGTTCTTCGCATCAGGTGACTGAAGTATTGGAGTTTCAGTATCAGTCCTTCCAATTACTATTCAGGACTGATCTCCTTTAGGATTGACTGGTTTGATGTCCTTGCAGTCCAAGGGACTCTCAAGAGTCTTCTCCAACACCACAGTTCAAAAGCATCAATTCTTCAGCACTCAGCTTTCTTTATGGTCCGACTCTCACATCAGTACATGACTACTGGAAAAACCATAGCTTTGACTAAACGGACCTTTGTTGGCAAAGTAATGTCTCTGCTTTTGAATATGCTGCCTAGGTTTGTCATGAACAAGTGAATGGTTAAATAGCAGTATATCTAAAGAGGATTGAACCAAGAAAAAGGAGGGGGATGAACCATTCATATAACATCTATATTACAAATATAACATCACATAAAATAATTATAGGAAAAAAGCAACACTTAAGGATTCCATCATATAAATTCTAGAAAATGTAAAGGTATCTATTATAAAGGAAAGCAAATAGTAGTTGTGGTGTACAGGCTCAGCTGCCTCGAGGTGTGTGAAATCTTGCTCGACCAGGGACTGAATCTGTGTCCCCTGAATTGGCAGGTGGGTTCTTATCTACAGTGCCACCAGGAAAGTCTCAATATTTCATTTTAAATATGTACACTTTACTACATGTAAATTATACCTATATAAAGCTTAAAAAACAAAAACAAAAACAAAACAAAACAAAACAAAAAACACCGAGATGTACATCCTCCTTTCTTTGAAAACAGATTTGGCAACCCTATACTGAAGGAAAGTTACAAGGCTCAAAATAGCCTGGAGTTAAAACTCACCTCCGGGTCCTCCCCACTATTCTATGCAAAGAACTCTCTCACTCGAAGAAAAAAATGGACATTAAGGTTGATTAGGCCCAGCCGGTCCCAGCCTCTGGCCGATCTCCAGAATTCCTTGACCCAGCTGTTTAAGAGATAACTATTCTGAACAATCTTGGAGAAGAACAGGCCCCCTTAAGATAGATTTCCACATATATACCTATATATAGTTACTCTTTTCTTGGGTTAGTGCAGCAGCTCACTAATCTGATTGCTGCCCCTTCTCGCCTCATTAAATGTGGTCTGTTCCTGTAAAGTGCTGGTCTGGTTCTTTTTCATTGGGAGGTTGAGGTTCCTTCTCTTTTTCCACCTCTTCAGAGCATGGAAGCCTGCCAAGCTCACTTTCCCGCCCGGGCTTTCAAGACCTCCTTGAGAGGACACCCTGTGCCTTCATGAGTGGTACAAGTCCTGTCTAAGGGATTTATTGGTTTTCCACATACCCCAAGGAATATTGGCCTCTCTCTCTCTTCCTCTTTTCTCTATACTTTCTTTTCCGTGAGACTGACCAACTCCAGGACAGAGGCCTTTTGCCATTCAACCTCCCTCCATCCACCATAAATCCTTGCCTGATCCAGTAGCCCAGGGAAGCTCGGACGGTACTCTAGGGTGCCATAGACTATCGTCCTTTCCGGGTTCCCGGGGAACCCTCCGGCCAAAAGGCCCTCTGGGGAAGGTACCTGGGGGATGCCCCTCCCTCCTTCTCTCTGCTGGGTCAAAAGATTAGGTGACGACCTTTTCTCTTAATCAGACAGTTGATAGCCATTTGCTATGGGGTCAAGCCAATCCGTCCTGCGGAACTCTCCCTTGGCCTGCGTAAAACGAAACCTCAAACCTCTACTCTTGACCAATCTCAAGGCTGATAAACGCGAGTCACTTTGCACTCAAATTTGGCCTTAACACAAACTGGATAACCAAAACCACAGGCCTGAGTTTGGGACTTTTGATTTCAATATTTTATCAGATCTCACAAACTTCCTCAAACGGAATGGCAAATGGTTGGAGGTCCCCTATATTCAAGCCTTCTGGGACCTTAAAAGCCGTCCTTCTCTCTGCAATGACTGTTCTACCTATCAAATCCCCCTCTGCTCTCTCTCCCACTCCACTAAAAAAGAATCCAAATCTAAAGCCCATAAAAGGCCCACTAAACCCTCAGCCCCCGATTTTGACCCAGCAGATAAGCCTCCTTCCTATCACCCTGGAGATGAGGCTTCCGGACACAAGACCCCACCCTCTAGCCCTTCCTCCTCCAAAACAGGAAGCGATGACTCCAAAACCCCAAAAGAGATTTCTACC
This sequence comes from Bos indicus, assembly GCF_029378745.1. Taxonomy (NCBI): domain Eukaryota; kingdom Metazoa; phylum Chordata; class Mammalia; order Artiodactyla; family Bovidae; genus Bos; species Bos indicus. The sequence goes on from NC_091777.1 coordinate 66,232,260, forward strand.
CTCCACCCCCCACCCCCCGGCCCCCAATCAGCCAGGACCCAAAGCAAACAAGTTTCCTCTCAGAGAGGTAGTGGGACCAGATGGCCCTACATGGGATCATGCGCCTTTCTCAATTTCTGATATAAGCCAAGTTGAAGAAAAATTGGGATCCTTTTCAGAAAATCCTACTAGATATAGGAAGGAATTCCCTGGCCTTAGCCAAGCATATCATTTAACCTGGAAGGATCTTATTACATCCTAAATGCCACTTTGACTCCGATGAAAAGGAACGGATCTGGCAGGCAGACTGGGCTCATGCTGATCAGCTCCATAACCAAGATAGGACTAACCCGGTGGCTGATGATTCAGTCCCTTTAACTGAGCCATGGTAGACATATCAAGCGGGCGATGCCGACATCCTGTACCTGCCTCACATGATCACCTGTTTACTAGAAACTGAAGTGAAGTCACTCAGTCGTGTCTCACTCTGTGACCCCGTGGACTGTAGCCCACCAGGCTCCTCCGTCCATGGGATTCTCCAGGCAAGAATACTGGAGTGGGTTGCCATTTCCTTCTCCAGGGGATCTTCCTGACCCAGGGATTGAATCCAGGTCTCCCGCACTGTTAATGCTAAAAAGCTCTCACATTCATGTTAACTACAATAAGATTAGGGAAGTGACTCAAGAAAAAGATGAAAATCCTGCCCTCTTTCTTTCACAGCTTACTGAGGTGAGGCAGTCCAAAAATACACTAATCTAGATATTTCCACCCTCGCTGGACTTCTGTACCTACACGTCCAGTTCATAAGCCAGTCAGCCCCCAATATTCACTGAAAACTATGCCAGTTAGAGAAGGGCCCCGAAACCCCTCAGTGAAATCTCCTAGAAACAGTCTTTTAAGTTTTCAACAATGGGGAGGAAGAAGCGGAAAAAGAAAAAGAAAAGGAAAGAAGGTCAAATATGCTTTATTCGCTGCAGCTAGCCAAGAAAAAAATTCAACCCCTTTGGCCCATCAACCTCAGCCCACAAGTATGGGACCTAACCCTCTAGGCCCCTGCTTCAGATGCAACCAAACGGGACACTGTGCTAAGTCCTGCCCCAATCCCGGCCACCCACCAAACCCTGCCTCAGCTGCAAACAATGGGGCCACTGGAAAATGGATTGTCCTCAGGCAATACCCACCACATCTCGGGGTCCACCCCAGGCCCAACAACAATGGGCTGGGAACCAGACTCAGGGGGGCCCTGGCATCCCAGACCATGGTTCCTCGGATGAGGTGAGAGATGATCCAATTGTGCCTGAGTTATTCCAGTGAAAAGCCCAAGCTCCAGACCCCAAGTCGCCCCGTACAGACGGACTTGGAGCTTCGGTTAATTGGCACGGTGGCCAGACACAAAGTCTTGTTCCTAACAGACACTGGAGCGGCCTCTTCACTTTTAACCTCCTTTAAGGGCCCTCTCCAACCTTCAGAAGTGGCCGTCAAAGGGGTCTCAGGCATCCCTTTTTATCCCCAAATAACCCTTCCTCTCCTTTGTTCCTTTGGCAAAACAACACTAACACATTCTTTTATAGTAGTTCCTCAATGCCCAATGGCATTGATGGGACGTGATCTTCTGGCTAAGCTGCAAACTTCTATAAACCTCCCATTCTTAGATCCCATATCAGTTCTTTGAATCCAAGTGGCACCCGAACTCATGGCCAGCTTTCACTCCCAAAACCTGCCCCCCGACCTTTCCCCAACAGATCCTCAGATCTGACACTGAAGCCCCATCGGTAGCCCGACACCATTCCCCGGTACAGGTTTTTCTTAAAAATCCCTCTCAGGTGATAACCCAAACTCAGTATACCCTGCCCACAGAATCCCGACAAGGACTTAAACCAATAATCTCCCAACTGCTCAAAGCCGGCCTTTTGCAACCTATCTGTTCTCCTCATAATACTCCTAAACTGGCAGTCAAAGAGGGACCCCACTCCTGGTGTCTAGTTCAAGATCTTTGCAAGATTACTGAGGCCATAATACCATACACTCCGCGGTCACTAATCCCTACGCCCTTCTCTCACATATCCCCCTGACACACCCTACTTCACGGTACTGGACCTCAGAGATGCTTTCCTGACTATACCTCTACACCACTCCTCACAGTCCCTATTTGCCTTCACCTGGACGGACCCAGACACATATCAATCTCAACAGTTAACTCGGACTGTTTTACCACAAGGGTTTAGCGATAGCCCTCATTTTTTCGGTCAAGCCCTCCAAAGAGACCTACAAACTTTAGACTTAGGCTCTACGACCTTACTCCAACATGTAGATGATTTATTGTTATGTAGTTCCTCTCTCCGTGACTGTGTAGTCCACACTGAGACAGTATTAAATGCCCCAGGCAACTGGGGCTAGAGAGTCTCACTCTCCAAGGCACAAATTGCTTCCACCAGCATCAATTACATGGGATTGCTTCTCACTCCCACGTCCAAAATAATCCCAGCTTAGAGATTTCATGTTTTGACACAGACCTCCAGGCCCCAAACCAAGAGGGAACTTCTTTCTCTATTAGGTCTATTAAACTTCTTCCAAATATGGGTCCCAAATTTTGCCCTCCATGCAAAACCTCTCTACCAAGCTACTCGAGGAAACTTAGACGAACACTTACTGGCCCCCACCTCTCTCCACACCCCCATACAAACTCTTATCAAACATTTATTACAGGCCCCTTTTCTTTACTTCCCTGATTACACCAAGCCTTTTTTCCTTTTTGTACATTCTCGACAAGGACATGCCTCAGGGATTCTGTGCCAAAAAAGCGGGGGCATATGGGGCCTTCTAGCTCACTTATCTAAACAACTCGATCCCGTCACACTCGGATGGCCACCCTGTCTCCAGGCCTTAGCTGCAACCACCCTCTTGTTAACCACCCTAACCCGAAATGCTCCTCTAAATGTATGCTCACCTCATTCCTTCAAAGATTTGCTCTCTCATCAGGCTTTCCTTTCTCTGCCCCTTGCTCGACTACAGATCCTCCACGTACACCTCCTCGACCCATCCCTTTCTTTTATGCCTTGTAAACCTCAATCCTGCTAGCTTACTCCCTACACCAGATCCAGAAGCAGGACACCTATCTCATGATTGTGTTCAGACCTTAGATATGACACTTAATCCCTTTGAACATATAACTGATCAGCCCCTTACTGACCCCAAAGTCCCATCCTGGTTCACAGACGGCAGTGCCCAGACGTAAGCCCCGTTTGGGGCTGGATACGCTGTAGTCCAGGGACGGCCTGGCAAAGGTATTCCCCCTTGCCTCATCAAGTCAGCCACACTCCCAGCTCACACATCCTCACAACAGGCTGAACTGATAGCTCTTACACAAGCCTTGACCCTAGCCAAAGACCAAAAGCTAAACATTTACACTGATTCCAAATATGTCTATAACATACTACATTCTAACGTTATAATCTGGAGGGACAGGAGATTCCTCACTCAGAAGGGCACACCTATTCTCAATGCTTCTTTTATTTCTGAACTCCTCCATGTGGCTCAGCTCCCAAAACAAGCTGCTGTAATACATTGCTGGGGACATCAGCAACATGGTCATATCTCCTTTTATAACCATATAGCAGATCACAAAGCACAGCGGCAGGCCACCTCTGTTAGTCCTGTCTTTACTATAGCCCAAACTGACGAGCCTAACATCCACACATTACTTTCATATTTACATTCCCTTTTCCACCCCTCTGCAAAAGTACTTAATACTTAAGGCTTTCCTTCAGAACTTTATTGAGCTAAGGACAATGCAACTTATTTAAATAATCTGACCCAAATTTGTACCATCTGTCAGTGGACAAATCCTAACATTCACCTCCCTCCTTTCCCCACCCACCAAATTTGCTAACATCTTCCTGCACAAGACTGGCAGGTAGATTTCACCCACATGCCACCCATAAAAAGGGTTAAACTTCTCCTAGTCTTCGTAGATACATTTTCTGAATGGATCGAAGCTTTCCCGACTACTAACAAACGAGTCCCTACTGTGGCTTGCCTTATTCTTCCTGAAATCCTCCCCAGGTTTGGAATGCCTTCCTCCCTCCAGTCTGACAACGGGCCCCATTTCACATCCCAAATCACCCAAAATATTGCATGAGCCCTTCAAGTTCCTTAGAGGTTTCACATTCCTTATTATCCCTGGTCTTCCGGTAAGGTTGAGAGAGCTAACTGAGCCCTAAAAGAAACTGACCAAATTAACAATTGAATTTCATCAAGACTGGACTAAACTCCTCCCTTTAGCCCTCTTAAAGGTCTGGGCCTTACTTAAAAAAAAAAAAAAAAAAACCCTTAAACATCAGTCCATTTGAGGCCATGTATGGGAGGCCCATAGTACCTTTGGGTCTTCCCCACTCCCAGGACAGTCCCAGACTGCCATCCCACCTTCCTTTTCCTTTACTTGCCCAGATACGAGATGCCCTTTGGCAACATAAGGATGACTTACTCCCTTGACCACACCCTGATCGTCCATACCCATACCTTCATTTGGAGACAAAGTTTATATGACAACTCAGTCCCACTCAGATCTAACCCCAAAATGGCAAGGTCCCTACACGATAATTCTGCTGACCCCTACCATTGCAAAATTAAAAGAAATCACCCCTTGGGTACACATCACTCAGTTAAAAAAAGGTTATGCAGCCCAATGATGAAAATGCTTGCCAGACTAATACTTATCAAGTTTCTCATACAGGCCCTACAACTCTAAAGTTCTCACGGCTTCCACCGGCCCCAACTGGTGATGGATGAGCCTGTTGGTTTCACAGCTGCAATTATTCCTGGAACAACTTCTGGCAGATATCTGGGTCTTGAGTCCTCAAGGATCCACGTTCGAACATGTTGAAGATTACATCTTCACCCTGTGGCTGCAGGGGACCCTTTACAACTTCCACCCCTTTGAAATCCAATTCTTTTCCATAGTAATCTATCTTATACTCACTTCCCCAAATGTTGTTCAACATCATCTTCTTATCCTCCCTTCTTCCTCTGACCCACGAGCTCCTTCAAAATCCTAACCTCAACTATCTATTCCAGACCCTTAATTTAACCCATACCCTTCTCAAGGCTTCTAACCCACAACTGACTGCTGGATACGTCTATCTGTAACTCCCCTGGGAGATTTAGCCCTCTCCACATCCATCCTTGACTGGACCACAGGTAACATGTCCCTACACCACTCATACCATGGGGAGCCTTTAGTCATCTCATATCTTAAATATCTTCACACTAGTGACCAAATCCGAAATTCAGACATACTCTTAGAATCTTTACTCACCGAACTCCCCTCCTTCAATGGAAAACCTCCAATAGGAGGCCCTATCGCCCAGAGAGTAACACTGTTACAACCAGCTCCTTTTTGCACATCCAGAAATTACTGAAACAGTTCATACGACCAACCTGTGGGCACAATCCCTAACTGCATGTGCAACCATATCTCCACCTTACTCTTTGCCACTGGGAAGGCTATATTTGTTTCTGGTCCTACAGGACACTCTTTAACCTTTACAGGGCGGTTTCTCTCTGCATACTCCTCCTCCTCTCCTGTTGTTGGGGCCACCTTAGTGGGGTATCTGAGTGTCCTTGAACGAACGATCAAACCCCCCTCAAGTCCTCTTTGCCTCGACTTCAGCTGCTGTACTACGACATCTGGCCTGTTTTTCCTGTGTGGGACATCTACATGCCTCTGTCTACCTACTAACTGCACCAGGACCTGCACCCTGGTATACTCCAGTCCAAACATTTTAATAGCCCCCAATGACCAACCCTTGCCTCTTTCTCTCATCCACAAGTGAATAAAACACGCCATTCATTTCATTCCACTCTCAGTAGGACTGGAAATAGTGGCTGGAATTGGAACAGGAATCGCCGGCTTAACCACCTCCATCCAAAACTACCAGACACTATCTCTAGACCTGTCAGACAGCCTCCAGGAAATAGCTCAAGGCCTAATAACTATCCAAAATCAACTCAATTCCTTGGCGGCCATTAGATCTACTCACTGCAGACAAGGGAGGGCTGTGCCTTTTTCTAGAAGAATCCTGCTGTTTCTAGGCCAACCAGTTGGGTATTGTCCAAGGAGCTGCAAAAAACCTTACCCAGATTGAGCCTCACGCATCCTCCAGAGACTAAGCAACTCCTGGCAGTCACGGTTAACAGATTGTAACTGGACGCCTTGGGGTTTACCCCTTCTCGGACCACTCATTTTTATCACCCTCCTACTCACCTTTGGACCTTGTTTGTTGAATCTTTTCCAGGGATTCCTCCAAGACCAAATCCGAGCAATTTCCCAAGACCAAGTCAAGACTGTTCTTTTGCTCAAGACCCTGACGGCTAAAATAAGAGAATTAATACTACGGGCCTGAGACTTCCTTCCTCCCAGACCACAAACCCCTGACCCTCATTTATCAGTACGAAGAAGCCCTGAACATTAACGACACCCACCTCTCTTTCTCCATGTATATATATTCCTTAGGGTCTGGAATGAAGGAAAGTTACACTGCCCAAAATAGCCTGGAATTAAAACTCCCCTCCTGCTCCTCCCCACCATTCTATGCAAAACAAAGAACTCTCTCACCAGAAGGAAAACATGGACATTAAGGTTAATTACACCCAGCTTCTAGTGGGTCCCAGCCTCAGGCCGATCTCCAGAATTCCTTGACCCAGCCATTTAAGAGATAACTACTCCGAACAACCCTGGAGAAAAACAGGCCCCCTTAAGACAGTAGATTTCCATATATATTCCTATATATACTCACTCTTTTCTTGGGTTAGTGCAGCAGCTCACTAATCTGACTGCTGGCCCTTCTTGCCTCATTAAAGGTGATCTGTTCTTGTAAAGCGCCGGTCTTGTTCTTTTTCCGAACCTTGCCTTCTCTAACTCCCTTACCCTACATATTCTGACTCCACCATCTTTCTAGTCATGACCTCTGGGGGTCATCTCTCCTCAGTGGCAGCAAATACTAGTGAGTAATAGAGGATATTTCCACTTCAGTTAACAGGAATGCTCACTGGGTCACAAGAGACACATCCCTGGACTACTTTTCTCTACCTTCCACTTCCTGCCTATGTAGCACTGGCCTTGAGGTGAACATTAAAGAGAGGTTACAAAAATCTGCAAAACTTTCCAATTATCTTCTCTCACAGTGACCTCAGCTACACAAGAAACACACACCTGGAGGTCCTCGGGACTTCCCTGGTGGTCCAGTGGTTAAGAAAAACATGCTGGAGGTCCCGAGATTTGTGTACACACTTATCCTGCACATCAGCCATTGTCACAAACACACCTGTGGATGCACTTTTGGAAGAGCCACATCCCACTGAGTTGGCTTCTGTCTCTTCTACTCCTTAATAATGCAGTTTCTGCAGCAGTTTCGGTTTCCCCTGGCCCCTGTAGTCTTACAACCAGTGACTGTCACTCACAGAATTGTGGACATCAGGGCACATGCTCTTTGCAAGACCTAGACAGGAGATTCCCCTCAACAGTGCTGACACCTCCTGTGATATCCCTTATGAACAGGGGGAAAACTTCACGCTGCTCCAAGAACTTGAGATTATCAGATCTCACCCCTCCCCAGAGTGATGTCTGAGTTTCCTAAAACACATAGAGGCTTCAAACAAGGACCAGAATGCCTTGCCCTCTTTCCTACGATTTCACTGGCACCAATGCAAATTTGGCCAAAACTGGCAAGCCAATATTTTGCCATCACACTATCCTCCCTGTGGCCCCTAAAAACCATTCACCCTTCGTGCCTGCGGAGCCCAAACCTCCTTGTAGAAAACCTCTTGCAGTATATAGAATACTCAAAAATAAAACAGTCCTTAAACAATAAGGCATCCATATTGCACAAACCAAAACAATGCGTGGCGCGCAGCCTGGGCTGGTGACTTGCTAGCTAGAAAAATAAATCGTGTGAGAACATGTCCATGAAGAAGGTGGCCCTTCTCTGTACACTTTGTCAGCTGAATTCATAAGGACTGGACTCTAACACATGGAAGAACAGAGGCCAGCTTCTCTGAGCACACTGGGCTGGTGACTGAGGCACTGTGTAGCCCTGCCAGGTGACAGAGGTAAAATGGAGAAGTGGCAGCGACACAAATCCAGGAAGAGCCGCACACAGGTCAGGAAGTGCAAATAGCCACAGGTGCTTCCTGCAAAACTGCGACTTAACGGGTATATCCCCTTGCAGACAGCTGGAAGTAGGAGACTGAATTCAGATGGACAGCTCCTCATTTTCGTCCAGTGTCATTATCCTGACAAGGAAAACTGCACATTCTCCTGCACATTCAAGACCTTTCTCCACTGTAAACTCTATCACATATAATGAGGCAATTCTTTAGGAAAAAACTTCCCAAACTCCTGTCATGAATAAAACTTTTCTTGTGATCTCTCTGTTGAGAACAAATGGTGGAACTAGAGGTAAAGGTTTTCCCACATTCGCAACACACATAAAGACCTTTCACGTCTGTGAGCACTGATGTTGAAGGACTGCAGAGCTTTCGGGAAAAGATTTCACTGCACTCATACTTCCTTTATCCAGTGTGAGCTTGTGGATGATAACAGAAACCCCACCTAGACGCAAAAGACTTCCCACGTTCACTGCATTTATAAGGGTTTTCTCCAGGGTGAAGTCTACAGTGTTCAATGAGAGGACACTCTTTCTTAAATGATTTCTCACATTCAGTGCATTCATAAGGTCTTTTGTGTGTGTGAATTCTCTGATACTCATGAAGAGTAGAACTAGAGGCAAAAGATTCCCACATTCACTGCACTCATACAGCCTCAATCCCATATGAACGCTCAGATGATAACAGAAACCCTACCTAGATGCAAAAGATTTCCTACATTCACTACATTTAGAAGGCTTTTGCCCAGAGTGAGGTCTACAGTGTTCAATAAGAGAAGACTGTTGCTTAAAGGATTCCCCACATTCATGGCACTCATAAGGCCTTTCTCCAGTGTGATTTCCCTGATTATAAATAAGGCTCCTCTTAGTGGTAAAAGATTTCTTGCATTCAGTACACTGATAAGGCTTTTCTCCTGTGTGAACTCTCTAGTGTATAACAAGGTAATATCTTTGGATAAAGAATTTCCCACATTGACTGCACACATAAGGCTTTTCTCCCGTGTGAACTCTCTAGTGTATAACAAGGTAATATCTTTGGATACAGAATTTCCCACATTGACTGCACACATAAGGCTTTTCTCCTGTGTGAACTCTCTAGTGTATAACAAGGTAATATCTTTGGATACAGAATTTCCCACATTGACTGCACACATAAGGCCTTTCTCCTGTGTGAAGTCTGATGACAGCAGAGGTGGAACCAGAAGAAGAACATTTCCCACATGTAGCACACTCATAAGGCCGATCTCCAGCATGAATCTTATGATGATAACACAGGGCAGAATTGAACATAAAACATTTTCCGCACTCCCTGCACTCATACGGCCTTTCTCCTGTGTGAACTCTCTGATGATAACAGAGAGTAGAACTAGAGGTAAAAGATTTCCCACATTCACTGCATTCATAAGGCCTTGATCCACTGTGAACTCTCTGATGATAATGGGGGCCAGAACAAGATTTCCCACATTCATTGCATTCCTAAGGCCTTTTTCCACTATGAACCTTGCAGTGTTGAATGAGGTAAGATTGATACTAAATGATTTCCAACACTCACTACACTCATAAGGCCCTTTTCCTGTGTGAACTCTCTGGTGGAGAGTGAGTATCAACTTATTGGCAAAAGATTTCCCACATTCACCACATGCAAAAGGCCTTCTTTCCCCCTTATGTAGTCGCTGGTGTAGGATGAGAACTGAGCTATTGGTAAATGATTTCTCACATTCACTGCAAAATTAAGGCCTTTCTCTTATGTGAACTCTCCAGTGTACAATGAGATAACATTTTCATTTAAAAGCTATCCAACACTGGGTACACGCACAATGCCTTTTTCCATTGAGAACTATTGACTGTCAAACTAAGATGCATCTACAGCTAAAAGACTGTGCACACTCACAACACAAGTAATTTCCCCAATATGACTTCTCCAGGGATAAATGAGGACGAAGTTTTGGCTAAAGAAATTCCCACATTTGCTGCACTTGTACTGCCTTGCCCCAGGATGAGTTCTTTGATACAGACTGAGGGTTGAGGTTCGCCTGAATGATTTTCCACATTCACCACACACAGGGAGTCTTTTTCTAGTGTGGACTCTCTGGTGCACACAAATAAGGATTTGTATTTGAACGTTTTCCTACATTCACTGCACATAAAACAATGTCTTCCAGTGTGGACACTCTTGTCTTGAACAAGTGTGTGTTTGGGGTTCAGGGCTTTCTTGTGTTCTCCCAGGCTGTCATGACTTTCTCTGCTTTGTAAAGTTTGTTCACACTAGACAATATTGTCTGGCTTCTCCCTGGTGTGAGTGGACTGTTGCTGGAGATGTCCTGAAGTGGCCAGAAAGTCTCTTAACTTTCTCACAGGAAGAGGGCTTTTCTGACATATGGAGTTTGCAGTGCTTCACAAACAAGACCCTGTCTACATCATTTCCAAAGGATTTCTTTCCCATGAACTGCTTCTGGTGTTTTGGAGGTCTGCACCAAAATGAAATTGTTTCATGTGTATTTTATACCCAATCACTTTCTGGCTGTGTTGTGTTTCTTCATGCTCTGCCAAGTGAAAAATACGTCTCAAGATCAGACTACACTTCTCACAAATGTGATTCTTCTGGGAAAACGAAAGTGCCTTAGGAGTCCTGGCCTTTGACATGCCTATAGAAATGTTATGTTTAAAGGGTGCCTCTGAATCCTCTCCTCCACAGCAGCAACCTGAAAACACACACACACACACATACACACACACACACCTGTGATGAAATAAATGCAAATAAACATGTCGACTTTCTGAGGAGGGAGCAATACCTTCATAAAGGTAATGAGTCATATCCAGGGGTGAGTCTGCAGGATGGTTTTCCAGAAAGATCTGTAATTCCACTGGGGAAGCAGCATTCCACTACTTGCCATGACTGTGCCTCTAAGGCAAAAGGATGGTATCCTTAACCAGGAGAAGGACATAAGAATATGGCGCAACACAAAGTTGAGCAGCACACTGTAGAGCTTGCTCATGTGCCAGAGGATTCCTGCAGGACCTATTCTGAAACGACATGAGACCGTGTAGAAGCAAATGTCCAAACCCAGGAGAAACCCAGCTGCTGTTCAAGGCCAATTTAAGGATGAGTGGACACCTCATAGCACATGTGAACCAAAGCTGCAGAGCAAGAGATGAGAAGTATGAGAGAAAGGACCGAGATATGAAATCCAGAGAGATGAGGCTTATACCTGGGCTGAAGTCAGAGTAGATATAACAGTGGAGTAAAACTGACTACTCAGCCAAGTACTAACAACAGGACAAGAAAAATAGACAAGGGATGTGACATTAGCAAAAACCAAAAAATCTCGATTAAATGAGAAACATTCCTTATGTGACCTGAACACAGTCCTGATGTCACACCCTCCCCAGATTTCCCAGAAAAGGTACTTATGAGTTCATCTTGCAGCCTTGTCTACTCAGAACCCCTACAATCTTTGGTGCCCCTGACCCCAGCTGACAAAGTTGCAGAGCCATTATATGGCCAGTCCCTCTTGACAGCCCAAACTGGCACACCCCACCTAGCCAGTGACTTTGCAATCAATCCAAGTTAAGGTCTTTCCTCACCAAAGTCAGTCTGTAAATTCAGATGTGACTTATCCATCAGATGCAAAAAGATGACCAAAAGGCTATAAGAAACATGAAATATCAAGGAAACATGACATCACCGAAGGAGCATAACTTTACAGCAAGTGAACCCCAAAAAATGCATATCTATAAATAACTAGACAAAGAATTCAAAATAAATACTTGAAGGAAACTCAGCCAGCTCCAAGAGAACACAGACAGAAACTCAATGAAAGCAGGAAACACACACACACACACACACACACAAGCAAATTAACAGATTTGGAATTCCTGGGCTGTCCAATGGTTAGGGCTTTGTGCTTCCACCGCAGGAGGTACAGGTTTGATCCCTGGTCAAGAAATTAAGGTTCTGCATGTGATGTGGTGTGGCAAAAAAAAAAAAAAAAAAAAGATCTGAAATAGAAGGAAAATAAAGGAATTAAACTCTGTAGCTGAAGACTACAATAAATGAAATTAAAAATATAATAGGGAACAGTCACTTGATCAAGCAGGAGAAATACCTGTGACTTTGAGTCAGGTGATTTCAAACCATCCAACCACAGGGAAGAAAGACTGAAGAAAGCCTATTGAAGTAAATTATGGGATGTTATCCAGGAAAATAATATTCACATTGTGGAAGTACCACAAAAGTGACAAAGAATAGTAGTGAGAGTGGGCACCCTTGTTTTGTTCCTGAAGAAACAATAATTGAAAAGGACACGTGTATCCCAATGTTCACTGCAGCACAATTTACAATAGCTAGGACATGGAAGCAAACCTAGATGTCCATCAGCAGATGAATAGATAAAGAAGTTGTGGTACATATATACAATGGAATATTATTCAGCCATAAAAAGCTACACATTTGAGTCAGTTCTAATGAGGCAGATGACCTAGAGCCCATTATACAAAGTGAAGTCATTCAGAGAAAAATACCATATATTAACACATATACATGGACTCTAGAAAGACGATACTGATGAACCTATTTGAGAGCAGCAATGGAGACACAGACAGAAAACAACTTGTGGACACAGCAGAGAAGGAGAAGGAGGGTGAACTGAAAGAGTAACACTGAAAAATATGCACTATCATATATGAAACAGATAACCAGTGGGAATTTGCTGTATGACACAGGGAACTGGGTTCTGTGACAACTTAGAGGGATGGGATGGGGTGAGAGGTGGGAGGGAGGTTCAAAAGGGTGGGGGCATATGTATACCTATGGCTGATTCATGTTGATGTAGGCAGAAACTAACACAATATTATTAAGCAAGTATCCTCCAATTAAACATTAAAAAAAAAGAAAGAAAGAAGAAATGATGGAAACACCAAAGGAACTACAAGTCAGTCATACAAAAATTAACGAGTTGGCAATTGTAAAGTCCTGACAAAATTTTCTCCATTCTCTTTTTTGTGCTTTTTGGTTTGTCTGCTTTTTAATTCTTGGTCACACTATATGCACAATCTTAGTTCCCTGACCAGGGATAGAACCTGCACCCACTACAGTGGACATTCAGGACTGTCAGGCAAGTCCTCTCCATTCAAAAGACACGGTGGCTGACAATAAAGCCCTCAAGAGACTCATTTCAGCCCATGCTCCACAATAAGAGAAGTCACTGCAATGAGAAGCCCGTCCACTGCAACAAAGAGTAGTCCCAGCTCACTGCAACTAGCAAAAGCTCACCTGCAGCCACACAGACCTGGCAAAGTAAAAACCAAAGAAATTTTAAAAGACACACAGTGCCTGAGGATAAAGGCTTCAAGAGACTTACTTCAGCTTTAAGAACACAAATAGGCTGAAAGAGAAGAAATTGAAGGGAAAAAAAAACCTCCATACAAATGGAAACAAAACACTAGCTTATACTTATAAATAATCCACACTTAAGCCAAACAAAATAAACTTTAAGTCAAAATCTATCACAATAGACAAAAAATCATTAAATAAAGATAAAGGTGTTGACTCATCAAGAGGGCAGAACATATTATAAGTAGTATGTATCTAACATCAGAGCATTTAAATGTATAAGGCAAATATCAAGAAACTGGAAGGCAGAAAAGACAACAATGAAATAACATTAGCAGACTCCAATACCCATCTTTCAAGAATATGGGTAGATTAACCAAATAGAAAATCGATAAGGAAATATTTAATGGCACCTTAGCTCAAGCACTGACAAAATACTGAATGAATCTTTAGACCACCTGAGCCTAACAAACACACAGAATATCCCAATCAACTACAACAGAATACATTCTTCTCAATGGACACAGAACATTCTCTTTAAGAGAGATCATATATTAGGTCACAAAACAAGTCTTTACACTTTTAAGAAGACTTAAATCATGTCAAGAATTTTATCCATCCATAAGGGTTGGAAACTAAAAATCAGTAACGTAACGTGCTTAGTTGCTCAGTCATGTCTGACTATTTGTGACTCTATAGACTGTAGCCCACCAGGATTCTCTGTCCATGGAATTTTTTCAGGCAAGAACACCAAGAGCAGGTTACCATTTCCTACTCCACAGGATCCTCCCAACCCAGGGATCAAATCCACATCTCCCTAATCTCCTGCATTGGCAGATAGATTCTTTACCACTGCACCACCTGGAAGTCCCCAATAGCATAATACTATCATTGTGAATGCTGGAAAGCTCAAAAATATATGGACGTTAAAAAAGACATATGGCCATTAAAGAATACATTCCTGAATGTGTTGAAGGGAAAAAAAAAATAAGAAAAGATTATCTTGCTGCTGCTAAGTCACTTCAGTCGTGTCCGACTCTGTGTGACCCCATAGACGGCAGCCCACCAGGCTCCCCCGTCCCTGGGATTCTCCAGGCGAGAACACTGGAGTGGGTTGCCATTTCCTTCTCCAATGCAGGAAAGTGAAAAGTGAAAGTGAAGTCGCTTAGTCGTGTCCGATTCATAGCGACCCCACGGACTGCAGCCTACCATAATAAAATGGAATCAAAATATGCCACAACTTAAAAAAAACAAACTCAAATCTAGAAGGAAAGAAATAACAAACATTAGAGCAGAAATAAATAAAATACAGACTAAAAATACAATGGGAAGATTAACAAAGCTAAGAGTTGGTTTTTGAAAAGAATCAAAATGGACAAACCTTTAGCTGCACGAAAAGAAAAGATTCAAGTAAATGAAATCAGAAATGAAAAAGGAGATACTACAACTGATACTGCAGACACACAAAGATCATAAAAAACTACAATCAACAATTAAATGCCAGGACATCCTTGGTGGTCCAGTTGTTATGAATCCACCTGCCAATGCAGGGAACATAGATTTGATCCCTGGGCCACGAAGATGTGGAAGATTCCACACGCTGAGGAGCAACTAAGCCCATGCACCACAACTACTAGGCCTGCGTGCTCTAGGGCCCACGTGCTGCAAGTTCTGAGCCCACCCACTGCAACTACTGAAGCCCCAGCACTTACAGCCTGTGCTCTGCAACAAGAGAATCCCTCACAATGAGAAGCCCACATACTGAAATGAAGAGTAGTCCCCCGTGCCACAACTAGAGAAAGCCTGTGACAAGCAACGAAGACTCAGTAAAGCCGCAAACAAACAATTAACTGCCAACAGGAAAAACTAGAAAAAAATGAATAAATTCTTTGAAACAGACAACCCAGCAACAATAAAACTTGAAGAAAAAAAAATCTGAATAAATCAGTAACAAGTTAAGAAACTGAATCATTAATCAATTATCTCCCAACAAACTAAGCCACAAAGATATATTTTACAGCACAGGGAAATATAGCCACCGTTTTATAATAATGTTAAATTTAGTATAACTTATAAAAAAATGTTTTGGCTATGCTGCATGGCATGCATGATCTTAGTTTGACAACCAGAGATCAAACCCATGCCTCCTGCAATGGAAGCATACAGTTCTAACCAGTGGACCATCAGAGAATTTCCCAATTAATAAGAATATTGAGTCACTGTGTCTTACCCTGGTACTGATATAATATTGTAAACCAACTATGCTTCAATTTTTAAAAAATAATTTATAATGACTGTCCCAACAAAGAAAAATACAGAGTCACTGGTAAATTCTACCATGATTTTAAAAACTAATGTCAATCCTTCCTCAACTCTTCCAAACCACTGAAGAAATACTTCCAAACTCACTTTCCCAGGCTAGAAATATATGTCAATAGCAAAGAAAGTTATGGAAATTACAAGAAAAAAAAAAAAAAAACTATATGCCAACATCCTTGATAAACATAGAAGAAAAAAATCTCCAACAGAAAATAGCAAACCAAACTCAACAGTGTATTAAAAATCTTACACCATCATCAACTGTGATTTACTCCTGGGATACAAGGATAGTTTTTCATATACAAATCAATAAACATGACACATAATAGAATGAAGGATACAAATCATATGATCATCTCAATAAATGCAGAAAAATCCCTTAACAAAATAGAGCACATTTACCTGTCAAAAACTCTTAACACTTGGTGTGTAGAAGGAATGTAACTCAATATGATAAACACATATACAATAAGTCCATGCTGACATCATATTCTTGCCTGGGAAATCCCATGGACAGAGGAGCCTGGTGGGTTACAGTCCATGGGGTCACCAAGAGTCAGACCTGACTGAGCACACATACACACAACATCACACTCAAAATTTCTTTTTATTTTTATTTTTTTAATATTTATTTATTATTTTGGTTACTCTGGATCTTAGTTGCGGCACGTGGGATCTAGTTCCCTGTCCAGGGATTGAACCTGAGCTCCCTGCATTGGAAGCACAGAGTCTTCGCCCCTGGACCACCAGGCAAGCCCCCACACTCAAAGTTTAAAACCTAAAAGCTTTCTCAACACCTATGAATGAAGAGACTGCCTCTTCAAGGAACAAGAAAAGGATGCCTATTATGTTCATTTCTATTCAATATTGTTCTGGAAGGCCTGCTCAGATCACCAGTTCATGAGAAAAAACTAATAATAAAATCACAAAGGAGCAAAACTGTGTCTGAAGAAGACAAGATCTTATATTCAGAGGATCCTAAAGGCTCCCCCTTAAAACTGTTACAACTATTAAACAAATTCAGTAAAGTCGCAGGATACAAAAATCAATATGTAAAAATCAGTTGCATCTCTAAAAACAATAAGATATCTGAATAAAAACTAGGGCAGCAATTACATATGTAATATCAAAAACAATGAAATACATATGAATAAATTTAACCAAAAAGATTTGAACACTGAAAACTATAAGACACTGATAAAAGAAAGTGACACAAATAAATGAAAAGATAACTCATGTCCTTGTACTGGAATAATTAATAGCATTACAGTATCCATGCTACCCTATGCAATATACAGATTCAATGCAATTCCTATCAAAGTAACAATTTTTCACAGAAATAGAAGATGAATCCTAAAGTTCATATAGAGCGACAAATGACCTCAAAGAGCCAAAGCAATCTTGAGCAAGAAGATCAAATCTCAAGATATGAAACTTCCTGATTTCAAAATACACTGCAAAGCTCAAGTAATCAAAATAGTATTTCACTGTCATAAAAACAGACACACAAAGGAATGGAGCAGAATAAAGAACCCAGGAAAAAGTCCCAAACATATATGGTCAACTAATCTTTGACAAGGGTGCAAATAACACACAATGGGGGCAGTCTCTTAAATAAAAGGTGTTGAGAAAAGTGGATCTCCACATGCAAAACAATGAAACTGGGACTTCCCTGGTAGCTCCGAGGTTACAAATCCACCTTGCAAGGCAGAGGAAGCAGATTCACTGCCTACGATCCCACATGCTGTGAAGCAACTAAGCCTGAGCCCATGTGCTCCAGTCTGTGCGGCACAACTGGACAGTCTGTGCGCTGCAACGGAAGACCCCTCACGACACAGTGAAGATTCTGTGCGCGGAAACTAAGACTTGATGCATGCAGATAAATCAACAAATATTCAGAAAAGAAAACAGTGAAATTGAACCCATTAACAGTAATTAGCTCATAGTGAATTAAAGAGTTAAACCTAAGACCTGAAAGTGTAGACTTGCTTGGAGGCAAAAGCAAGAAATAAGCTATTTGGCAGTGGTCTTGGCAATGATTCTTTTTTTTTTTAATATTACATGAAAGTACAGTGGAAAAAAAAATTAGAAGTGAAACTACATCAACCTGAAAAGCTTCTGCAGAGCAAAAAAAAAAAAATGAACAAAATGAAAATGTAATCTACAGAACTGCAGAAAATTATTTGCAAGCCATGAACCTAGTAAGGTGGTGATACTTTAAACACATAACATAATCAAATCAGCAAAAACAGAATAATCTTATTAAAATATGAACAGAGGATCTGATTAGACGTTATATACAAATGGCTAACAAGTACATGAAAAACTGTTCTTTCTCACTAATCACCAGGGAAATGTAAATCCAAGCCACAATGAGATATTATTACAAAACTGTCAGGATGGCTATCATCGAAGAGATGAGTGCTGGCAAAAGTACAGAGATAAGGGAACCCTTGGTGGGAAGATAAATTGGTATAGACTTTATGGATAGACAGTATGGAAGTTCCTCAGAAGTTCGAAATAGAACTACCATACGATCCAGCAATCCCATTTCTTGGAATATAGCCCAAAGAAATGAAATCAAATGGGGAAAACATAATCTGCAGTCTTATGTTTGCAGCAGCATTATGGACAGACAATAAACAAGATGTGGAAACAACCTAAGTGTTCATCCATGTGTGAATAGATAAACAAGGTGTAATATACTCACACATACACATGCACATCTGAAAAATTATTCAGCCATAAAAAAAAGGAAGTCCTCCCATATACATGGATGAACCAGAAGGACATTATGCCAAATTATGTATGGTATCACTCATGTAGAATTTAAAACAAAAAAGCAAAACACGTTTAACTCACAGAAACAGAGAAGTTGTTGCTCAAAAGGGACAAATCTTCAGTTACAAGATGGTGCAGTCCATTAAACTCATTGCAAGACTGCTGCTGCTGCTGCTAAGTCGCTTCAGTCGTGTCCGACTCTGTGCTACCCCATAGACGGCAGCCCACCAGGCTTCCCCGTTCCTGGGATTCTCCAGGCAAGAACACTGGAGTGGGTTGCCATTTCCTTCTCCAATGCATGAAAGTGAAAAGTGAAAGTGAATTCGCTCAGTCATGTCTGACTTTTAGCGACCCCATGGAATGCAGCCTACCAGGCTCCTCCATCCATGGATTTTCCAGGCAAGAGCACTGGAGTGGGGTGCCATTGCTTTCTCCCACTCCAAGACTACAGACCTCCAATTCTTCCCCGTGAGGATTCAGTATAGAAAAGAGGGAGTGCAAACAACCCAGCCACAACTTCCATAGCAACTACCCAGAAAGCTGGGAAAACAAGCACTGCTGGAGGTCCACCTGTCAGAAGGCAGAGCACCCTTATGGAAAAGGGGGGTAAGCCAGGATACAGAGCTCACTCTAGGTATCTGGAAAGGCTTTGAGAGTCTTACTCAGTGAAGAAACGAGTGCAAAGTTTTCCAGGATCACACTGAGGTACAGGCATCTCTGAGCATCATCAAGGAGCCTCCATTCCTCCGAGGAGAAGTACACAGCAATGTCTTTAAAGCTTAAACTGTCCTGTCAACATAGGGACAGAGGAAACAATGTTCTGAGAACCCACAGTCCATTGCCACACACATCTACCCCACTGGCATCCTCTCCTCCCAAACTCCTCACCTCAGAAGAGACACCAGGACCTGGGGCTGCTGATGCAGCCTTGGGTCATCCTTGGGTCACATACATCACTGAAGTCAGCCCTCAGCAATAATACACAATAATGCCATGTAAGCTCTGGGCCTGGCTAGCAGAGCCCCACCCCTCCCATCAAGCAACTCCCCTGGAGTCTCCCCTGTTGTCTGTACAACACACAGACAAACCTGGGCTCACGCCTCACTATCAAGTCCTGAATACCAGGCCTGTGGGGCCATCAGCTCACAGTACCTGTGCATGCGCACATCCTTTTATAGACTGTCTCTAACTCCATCATTCCTCACTCCCACCGTGTGGGGTTACACTCCCACCGTTCCGCCACCTTCCTGCTCTATAATACAAGATTCACCCTGGACTCATTCATACACCCAACGTATAGCCTCCAGAGACTGCTTGACACTCTAAAACTGTCCACGACCACCCCAGACCTCTGATGAATCTCAGTGCAAGGGACAGTCCCACATGCTGCTTTGCAGGCCTCTCTACCTGCTTCTGATCCCTGATTCAATACTAGCCATGTATAATGCAACATGTGAATCACACACACCCATGACACTCTTCCAGTTCTGGGATACACTCATCATCTGTCCCCTCAACAGTCACAACCGTCTACTCAACCTTCCTTAAAATCCCAGCCCTTACAGTCTCCCTGCGACATGATGACTCTTGACTACATTTACCACAGACCTTATCCTCCAACAAGACGAAAATACTCGGCTCCATCAAGGCTCACTGCACAATTCTGGTGAATCTGGATAATATTAAGTTAGCAGGAGCACTGGCCTCAATGCCAATTTGTTTCAATTATTTCTCTGCCTCCCAAGCCACACACACACACACACACACACATATATTTCCTCAATATTTCAAGCTTTTTATTTACTATTGGAGTATGGCTGATTAACAATGCTGTGACAAGTTCAGGTGGTACAGTGGTTAAGAATCCGTCTGCCAATGCAGGGGTCACAAATTTCATTCCTGGTCCGGGAAGAGTACTACAAGCCATGGAGAAACTAAGGCCATGCTCCACAACTACTGAAGCCTGCTAGTCCCAGTGCCCCAGCTCTGCAACGAGAGAAGCCACCACAATGAGAAGACCGATCACCTCAAGAAAGAGTAAACCCCACTTGCCACAACTAAAGAAAGCCCACTTACAGCAATAAACACCCAGCACAACCAAATATAATTATTTACAAAATAAAGACCTGATTACCAGATCCCCTGCTGTTTGTTCTTAAAGACCTGCTGTACCCTGCTACCAGTTCAGACACACCTCCAAGTATTTGCACGTGCTAGAATGGCAAACCACTTCAGTATTCGTGCCTTGAGAACCCCATGAACAGTATGAAAAGGCAAAATGATAGGATACGGAAAGAGAAAATCCCAAGGTCAGTAGGTGCCCAATATGCTACTGGAGATCAGTAGAGAAATAACTCCAGAAAGAATGAAGGGATGGAGCCAAAGCAAAAACAATACCCAGCTGTGGATGTGACTGGTGATAGAAGCAAGGTCCGATGCTGTAAGGGCAATATTGCATAGGAACCTGGAATGTCAGGTCCATGAATCAAGGCAAATTGGAAGTGGTCAAGTAAGAGATGGCAAGAGTGAATGTCGACATTCTAGGAATCAGCGAACTGAAATGGACTGCAATGGGTGAATGTAACTCAGATGACCATTATATCTACTACTGCGGGCAGGAATCCCTCAGAAGAAATGGAGCGGCCATCATGGTCAACAAAAGAGTCAGAAATGCAGTACTTGGATGCAATCTCAAAAACGACAGAATGATCTCTGTTCGTTTCCAAGGCAAACCATTCACTATCACAGTAATCCAAGTCTATGCCCCAACCAGTAATGCTGAAGAAGCTGAAGTTGAACGGGACTATGAAGACCTACAAGACCTTTTAGAACTAACACCCCAAAAAAGATGTCCTTTTCATTATAGGGGACTGGAATGCAAAAGTAGGAAGTCAAGAAACACCTGGAGTAACAGGAAAATTTGGCCTTGGAATATGGAATGAGGCAGGGCAAAGGCTAATAGAGGTTTGCCAAGAAAATGCACTGGTCATAGCAAACATCCTCTTCCAACAACACAAGAGAAGACTCTACACATGGACATCACCAGATGGTCAACACCGAAATCAGATTAATTATATTCTTTGCAGCCAAAGATGGAGAAGCTCTATACAGTCAGCAAAAACAAGACCAGGAGCTGACTGTGGCTCAGACCATGAACTCATTGCCAAATTCAGACTTGAATTGAAGAAAGTAGGGAAGACCACTAGACCATTCAGGTATGACCTAAATCAAATCCCTTATGATTATACAGTGCAAGTGAGAAATAGATTTAAGGGCCTAGATCTGATAGATAGAGTGCCTGATGAACTATGGATGGAGGTTCATGACATTGTACAGGAGACAGGGATCAAGACCATCCCCATGGAAAAGAAATGCAAAAAAGCAAAATGGCTGTCTGGGGAGGCCTTACAAATAGCTGTGAAAAAAAGAGAAGCAAAAAGCAAAGGAGAAAAGGAAAGATATAAACATCTGAATGCAGAGTTCCAAAGAATAGCAAGAAGAGAGAAGAAAGCCTTCTTCAGCGATCAGTGCAAAGAAATAGAGGAAAACAACATAGAGGAAAACAAACAGAGGAAAGACTAGGGATCTCTTCAAGAAAATCAGAGATACCAAAGAACATTTCATGCAAAGATGAGCTTGATAAAGGACAGAAATGGTATGGACCTAACAGAAGCAGAAGATATTAAGAAGAAATGGCAAGAATATACAGAAGAACTGTACAAAAAAGATCTTCACGACCCAGATAATCACGATGGTGTGATCACTGACCTAGAGTCAGACATCCTGGAATGGGAAGTCAAGTGGGCCTTAGAAAGCATCACTATGAACAAAGCTAGTGGAGGTGATGGAATTCCAGTTGAGCTATTCCAAATCCTGAAAGATGATGCTGTGAAAGTGCTGCACTCAATATGCCAGCAAATTTGGAAACCTCAGCAGTTGCCACAGGACTGGAAAAGGTCAGTTTTCATTCCAATCCCAAAGAAAGGCAATGCCAAAGAATGCTCAAACTACCGCACAATTGCACTCATCTCACACACTAGTAAAGTAAGGCTCAAAATTCTCCAAGCCAGGCTTCAGCAATATGTGAACCGTGAACTTCCTGATGTTCAAGCTGGTTTTAGAAAAGGCAGAGGAACCAGAAATCAAATTGCCAACATCCGCTGGATCATGGAAAAAGCAAGAGAGTTCCAGAAAGCATCTACTTCTGCTTTATTGACTATGCCAAAGCCTTTGACTGTGTGGATCACAATCAAATGTGGAAAATTCTGAAAGAGATGGGAATACCAGAACACCTGACCTGCCTCTTGAGAAACCTGTATGCAGGTCAGGAAGCAACAGTTAGAACTGGACATGGAACAACAGACTGGTTCCAAATAGGACAAGGAGTACGTCAAGGCTGTATATTGTCACCCTGCTTATTTCGCTTATATGCAGAGTACATCATGAGAAACGCTGGACTGGAAGAAACACAAGCTGGAATCAAGATTGCTGGGAGAAATATCAATAACCTCAGATTTGCAGATGACACCACCCTTATGGCAGAAAGTGAAGAGGAACTAAAAAGCCTCTTGATGGAAGTGAAAGTGGAGAGTGAAAAAGTTGGCTTAAAGCTCAACATTCAGAAAACGAAGATCATGGCATCCGGCCCCACCACTTCATGGGAAATAGATGGGGAAACAGTGGAAACAGTGTCAGACTTTATTTTTCTGGGCTCCAAAATCACTAGAGATGGTGACTGCAGCCATGAAATTAAGAGACGCTTACTCCTTGGAAGGAAAGTTATGACCAACCTAGATAGCATATTCAAAAGCAGAGACATTACTTTGCCAACAAAGGTCCGTCTAGTCAAGGCTATGGTTTTTCCTTTGGTCGTGTATGGATGTGAGAGTTGGACTGTGAAGAAGGCTCAGTGCCGAAGAATTGATGCTTTCGAACTGCGGTGTTGGAGAAGACTCTTGAGAGTCCCTTGGATTGCAAGGAGATCCAACCAGTCCATTCTGAAGGAGATCAGCCCTGGGATTTCTTTGGAAGGAATGATGCTAAAGCTGAAACTCCAGTACTTTGGCCACCTCATGGGAAGAGTTGACTCATTGGAAAAGAGTCTGAGGCTGGGAGGGATTGGGGGCAGGAGGAGAAGGGGACGACAGAGGATGAGATGGCTCGATGGCATCACTGACTCGATGGACGTGAGTCTAAGTGAACTCCGGGAGTTGGTGATGGACAGGGAGGCCTGGCGTGCTGCGATTCATGGGGTGGCAAAGAGTCGGACACAACTGAGCAACTGATCTGATCTGATCTGATCTGTTCCTGGGAAAACCTTCCATACCAGTTTAGTCATCAGGAAACAAAATATGTGTATGTTACCTTTGTTCTGCAGTCAGGACCCAGAGCTGGATTCATGGCCCTCACATTCAAGAGCTGAGATTATATCAAGGCAAGTCTCTGGACACAATACCCTGACACTCTATAAAGTGAAAGTGAAAGTTGCTCAGTGGTGTCCGACTCTTTGCGACCCCATGGACTGTATGATCCAAGGAATTCTCCAGGCCAGAACACTGGAGTGGGTAACCCTTCCCTTCTCCAGGGATCTTCCCAACCCAGGGAGCAAACCCAGGTCTCCCGCATTGCAGGCAGACTCTTTATCAGCTGACCACTCTCTATGGGTGGTGTCAATATCAGTGAGGGACTGGGACATCATCTCCTGCCTTGTGTAAGATCCCTAAGTACTTTTCCAACCTTCAGAACCTGGGGGATGAGGAAGACAACTGTGGCTGGACTCCCAAGTATGCAGGACTCCCCTGGATCCCCACCAGGCCTTGAACCTGGACTTGGGGTTAACTTAATAACCTCTGTGTTTCAGTCCTCAGAGCAGCCTCTTATCAGATCCCTGACCTTGGAAAATGGTGCTACTTCTCTTTGCCACAACCTGTTCGTCAACCACCTCCAATCTGTTGCCTCTCTGAACTGGATTTTGGTGACCTTTAAAAGCCTAACACATATGGGATTTCTCTGGCAGCTCAGTAGTAAAGAATCTGTCTGCCAATGCAGGGGACACAGGTTTGATTCCTGGTCTGGGAAGATATCACATGGCGCAGAGCAACTAAGTCCCTGCACCACAACTACTCACTCCAGCTACAGCCGGAGTTCTGCCAACAAGTGAAGCCACCTCGCACCCTCTGCAACTAGAGAAAGCCCTCCAGCAGCAAGGAAGAGCCCAGTGGGCAGAAACGAAGACCCCATGCAGTGTAAAAACAAGAACAACAAACCCCTAACACATAAGTGTCCCTCTTCTGTCCACTAGCCTCCACCGCCTCCAGGTCAAGCAGAAAAAGAAACCTCTCTGCCAGTTCAGGTACACTCCCTCAACTCGGGTTCCTGCAGACATCAGTTGGAATCCAGGTTCCCCAAACCTACCTGCCTCAGTTCGACCTCCAAGTCTCTGCACCTACAGGTACCTGTGCCCATCACCCTCTCCCACGCGTCATCACACTGTCTGTCAGACACAGGGACCACCCACGACCGCCTCACCGTCCTGGAGCCCGGCGCCTGGGCTGCGGGCACAGGAGCAGGCGCCCTGCACTCGGGGCTTTAGTGTCTGGTGGAGTGAGGGCGGTGAGAGCCCTGCGGGCCAGCCTTTACCTGAGGTGGATCCCTTAGCACCGCCACCGCCATCAGACTCTGGCAGGAGCGGCCGGGGAACGCGGGCAAGGACTTTCCTCTCCTCGGCTTGGCGCAGGGTACCGGTCATCGTTGCAGAACCTCAGAGCCCACTATGTGGTGCGGGGACACCGCCTGCTCTCGCGCTTTTAGATCGGGTCACCCGGTGAGGAATCAGCGGCCCCCAACCAGGACACTCACAGCAGTTTAAAATGGCCACCACAAGCAAGATACCGGAAGTCCCGCCCCAATGGGCCCAGTGTGAAGAATTTCCCCGGAAATGCATTCATGTGGATCTTCCTTCCTGGGCGCAGGTTCTTCCCTGTAGTATTGTTCTCAGGGCTTTAGCGATTGCCGGAAAGTGTGTTCTCCTTTCTGACCAACCGTAACTTGTGCCAACTGGCACCCGGAAGGATGCTGGAAAGCAGTCATCTTACCTTGAGGAAGGAAGGGTTCTGTTTCTTGTTAAATGCAGCAAAGTGACAAAATTTCAGAATTCCTGAAGCTCACTCAGCTCCCAGAAGATAAAAATATTGAGACTGTCAACTACAGATTGGCACTTGCCATGGTGCTTGCCGCCTACCTCTACAAGGATTAAATCATGTGCTGCTCCAGCTGTTGACTTCAACACCCTCTGAAAGTGGTTCTGAGTGGAAAGCAGAAATGAAGCATTCTATGCTTGCGGCAGGGGGGGCGGGGGGGGGGGGGGGGGGCGGCGTGGAACGGGGGCAGCAAACTTGCAGGACAGGTCTTCAGATGATGAGCCCAATTCTTATATCTACTCGTATCTAGAAAGGCACTAAAATCCTTCATGGTGATGACTGTTTTCTCGTGACTCTCAGAAAGTTTCCCGAAACTAGCAGAAACCTTCTCAGAAAAATATGCGCTTGATTGCATGTACTCTCCCTTCACCAAAATCACATGTACACTAACCTTACCCCCACCTCTTCGGAGCACTTTCTCAGAGTTATCTGAGGTGCTGTTTCCTGGGGGTCAGTCCTAATTTAGCCCCCAAATAAAACTTAACTTGCAACTCTCACTTGTACAATTTTTTTAAGTCAATAAGATGCACTCAAATGTCATTCTTCTAAATGGCCATATTATTCTAGAGCCATTCAGATATGAGTCAGCAAGTTCAGATCAGTCGCTCAGTCGTGTCAGACTCTTTGCAACCCCATGGACTGCAGCACGCCAGGCTTCCCTGTCCATCAACAACTCCCGGAGCTTGCACAAACTCATGACCATTGAGTTGGTGATGCCATCCAAACATCTCAGCCTCTGTCATCCCCTTCTCCTGCCTTAATCTTTTCCAGCATCAGGGTCTTTTCCAATGAGTCAGTTCTTCGTATCATGTGGCCAGAGTACTGAAGTTTCAGTTTCAGCATCAGTCCTTCCAATGAATATTCAGAACTGATCTCCTTTAGGATTGACTGGTTGGATCTCCTTGAAGTCCAAGGGACTCTCAAGAGTTTTCTCCAACAGCAGAGTTTAAAAGCATCAATTCTTCGGCACTCCGCCTTCTTTATGGTCCAACTCTCACATCTATACCTGACTACTGGAAAAACCATAGCTTTGACTAAACAGACCTTTGTTGGCAAAGTAATGTCTCTGCTTTTAATATGCTGTCTAGGTTGGTCATAACTCTTCTTCCAAGGAGCAAGCGTCATTTAATTTCATAGCTACAGTCACCAACTGCAGTGATTTTAGAGCCCCCCCAAATAAAGTCTCTCACTGTTTCCAAGGTTTCCCGATCTATTTGCCATGAAGTGATGGGACCAGATGCCATGATCTTAGTTTTCTGAACGTTGAGATTTAAGCCAATTTTTTCACTCTCCTCTTTCACTTTCATCAAGAGGCTCTTTAGTTCTTCGCTTTCTGCCATAAGGGTGGTGTCATCTGTATCTGAGGTTATTGATATTTCTCCCAGCAATTTTGATTCCAGCTTGTGCTTCATCCAGCCCAGCATTTCTCATGATGTACTCTGCATATAAGTTAAATAAGCAGGATGACAATATACAGCCTTGACGAACTCCTTTTCCTATTTGGAACCAGTCTGTTTTTCCATGTCCAGTTCTAACTGTTGCTTCCTGACCTGCATACGGATTTCTCAAGAGGCAGGTCAGGTGGTCTGGTATTCCCATCTCTTGAAGAATTTTCCACAGTTTGTTGTGATCTACACAATCAAAGGCTTTGGCATAGCCAATAAAGCAGATATTTTTCTGGAACTCTCTTGCTTTTTTGATGATCCAATGGATGTTGGCAATTTGATCTCTGGTTCTTCTGACTTTTGCCTTTTCAGAATCCAGCTTGAACATCTGGAAGTTCACGGTTCACATGCTGTTGAAGCCTGGCTTGGAGAACTTTGAGCATTACTTTGCTAGCATGTGAGATGAGTGCAACTGTGCTCTTTGGCATTGCCTTTCTCTGGGACTGGGATTAAAACTGACCTTTTCCAGTCCTGTGGCCACTGCTGAGTTTTCCAAATTTGCTGGCATATTGACTGCAGCACTTTACCAGCATCATCTTTTAAAATTTGAAATAGCTCAACTGGAATTCCATCACCTCCATTAGCTTTGTTCGGAGTGATGTTTCCTAAGGCCCACTTGACTTCACCGTCCAGGATGTCCTCTAAATGGCCTCTCAATGGCCATATTATTCTGCTGCTGCTGCTAAGTCACTTCAGTCGTGTCTGACTCTGTGCGACCCCCATAGACAGCAGCCCATCACGCTCCCCCGTCCCTGGGATTCTACAGGCAAGAACACTGGAGTGGGTTGCCGTTTCCTTCTCCAATGCATGAAAGTGAAAAGTGAAAGTGAAGTTGCTCAGTCGTGTCCGACACTCAGCGACCCCATGGACTGCAGCCCACCAGGCTCCTCCGTCCATGGGATTTTCTAGGCAAGAGTACTGGAGTGGGTTGCCATTGCTTTCTCCGATATTATTCTAGAGCCATTCAGAAATGAGTCAGCAAGTAGCTGGACACATTATATAATTGTTCTTTAAATTCATGTACTGAAGCTGTAGTCAGTTTTCTGTGTTGTATTATGATTGGCTATGAGCAAAACAGTCTGTACAGGGTCATGACTGGGGGAAAGAAGATGGATATTCTAAATTAGGTGGTCAAGCAGGAGTTTTACTTCTGGTTCCACAATAAAGCTTCTTTCTTTCCTACAGAACCAGGGATTGTGTTCTATCCACTGAGAAACACTTTCATCCATATATTATCTCTTATTCCACTTCCTAACATAAACTCAATTCCTTTTAGTGAACAGATATCCATCTCAAACTGAAAGCAACAGAACTAATGTTATTTTGGTATGGGTCAGTAGCTGCAACTTTTAGAGTCGCAGCACATACGGAAGGGAGTATCTGAACACTTATATAAAAGAAGGCATCTTAAGCTTATGATCTCGTGTCCCTGCTGGTAAGTGACTATCATTTTCCAGTGACTGCAGGCACACTTCTTTACAGGGACATGAGATAATATCAGAAAGTTTTGACATGCAAGTTTCAGAAAGTTATTAATGTGTGTGTTGTTACTCAAAGACAGTAGCAGATACCGCCCTGCGGATACAGCAAGTGATGTTGAAAACATCAGAGAATTTTCAATAGTGCTTTTATTCTTGAAAACATTAATACCAACTTGGAGAAAGAATTGACGTGGACGTTAAGATTAGCTAAACTAGGACTTCCCTGATGGTACATTAATAAGAATCCGCCTGCCACAGCAGGGGACATGGATTCCACCCCTGCCTGGTCTGGGAAGATTTCTACATGCCTTGGGGCAAGTAGGCTAGTGTGCCACAATTATTGCGCCTCTGCTCTGCAACAAGAGAAGCTGCTGCTCGCTGAAACTAGAGAAAGCCAGTGCACAGCAAGGAAGACCCACTGCAACCAAAATAAGTGAATAAAAAAATCTTAATTAACTTTATTTTTTTTAAGTAGCCAAAACTAGTAAATGTGAACAAGAATTTGGAGTATCATGTTTATTCACGGCTCTAGTAAATTTTCATTATACAAAATACAGTGTCAGGCACTGTTTTAGGTGTATGGAAACCATGACAGATGAAAACCTATTCTTTTTTCATGCAGCTTACATTCTTCAATGAACAAGAAAGGATACATGAAAGAAAAAGTGTCTAATTAGTTTTAATGTTATATTAGAAAGTTCAAAGACTCATCTACATGTCATCTAACTCAGATATGACTGAGACCTAATGCACAATTAACCCTGAGGCAAAATTGCTCTCCAGCTGTGAAACCAAAGGTTTCATGCTAAGGAAATGTAATACTGAAACAGGCAGGGACAGACATTTCCATTAGAAAAGGAGGAAGTGGGAAATACAGGAGTGAGGGGTGAGCGTTAGTGTGACCCATTGTTGTGGTTGTGGAAGATGCGAACTTTGGAATCACTTTTAAAAACAAGACAGCCTGGTTTTTCTGATTGTGAGAGAAAGTAAGGTGGGTGTCAGGTTTTGACACCAAGCTTTTTGGTGTTGGGAGGTAGAAGGACAGAAGCTCCATCAACATGTTGGGTGTTCCGTAGTGGTAATAATTCTCATTGGTGTATCAGCAGTTTCCTTTTGGGGGTATATTTCAGAAAACAAAAGAATGGAGTTATTTAGCACGTAGCCGGATACACAGGTCTGGAACTATGGGGAGGATCTCTGGATGGACACATCTACAAAATTTGGTGGACAGTCTGTGGACCAGGGGGAGGTTCTATTAGTATTAGTAGGAGGAATCCTGAACATGGTGATAATGCCAATAGTAAATCAGAGAGGAGAGTGGGTGCCACAAGTGCATCTGTAACTTGGGTACAAAAAATTAGGTATAAAATAAACTATGAGGATATACTGTACAATATGGAGAATATAGCCAATACTTCATAATAACTATAAATGGAGTATAATCTTTAAATTTATGACTCACTATACTGTACACCTGTAGCTTTTATAATAAAAATGTAAAAAAAAATTGTTTTCAAATAAACTAAGGTGTGCAAGTCATTACAAAGCTAAGCCCCAATTTCAGGCCATAAAATATACTTCTGACTTTTGTAAATAAAAATACAGAGTTCCCTGGTGGCCTAGTGGTTAGGATTCTGAGCTTTCACTGCTGCAACAAAATACAAAAACATTCAAATGACAAAAATTACTTGTATAAAACAAACAAAAAAAAATGTATTTTAAGTATCCATAAAACATTGGGCAATATTTTGCAACAGGCAGTTTTTGTGAAAACTATTCAAATGCTATACAATAATTCGTGAAAAATTCATTTTGATTTCAAAATTTACCTATAACCAGCCAGAATTAAGGTGGCCTGACAATTTAAAATGTTTCCAAAACACTCTGACTATAGAATACTTACTCTGAATATATGATACACCATTACAATACTTATTACTTTATCACATACTTTCATCAGTCACATTTCACTGAATTTTTTAAAAAGCTTATGTGGAACCTCTCCAGTACAATCAAATGAATATTGATTGAAATAAGTATATTTTCTGTCTTTCTAAGCAGTTATTTGTTGTTTATATGATCTTAGATTAAAATTTTATTTTTAAATAAGCAAAACTTGCATTGATTGACTTTCAGGGGAAAGAAAAAACATATTGTAATAGAATCGGTCATTTCACATTTCAGCATAATAAATGAAATTTGGTTAAAGAGGATCTGAAGAGAATTAGTTTACCAGCTAGGGCAAATAGAGAGAAACGATCTCCCAGTACAGTTGAAAAAGAATCAAAATGCTTCTGTGGTAATCCATCAACTGGTGAGTGTGCTCTCAATCTCAAGAGTCAATGGATTCAGGAAAAATAAGCTATAACCATGAACACATATAGTCTGAATAAAATTTCACAGTATATTTACATGGCATTTATACTAATTTACATGGCACTCTATAAAATGCAACAAGATAAGGATATAACTAATACAAAGAATAAATTAATTAAGTACAATAAGAGAATTGAGAAAAGGAGAGTTACAAAAATATTTTATATAACATTTTTTAAATAAATGGCACGTACAAGTTCAAAATATGAAGCCTGGAATTTTGGTGTAAATGCTCAGTGTTGTGTTATTTTTATTGATCCTCCCAGGGCCAAAGTTAACACCTCAATGTCAAAATCAGCCAAATGAGGCTCAGGAAGCTTTAGCAAGTTTCCCAGATTATTTCCCACTGGCAAATCCACACTGAGACCTCAGTAACCAGCAACCCCCTCCTTGATGCAGATAAGTCCCTTTGGGCTGACCCAGGTCAGGAATTATGAGAAGCTCCATTTATTTCTGAAATGCATGCACCTGGGGATAGAGGGGTCTGAGGATATCAGGGGGAGCTAAAGTTTCCTGGCAGCAGGATCTCACCTGTAGAGGGAGCTGCATGGGAATGGACAGCTCCTCTCTTCACATCTTTCAGTGGGCCAGAGGCAGGGCAGACCCTAATCTCCATTTTACATAAAAGGAAAAGGGCTTGGGAAAGAGTGTTTGCCTGTGGGTCCGTGATCAGGGATACAGAATTTAAACCCAGGTAGCCTGGATGAGGACTTGAGGAGTCTGACCACTGATCTCCATTCCCTCCCAACCAGGCTTTGGAACTCAAAGTAAAGACCAGTCCATCCTGATGAAACCTTGTCCCCATCTCCAATCCACCAACTTCTATAGTGACAGAACCAAGAAAAAGCATAAGCACTATAAAGCAAGGTTTTATTGTATTCTTAAGTGACTAAAATCAAGAATATGATAGAGAATGTGTTAACAGTGCAGGTAAAATTTAAAAGCATATGTCTAAGTATCCACTGCATTGTGAACACTGGAAAAAAAAAAAAAAAAAAACTTTTTAGGTTAGAAAATTCTGCCAGTATTGAAAAGTTACTCCATAAAGCAAAATCACTCACAATATTAAAAAATGAGTGAAATTCCAATATACATCGTTATGGTTTCATTGTCCTATTTGTTAAAGGAAAATAGCCAAAGGCCAATAAAGATTTAAGCAGACATTTTAACAAAGATACATAGATACGAAATGAACATCTGAAAAACTGCTCATCATAAATCCTTACAGAAACTCCATTAAAACAAAAAAAGTGAAATACTTCTTTAAAAAAAAAAAAAAGCTAAAATTAAAGCAATCAATAAACCAAGTATTCAGAATATGGGAGAGGTGGAATTCTCAATATATTGCTGGTAAGATGCAAAAGGCACAATCATTTTAGATCACAATATTAGCTTCTTCAAAAGTAAAGCTGTCGTGGGACTTCCCTGGTGGTCCGGTGTTTAAGAATCCTCCTTCCAATGCAGGGGTTGGGGTTAAAGCCCTGGTCAGGGAACTAAGATTCCACATGTGGCAGGGCAACTAAGGCCTCGGCCTGCAATAAAAATCCACTGCAGCCAACAAGAATAAAATAGCCGTGGCTCATACACTGCATTCTAAGTTACTGACAAAAGATAAATACATGTTCATAAAAAGAACTAACGCAATTTTTATACTAGCTTTATTTTCAGAAGTCAAATTCTAGAAACAAGTCAAATATCCATAAAGAGAATGGATAAACTAACCGTGGCATATTGAAAAATGTCATATTTTTGTCAGTCAAAAAACAAAAATCACTGATGAATCTCAAAGTAATTATGATATATAAAGGAAAGAAAAATATGGTAAATAGCATATGATTCCAATAATATCAACTCAAGAAAATGCAAGTTATCTATTTTAAGGAAAGTAAATCAATGGTTACTTGGAAAGGTGAGAAAGGCAAGGAGATTATAGAACAAATGAGGTAAATACACCATGACAGATATGGTCACTATCAGGACCATGTGATAGTCTCAGAGGTTCACACCTGTGTCAAAACTTGTCAAGTTGTACCTTAAATATACTCGGTTTAGCAAATGTAAATTGTACATTTTGTGTGTGTGTGTGTGTGTGTGTGTGTGTGTGTGTGTGTATGTTTGTAGTTCAGTCGTATCTGACCCTTTGTGATCCAGACCATAGCCCGCGGGGTTCCTCTGTCCATGGAATTTTCCAGGCAAGAATACTCTAGTGGGTTGCCATTTCCTCTTCCAGGGGATCTTCCCAACCCAGGGATCGAACCCTGGCCTCCTGTATCTCCTGCACTGCATGCAGATTCTTTACTGCTGAGCCATCAGGAAAGCCAGAGATATTATACCTTAGTAAAGCTTTAAAAAATAGCTCAACTTAAAGATCTCTATGCCCCAGTCTTTTTGACAGAGAGGTATGGCAACCATACACTCCATCTCTCTCTTTATGCCCTGGAGGGCGGGGGTGGTTGTCAAACTTGCATCAGTGCCAACAAATATGGTGAGTAATAGAGAATATTTCCACTGAGTGTCAATGGGAATGCTGTCTGGGTCACAAGAGCCACAGCCAGGGACTGCTGCTGCTGCTGCTGCTAAGTCGCTTCAGTCGTGCCCAACTCTGTGCAACCCCATAGATGGCAGCCCACCAGGCTCCCCTATCCCTGTCCAGACAAGAACACTGGAGTGGGCTGCCATTTCTTGCTCCAATGCATGAAAAGTGAAAGTGAAGTCGCTCAGTCGTGTCTGACTCTTAGCGACCCCATGGACTGCAGCCTACCAGGCTCCTCCATCCATGGGATTTTCCAAGCAAGAAGACCGGAATGGGCTGCCATTGCCTTCTCCGACAGCCAGGGACTAGACCCCCTTTTTTCTTCCCGTCCATGTGGTAATAGCCTTGAGATGAACAATACAGAGGGACTATCACTTACACATGGACATTTGTGGATGCACGTTTAGAAGCAGCACATTACACTAGTTGGCTGCAGTTCTCCTCTCCCTACAAATCAGTGTTTCTGCACCAGTTATGGACCCAGTGGTATTACCACCAGTTACACTAATCAGGGAACATGGCTCTCTGCAGACCTGGAGAAGATTTCCCTCCACAGTGCTGAAACACCCTGGGATCTCTCCGTTTAGTAAGGAAAAAAAATTAATGTTATGCTCAGAAGCACTTGAGATTCTCACATCTGCCTGCTTCTCAGTGTCACCTGGGAGACTCCTAAAACAAAGCCTCCAAACTTCAAGTGAAAACCAGAAATCCCCGCAATCTTTTCTAGGAAGCTGCAGCTGCAAGGCAGACCTGGTCATAACTGGCAAGCTATTGTCAATATATCGTCCTCCCTCAGACAGAAACTTTGAGGCCCCTAAAAACTGTTCTCCCCTTTATGCTTACACAGCACAAATCTGTGAACCACCTGCACAGTAAATAGAAAGTCCAAGATGAAAGAGGACTTAAGAGCTTAGAAGGTCTCGAGTGTTGTATGAGCCAAAGCAACCTGTAGCAAGTATTTATTCATCATTTGGAAGCCGTAAAACCTTATTACTAGTATCACATGAAATCAACACATCCCTGCTGCTATTCTCTGCAAGCTTCCAGCTGAACTTCTGATAGTTTCTGGACTGACACTGACCAGGTCCATGTCCAAGATAGTCATGGAGGAGTGAAAGTCGGCACCGTAGGCCTCAAGTGACTCTTAACTTGGCTAAAATATGGGAGGACACAGTAAGTCTCCCTGAGCACACTGGGTGGACCTGCCAAGTGCTAGATGTGAAATGGCTTTGACCACAGAGATGGGAGTAACATATATGTGGGCAGAACCCTGGAGAGGTTAGAGACTGCAACATAGCCACATATTTCCCACAAAATCATGAGGAATCTTTCCTCATGATTACCAATAGCTATGCAGATGTCTGGGAGCTAATTCAGACAGATGGATCCTCAGCTTCCTTTGGTATCCTTACACTGAACAAGAAAACTGCACATTCTCTAAACATCTAAGGTCTTTCTCTAGTGTGAACTCTCTGATGTTGAGAAAGGGTAGATTTTCGCATAAAAAATTTCCCACATTCTCTACACTCATAAGGTCTTTCCCCAGTGTGACCTCTCCGGTGTTGACTAAACTGGGAACTGTCTCTAAAGGATTTCCCACATTCACTGCACACGTAAGGCCTTTCTCCTGTGTGAACTCTCTGATGGTAACGGAGTTTGGAGCTAGAGATAAAAGATTTCCCACATTCACTGCACTCATAAGGCCTATCTCCTGCATGAACTCTCTGATGATAACGAAGGGTAGAACTGGAGGTAAAAGATTTCCCACATTTGCTGCATTCATAAGGCCTTTTGCCTGCATGAACTCTCTGATGATAAGAAAGGGTGGCACTACTAGTAAAAGATTTCCCACATTCACTGCACACATAAGGTCTCTCTCCTGTGTGAACCCTCTGGTGTCGAATCAGTATAGAGCTATTGGTAAAGGACTTCCCACATTCGTTGCACCGATAAGGCTTTTCTCCCCTGTGAACTCTCTGATGATAACCAAGGCCAGAGATAGAGGTGAAAGATTTCCCACATGCACTACACTCATAAGACCGTTCTCTATTATGAATTTTCTGGTGTGTTGAGAGGGAAGATTTTTGGCTAAAAGATTTCCCACATTCAGCACACTCATAAGGTCTTTCTCCAGTGTGAGCTCTCCGGTGTTTATTGAATTGCGATCTATCCTTAAAGGATTTCCCACATTCATTGCACTCATAAGGCCTTTCTCCAGTGTGCACTCTGTGATGGTAACGGAGGCTGGCACTAAAAGTAAAAGATTTCCCACACTCACTGCACTCATAAGGTCTTTCTCCTGTGTGAACTCTCTGATGGTAACGGAGGGTAGAACTAGAGGTAAAAGATTTCCCACATTCACTGCATTCATAAGGCCTTTTTCCTGCATGAACTCTCTGATGATAACATAGCGTGGAGCTGGAGGTAAATGATTTCCCACATTCACTGCACACATAAGGCTTTTCTCCTGTATGAACTCTCTGGTGTTGAATGAGTGTCCATCTATTGTTAAAAGATTTCCCGCATTCACTACACTTGTAAGGCCTTTCTCCTGTGTGAACTCTCTGGTGTAAAAGCAGGTTATTCCTTCGGATAAAGGATTTCCCACATTCACTACACTCATAAGGCCTTTCTCCAGAATGAACCCTTTGATGATAATGGAGGTCAGACTTTGAGATAAAAGATTTCCCACATTCATTGCACTCATAAGGCCTTTCTCCTGTGTGAATTCTCTGATGATAACGGAGGGCAGAGCTAGTAGTAAAAGATCTCCCACATTCATCACACCCGTAAGGCCTTTCCCCAAGGTGACCTCGCTCATGATACTGGAGGGTGGAGCTACAGGAAAAAGATTTCCCACATTTATTGCACACATAAGGCTTTTCTCCTGTGTGAATTCTCTGGTGTCGAATGAGCGTCCACCTATTGTTAAAAGACTTCCCACATTCAGTGCACTCATACGGTCTTTCTCCAGTGTGGACTCTGTGATGATAACGAAGACTAGAGCTAAAAGTAAAAGATTTCCCACATTCACTACACTCATAAGGCCTTTCTCCTGAGTGAACTCTTAAATGTATAATAAGGTTATTTTTTCGGGTAAAGGATTTCCCACATTCACTACACTCGTAAGGCCTTTCTCCAGTGTGAACTCTGTGATGATAACGGAGAGCAGTACGAGTGATAAAAGATTTCCCACATTCACTGCACTCATGGGGCCTTTCTCCAGAATGAACTCTCTGATGATAACGGAGGTCAGAGCTAGAGATAAAAGACTTTCCACAATCACTGCATATGTAAGGTCGTTCTCCAGTGTGGGATCTCTGATGATAACAGAGTGCAGACATTGAAGTAAAAGATTTCACACAGTCACTACACTTATAAGGCCGTTCTCCAGTTTGAACTCTCCTGTGTGGAATGAATACTGAGCTATGGCTAAAAGATTTCGAACACTCACTGCACACATAATTCTTTTCTCCATTGCACCATGGGTGGGGAGAAATGAGGACAGATTTGTGACTTAAGGATTTCCCACATTTGCTGCACTTGTATTGCCTTGCCCCAGTATGAATTCTTCGATGTTTATAAAGAATTGAGCTTCGCCTAAAGGATTTCCCACATTCACCACACACATGAAGGTTTTTTCCAGCGTGCACTCTCTGGTGCACAACAAATGAAGATTTGTACCTGAATGCTTTCCCACATTCACTGCACACAAAACAAGGTATTCCAGTATGGACACCCTGATTCTGAACAAGTGTGTGTTTGGGGCTGAGGGCTTTCCTGCATTCTCCTGAGGTGTGACGACTTCTGCTCTGTAAAGTTGACTCACACTGGGTGACTTTGTTTGGCTTCTCCACAGTATGAGTGGTCTGTTGCTGCAGGTGTCCCATAATGGTTGGGAAGTCCTTTTCAAACTCCCTGCAGGTAAATGGCTTCTGTAACACAAGGAATCTGCAGCTCTTGAAAAACTTGGCCTCATCCACACTACTTCTGAGGGTTTTCTCTCCCATGTGTTCCTGGTGCTGCTGAAAATTTGCACTAGAACAAAACTGTTTCACACATACTCCACACCTCAACATTTTCTGGGTGTGTTGTGTTTCCTGGTGCTCAGCCAAGTGGAAAACTTTTTTCAAGACTGGACCACAAGTCTCACAGGGGTGGATCTTCTGGGAAGACAAAGCTGCCTTTGAAGTCCTAGCCTGTGACACTCCTAGAGAAGTGATCTGTTCAGAAGGTGCCTCTGCTTTCTCTGTTCCACAGCAGCAACCTGAACAGAAAGAAATGCAGGTCAAGTACATATTGACTATAGAGAAGGGTCCAGCTCATCACTAGTGTACCTATCTAATCCAGATATGAGTCTATGAGATGCTTTTCAAGATACAGAACTTGGAATTCATTTGGAAGAACAGCCAACTGTTGTGCATTACTGAGCCTCAAGGTCACACAATAGTGGAGACCTCATCAGGAGAAAAAAACAAATACAGGATAGGACATAAGGAAGAGAGGCAGGGTCTATGACTCACTTCTCTTCCAGTGGCTTCCTGTAGGACTTTTCTGCTGAGACTGGGTAGAAAAGGTCATCTAAGCTCATTAAAATCCCACAGCAACATATCAGCTGCTATTAGAAGTCAATTCAGGGAAATGTGAACATATCATAGCACAATCAACGTTGGTGAGTACTACAGAAAGGGTAGTGAGAGAAATAGGAGAGATGTGGAATCCAGAGAGTAGTGAAGTCCAGAGATGTGGAGTCCAAATAATCAGTCCAGATTATCCCTGGGCTGAAGTCACAGTAGGAATGACAAGCAGTACAACTGACAAGTCAGTCAAGTGTTAACAGTGAAAAGAAAAGATAGAAGTAGTATGGCCATGCACTGGAAATGGCAACTAAACCCTGGTTGAACAAAGACAGGTTCCTGCTATGATCTGAACACAGCCTGATGTCATACTCTCCTCAGCTGCCATTCACCAGGACCAGGCCCCCTCTGAGCCCACCTCACCATGACTGGAGTCATGTCAATCCTGGGACATCTATAAGCACTAGTTAAGCAACTACATAGGACATGCAGGATAAAAATCCTAAAGGAAAAACAGGACAGATGAACAGCTTGTATCATCACAAAGCAACTCAGCACATAACAGATGCAGAGAAAAGATCCAGGAGAGTGATGTCAGCAAAACAGCAGAGGACACGAGCCTTCACCACCAACAAAAAATACACAAAAGCAAACAAAAGTTGCCCTTGGACAACTCAGGAATCCAATTAAGATACTGCAGCAACATAGAGGAAATTGAAAAAGAACAACACGAAAACGATCACTGAACATATTACCTTAACAGACACGTGAAGATGGACAGGAAATAAGATGAAGGGTGGGAACTAAGTGCATCAGCCAAATGGTAGCTGCTGTCACATTCCCAATGGCCTGCACTGCAAAGGATCCCAGTAGCTTTTACCTCAGAGAACCTCAACAGGCCCTGGCACACTTGCAGACCCCAAACTTTGCAGAGCAGAGGAAGGCAAGTGTTTACAGGTGTGAACCCCAGCTGCCTGCTCTGCAGAGGGCACTGGAAGCTCTCACACTAAGGTAACTAATAGCCACCACCATGAGGCACCTGCAAGAGAATAATATCCTGAACCATCCCTGTCCCCACAAAAACAGCTATTACTCTATTTCAGAACCACAGCTTCCATCCCCATAAACCCTGCACACACCCCAAACCCTTGAGCCCCACCTGAACCACAGATGTTCATATTCTATAACCTGACTCCACGCCTGTCACCTGAATGTCTCAGGCGCCAGATTCATGGCCACTGTGGGTGAGTTAGTTCTTCAGACCCCAAAGACACTGTCTCTCTGTGTGTACCCATACTCTGGTCAAGGCTCCACCACTGCTCAGGGTGCCACTGCATCTCACAAAGCAAAGTCAACACTGAGACAGACTATTCAGTAACTGGGACCCTAGAAGTGCTACTGCCTTGCATCTATTCACATCCTAGAGTCCAGATCTATATCTGCTCCACAGAATCCACACATCAGACACCAACGCCATCACCACTATGAAGCATTCCCCCTCTAAGAGCCAAACTCCACATTAAGGGGGACCCCCTCAGTCAAAACATATCCCATGGGAGAAAGAAATCAGGAGAGCCCTAGCAGTCTTCTCTATTACTGTGGACACCCACGGCTTTAGCTACTGAGGACCCTGCAGTCTGTGCTGACACTGACCTCAGGTGACAGAGCTGCAAACACAAAGCCACTGGGCTTTGTTGTGGGTGCAGCAGCCACTGTCCATCAAGCTACCACACTCACACCCAAAGGTGAGGATCTTGACCACCAAAACCTTACGTAAAGCCTGAAAGAAATGACTGCTCCATGAATGTACTAATCAACATAAGGCTTCAGGAAACACAAACACAATAATCGAGGAAACATGACACCCCTGAAGGAACAATAATCAGTTGCCTCAAAGAAATGGAGATCTACAAGCTGTCAAAAAAAAATTATAATAGTTATTTTTTTTAACCTTTAAAAAATTTATTTATTTTTATTTGAAGGATAACTGCTTTACAGAGTTTTGTTGTTTTCTAGCCTTAACATGAATAAACCATAGGTATGCATATGTTCCCTGGCTCTTGAACCTTCCCCCTCCCACCTCCCTCCCTATCCCACCCCATTAGGTGGGATCCCACTCACACAGAGCCCCTGTTTGAGTTCCCTGAGACATACAGAAAATTCCCATTGGCTACCTATTTTACATATGGGAATGTAAATTTCCATGTTACTCTCTCCATACATCTTACCCTCTCCTCCCTTCTCCCCGTGTCCATAAGTCTATTCTCTATGTCTGTTTCTCCACTGCTGCTCTGAAAATAAATTCATTACCATCTTCCTAGATTCCATATGTGTTAGTATACAATATTTATCTTTCTCTTTCTGACTTATCTCACTCTTTATAATAGGCTCTAGGTTCATCCACCTCATTAGAAATGACTCAAATGTATTCTTTTTTATGTCTGGATAATAGTCCATTGTCTATATATACCACAATTTCTTTATTCATGCATTTGTTGATGGACATCTAGATTGCTTCCATGTTCTAGGTATTGTAAATAGTGCTGCATGAACGTTGGGGTACATGTGTCTTTTTCAATTTTAGTTTCCTCGGGGTATAAGCCTAGCAGTGGGATTGCTGGGTAATAAGGTAGTTTTATTCCTAGTTTTTTAAGAAATCTCCATACCATCTTCCATAGTGGCTGTATCAATTTACATTCCCACCAACAGTGCAAGAGGGTTCCCTTTTCTCCACACCCTCTCCAGCATTTACTGTTTGTACACTTTTCAATGATAGCCATTCTGACCAGTGTGAGGTGATATCTCATTGTAGTTCTGATTTGCATTTCTCTATTAATGAGTGATGTTGAGCATCTTTTCATGTGTTTATTAGCCATCTGTAGGTCTTCTTTGGAGAAATGTCTGTTTAGGTCTTTTTCCCACTTTTTGATTGAGTTGTTTTTCTGGTATTGAATTGTATGAGCTGCCTACATATTTTGGAAATTAATCTTTTGTCAGTTGTTTCATTTGTTATTATTTTCTTCCACTCTGAGGACTGTCTTTTCACCTTGTTTATAGTCTCCTTTGCTGTGCAAAAGCTTTTAGGTTTAATTAGGTCCCACTTGCTTACTTTTGTTTTCATTTCCATCATTCTAGGAGGTGGGTCATAGAGGATGTTGCTTTGATTTATGTCATTGAGTGTTATGTTTTCCTCTAAGAGTTTTATATTTTCTGGTCTTACCTTTAGGTCTTTAATCCATTTTTAGTTTATCTTTATGTATGCTGTCAGGAAGTGTTCTACTTTCATTCTTTTATATGTACCTGTCCAGTTTTCCAAGCACTACTTATTGAAGAGACTGTCTCTGCTCCATTGTATATTCTTGCCTCCTTTGTCAAAATTAAGGTACCAATAAGTGCATGGGTTTATTTCCGGGCTTTCTATCTTGTTCCATTGGTCTATATTTCTGTTTTTGTGCCAGTACCATACCGTCTTGATGACTGCAGCTTTGTATTATAATCTGACCAGACCACAAGGCATGCAAGATTTTAGTTCCCCAAGCAAGGATGGAATCCATGCCCCCAGCAATGAAAGCACAGAGTCTTAACTACTGGCCTGCCAGGGAAGTCTCTCACAATAATATTTTTTTATTTTTTATTTTATATTGGAGTATAGAGTATAGCTGATTAACAATGTTGTAACAGTTTCAGGTGGAGAGCAAAGGGACTCAGCCAATCATATACAATGTATCTATTCTTCCCTAAGCTCCCTCTCATTCAGGCTGCCACATAACACTGAGGAAAGTTCCCTGTGCTCTACAATAGGCCCTTGTGGTTATCCATTTTAAATATAGCATTGTATACAAGTAACGGAGAAGGCAATGGCACCCCACTCCAGTACTCTTGCCTGGAAAATCCCATGGCAGAGGAGCCTGGTAGGCTGCAGTCCATGGGGTCGCTAAGAGTCGGACACGACTGAGAGACTTCCCTTTCACTTTTCACTTTCATGCACTGGAGAAGGGAATGGCAACCCATTCTAGTGTTCTTGCCTGGAGAATCCCGGGGACAGGGGAGCCTGGTGGGCTGCCGTCTATGGGGTCGCACGGAGTCAGACAAGACTGAAGTGACTTAGCAGCAGCAGCAGCATACAAGTAGATCCCAAACTTCGTAACTATCCCTTTGCCCCATTTTCCCCACCCAGGAACCGTAAGTTCATTCTCTAAGTCTCACAATTATTGTTTTAATGCAGCTCAGTAAACTATGAGAAAACACAGACAGACAATTCAACAAAATAAGGAAAATGATATACAAGTAAAATAAGGTTTTAAACAGAGATTCAGAAAAATATGAAAAATAACCAAACAGAAATTATGGTGAAGAGTATGATGAATGAAATGTAGAGCATTAATAGCTAATTTGATCAATCAAAACAATGATTGTGAAATGGAAAGTAGGTCTTTGAAATTATCCAGTCAAAGGAGAAAAAAGATAAAACAACTAAAAAGAGTAAAGAAAAAAGTCTACATGAATTATGGGACACTGTTAAACAAAATAATATTTGTATAATGGAGAATTCTGAAAGAGATGGGAATACCAGACCACCTGACCTGCCTCTTGAGAAATCTGTATGCAGGTCAGGAAGCAACAGTTAGAATTGGACATGGAACAACAGACTGGTTCCAAATAGGAAAAGGAGTTCGTCAAGGCTGTATATTGTCACCCTGCTTATTTA
This sequence comes from Bos indicus, assembly GCF_029378745.1. Classification (NCBI taxonomy): domain Eukaryota; kingdom Metazoa; phylum Chordata; class Mammalia; order Artiodactyla; family Bovidae; genus Bos; species Bos indicus. Next base: position 66,275,155 of record NC_091777.1, read on the forward strand.
ACTTATATGCATAGCACATCATGAGAAACGCTGGGCTGGAGGAAACACAAGGTGGAATCAAGATTGCCGGGAGAAATATCAATAACCTCAGACATGCAGATGACACCACCTTTATGGCAGAAAGTGAAGAAAAACTAAAGAACCTCTTGGTACAAGTGAAAGAGGAGAGTGAAAAAGTTGGCTTAAAGCTCAACATTCAGAAAACTAAGATCACGGCACCTGGTCCCATCACTTCATGGAAAATAGATGGGGAAACAGTGGAAACAGTGGCTGACTTTATTTTTCTGGGCTCCAAAATCACTGCAGATTGTGATTGCAGCCATGAAATTAAAAGATGCTTACTCCTTGGAAGCAAAGTTATGACCAACCTAGACAGCATATTAAAATGCAGAGACATTACTTTGTCTAAAAGTCCGTCTAGGCAAGGCTATGGTTTTCCAGTGGTCATGTATGGATTTGAGAGTTAGTCTGTGAAGAAAGCTGAGTGCTGAAGAACTGATGCTTTTGAACTGTGGTGCTGGAGAAGACTCTTGAGAGTCCCTTGGACTGCAAGGATATCCAACCAGTCCATCCTAAAGAATATCAGTCCTGGGTGTTCATTGGAAGGACTGATGCTAAAGCTGAAACTCCAATACTTTGGCCATCTGATGTGAAGAGCTGACTCATTTGAAAAGACCCTGATGCTGGGAAAGATTGAGGGCAGGAAGAGAAGGGGACGACAGAGTATGAGATGGCTGGATGGCATCATTGACTCAATGGACATGGGTTAGGGTGGACTCTGGGAGTTGGTGACGGACAGGGAGGCCTGGCGTGCCGCGGTTCATGGGGTCCCAAAGAGTCAGACACGACTGAGTGACTGAACTGAATTGAACTGAATGGTAGCCCTAGAAGGAAGAGAGCATGAGGAAGGGGCAGAAAGTTTATTTAAAGAAGTAATGAATGAAAACTTTCCAAATCTGGGAAAAGCAATGGACGTTCGGGTACATGAGGCTTGTAAGTCCCCAAACAGACTCAATCCACAGAGGACTTCAGCAAGGCACATTAATATAAAACTCAAAGTGATGACAAATTATTTTGAAAGTTGCAAGAAAAAAGAAAGTCATCACAAAAGGGAACCCTCACAAAGATACAAGTGGTTTTCTTAGCTAAAACACTGCATACAGTCACAGTGAGATGTGTTCTAAATGCCAAAGGGGAAGGGGTGGGGGTACTGCAAACCAAGAATATTTTACCAGCAATGCTATTCTTCAGTAATAAGGAAGACTTTCTTAGACAAATGAAAACTGAGGAAGTTCATCACCACTTGACCTAACCCTATCAAAAATGAGGAAGTCTAACAAAGTCTTCTTCAAGCTGAATAAAAATATGCTAACAGTAACATGAAAACATATTAAAACATAAAACACACTGGTAAAAATAAGTATATAGTCAAATTCAGAACACTCTAATACTGTAAAACTGCCTTAATCACTCAACTCAAACATAAAAGATAAAGAATAACAGTATTAAAAGCAACTATGGGGAAACAGTGGAAACAGTGTCAGACTTTATTTTGGGGGGCTCCAAAATCACTGCAGATGGTGACTGCAGCCATGAAATTAAAAGACGCTTACTCCTTGGAAGAAAAGTTATGACCAACCTAAACAGCATACTGACAAGCAGAGACATTACTTTGCCAACAAAGGTCCGTCTAGTCAAGGATATGATTTTTCCAGTGGTCATGTATGGATGTGAGAGTTGGACTGTGAAGAAAGCTGAGCACCGAAGAATTGATGCTTTTGAACTGTGGTGTTGGAGAAGACTCTTGAGAGTCCCTTGAACTGCAAGGAGATCCAACCAGTCCATTCTAAAGGAGATCAGCCCTGAGTGTTCTTTGGAAGGAATGATGTTAAAGCTGAAACTCCAGTACTTTGGCCACCTCATGGGAAGAGTTGACTCATTGGAAAAGACTCTGATTCTGGGAGCGATTGGGGGCAGAAGGAAAAGGGGACGACAGAGATGGCTGGATGGCATCACCGACTCGATGGACATGAGTTTGAGTGAACTCCAGGAGTTGGTAATGGACAGGGAGGCCTGGCGTGCTGCGATTCATGGGGTCGCAAAGAGTTGGACATCACTGAGTGACTGAACTGAACTGAATACCGACAATAACTTGTTGATGGTTACACAATATACAATATAAAAAGATGTAAATTGTGACATCAAAAACAAAACATATGTGTAGGGGAAGTATAAGAGTAGACATTTTGTATGGGATTGAATTTACAGTATTATCAGCATAAAACAGAATGTTTTAAGATGTTTTATATAAGCTTATGGTAACCACAAGTCAAAAACCTATAGACACAAAAGACAGGAGTAAGGAATAAAAGTATCTTACCATAGGGTCTTCCCAGGTGGTTAATAATCCGCCTGGCAATGCAAGGGATGCAGGTTCGATCCCTGGTCAAGGAACCAAGATCTTGTATGCCTCGGAGCAACTAAGTTCATGCACCAGAACTACAGAGCCCATGCATCACAACAAAAGATCCTACCCAATTCAACGAAGATCCTGCATGCTGCAACTAAGACCCAACACAGCTAAATAAATAAATATTTTTAAAAGTCCATTTCCACAGAAAATCATAAAGATAGCAAGAAAGGAAGGAAAAAACCTGCAAAATAGGGGGGCAATAATAGGTGACAACAGTAGGTCCAATCAAATGATACAACGTGGTTGAACAGAAAAAAAAAACAAAAACAAGACTCAACTCTATGCTGCCTACAACAGAGTAACTTCAGCTTTAAGGACACACACAGGCTGAAGGTGAAGAAATTGAAAGAGATACTCCACATAAATGGAAATCAGAAGAGAAAAGGATAAGCTATACTTAAGTGAGACAAAATAGACTTTAAATAAAAAAATGTCACAAGAGACAAAGGTCATTATATAATAATAAAGGAGTTAGTCATCATGAGGATGTAACAATTATAACCACACATACACACACATATGATACCTACACATCATAACTTAAAAATTAAGCAAATATGACCAGCTCTGAAGGCAGAAAAGACAGCAAGAGAAAATTGGAGTTGGTGGGGGAAGGGGCGGGATGCTGCATGGCAGGCAGGATCCTAGTTCTCCAACAAGGAACCGAACTGTGCTCCCTGCAGTGGAAGTATAGAATCTTAACCACTGGGCACCAGGGAAGTCTCAGCAACAGGATATTTATCAGTTCAGTTCAGTTCAGTTCAGTCGCTCAGTCATGTCCAACTCTTTGCAACCCCATGAATTGCAGCATGCCAGGCCTCCCTGTCCATCACCAACTCCCGGAGTTTACCCAAACTCATGTACATCGAGTCGGTGATGCCATCCAGCCATCTCATCCTCTGTCGTCCCCTTCTCCTCCTGCCCCCAATCCCTCCCAGCATCAGGGTCTTTTCCAAAGAGTCAACTCCTCGCATGAGGTGGTCAAAGTATTGAAGTTTCAGCTTCAGCATCAGTCCTTCCAATGAACACCCAGGACTGATCTCCAGGATGGACTGGTTGGATCTCCTTGCAGTCCAAGAGACTCTCAAGAGTCTTCTCCAACATCACAGTTCAAAAGCATCAGTTCTTTGGCGCTCAGCCTTCTTCACAGTCCAACTCTCACATCCATACACAACCACTGGAAAAACCACAGCCTTGACTAGACGGACCTTTGTTGGCAAAGTAATGTCTCTGCTTTTGCATATGCTATCTAGGTTGGTCATAACTTTCCTTCCAAGATATTTATAGGGAACTGCAATATCCCCCTTTCAACATAGGTGGATATCCAGATAGAAAGTTATTTGAATTGAATACTTCAGTCCAAATGGATGTAACAGATGTGCATAGAACATTCCATCCTATTATAGCAGAATACATTCTCTTCTCAAGTGCATATAGAATATTCTCTAGGATAGATTATATATTATGTCAAACAAGTCTTAACAAATTTCAGAAGACTGAAACCATATGAAGTAACTTTTCCTAACACAATGGATAACACTAGAAACCAGCAATAGGAGGAAAGCTTCAAAATTCAGACATGCGAACATTAAATAATATGCTCTTGGCCAATTAATCAGTAAAAGGAAAAATCAAAAGGAAAATGAAACATACCTTGAGAAAAACAAAAATAGAAACAAAACATATGAAATGTGCAAAGGCAGTTTTAAGAGAAAAGATTAGAGCAATAAATGCCACCATTAAGAAAAAAGAAAGATCTCAAATAAATAACCAAATTTTACACCTCCAGGAACTAGAAAAAGAAAACTAAGATCAAAGTTATCAAAACAAAGGAAACGAAGATAGCAAAGAGGAATTCCTTAGAGATGCGATGGTTAGGAGTTCATGCTTCCAGTGCAGGGTGTGCAGGTTCCTTCCCTGGAAGGGGAATTAAGACTAAGGTTCCCACATGCTCCACAGCATGGCCAAATCAAAAAAAAAAAAAAAAAGATCAGAGCAGAAATAAATGAAATAGAAACTACAAAGATGATAAAAAGATTAACAATACTAAGAGCTGGTTTGTTCAAAGATAGGCGCTTCCCTAGTGGCTTAGTGGTAAAGAATTTACCTGTCAATGCAGGAGACATGGTTTCAATCTCTGATCCAGGTAGATCCCACATGCCATGGAACAGCTAAGCCACGTGCTCCACCTACTAAAGACCTTGTGCCCTAGAGCCTGTGCTCCACAAGATAAGCCGCCACAATGAGAAGCCAAGCACCGCAACTAGAGTGTAGTCCTTACTCTCCACTGCTAGAGAAAAGCCTGCGCAGCAACAAAGACCCAGCAGAGCCAAAAATAAATAACTAAATAAAAAGATAAATAAAATTGACAAACCTTTGTCTAGACTTTATCTCATATAAATTAACAGAGAAATAAAACAGGACCAAAGAATCATAAAAGATTACTAGGAGCTGTTACACACAGCTGTACCTAGAAGAAACAGATATATTCCTGGAAACATACAACCTATCAATTCTTAATCATAAATAGAAAAATTTAATAGACCAATACCAATAAGGAAATTGAATCAGTAATCTTCAACAACAAAAATAGGCCATGATCAGATAGATTTCATTGGTGAAATTTATATTTTAATATCTGAAGTATTCAATATATAAGGTTCTCTACAATCCAACAGGAAAAGAACAATCTGTTTAAAAAGTGAGAAAAGGAACTTCCCTGGTGGTCCAGTGGTTAAGAATCCACCTACCAATTATAGGAGATATGGGTTCAATCCTTGGTCCAGGAAGATTCCACAAGCCTTGAGGCAACTAGGCCCATGAGCTGGCAACTAATGAGACTGTGCTCTAGAGCCCATGAGCCAAAAGAATAGAAGCCACTACTGAGAACCTGCGCACTGCAACTAGACAGTAGCCTCCACTTGCCTGCATGCAGCAACACAGAACAAGTGCAGCCAAAAATAAATAAGTTAATTAAAATTAAGCTAAAAGTAGGCTTCCCTGGTAGCTCAAACGGTAAAGAACCTGCCTGCAATGCAGGAGACCTGGTTTTGATCCTTGAGTTGGGAACACTCCCTGGAGAAGGACATGGCAACCCACTCCAGTATTCTTGCCTGGAGAATCCCACGCATAGAGGAGCCTGGCATGCTACAGTCCATGGGGTCTCAAAGAGTCGGACACAACTGAGTGACTAAGCACACCCACGAGTTAAAAATAAATAAGATTAAAAAAAAAATCTTTTAAGCGAGCAAAGGACTTGAACTGACATTTTATCAAAGAAGATCTACAAATGGCTAAAAGGTACATGAAAAAATATTCCTCCTCACTAACTATCTCACTAACCATCCGCTGCTGCTGCTAAGTCGATTCAGTCATGTCCGACTCTGTGCGACCCCAGAGATGGCAGCCCACCAGGCTCCGCTGTCCCTGGGATTCTCCAGGCAAGAACACTGGAGTGGGTTGCCATTTCCTTCCCCAGTGCATGAACGTGAAAAGTGAAAGTGAAGTCGCTCAGTCACGTCTGACTCTTAGCAACCCCATGGACTGCAGCCCACCAGGCTCCTCCGTCCATGGGATTCTCCAGGGAAGAGTACTGGAGTGGGGTGCCATCACTAACCATCAGGAAAATGCAAATCAAAACCACAATGAGATAATACCTCACATCTGGTAAGATGCAGTAGTAGCTGCTCAGTCGTGTCCGGCTCTTTGTGATCCTATGGATTGTAGCCCTCCAGGCTCCTCTGTCCATGGGATTCTCCAGGCAAGAATACTGGAGGTGTGGATTGCCATTCCCTTCTCCAGAGGATCTTCCCAACCCAGGGATCAAACTGCACTGCAGGGAGATTCTTTACCATCTAAACTTTAGGGAAATCTACCTGATAAGATGGCTACTGTCAAAAAAAAGCAGGGGAAAAAAAAGAAAAGGAAAAAAAGAGCAGAGATTGGTGAGGGCACAGATTTAAAGGAAACAATCTTTGTCCACTATGGCTGTAATTTTTAAAAACTAAATAAGGGAAAATCATAGAAACAGAGTAAAATGGTAGGAGCTGGGGAATATGGAAAATAGGGAGATTTTAGTCAAAAGGTACAAATGTTCAGTTATAAGATTAATAAGTTCTGAGGATGTAATATAAAGCACGGTGACTATAGTTAACAATGATGCTGGGACTTCCCTGGTGGTCCAGTGGCTAAGACTCTGCCATCCCAAAGCAGGAGGCCTGGGTTCAATCCCTGGTCAGGGAATTAGATCACAAATGACACAGAGAAAGAGCCTGCATGCTGCAACGAAGATCAAAGATCCTGAGTGCCACAACTAAGACCTGGAACAGCCTAAATAAATATTAACAAAAAATGATGTTTATAACAACAGTAACAACAATAATGTAACTTAATGAGGTGACAGATGTTTAACTAATTTCACTGTGACAATTATTTCATACTGTATTCATACATCAAGTCAAAACTTTACCACATCAAGATATACAATTTTATATCTGGACAAGGCTGGGGAAAAAAGAGAAAGCAAATCTAAACACTACCAACCTTGGAGGACACTGAGAAGTAGCTCATGGTTCAGCACAAGCAGGCACAAAGAAATGTTAGCTAAAAAGAAGGGATCAAGTGAGTTCCCTGGCAGTCCAGTGACCAGGACTCCAAGCTTTCACTGCCAGGGCCCTGATTTAGTCCCTGGTCAGTAAACTAAGATCCCACAAGCTGCACAACTCAGCATAAAAGAAGGGACAGAGTTGACAAGGATCTAGACACACTGACCCGGATAGAGAGAGGGGAGTAAGGTAGAATCCATTAAGTTTACTGTAATACTGCTGACTTGGAATCTTTTTCCTAACAGCATTCTGTACAACAGGTACTCGGGTTGGTATTGCAGGGGAAAGAAGAGGGCAGTGCAAACAACCCAGTCCTAGCTAGCTATCACAGCAACTCAGAAAGCTTGGGAAACAAGCAGTGCTCACTGTCCACATGTAGAAGAACAGAGCACCCCCTGAGGAAAGGGGGATGAGATGGGACAGAGCCTAGTCCAGGTCACTGGGAAGGCTATGAGAGTCTTACCCAGTGAAGCTATAAGTGCATAGTTCTCCAGCATCACATCGAGGTACACGCTTCTCTGGGCCTCAGCAAGGAGTCTCCATTCCTCCCAGGAGAAGTACACAGCCACATCCTCAAAGGTCACACTGCACTTCTATGAGAGACAGAGTAAACTATGAACATTCTAGGATCGCATAATCCGCCTCATCACACATCTATCCCACCCTTATCCTCTTCCAAAGCTCTCCACCGAACAGGAATTCCAGACCTAGGTGTCACTGGTGCCCACCTTACCCCTCAGGGTCCCTTTATTCACTGTGTTGAGTCCTCACCAACGTTGGGATGGACTGCATAGACATGTCATCCAAGCTTTCGTCCTGGCCTGTAGGGTCCCATCCATTCTGTCAATCAACTCCCCTGGAGTCTCTAGGTTGTGACTCACATACACAACCAAACCTGGGCTCAGGCTTCACCTTTCAGTCCCCAGTAACAGGACGCTGGGGCCATGAGCCAGCACTTCCTCTCCACGTACCCATGATTCTGTAGACTGTACCCCTCTCACACCTTTACTCCACAGCTGCACTCCCACAACTGCACTTGTGGAAAACTGCTTTGAAGGCCCTTTTTATACCTTTATTGATTCCTGCTTCAATTTGAGCCACCCAGAAGCACATGTGGTTATAGATGCCCATGACTCACTTCCCCTTTTGTGTTGGACTCCCTGTCCCCTCAGCAGCCAAAACCCTTCTCTCCTTCACCTTTCTTTGGAATCCTGGTTCACGTGGTGTCTGTTCTAGACAGCACAAATGAAACTCACATTTGAGTAGGTCTGGGGCAGGATGATGGAGGCTGGGCCCTGCCCACATAAAACATAAGAAACCACGTATTTTCCATTCCTGAAGTTAAGGAGACCTCCCCACTACACATGAACAGAAAGGCTCCTTGGAAGTCAGCACAGAAAGCCTTTTTGGAAAGGGAAGGGGCGTCACCTCAAAGTAGGTGATGTCAACTACCCAATAAGCCTTTTCACTGGAATTCATCTTGGCTAAAAGATGCGCTTACACGCAGGAAAATCCTGAGATAAACCAAATACTGACTCAAAACCAAGCAAAGCAAGATGACTGGCCAAAGGAAACAAGAAATAAATGCCCCACAAAAGCGACTCAAACCACCACAGCACAACTCTCCCTGAGTCCGCTGGTGGGTCTATCCAAAAGGTACTGTACTATTTTCTCCTCCTAATAAATACTCTGTTTCACGGCTTCCCCTCTTTGTGGGGATTTTTTTTTTTTTCCTGCAAAACTGAAGGGCCAGGGCCTTGTCACTGACCACTGGTCTAGTGACTAGGATTCCGTGTTCACACCACGACCAAGCTGCCTCAATCCCTGGCCAGGAACTGAAGCCTACCCACCCAGCCACCCCGCTTCAGTCCACGGCAGGTAGACCCACCCTAGATCAAGACCACTCAACCACCCCGGTGGCTCAGATGGTAAAGCGTCTGCCTACAACGTGGGAGACCTGGGTTCGATCCCTGGGTCGGGAAGATCCCCTGGAGAAGGAAACGGCAACCCACTCCAGTATTCTCGCCTGGAAAATCCCACGGACAGAGGAGCCTCTTAGGCTGCAGTCCATGGGTTCGCAAAGAGTCGGACACGACTGAGCGACTTCACTTCACCACATTCTGTTCCCTGCAGACACCAGATCCACGCCAGTCTTCCTGGACCTTCTCGCCTATATCCGACCTCTAAGCCTTTGCGCAGGCAGGTTCCTCCGCCTGTCACCCTGCCATGCTCCATCACACTGTCAGACACAGGGCCCCACCCACGACCGCCTCAGCTGCCTGGACCCCGGGGCCGCGCTTCAGGCACGTGAGCAGGCGCCACGCACTTCGGGCTTTAGCGGCTGGTGGGATGAGAATGGTAAGGGCCCAGGGGACCAGCGTTTACCTGAGACGGATCCCTCAGCGCCGCCGCCGCCATCGGACTCTGTGGCCAGAGCAGGACCGCGAGCGGCGGGAGAGGAGGCGGGAAGCGGGCACAGCGGGCGCGATTGGGGGCCTAGCGCGGGGGTCCCCTGACGGCGTCGCTGAACTTGAGACCCGCCTCTGTGCGCTGCCTCTTGGACCGTCTTAATTCAGTCACCTCATTCCCAACGTAGCGCCCCGAGCGACAACACACAGGAAAGTAATATAAATGGCCGCCAGGAGGAGGACGCCGGAAGTCCCGCCCCAAAGAGAGCCATAGACCCGGAAATACCTTTGTGCTGTCCTGTCATTGGCTCAACTGGGCACACAACCTTCTGGATAATGTAGTTTCTAGGGCTCTAGAGGCCTCTGGGAAAGGGTGTTGACGGTATTGACTATCAGAGCAGCAGTTCAGTTCAATCGCTCAGGGGTGTAGAGTCTCTGCGACCCCATGGACTGCAGCACGCCAGGCTTCCATGTCCATCACCAACTCCTGGAGCTTGCTCAAACTCATGTCCATTCAGTCACTGATGCCATCCAACCAGCTCATCCTCTGTCGTCCCCTTCTCACTCCTTCAATCTTTCCCAGTATTAGGGTCTTTTCCAGTGAACCAATTCTTTGCATCAGGTGGCCAAAATGTTGGAGTTTCAGCATCAGTCCTTCCAATGAATATTCAGGACTGATTTCCTTTAGGATTAACTGGTTGGACCTCCTTGCAGTCCAAGGGACTCTTAAAGAGTCTTCTCCAACACCACAGTTCAAAAGCATCCATTCTTTGACGCTCAACTTTCTTTATGGTCCAAATCTCACATCCATATATGACTACTGGAAAAACCATAGCTTTGACTAGACAGACTTTTGTTGGTAAAGTAATGTCTCTGCTTTTCAACATGCTGTTTAGGTTGGTTATAGCTTTTCTTCCAAGGAGCAAGCGTCTTTTAATTTCATGGCTGCAGTCACCATCTGCAGTGATTTCGAAACCCAAGAAAATAAAGTCTGTTACTGTTTCCACTGTTTCTCCATCTATTTACCATGAAGTGATGGGACTGGATGCTATGATCTTAGTTATTTGACCGCTGAATTTTAAGCCAGCTTTTTCACTCTCCTCTTTCACTTTCATCAAGAGGTTTTTTAGTTCCTCTTCACTTTCTGCCATAAAGGTGGTGTCATCTGCGTATATGAGGTTATTGATATTTCTCCTGGAAATATTGATTCTAGCTTGTGCTTCATCCAGTCCAGCATTTCACATGATGTTTTCTGCATATAAGTTAAATAAGCAGGGTGACAATATACAGCTTTGATGTACTCCTTTCCCAATTTGGAACCAGTTTGTTGTTCCATGTCCAGTTCTAACTGTTGCTTCTTGACCTGCATACAGATTTCTCAGGAGGCAGGTAAGGTGGTCTGGTATTCCCATCTCTTAAAGAATTTTCCATCCATGCATTACTCTGGGGAATATGTGAAAGTGATAATCCTACCTAGATGGACTGAGGGGCTTTACTTCTTGTGAACTGCAGGAGAAGGATGTAATTTCATACTCCATGAAGATCAGCCTGCTCCCAGGAAATAAAATTTGAGATGCTCACAAATCTATTAAGGTGCTGGAATTCCAGCTGAGCTATTTGAAATCCTAAAAGATGACGCTGTTAGTGCTACACTCAATATGCCAGCAAATTTGGAAAGCTCAGCAGTGGCCACAGTACTAAAAAAGGTCAGTTTTCATTCCAATCCCAAAGAAAGGCAATTCAAAGAGTGTTAAAACTACCACACAGTTGCATTCATTTCACAAGCTAGCAAGGTAATGCTAAACATCTTTTAAGCTAGACTTCAACAGTATGTGAACCAAGAACTTCAAGATGTTCTAGTTGGATTTAGAAAAGACAGAGAAGCCAGAGATCAAATTGCTGTCATCCATTGGATCATAGAAAAAGCGAGGGAATTCCAGAAAAACATCTATTTCTGCTTTATTTACTACACTAAAGCCTTTGACTGTGTGGATCACAACAAACTGGAAAATTCTTAAAGAGATGGGAACACTAGACCACTTTACCTGCCTCCTGAGAAACTTGTGTGCAGGTCGAGAAGCAACAGTTAGAACCAGACATGGAACAATGGAATGGTTCAAAATTGGGAAAAGAGTATGACAAAGCTATATATTGTCACCCTGCTTATTTAACTTACATTCAGAAGGGAGGGAAAGTCTAGGCCAGATACTTTACAGGGTCTCAAGGAAAAGGCAAGACAAGGGCAGAGCAAACAGCTTAAGATTGGCTATTTCAATAGGAAATGGCAACCCATTCTAATATTCTTGCCTGGGAAATCTCATGGACAGAGGAGCCATGCAGGTACAGCCCATGGGGCACAAAGAGTTGGACACCATTTAGTGACTAAACAAAAACAATAAAGTCGAATAACTCAGGTGAAAGATTTGGTGTACAGGAGTGATATCTAGTTGCCTGGAGCCTGGCCCTGGAATGATTGGGCAAAAGAATATTGAGGAATAAGGTATATAATATGGATTTTTAAAAAGAGTGTTCCTTGCTGGGTAGGACAATCACTGTTGATACAGGCAAAGGAGACATTGGTTATCAATAGCCTGAGACAAGCACAAAACACGTAACTACTATTGAAACTTGAGAGGAGTCATCAGTTAGATCTATTAAACCATGTGCTCCATTGCGGTCGTGTCTGACTCTTTGCAGCCTCATGGACTGCAGTCACCAGACTCTTCTGTCCATGGAATTTTCTAGGCAAGAATACTGGAATGGGTTGCCATTTCCTACTCTAGGCCATCTTCTCCGCCCAGGGATTGAACCCGCCTCTCTTGCCTCTCCTGCACTGGTAAGTGGATTCTTTACCGCCTGAGAAGCACCACCTGAGAAGCCCATTAAACTATAACTTGCTTAATAAATAAATGAGCTGTAAAATGCCTTCATGTCATTCAAGCATTACAGCCTAAACAATTAAGATGTTTGCCAGAGTTGTTTTTCAGGAAATTGGATGCCTACTCCATTTCCTCTAAGGGTTTCTTGCCCACAGTAGTAGATATAATGGTCATTTGAGTTAAATTCACCCACTCTAGTCCATTTTAGTTCCCTGATTCTTAAAATGTCTATGTTCACTCTTGCTATCTCCTGTTTGACCACTTCCAATTTGCATTGATTCATGGACCTAACATTCCAGGTTCCTATGCAATATTGCTCTTTACAGCATCGGACTTACTTCCATCACCAGTCACATCCACAAATGGGTGTTGTTTTTGATTTGGCTCCTCCCTTAGGAAAGACCTAAGGTTTTATGAGTTCTGTGCTGGAAACCTGGACAAAGGCCAAATTTGTATTTCTTGTTATAAATCTTATCACTGCACTGCTGTAGTAAACAAATATGGATGTGTTCATAGAGAATTCAGAAACCTTGTCATCCTATATCGTGGCTTCATTTTTGCCTTAGTGAATGTGATTTTTCAAACGTTCAACAGTGTAAAATCAAGATAAATGTGTATCTTCTGAATGTTATATTACCAATATCATCTATATGCTTATTCTTTGTTTGATTTATCTCTAAGAAGATAGATGTGAATGAATAAGTTATACTTTTGTTCCTACAATTATTTTTCAGTTTTTTGCTTTAAATATCTCATATATTTAAATCATAGGGAGAGATTTTTCATATGATTAAATTCTTGGGCAAACTCCATGCAACCTATAATAAATAATCCTTAATTACAAATATAAATTTAAGTGAAAAGGAATGGAATGAAATAATATGCAAATACTAACCAAAAGAGTGTTGGAGAGGTTATTTTAATATAAGAAAAACTTAAGGAAAAATAATATGACCAAAGAAAACATATGGCAATTTTATAATATTAAACAAGTAATTTAATCAAGAAGATTTAAAAATGCTAAATTGGGGATTTCTGGTACTCCAGTGGTTAGAATTCTGTGCTTTTACTGCAAGGGTCACAGGTTTGATCTCTGGTCAAACTAATATCTTGCAAGCCGAATGGCCATAAATAAATAAATGCTAAGTATATTTGTTCCTAAGAATAGGTTTTCAAAATTCTTTCCTCTCAATAATTAATAGAATAGGCAGGAAAATAATAAGGATACAGAAGACATGACCAATATCATCAGCTATCCTGATTCAGTAAATATATGTAAGACATTACTTCAGTCTACAACAGAATACACATTCTTTTCAGGTACACATAGTACATTCCTCCAAGCTAAATAAAACTCTGGGGGCATAAGGTAAATTTCAGTAAGTTTTAAAATAAGAACTATTAAGTATCAAAGAGTAAGAGAAATTGTGTGTTAGTCGCTCAGTTGTGTCTGACTCTTTGCAACTCCATAGACTGTCCCAGCCCGCCAGGCTCCTCTGTCCATGGGATTCTCCAAGCAAGAATGCTGGAGTGGGTGCCATTTTCTTCTCCAAGGAATCTTCTAGACCCAGGGATCGGACCCAGGTCTCCTGCGTTGTGGCGGAATCTTTACCACCTGAGCCACCAGGGAAGCAAAAAAAATAAGGAAACCAACAGAAGATAAATTAGGAGCACAGCTTTTTTAAACGGGCAAGAATAATTTTTTTAACTTTTTTTTTCTTTTTTTACTGTACCACATGGCATGTGAGACCTAGTTCACTGACCAGAAACCAAACCCATGCCCCCTGTGTTGCAAGTCTGGTATCTTAACCACTGGACTGCTGGGGAAGTCCCAAGAACAATTTAAATGTATCACTAAAAACCAAAATATTTTGTGTGGAAAATTGATGAATAATTTATTTTAGAATTGCAGGTTTCTATTCCACAAAGCTCATGAAAGTTAAAATGTAAAGAGTAAAAGACTATATCTCCAGTGTCTAAAACCGCCAAAGGATGAGCACACAGGACCTACAAGGAAACTGTATTAATTAGAACAAGAAATACAACTCCAACCTAAATAACAAAAATAAGAGCAATCAGTGGAAGAAGCAATTGAGGTGATTATCAGGCATATGATAAGATAAACCCATTGACATATGAGAACTGAATACCAAATACAGCACTCTTTAGAGAACACAGAATGTAAAGAACACTCTAAAACATCTGAAATTTTTAGAACCAACCTCATAAAAATAAAGCCTGGCAGACTACAGTCAAATAATCGAATGCAACTGAGCATACACACATCTCATGAAAATAAATATAAATATCATTAAGACAGTATTAGCAAATAAAATTCAGCAATGTATAAAAGGAATTTTCTACCATAGCCAGAGAGATTTCTTTTAGTGGTGTTGGACTTATTTAATATGAGAAAAACAAGGAATGTTATCCACCGTATTAACAGGTTAAAGAAGAAAAATCACATATCATTTGGTGCAGAAAACTCACTAGCATAGTTGAATGTAGCAAAGTCCTGTGTACAGTTCTTTTTATATATATTTGTAAATACACGTGTGTATATGGTAGACAGAGGGTTATAGATGTAAATGAACTGTGTTCTATATATTAGTAATACGTAGAAAACAATTGAATAATTAAAATTTCTAAATCTATAGCATAAAAAGTAAAATACTTAGGGATAAATATAATTAAATATATGCAAATTCTTTGATTATATTCATTCCTCAGTTATTTTATTGAAAACTACAAAATTACCTTTTTCAGTATTACTGAAAACTTCAAAGCTTAGCTGATATACAGAAAAACACTTCTGCTCAGATGTGGTCTTCTTTACAGACTGGGGCCTGGTTGACTGGAGTCAACGAAAAAGAAGGGAACAGGAGAGAGAGAGAGCAATATCTCTCAGGTTACGTAGAAAACCAACAAAGCCCATGCACAGGACTTGTACCGCTCACGAAGGCACAGGGCATCCTCTCAAGGAGGTCTTGAAAGCCTGGGCAAGAAAGTGAGCTCGGCAGGCTTCCACGCTCTGAAGAGAATGAAGACAGAAAGAAGGACGCGGGGGACCCAGGTCTCTAGTGGAGCAAACGTATTTTATTAGCAGAAATGTAGGCTTATATATCTTTTAGTAAAATGATTATCAGCTATTACAAAGAATGAAATTCCATCAGTTGCAACAAAATGGATAGTCTAATACATACAAGGTCGCTGACACTGCAAAGAGTCACTGAAGGGAGTTACAGGAAGGAATCCAAGCAGGTACTCGTTCCCATGATGTCAGTCCTGAGAACTGCATGCAGCTCTACTCGTCCCAGAATAGGAACTGGTAAGGAATAGAGAATCCTTGAGAAACGGCACACAAAGGAGAGTGCAACATATTGCATTCCTTAAAGCTGAACGTGCCCTGACACTCAGAGAAATTAAAGACGACCTAAATAAACGGGGCAAATCTTCTCATAGAATTTGATTTCACTTTTTCCTCATCTGAGAGTTTTGTGCTCACTTTGGACTCCAGTATGAAGTGATGGTGTCCTGTTGAAGACTGAACCTGGTAAGCTTGAGTCATGGGAATTAAAGCTGAGCTTTCATTTACTACCCATATCCACCTAAGGCCAGTTTACCTGAGGACAGTAGGGGCAGGGAGGCTGGTGGGGGGTGAGGTTCTGGTTCCTGGAGGAAGCGAGCACCTGAAAGCCTCTGAATCAACTCAAGAGAGTATGGATGGTCAGGAGTCATTTCCTGGTCTTCCAATGTGAAAGGTTCGAAGTACTGTTGGGAGAATGACTAGAGGATGGCATGTAATTCTCCAGGTAATAATCCCAACAACCATGTGCTATGAATACTGTTGTTTCCCGCTTTCAGAAAAGAGCAAACAGAGGCTTAGAGAAGTGAGGCTTTCTGGCTAATGTACCATAATCAATAATGGGGTTACAGGCCCTGAAGTCAGACACTGGATACCATGTGGTAGGTTGCATTGCCAATTTGAAGCCAAACACATGATTGGTTCTAGTGTAAGTTCAAAGGTTGTGAATTTGAAAGTAAGATATAGAAAAATTATGCTACCACCCTATGCTGTGGTTAAGACCCACACTTCTGATGCAGGGGCATGGGTTTGATCTCTGGCTGGAGAACTAGTATCTCACATGCCTTGGGGTGCAGTTAAAAAATTGCTCTTGCCTGTTTCAAAAAAAATATACTCCTGAGGGAAAATATTTCTTAAACTATAAATCTTGTATAATCTTGCCTAGAAGAACATACCCCTAATGCAACTGGCTACCTGAAATTGATGACATCCTTCTGTATGTGTGATTATTTTTTTTCCTAAATGAATTTTAAATGGCACAGATTGTACACACTGCCACCCTATATAATTTAAAATCATTCCTGTTAAGGCTCCTCACAGGTCCATGGTGTGTGTGTGTGGATTTTGATAGGCATTGCCCAGAACTGTACATGGCAGCCTTGCCTCGCCTCCCAGCACACAGGTGCCTGGGAGCCCAGGTCCCTGATGATGAGGACCATGTAGCCAGCACTAATTGTATACCATGCACTGGCTTAAGCACTTAATAACACAACCTCACCAAGATATGGTCCTGTTTTAGTGAATGGACGTGTATGTTTGAGGAATATTTAAGCAACTTCACAGAGGTCTGCAAGAGAGGTTTTATCTTCAATTTTCATTCCACATCATGGAGGTGAAGCTGCTGGCCTTGGGTCCAAAATTCAGAGGCTGGTCTTTTCAGTCTGTGAACCTCCAAAACAGCCCACATCAGCGTGTCTCACTCAGGATATGGAATGCCTGCTGGAGATTTTACAGGAAGCAGACCCTCACCAAGGGAAAACTGCTGACCACAAGCAGATGGACCCAGGCCTGTTGAAATTTCACCTTGAAGCCAACAAATCTGAGAATTGAGCACAAGCAGATCACACATGCTGCAGCCCACTTCCTCACACAGCCTTTAAATCCTTTGTCTCTTAACCGGCAGCTTGGAGATGGTCTTAGGACATTAGTCCACCGTCTTCCCAGACAGCTGGTCTCCTAAATAAAGCAACTTTTCCTTTCCCACCAACGTTTGTCTGCTTTTTCCAGTGGCAAGAAGTTGAACTTGGGTTTGGTACCAGCCTCATATGGTTACAGAGATTCTGAGGTGTGATATGCAGCCTGAGGTTTAGGAGCAACTGGCAGGCTAAGAAGACAGGAGGCTCTCCATAAATGATTTGTTTGCTCCCACCTTCTGACCAGGGGCTTCCCTTCTGCAACTGGAGGCAAACTGGGGCCTACAATACCCAGAATTCTCGATGCCACAGTGTTTCACCTCTCTGCCAGTCATGGCCCAGGAGAGTGGCCTTTTCCTGTGAGCAATTCACTTTGGACCAGAGCTTCCAGAGTCCCATCTCATCTCTGGGGGTGCAGAATGCTGGAGAAGAGACTAGCACCTCTGTCCTAGGGTGAGACATGCTCAGCCGTGTCTGATTCTTTGTGACCTCATGGACTGTAGCCCACCAGGCTCCTCTGTCCATGGGATTTTCCAGCAAGAATACTGGAATTGCTTGTCATTTCCTTCTCCAGGGGATCTCCCCAACCCAGGGGTCAAACCCATGTCATCTGCATTGGCAAGTGAATTCTTTACCACTGAACCACCTGGGAAGCCCTCCCTGAGGAGACAGGTTCAATCAAAGCCATAGTTACATGGAGAGATTCCCACAGAACCCAGAGAAGTGAGGGATCAAAGGCATCCCAGGCATGTTCAGGTGCTTGGAGGTGAGGCTGAGCTGTGAGTGTACAATGAACCATTAGTCTCTTTCCTTTTGGGGGGTAGACAAGAGAGGGACAGAGTTCAGGCCTGAAATGGCTGGCTGAGAGTCTTGACCTCTACTCTGAGGGTGACAGGAGCTCTGGGAAATTTGGTGCAAGTCTCAGCCGGCTGCCTCGGGCAGCATAGAGAACACACCGTAAAGGAGGCAGAGCCATGGTGGAGTTGGAGCCAGGGCAGGTGTGGGAATAAAGCAAGCCCATCCACACAAGATAAATGAAGGCCACCTATTCAGAGCTTGGTAATAACAAGGGAGTTGGGCACCTTCAGGTCCCTGAAGCTGAGGTTCACAGGCAAGTGAGGAAGAGGGCTGATTGAACCCTAATTTGGAAGTGGCTATAAATTAGTTTCAGTTTCTGCAGAGGTTATAGACCAGAATTTTAGGGTTTTTTTTTTTTTTTTTTTTGAAGTTTTTTTGTATTGGGATATAAACAGTTAGGGGCTTTCCTGGTGACTCAGACAGTAAAGAACCCGCATGTTAATGCAGGAGACTCAGGTTCGATTCCTGCATCGGGAAGATTCCCTGGAGGAGGGAATGGCAATCCACTTCAGTATTCTTGCCGGGAGAATCCCACGGACAGAGGAGCCTGGCAGGCTCTAGTCAATGGGGTCACAAAGAATCAGACACGACTGAGTGATTAACACTTTCACTTTCACTTTTTCATAGCCAATTAACAATATTGTGATAGTTTCAGGGGAACAGCAAAGGGATCTAGCCACACATACATACATTCTCCATGTATCCATGTATACGTTCTCCCCCAGCTCCCCTCCCATCCAAGCTGCCACATAACATTGAGCAGTACAGTAGGTCTTTGTTGGTTATCCATTTAAAATGTCTCAGTATGTACGTGTCCATCCCAAACTCCCTAACTCTCCCTTGCCCCCTGGCAACCACACGCGCATTGAGAATTTTGGTTTTATATGTGGTCACACCACAGAGGCAGAGACTATCGCAGTCATCTGAATGAATGTCGGTGGGCTGCACTGGGGTGATTGCTGTGAAAGTGGTACAAGAAGCTGTGGTTCTGGGCTGTGACTTTAACTCTATTTATCTGCTTTTGACTCCACTGGGTCTTCATTACTGTGGAGCCACTCTCCAGTTGAGGTGCATGGGCTTCCCACTGCAGAGCTAGGGCTCTAAAGCACAGGCTCCGTAGTGTGTCACACAGGCGTAGCTGCTCCATGGCACTCAAGCTGTACTTTTACTAAAGCTGGCTTTATTTTCTGGAGTGGATTATGAGAGAGGAAAGTCGAGGCGAGAGAACCCAAACTTCTTGGTTTAGCTGCTGAAAGGACGCAAATGCCAGCCAGTGAAATGGGGAAGTCTGTTGTCAAGTTAATATTCAGAGACTCAGGTGTAGAAATATTGTGACCGTTGTGGGGACAACATGTGCGTGATAAACAGCACAATGACCTCCATTTTCTAATTCCTGGAACCTTTGCCCATTTTGGATTTACACCCTCCAGATGTAAGATGATAAACTTGTGTTGATTTAAGCCACCTGTTCCGGCAGTGATAGGGAAACTAACACAATGTACACTGAGAAATGGAAGAGGGCTGAGAGTAAGTGAGGGGTGCATGAGGTTCTGGGTACCCAGGATTTGAAGAAAGGAAAGGACCAGCTTGCAGGGCCTTTAGACCAGGAATGGGGGCTTTGGCAGTGGGGGCCATTGGAGGTTTGCGACAAGATGGCAGCCTGGTTGCATTGCCAAGTGCTCTCTCCATGCTGTGTGCAGGGTGACCTGTGGGGAGCCCAGTGTGACATCTGTGGTGTGGGACAGAAGCCTGGGGGTAGGTAGCTCAAGATGTGAGGGAGACACAATCTGAAGAGCAAAGTGCACGCAAGGAGGCAGTGTTAACTGATGGTCCCTGTCATTGGAGCCATAAGTAGAAAGAGTGAGCCCAAATTTAAGAATTATGTCCAGGAAGTATGTTACAGGGTTCCCAAGGGGAACTGGGCCAGGCACAGACTTTTTTTTTTTAATTTTACTTATTTGTTTGTTTGGCTGTGTTGGGTCTTCACTGACACTTGGGCTTTCTCTAGTTGTGGCACAAGGGCTTCTCGTTGCAGTGTCTTCTCTTGTTGCAGAGCATTGACTCTGAGCACAAGGGCTTCAGTAGTTGTGGCACAGGGCTTAATTGCTCCATGGCATGTGGGCTCTTCCTGGATTAGGGATGGAATCTCTGTCTCCTGCATTGGCAGGTGGCTCCTTTACCACTGAGCCACCAGGAAAGCCCAGGCATGGACTTTAGATGGCATCTATCTCCCAACCCACTCATCGTTGCTGTGGGCTGATACAGTGCTCGCTGGGGGTGGTCAGGAGACAGCGAGGTCCAGCGGTACCAGTGCCTGGTACTTCTGTGACCTGGCAACCTGGGGACACGAGGGAGCAGGACATTGCTACGGGTGGGCAGCGTGGGGATGCTCAGTGGAGATAATTCTCATGGACCTTGTGTCCCGTCTGAAGATGTGTTGGTGTGCTTCTCCCTGGAAGAATGGAGGCTCCTTGGTGAGGCCCAGAGGCTCCTGTATGGGAATGTGATGCTGGAGATCTTGGCACTTTTAGCCTCCCTGGGTAAGGCCCTCACACCAACCCCATCTCTTTTTTCCTTTTCCCCAGGGTCCACCCTGTCCTTCCCACACTGCTTTCTTGCTGTGTCTCCTGGAGGAGATGCCAGGGCTGAGCTCTGTGGCATGTCCTCACTTCTTACTGAGCAGCCCCAAAGCCACACAAGCCGAGGTTTAAGGGATCACAAGGCATGGTCGGCCCAGTGGAGCCCATTAATTATAGTTGCTTTCTGGGCTGATGAATCTGTCCAGAGTTATGACACCTCTGTGCCCAAGGTTCTGGCCCCTTGCTCCAGGTGACATTTTTCTGAAACTCCATCCTATCAGAGTTTCAAGCACTCATATAGTCACTACTTAATGGAGACTCTGGATGGTTCCTTCACAGTTCTTTTCATAATTATTATTATTATTTTGAGCATGCAGTGCAGCATGTGGGATCTTAGTTCCCCCACCAGGGATCAAACCTGAACCCCTGCATTGGAAGAGCAGAGTCTTAACCACTGGACCATCAGGAAGTCCCAGTGATAATTATTATTTTTTAACTGGTAGTCTGTCACAAGATGGGTTCCTCTGAGCCTGTACTCACCTGTCCTGGGTTTCCCTTAGGAATCATACCCACCAGATCACACTTCATCATGTAGCTGGAACAGAGGGAGGAGCCCTGGATGCCTGCCCAGGTGGAGATGACTCCAGCCATAGAGAAAGAGCCTCATATGGAACGTGGTGTGTGGACACAGAGAAGAGTGGGATGTCAAAGTTGGGTTCAAATACAGAAATATCAACTGTTCTTGCCAGTGTTTGATTTCAAGTCTTATGTAGGTAGCTCTGCATTTAAAAAATCCACTTGCACTGCAGGAGACACAGGTTTAATCCCTGGGTTGGGAAGATTGCCAAGAAAAGGGCATGGCAACCTACTCCAGTATTCTTGCCTAGGAAGTCCCATGGACAGAGGAGCCTGGTGGGCTGTAGTCCATGGGGTCACAAATAGTTGGACATGACTGAAGTGACTGAGCATGCACACACATGGCCACACAGCAAATCTACCTATTCTTCCCCATATTCTGGGCACTGTGACTTACTTCTAGTCTGACTTCTGGACCCTAGCATCTCCCTTGCACCCACTACTCCTTACTGCTCAGTCTGCATTCGTCTACAGCATTGGCCTGCAGTGCATGTCTCATGAGAGGTGCACATATGCTTCAGTCATCTTTGAACACCAGCTACTCACTTGTAACTGGAGTTTTCTGGACCTGGACATGCCTTTCTCCCTAGCACTCACCTTCCCCAATAACCAACCTCCTCCTGGAAGCTGTTTGTTGAACCCTGTACTCATGTCCTTGCTGTCAGGAGGCCTCCCCCACTCTGTGACATTCAGAGGCCCCACACTGCACAGCAACCCCTTCCCCAACCTGTCCCACCTCACTCTCCTGTGAATAGTCCCATGGACTTACCCTGGGTGTGTCAGATATGTTTATGGTGGGGTTGTCCCCTCCCTGAAAGTCAACATGTGTCTCATCGGGCATTCCGCTGGTTGCAGATCATTGCCATGGAGTGGAGGCTGAGGCTGCTTCCTCCGAGCAGACTGTTTCTTTAGAAGGAATGTCACCATTTAGGACTCCTGTGGCAGGTCTGAAGACCCAGCCATATGACATGTCTGGCCCAGTATCAAAAGACATCTTTCATCCTACTGAATAACCAGGAGGGGAAGGCCAGGCAGAAGCCACACAAGTGTGAGGCCTATGGGAGACAGTTCTGGTTCAGTGCAGACCTCCATCAGCACCAGAAACACAGTGGAGAGAAATTCTCCACAGCACAATGGAGAGAAATTCTTCAGGAAGGATGAGACCAGGGACTCTGAAAAGCTACAGAACCTGTGTGATGGAGCAGATCTATGAATGCGGTGAAGGCAGAATGCACATGCCAGCCACCTCTGACCTTCAGCACTGGGTGTCTCATGACAGAATGAAGCCCCCACATGAGCACTAGGTGTGGGGGAGCCCTTGGTACTGGACAGAAGATTAAAAAATGCAGTGAATATGGGAAAGCATTCACCTAGAAACACACACTTGCTCGACACCAGAGAATCCACACTGGAGAGAGACCTCATGCGTGCAGCAAGTGTGGGAAATTCTTCAGCCAAAGCTGTGACCTTTTCAAACATCAGACCATACACACCGGTGAAAGGCCTTACAAATGCAATGAATGCATGAAATTTTTCAGACAGGTCTCTGGCCTGCTTGAACACAGGCGAGTTCACACAGAGAAAGGCTCTTTCAGTGCAATACCTGCAGAAAATTCTTTAGCAGCAAGTCAAACCTCATTCAACACCAGGAGGTTCACACAGGAGCAAGGCCATACATGTGCAGTGAATGTGGGAAAGTGTTCAACTGCAAACACACACTGATTCTGCACCAGAGAACTCACACTGGAGAAAAGCCCTATGAGTGCAGCGAATGTGGGAAGACCTTCAGCCAAAGCTCCCACCTTAATGTACACTGGCAAGTCCACACAGTGACTACAAGTGCAGGAAATGTGGGAAAGCCTTCAGTTGCATCTCTAAACTCATTCAGCACCAGAAGGTTCATTCTGGAGAAAAGCTTTATGAGTGTAGCAGGTGTGGGAAGGCCTTTGCTCAAAGGCCGAACCTTACTCAGCACTGGAAGGTTCACATGGGAGCAAGAGCTTATGTTTGCAGTGACTACGGGAAGAATTCAACTGCAAATGCATGCTTGTTCTCCACCAGAGGACTCATACTGGAGAAGAACCGTGAGAGTGCAGGGAATGTGGGAGATCTCTTAGCCAATGCTCCCAGCTTACTGTGCACTTGAGAATTCCTGGCAGTGCCTATGAGTACAGCAGACATAGGAAAGCCTTTGTTGTTCTCTAGTCACTAAGCTGTGTCTGACTCTTTGCAATCCCATGGACCATGGAGTTTCCCAGACAAGAATATTGGAGTGGGTTGCTATGTTCTCCTCCAGGGGATCTTCCCAACCCAGGGATCGAACCCATATCTACTGCATTGGAAGGCAGATTCTTCACCACCAGGGAAGCAGGAAAGCCTTTTCCCAAAGACCAAAGTTGGACCATAAAGACTCCTGAGTGCCAAAGATGTGCCAGGTTTACCCGGACTCCTACAGCTACGCATACGACTGTTTACAGCCTCCCAACCGCGAGAGGCACGGGAAGCTTAAGATATTCAAATAGTATAGAGCCTCTCCGGGAGTTAGAAATCATCAGGATAGAACTAGTAGAAGATTCCATTGTTGAGCCAATGCTTGCTGCCAAGTTGCCACATCCCCTGTATTGTGTCCTTGGGAGTATATTAATTAATATAGTTGGTATATAGAAAAAATAAGTAGTGGCCTTGGTATTAACAACTTTAGACCCTTAAGGCAATAAATTCTTTCCGTGTTGTAAGCCCACTGCACCTTTGCCCTATAGGAATGCAACTTTATCTAACACTTTCGAAGGATGCTGCCAAACTTTAAAATAATTACTCTTAAAAAAAGCAAGTTTTCTGGTTAACTAACCTTTATCGGAACAGTCGTAAAATGTTAATAGGCCTTCTGGCCAGAAGATGATGTAAATCACCTAAAGCATTTGTATACAATAGATAAGAATCAAAGGCTGCTGACTTTGCATGATTTTACACCCTCTATTATCCTCTATGCACAACTTAAGGTATATAAGCTCCCTTTGAAAATAAAGCTACGGGCCTTGCTCATCAGGCTTGGTCTCCCCGTGTAGTTCTTGCTTCCTTTTCTCTCCTTTTCTTCTCTGTTCTTCCTTCAGGATGACTGATTTGGAGCGTGGGGGCTCTCTGAGACCACTTACTTGCCTGGGCTTCTAAGATTCACTCGAGAAGGTGCCTAGGGTGGGGTACCTTCAGCTATTCGAGAGGACGCCTGCGGCCTCCGTGGTCAGAGCAAGTTCGGTGTCACGAACTTTATTGGTTTCCCACGTAACCCAGTCAGGTCAAGCCTCTGTCTCTCCCCTTTGCTGTCCTTTCACCAACGCCGTCCTCCTGAGGATATCCCTGGATCCAACCGGGGCTGGACCCCGGTATTGTTTAATGTTAAAAAATCCTGTGACAGTGACTTCCCTGGCAGTCCAGTGGTTAAGACTCAACGCTTTCAATTTGGTGGTCACGGGTTTGATGCCTGGTTGGGCCACACAGCGTGGCCTAAAATCCTGTGACAACACTAAGGTCAATTTGATTACTGATGGTAATGGTTAGGCAGTCTGGTTTGACTGTTACCAGAAAGGCATAAAAGTCTCTGCTGATATCTTCTGACTTGAGGCTTCCGAAAGCCAGGAGTCACCACCCAGATATCCATGGCTTAATCTGGAAGTGCATCACAACCCTGTGTGGATAACAGTCTGGGAAACTGCCTGGAGGTCTCTGACC
This sequence comes from Bos indicus, assembly GCF_029378745.1. Taxonomy (NCBI): domain Eukaryota; kingdom Metazoa; phylum Chordata; class Mammalia; order Artiodactyla; family Bovidae; genus Bos; species Bos indicus. Next base: position 66,300,316 of record NC_091777.1, read on the forward strand.
CCCCAAGGTAATTCTGCATTTTCTTTGTCTTTTTATATCATATGCTGTGCTTTATTATTATTATTATTCTTTGGCCATGCCAAAGGACATGCAGAATCTTAGTTCTCCCATCAGTCATTGAACCCACACACCTGCAGTTGAAGCCCAGAGTCGTTTTAATTGCTGGATCGCCTAGGAAGTCCCTCAGATTGAACCTCTTCTTTTATTTTTTTAATGTTATATATATTTTTTTATTATTATTTATTTATTTACTTTACAATATTGTATTGGTTTTGCCATACATCAACATGCATCTGCCACGGGTGTACACGTGTTCCACATCCTGAACCCCGCTCCCACCTCCCTCCGCATACCATCCCTCTGGGTCATCCCAGTGCACCAGCCTCAAGCTTCCTGTATCCTGCATCGAACCTGGACTGGCGATTCATTTCTTATATGATATTATACATGTTTTAATGCCATTCTCCCAAATCATCCCCCGCTTCCCTCTCCCACAGAGTCCAAAAGACTGTTCTATACATCTGTGTCTCTTTTGCTGTCTCACATACAGGGTTGTCATTACCATCTTTCTAAATTCCATCTATATGTGTTAGTATACTGTATTGGTGTTTTTCTTTCTGGCTTACTTCACTCTGTATAATCAGCTCCAGTTTCATCCACCTCATTAGAACTGATTCAAATGTATTCTTTTTAATGGCTGAGTAATATTCCATTGTGTATATGTACCACAGCTTTCTTATCCATTCATCTGCTGATGGACATCTAGGTTGCTTCCATGTCCTGGCTATTATAAACAGTGCTGTGATGAACATTGGGGTACACATGTCTCTTTCAGTTCTGGTTTCCTCGGTGTGTATGCCCAGCAGTGGGATTGCTGGGTTGTATGGCAGATCTATTTCCAGTTTTTTAAGGAATCTCCACACTGTTCTCTATATTGGCTGTACTAGTTTGCATTCCCACCAACAGTGTAAGAGAGTTCCCTTTTCTCCACACCCTCTCCAGCATTTATTGCTTGTAGACTTTTGGACCGCAGCCATTCTGACTGGCATGAAATGGTACCTCATTGTGGCTTTGATTTGCATTTCTCTGATAATGAGTGGTGTTGAGCATCTTTTCATGTGTTTGTTAGCCATCTGTATGTCTTCTTTGGAGAAATGTCTATTTAGTTCTTTGGCCCATTTTTTGATTGGGTCATTTATTTTTCTGGAATTGAGCTACAGGAGTTGCTTGTATGTTTTTGAGATTAGTTGTTTGTCAGTTGCTTCATTTTCTATTATTTTCTCCCATTCTGAAGGCTGTCTTTTCACCTTGCTTATAGTTTTTTTTGTTGTGCAGAAGCTTTTAATTTTAATTAGATCCCATTTGTTTATTTTTGCTTTTATTTCCAATATTTTGGGAGGTGGGTCATAGAGGATCCTGCTGTGATGTATGTCGGAGAGTGTTTTGCCTATGTTCTCCTCTAGGAGTTTTATAGTTTCTGGTCTTATGTTTAAATCTTTAATCCAGTTTGAGTTTATTTTTGTGTATGGTGTTAGAAAGTGTTCTAGTTTCATTCTTTTACAAGTGGTTGACCAGTTTTCCCAGCACCACTTGTTAAAGAGATTGTCTTTAATCCATTGTATATTCTTGCCTCCTTTGTCAAAGATAAGGTGTCCATAGGTGCGTGGATTTATCTCTGGGCTTTCTATTTTGTTCCATTGATCTATATTTCTGTCTTTGTGCCAGTACCATACTGTCTTGATGACTGTGGCTTTGTAGTAGAGCCTGAAGTCAGGCAGGTTGATTCCTCCAGTTCCATTCTTCTTTCTCAAGATTGCTTTGCTTATTTGAGGTTTTTTGTATTTCCATACAAATTGTGAAATTATTTGTTCTAGCTCTGTGAAAAATACCGTTGGTAGCTTGATAGGGATTGCATTGAATCTATAGATTGCTTTGGGTAGTATACTCATTTTCACTATATTGATTCTTCTGATCCATGAACATGGTATATTTCTCCATCTATTATTGTCCTCTTTGATTTCTTTCACCAGTGTTTTATAGTTTTCTATATATAGGTCTTTAGTTTCTTTAGGTAGGTATATTCCTAAGTATTTTATTCTTTTCATTGCAATGGTGAATGGAATTGTTTCCTTAACTTATCTATTTTCTCATTAGTGTACAGGAATGCAAGGGATTTCTGTGTGTTGATTTTATATTCTGCAACTTTACTATATTCATTGATTAGCTCTAGTAATTTTCTGGTGGAGTCTGTAGGGTTTTCTATGTAGAGGATCATGTCATCTGCAAACAATGAGAGTTTTACTTCTTCTTTTCTAATTTGGATTCCTTTTATTTCTTTTTCTGCCCTGATTGCTGTGGCCAAAACTTCCAAAACTATGTTGAATAGTAATGGTGAGAGTGGGCACCCTTGTCTTGTTCCTGACTTTAGGGGAAGTGCTTTCAATTTTTCACCATTGAGGATAATGTTTGCTGTGGGTTTGTCATATATAGCTTTTATTATGTTGAGGTATGTTCCTTCTATTCCTGTTTCTGGAGAGTTTTTATCATAAAAGGATGTTGAATTTTATCAAAGGCTTTCTCTGCATCTATTGAGATAATCATATGGCTTTTATTTTTTAATTTGTTAATGTGGTGTATTACATTGATTGATTTGCGGATATTGAAGAATCCTTGCATCCCTGGGATAAAGCCCACTTGGTCATGGTGTATGATCTTTTTAATGTGTTGTTGGATTCTGATTGCTAGAATTTTATTAAGGATTTTTGCATCTATGTTCATCAGTGATATTGGCCTGTAGTTTTCTTTTTTTGTGGCATCTTTGTCAGGTTTTGTTACTAGGGTGATGGTGGCCTCATAGAATGAGTTTGGAAGTTTACCTTCCTCTGCAATTTTCTGGAAGAGTTTGAGTAGGATAGGTGTCAGCTCTTCTCTAAATTTTTGGTAGAATTCAGCTGTGAAGCCGTCTGGACCTGGGCTTTTATCTGCTGGGAGATTTCTGATTACAGATTCAATTTCCGTGCTTGTGATGGGTCTGTTAAGATTTTCTATTTCTTCCTGGTCCAGTTTTGGAAAGTTGTACTTTTCTAAGAATTTGTCCATTTCTTCCATGTTGTCCATTTTATTGGCATATAATTGCTGATAGTAGTCTCTTATGATCCTTTGTATTTGTGTGTTGTCTGTTGTGATCTCTCCATTTTCATTTCTAATTTTATTGATTTGATTTTTCTCCTTTTGTTTCTTGATGAGTCTGACTAATGGTTTGTCAATTTTATTTATCCTTTCAAAGAACCAGCTTTGGCTATGTTGATTTTTGCTATGGTCTCCTTTGTTTCTTTTGCATTTATTTCTGCCCTAATTTTTAAGATTTCTTTCCTTCTACTAACCCTGGGGTTCTTCAATTCTTCCTTTTCTAGTTGCTTTAGGTGTAGAGTTAGGTTATTTATTTGACTTTTTTCTTGTTTCTTGAGGTATGCCTGTATTGCAATGAACTTTCCCTTAGCACTGCTTTTACAGTGTCCCATAGGTTTTGGGTTGTTGTGTTTTCATTTTCATTCATTTCTATACACATTTTGATTTCTTTTTTGATTTCTTCTGTAATTTGTTGCTTATTCAGCAGCGTGTTGTTCAGCCTCCATATGTTGGAATTTTTAATAGTTCTTCTCCTGTAATTGAGATCTAATCTTACTGCATTGTGGTCAGAAAAGATGCTTGGAATGGTTTCCATTTTTTTGAATTTTCCAAGGCTAGATTTAAGGCCCAGGATGTGATCTATCCTGGAGAAGTTTCCATGTGCGCTTGAGAAAAAGGTGAAATTCATTGTTTTGGGGTGAAATGTCCTATAGATATCAATTAGGTCTAACTGGTCTATTGTATCATTTAAAGTTTGTGTTTCTTTGTTAATTTTCTGTTTAGTTGATCTATCCATAGGTGTGAGTGGGGTATTAAAGCCTCCCACTATTATTGTGTTATTGTTAATTTCCCCTTTCATACTGTTAGCATTTGTCTTACATATTGCGGTGCTCCTATGTTGGGTGCATATATATTTATAATTGTTATATCTTCTTGGATTGATCCTTTGATCGTTATGTAGCGTCCTTCTCTGTCTCTTTTTACAGACTTTGTTTTAAAGTCTATTTTATCTGATATGAGTATTGCTACTCCTGCTTTCTTTTGATCTCTATTTGCATGGAATATCTTTTTCCAGCCCTTCACTTTCAGTCTGTATGTGTCCCCTGTTTTGAGGTGGGTCTCTTGTAGACAACATATATAGGGGTCCTGTTTTTGTATCCATTCAGCCAGTCTTTGTCTTTTGGTTGGGGCATTCAACCCATTTACGTTTAAGGTAATTATTGATAAGTATGATCCCGTTGCCATTTACTTTATTGCTTTGGGTTCGAGTTTACACACCATTTTTGTGTCTCCTGTCTAGAGAATATCCTTTAGCATTTGTTGGAGAGCTGGTTTGGTGGTGCTGAATTTTCTCAGCTTTTGCTTGTCTGAAAAGCTTTTGATTTCTCCTTCATATTTGAATGAGATCCTTGCTGTGTACAGTAATCTGGGCTGTAGGTTATTTTCTTTCATCACTTTAACTATGTCTTGCCATTCTCTCCTGGCCTGAAGAATTTCTATTGAATGATCAGCTGTTATCCTTATGGGAATCCCCTTGTGTGTTATTTGTTGTTTTTCCCTTGCTGCTTTTAATATTTGTTCTTTGTGTTTGATCTTTGTTAATTTGATTAATATGTGTCTTGGGGTGTTTCGCCTTGGGTTTATCCTGTTTGGGACTTTCTGGGTTTCTTGGACTTGAGTGATTATTTCCTTCCCCATTTTAGGGAAGTTTTCAACTATTATCTCCTCAAGTATTTTCTCATGGTCTTTCTTTTTGTCTTCTTCTTCTGGGACTCTTATGATTTGAATGTTGTGGCGTTTAATATTGTCCTGGAGGTCTCTGAGATTGTCCTCATTTCTTTTAATTCGTTTTTCTTTTTTCCTCTCTGATTCATTTATTTCTACCATTCTATCTTCTATTTCACTAATCCTATCTTCTGCCTCCGTTATTCTACTATTTGTTGCCTCCAGAGTGTTTTTGATCTCATTTATTGCATTATTCATTATATATTGACTCTTTTTTATTTCTTCTAGGTCCTTGTTAAACCTTTCTTGCATCCTCTCAATCCTTGCCTCCAGGCTATTTATCTGTGATTCCATTTTTATTTCAAGATTTTGGATCATTTTCACTATCATTATTCGGAATTCTTTATCAGGTAGATTCCCTATCTCTTCCTCTTTTGTTTGGTTTGGTGGACATTTATCCTGTTCCTTTACCTGCTGAATATTCCTCTGTCTCTTCGTCTTGTTTGTATTGCTGAGTATGGGGTGGCCTTTCTGTATTCTGGCAGTTTGTGAATTTCTCTTTATTATGGAGTTTCCTCGCTGTGGATGGGGTTGTATCGGTGGCAAGGTTTCTTGGTTAGGGAAGCTTGTGGCGGTGTTCTGGTGGGTGGAGCTGGATTTCTTCTCTCTGGAGTGCAATGAAGTGTCTAGTAACGAGTTATGAGATGTCAATGGATTTGGAGTAACTTTGGGCAGCCTGTATATTGAAGCTCAGCGCTGTGTTCCTGTGTTGCTGGAGAATTAGCGTGGTATGTCTTGCTCTGGAACTTGTTGGCCCTTGGGTGGTGCTTGGTTTCAGTGTAGGTATGGAGGCATTTGATGAGCTCCTATCGCTTAACGTTCCCTGGAGTCAAGTGTTCTATGATGTTCTCAGGATTTGGACTTAAGCCTCCTGCTTCTGGTTTTCAGTCTTATTTTTACAGTAGTCTCAAGACGTCTCCTTCTATACAGCACTGTTGATAAAACATCTCCTTTCGAAGACAATGGGCTGCTTTTCTGGGTGCCTGATGTCCTCTGCTGGCATTCAGAAGTTGTTTTGTGGATTTTACTCAGCGTTTAAATGTTCTTTTGATGAATTTGTGGGGGAGAAAGTGGTCTCCCCGTCCTATTCCTCCACCATCTTATGACTGCCTCCTCCAGATTGAACTTCTAAGAGGCCTCTCAAGGCAAGGGAAACCATACCAAGGGACTGATGTCAGATATCTATCTAAACAGTTGAATGAATTCCTCTGTTTGTTGTTCAGATGCTAAGTTGTGTCCAACTCTTTGTGACCCCATGGGCTTCAGCACGCCAAGCTCCCATGCCCTTCCCTATTTCCCTAGGTTTGCTCAAACTCATGTGCGTTGTCAGTGATGCTGTCTTTACAGCATTGGACTCTATTTTCACCACCAGTCACATCCACAGCTGAGCATCCTTTCCCCTTTGGCCCAGCCACTTGATTCTTTCTGGAGCTATTAGTAATTACCTTACAGGACCGGAGAAGGTCAGTTTTCATTCCAATCCCAAAGAAAGGCAACGCCAAAGAATGCTCAAACTACTGCACAATTGCACTCATCTCACATGCCAGTAAAGTAAGGCTCAAATTCTCCAAGCCAGGCTTCAGCAAATGTGAACCGTGAACTTCCTGATGTTCAAGCTGGTTTTAGAAAAGGCAGAGGAACCAGAGATCAAATTGCCAACATCTGCTGGATCATGGAAAAATCAAGAGAGTTCCAGAAAAGCATCAATTTCTGCTTTATTGACTATGCCAAAGCCTTTGACTGTGTGGATCACAATCAACTGTGGAAAATTCTGAAAGAGATGGGAATACCAGAACACCTGATCTGCCTCTTGAGAAATCTGTATGCAGGTCAGGAAGCAACAGATAGAACTGGACATGGAACAACAGACTGATTCCAAATAGGAAAAGGAGTTCGTCAAGGCTGTATATTGTCACCCTGCTTATTTCACTTATATGCAGAGTACATCATGAGAAACGCTGGACTGGAAGAAGCACAAGCTGGAATCAAGATTGCCAGGAGAAATATCAATAACCTCAGATATGCAGATGACACCACCCTTATGGCAGAAAGTGAAGAGGAACTAAAAAGCCTCTTGATGGAAGTGAAAGTGGAGAGTGAAAAAGTTGGCTTAAAGCTCAACATTCAGAAAACGGAGATCATGGCATCTGGTCCCATCACTTCATGGGAAATAGATGGGGAAACAGTGGAAACAGTGTCAGACTTAATTTTTCTGGGCTCCAAAATCACTGCAGATGGTGACTGCAGCCATGAAATTAAAAGATGCTTACTCCTTGGAAGGAAAGTTATGACCAACCTAGATAGCATATTCAAAAGCAGAGACATTACTTTGCCAACAAAGGTCCGTCTAGTCAAGGATATGGTTTTTCCTGTGGTCATGTATGGATGTGAGAGTCGGACTGTGAAGAAAGCTGAGTGCCAAAGAATTGATGCTTTTGAACTGTGATGTTGGAGAAGACTCTTGAGAGTCCCTTGAACTGCAAGGAGATCCAACCAGTCCATTCTGAAGGAAATCAGCCTGGGATTTCTTTGGAAGGAATGATGCTAAAGCTGAAACTCCAGTACTTTGGCCACCTCATGGGAAGAGTTGACTCATTGGAAAAGACTCTGATGCTGGGAGGGATTGGGGGCAAGAGGAGAAGGGGACGACAGAGGATGGGATGGCTGGATGGCATCACTGACTCGATGGACGTGAGTCTCAGTGAACTCCGGGAGTTGGTGATGGACAAGGAGGACTGGCGTGCTGCGATTCATGGGGTCGCAAAGAGTCAGACACGACTGAGCGACTGATCTGATCTGATCTTCCCAGGTAGCATATTGGACACTTTCCGACCTGGGGGAGTGGGGCTAATCTTCCTCCAGCTGACCAGATTTTGTCAGAACTCTTCACTATGTCCCTTCTGTCTTGGGTGGCCCTGCACTGCATGGCTTGTAGCTTCGTTGAGTTATGCAAGCCCTTCACCGCAACAAGGCTGTGATCCACGAAGGGGGAACCCCTCTCTTGTCAAGGTAACCAATATCATGTGATTCCTGAACTTGCCAGGAGGTGGCGACACTTACCAGTGAATCCTGAAAGCAGAGTGCGTAGGCGTGTGCTCTGCCGCTAAATCGTGTCTCTTTGTGACCTTATGGACTGTAGCCCGCCAGGCTCCTCTGTCCACGGGATTTCCCAGGCAAGAATACTAGAGTGGGTAGCCATTCCCATTTCCAGGGGATCTTCCTAATCCAGGGATCGAACCTGAGTCTTCTGCATTGCTGGTGGATTCTTCAGCATCTGAGCCACCAAGGAAGTAACCATAATGCCATGGGAATAAGAAGATTCACTAAGAGTTTCCAAATTTTGGCGGGATCAGCTAGAGATAAAAGATTTATCAAGTTGCTTTAAATCATTATTAGCTTAAAGGTAAATATTTCCTTTTATCTGGGAAATACAGATTAAAAGCCAGTAATACTTCAGACTGCTGCTGCTGCTGCTGCTAAGTCGCTTCAGTCGTGTCCGACTCTGTGCGACCCCATAGATGGCAGCCCACCAGGCTCCCCCGTTCCTGGGATTCTCCAGGCAAGAACACTGGAGTGGGTTGCCATTTCCTTCTCCAATGCATGAAAGTAAAAAGTGAAAGTGAAGTCGTTCAGTCGTGTCCGACTCTTAGCGACCCCATGGACTGCAGCCTACCAGGCTCCTCCGTCCATGAGATTTTCCAGGCAATATTACTGAAGTGGGGTGCCATTGCCTTCTCCAATACTTCAAACAAACCCATAAAATTATGTCTGTATTCATCAGTTCACTGGTTCCCATGTAACTAATCCTTGATCTTTTGGTAACAGTTTTATAAAGCCTTTAGGGCTTCCACTAGAATTTAATTTCTTACCAAGTTCAGTGGCATGATCTGAAAGTTATTGAAAATCTCGATACAGATGTGCACAGAATCAAGCTAAGGAGAAGACCACTATCTACCAACCAAAGAGAAAGGGCTCAGAAGGAACTGAAGCTGAAACAAGTTCAGATTTCTTGACTCTAAATTTGTGGGAAAAGAAATTTCTTTTGTTGAAGCCACCCAGTCTGTGGTGCTTTGTTATAGCTGCTCTAGCAGATAAATACAAGCAGTAGGGCACATGTCTGGGCTTCATGGTTCTAATTTGTGGTCTCAATACCAGAATATTTTGTGGGTTCAGAAGTCACCTGTGACTTCACTGGTGGCTCAATGGTAAAGAACCCGTCTGCCAATGCAGGAAATGCGGGTTCGATTCCTGATCCTGGAAGATCCCACCCGCCTCAGAGTAACTAAACCCCTGTGCCACAGCTACTGAGCCTGGGCTGTAGAGCCCGTGCTCCACAACAAGAAAAGCCGCTGTGATAAGAAGCTCACGCACTGCAGCTAGAGAGTAGCCCCTACTCTCGACAATTAGAGAAATGCCCATGCGTCAAGGAAGACCTGGCACAGCCAAAAATGAAGAAATTACTTTAAAAATCACTCAGAAGAGGGAGCAGTTGCCACAACCTCCAATGCTTCTGGAAGCACCATGAATATTTTGCTTGTTCTGTTGACATCACATCATGCTCAGGCTGAAAGAGTGGAACCTCCCCCAGATCCTGCAAAGGAATTTCCTGCCCTGAAATACAGAATTCACTGGTAACACTAAGGGATGGGGGGACCATAATTCGTAATCCAGAAGGCTGGATTAATAGAGAGTAGAGGAGGCTTCAGCCATCCTAACGGGGTGTACCTATTCTAAAAGTGTGTCCACAGGGCTTCCCTGGTGGCTCAGTGGTAAAGAATCTGCTGCCAGTGCAGGAGGCATCGGTTTGACCCCTGGTCTGGGAAGATCTCATGTGCCTCGGAGCAACTAAGTCCACATGCAACAGCTACTGAGCCTGTGTGCTAGAGCCCAGGAGCTGCAAGTACTGAGCCCACACCCTAGAGCCCTTGATCCACCACGAGGGAAGCCAGTGCAGTGAGAACCCACACAAGCACATCACACCGGAGCCGACTGCACAGCACGAAGGCCCGGCACAGCTGACAACAAGTAACCTCTTAAAAATGAATAAAAAAAGATTAAAGTGTGTCCACAGATGTTCTAGTGGCTATGGCTGTGCAAGATCATTGTGCACAGAAATTCTTCAACCTTCAGATCCACAGAAAGTGTGACAGAGGGCACTGTGAGATAAAATCATCTAAAAAATGTTGGATTCTCATAGGCTATTGCTGTGCAGGTATGAAAACAAGAATAAAGAGAAGGGAGATCTCATAGTCCAGGAGTGTGGGTTCCGTGGCCCAGTCCAGCCCGCATTCATGCTGATACAAGTGAAAACACCCTTCATTGCTTCAAGCAGTGGACATGAGACTGACCTGGCTAAGAGGAGAGGTTATAGAGAGTCAATATAGGGTTCAGATCAGTTCAGTTCAGTCGCTCGGTCGTGTCTGACTCTTTGCGACCCCATGAATCGCAGCACGCCAGGCCTCCCTGTCTATCACCAACTCCCAGAGCTCACTCAGAGTCACGTCCATCGAGTCAGTGATGCCATCCAGCAATCTCATCCTCTGTCGTCCCCTTCTCCTCCTGCCCCCAATCCCTCCCAGCATCAGACTCTTTTCCAATGAGTCAACTCTTCCCAGGTGGCCAAAGTACAGGAGTTTCAGCTTTAGCATCATTCCTTCCAAAGAAATCCCAGGCTGATCTCCTTCAGAATGGACTGGTTGGATCTCCTTGCAGTCCAAGGGACTCTCAAGAGTCTTCTCCAACACCACAGTTCAAAAGCATCAATTCTTTGGCACTCAGCTTTCTTCACAGTCCGACTCTCACATCCATACATGACCACAGGAAAAACCATAGTCTGGACTAGACGGATCTTTGTTGGCAAAGTAATGTCTCTGCTTTTGAATATGCTATCTAGGTTGGTCATAACTTTCCTTCCAAGGAGTAAGCATCTTTTAATTTCATGGCTGCAGTCACCATCTGCAGTGATTTTGGAGCCCAGAAAAATTAAGTCTGACACTGTTTCCACTGTTTCCCCATCTATTTCCCTTGAAGTGATGGGACCAGATGCCATGATCTTCGTTTTCTGAATGTTGAGCTTTAAGCCAACTTTTTCACTCTCCACTTTCACTTCCATCAAGAGGCTTTTTAGTTCCTCTTCACTTTCTGCCATAAGGGTGGTGTCATCTGCATATCTGAGGTTATTGATATTTCTCCTGGCAATCTTGATTCCAGCTTGTGCTTCTTCCAGTCCAGCGTTTCTCATGATGTACTCTGCATATAAGCGAAGTAAGCAGGGTGACAATATGTAGCCTTGACGTACTCCTTTTCCTATTTGGAACCAGTCTGTTGTTCCATGTCCAGTTCTAACTGTTGCTTTCTGACCTGCATACAGATTTCTCAAGAGGCAGGTCAGATGGTCTGGTATTCCCATCTCTTTCAGAATTTTCCACAGTTGATTGTGATCCACACAGTCAAAGGCTTTGGCATAGTCAATAGAGCAGAAATAGATGTTTTTCTGGAACTCTCTTGCTTTTTCCATGATCCAGCGGATGTTGGCAATTTGATCTCTGGTTCCTCTGCCTTTTCTAAAACCAGCTTGAACATCAGGAAGTTCACAGTTCCCATACTGCTGAAGCCTGGCTTGGAGAATTTCAGCATTACTTTACTAGCGTGTGAGATGAGTGCAATTGTGCAGTAGTTTGAGCATTCCTTGGCATTGCCTTTCTTTGGGATTGGAATGAAAACTGACCAAAGCTTATTTTCTGAAAAGAGTGGGAGATTTAGGTTTCTATTTTGAACTACTTTTAAAGGGCTGTTAAAATATAATTGATAGGAATTAAAGTGTGCATGTTTAAACTTTACAGTTTTGAAAAAAAAAATTTACAGTTTGAGAAGTTTTACCGTACATAGGGACCTGTAAACTATGATCATAATGCCTGTCGCTTGCACGTTTACCTCACGCACTTTTTAAAAACCGATTTATTTCTTTTACTTTTGGCTGTGCTGGATCTTTGTTGCCACAGGATGGCCTTCTTCAGTTTCAGAGCGTGGGGGCTACTCTCCAGCTGTGGTGCATGGACTTCTCATTGCAGAGGTGTTTCTCATTGCGGAGCCCAGGATCTAGGCGTGTGGGCTTCAGTAGTTGCGGCTCACGGCTCTAGAATGCTGGCTTAGTAGTCGTGGTGCGCAGGCTTAGTTGTGCTTTGGCATGTGGTGTCTTCCCAGACCAAAGATCAAACCTGTGTCCCTTGCATTGGGAGGCAGATTCTTGACCCTTGAACCACCAGGGAAGCCCTACCTCATGCATTTTTATAGTCTCTCTCCCTGCATTTTCTGACCCTCCCAGCAACCATCAACTTCCTTTCTCTACAGTAGATTAGCATGCATTTTCTAGATTTTTATTTGATTGGAATCATAAAGTGTTTACTTTTTTCCCATGAACTCATCATGATGCTGTCTTGTTTCGAGAGTCATCAATAAGCCTTATACTAGTAGTTCATTCTTTTTATTGCTGAGAACTGTTTCATTTTCTGGATATGTGTGCATGCTCAGTCGTGTCGGACTCTTTGCAACCCCATGGACTGCAGCCTGTCAGGCTCTTCTGTCCATGAGATTTCCTAGACAAGGCTACTTGAATGGGTCATTTCTTTCTCCAGGGGATCTTCCGAGCCCAGGGATCAAACCTGGCTCTCCTGCATTGGCAAGCAGATTCTTCATCACTGAGCCACCAGAGAAGATTACATGTTTACGTTCAGTCTGCATTATTAACCATCACCATCTTACATCCAAGTATTCAGTAATACCATAAATCTAGCAAGTTTCCAAGGTATAATTTATCTCACCAAAAATGGGCTGTGTTCAAAGAAGGAGCTGAAAAATTCTATTTGGGATCCCTGAATGTTTGGTAGAAAACTAAGTTTAGCATGTGCAGGAGGAGACTTTACAAGGCTGGGCAGATATCAGCATCTGGGGCTGTGAGCTGTTCAGAGGTTCCGGAAGCCTCACCAGCTGGAAAGAACATCCTGACCAGCCAGAGGTGAGAGCCCTCCCTGAACAGGTTTGAGGATCAGCAGAAACCCAGAGTGGCCTCACATTAGCAGCCATCTGGTGCTGGAACACATATGCAACCTCCCCAAAGGGACAGTGGGAAGAGGGTTGGGAGAGACTGGAGGGCTGGAAAGGTCCCCAACACAGCCACAGTCCCTGCATTTACCAGGCTCATTGTAAGGGCTTCTCACCCTCTGAACATCTTTCTTCAGCATTCTTTTCATCTATCCCTTTCTGTAATTACTGACTGATGGTCTCTAACAGGTAGCTACCCTCCATGGACCTCAACACCATTTGGGGCTGCTTTCCCAGACACCTGAATTGATGGGAGGGGGTCCCTGTGGGCCTCCTGGTCCCTGGTGAGGTTTCTCAGGAGGGCTGGTGCCCGGAGACACCCGGTGGAAGGTCCTGCAGGAGCCCAGGGAGAAGGTTCCCAGGGGAACGTGATGAGGCCCTTTCCCTCTGAGGCCCTCCTGCTCCCAGCCCCTGGGCCACATCTGACTGGAGATCGCATCTTAGAGGGGACCTGCAGGAGGACAGCAGCAGCAGCAGCAGCAGGAGGAAGGTGCGAGTCAGGCGGGCGCAGAGTCAGGTTGAGTCCTTTGATGGCTGGGAGAACAGGGGTGGCGCGGGGACCCGGGCGACACACAGGAGTGTCCGGGCCCTGCCAAGGCGATTTATTAATAGGGAGGCCCTTCCAAGCTAAGTTCTCCCTTCTTCTGGGTCGAATTTTCTACGGCGCAGCCCAAAGGCAATGTCCTGCCCAGAGTTCGGGCTCACTCTTGTCTGGGGAAGCCCTTGAGAGTCTCAGCCCCGTCCTCACCATCTGCTGACTCTCCGCCCTCCGCCCACCGGCGCGCCGGGAACTCTGGACCAGCCCACATCGCTCCCAGCTTGGGCGCCTCTAGGCGGCGGTCTGTGTAAGTAAGGGCCAAGCGCCCCTCTGTGCAAGTGGGTAATCCATGATTCATGGTTAATGGAGAAAATTTCAGTACACTCGGGTAAAGAATGACTTTCCTGTACTAAGAAAAATACTGTGTGTAGGGGCATGTTGAACACACAAACACACATACAGCCATTCAGTTCAGTTCAGTTCAGTAGCTCAGTCGTTTCCGACTCTTTGCGACCCCATGAACTGCACCACGCCAGGCCTCCCTATCCATCACCATCTCCCAGAGTTCACTCAAACTAACGTGCATCGAGTCAGTGATGCCATCCAGCCATCTCATCCTCTGTTGTCCCCTTTTCCTGATGCTCCCAATCCCTCCCAGTATCAGAGTCTTTTCCAATGAGTAAACTCTTTGCATGAGGTGGCCTAAGTCCTGGAGTTTCAGCTTTAGCATCATTCCTTCCAAGGAACACGCAGGACTGATCTCCTTCAGAATGGACTGGTTGGATCTCCTTGCAGTCCAAGGGACTCTCAAGAGTCTTCTCCAACACCACAGTTCAAAAGCATCAATTCAGAGAAGGCAATGGCAACCCACTCCAGTACTCTTGCCTGGAAAATCCCATGGACAGAGGAGCCTGGTAGGCTGCAATCCATGGGGTCGCTAAGAGCCAGGCACGACTGAGCGACTTCACTTTCACTTTTCACTTTCATGCAATGGAGAAGGAAATGGCAACCCACTTCAGTGTTCTTGCCTGGAGAATCCCAGGGACGCCAGAGCCTGGTGGGCTGCCGTCAATGAAGTCGCACAGAGTCGGACACGACTGAAGTGACTTAGCAACAGCAGTATTGAGTTGTTAAACCTTCTGGTTTCCAGAAAGAGTGGGAAGTCTGGGTTTTGTTTTGTTTTGTTTTAATTTTGAACCATTTTTAAAAGAAATTTTATTGAGGCATAATTGACATACAGTATACATATTTAAGGTATATAGTTTGAAAAGTTTTGCTATAATATAAAGTCATAAAACCATCAGAATCACGATGATGAACACAACCTTGATTTACCTCATGTCCTTTTACAATCTCTCGTTGTCCTTCCCAAGCCTATAGAATGCCACTACCTTCAACAGTAACTTAGTTTGCGTTGTCTAGGATTTATGTTTATCCATCCATCTGCTAATGTGCAGTTGGGTTGTTTCCAGTTTGGTGTTAGAAATAAAGTTCCAGTGAACATAAGCATACAATTCTCTTATGAATATGTGTTTTAGTTCTCTTGTGCCAGTACCTCAGAATATGTGAACTGCAAACTGCCAAATTGTGATCTAAACTGGTTGGATCCTTCTGTGTTCCCATCAACAGTATATGAGAGCTCCTGTTCTTCCCCATCCTGCCGATACTCAGTATTGTCACTCTGTTTAATTTCAGCTGTCTTGGTGGGGTGTAATGGCATCTCACTGTAGTTTTTTAACTGTAGTTCTCTGATGTTTCATGATGTCAAGCACTTTTTTCCTGTTTATTTGCCACTTGTATATCTTCTTTAATGACTATTAATACCAGTTGCTTATTTTGAAATGGATGTTGACTGATGTTTTCCTTTTTATTAATAAATAAAAGACATTTGTTGAAAAAAAAAAAAGAACAAAAGCATCAATTCTTCGGTGCTCAGCTTTCTTCACAGTCCAACTCTCACATCCATACATGACCACAGGAAAAACCATAGCCTTGACTAGACGAACCTTTGTTGGCAAAGTAATGTCTCTGCTTTTGAATATGCTATCTAGGTTGGTCATAACTTTCCTTCCAAGGAGTAAGCGTCTTGTAATTTCATGGCTGCAGTCACCATCTGGAGTGATTTTGGAGCCCCCGAAAATAAAGTCTGACACTGTTTTCACTATTTCCCCATCTATTTCCCATGAAGTGATGGGACCAGATGCCATGATCTTCGTTTTCTGAATGTTGAGCTTTAAGCCAACTTTTTCACTCTCCACTTTCACTTCCATCAAGAGGCTTTTTAGTTCCTCTTCACTTTCTGCCATAAGGGTGGTGTCATCTGCATATCTGACGTTATTGATATTTCTCCTGGCAATCTTGATTCCAGCTTGTGCTTCTTCCAGTCCAGCATTTCTCATGATGCACTCTGCATATAAGCGAAGTAAGCAGGGTGATAATATACAGCCTTGACGTACTCCTTTTCCTATTTGGAACCAGTCTGTTGTTCCATGTCCAGTTTTAACTGTTGCTTCCTGACCTGCATACAGATTTCTCAAAAGGCAGGTCAGGTGGTCTGGTATTCCCATCTCTTTTAGAATTTTCCACAGGTTATTGTGATCCACAGAGTCAAAGGTTTTGGCATAGTCAATAGAGCAGAAATAGATGTTTTTCTGGAACTCTCTTGCTTTTTCCATGATCCAGTGGATGTTGGCAATTTGACCTCTGGTTCCTCTGCCTTTAGTCTAGGGCAAAAGATATTTTATTGCAAACATTGTTTTCCTGTACCAAGTATAATGACTAGAGGTTTTTTCACTTTCTTATAAAGCAGTAATAATCCAAACTCGACATTCTAGACTTCATTTTTTTTTTTTTTTTAATTGTGCAGCTGGGCATTCAGGATCCTAGGTTCCCAGCCAGTGATCAAACTCCTGTCTCCTGTGAATGAAAGCACAAAGTCTTAACCACTGCCAGGGAAATCCCTACACGTTATTTTTTTTTTATTTAATTGGAATATAATTACATCTCATTGTGGTTTCTTCCTTATGCCTTTAGCTGTAGGTCTTTTTCTGTAGGTTGCAGTTTTTTATCCATAGTTGTTCAGCACTTAGTTGTGATTTTGGTGTGTTTCTGAGAGGAGGTAAGTTCAAGGTCCTTCCATTCCGCCTTCTTGAAATTAAGCTTTTTAAATTAAGATAACAAATGTGCACTAATAAACTTTTGCAACCACAGTTCTGAAATTCTGCAGCTATAGAGGAGGTTTGGGCTTCCCTGATGGCTCAGCGGTTAAAAAATACACCTGCAATGCAAGAGACCCAGAAGACCCAGTTTCGATCCTTGGGTGGAGAAGATCCCCCAGAAGAGGAAATGGCAACTCACTCCAGTATTCTTGCCTGAAAAATCCCATGGACGGAGGAACCTGGCAGGCTACAATTCAAAGGGTTGTAAAGAGTTGGACAAGACTGAGGGAGTAAGCACAGAGTAGATTTATGCTACTGACAGGAAGCTCAGGCACCCTGGCCACAGGAAACACAGTGTGAGAATGGAATATCTTATTGAAACCATTTGCCACAGACTGGGACTTGAAACCACGTGGCTGGGACTCAAACCCAGCCAAAACCCTGCTTGGGACTTGAACCCATGTGGCTGGGACTCGAACCCAGCCAAAACCCATGGAATCTGGTTTCAGGACTTAATGGAGCTCAGGTTCTTGATGTCTCCTCACAGAGAGAATTCAGTGAGAAACAAAGTGATAGGTAAGAAGTGGATTTATTCAGATTCAGAGAGAAGCACACTCCTCAGACAGAGTATGGGCCATAGCAGAGTGCAGTATAGCCTCAAAAATGTGATCTGGTTAGTTTTTATAAACTGGATAATTTCATATGCTAATGATCAGGAGGATTATTCCAACTATTTTGGGAAGGGAAGGAGATTTCTAGGCTATGGGCCACTGCCCACTCCTTGGTCTTTTAACGGTGCCTTGGAACTGTCATGGCACCTCTGCATGTGCCATTTCACTTGCTGATCGAGGATCAAGTTCTAGTCTTGTCTGCCATCTTGGACCCTTTTGATTCTAATCAGTTTATGTTGGATCACTTAGGCTATGTCATTCTTTCAAAAGTTGTGCCCTGCCCCTTTCCCTCCTGTTATATTATTACTTGTGTTAATAAACACAATATTTTTTTGGAGAGCTAATTGGTTTTATAAGGCAATCATGACCCAACTAAAAGGATACTCTGATGGGTTGTACAAAAAGGAACTCGAGAAGAAGGGTGGGGCAAGGATATTAGCAAAAGAAAAAGATTACTTTAGAGACAGTATCTTGGGGGTGGGATGGGAGGAAAGGAATGGTGGAGGTTTTATCAGGTAGATTGCTCTTCTTCCTGTGGGGGATGGAGAGGGCATTAGTGACAGATTACCTCATGGCTGCCAGCCAGAAAATTCTGGAGTCGTTGATTAAGTTTCTTCAGAAGGCCAAAACTGCACTAAGTCATGGTTTACTGCCATAAGGAGTAAATGACTCTATTTTGGGCCTATTCTTTTTAACATATGCATCTGTATCACCTGAAGTCTTCTTAAAACACTGATACATGGACCTTGCTCCCAAGGTGTCTGAGTGTTGGACTGAGAATTAGCTTTTCTAATGGGTCCTTAAGTGATGCTGACGTACAGTGTGTAAGGTATAGTTCGGGCCAAGGGAGAAAGAGTAAAGACAACCTCAACAGAAGTCAGTTCAGTTGCTCAGTCGTGTCCGACTCTTTGTGACCCCATGAATCGCAGCACACCAGGCCTCCCTGTCCATCACCAACTCCCGGAATTCACCCAGACTCACGTCCATCGAGTCAGTGATGCCATCCAGCAATCTCATCCTCTGTCGTCCCCTTCTCCTCCTGCCCCCAATCCCTCCCAGCCTCAGACTCTTTTCCAATGAATCAACTCTTCCCATGAGGTGGCCAAAGTACTGGAGTTTCAGCTTTAGCATCATTCCTTCCAAAGAAATCCCAGGCTGATCTCCTTCAGAATGGACTGGTTGGAGCTCCTTGCAATCCAAGGGACTCTCAAGAGTCTTCTCCAACACCACAGTTCAAAAGCATCAATTATTCAGCGCTCAGCCTTCTTCACAGTCCAACTCTCACATCCATACATGACCACAGGAAAAACCATAGCCTTGACTAGATGGACCTTTGTTGGCAAAGTAATGTCTCTGCTTTTGAATATGCTATCTAGGTTGGACATAACTTTCCTTCCAAGGAGTAAGCGTCTTGTAATTTCATGGCTGCAGTCATCATCTGCAGTGATTTTCGAGCCCCCAAAAACAAAGTCTGACACTGTTTCCACTGTTTCCCCATCTATTTCCCTTGAAGTGATGGAACCGAATGCCATGATTTAAATTTTCTGAATATTGAGCTTTAAGCCAACTTTTTCACTCTCCACTTTCACTTTCATCAAGAGGCTTTTTAGTTCCTCTTCACTTTCTGCCATAAGGGTGGTGTCATCTGCTTATCTGAGGTTATTGATATTTCTCCTGGCAATCTTGATTCCAGCTTGTGCTTCTTCCAGTCCAGCATTTCTCATGATGTATTCTGCATATAAGTTAAATAAACAGGGTGACAATATGTAGCCTTGACGTACTCCTTTTCCTATTTGGAACCAGTCTGTTGTTCCATGTCCAGTTCTAACTGTTGCTTTCTGACCTGCATACAGATTTCTCAAGAGGCAGGTCAGATGGTCTGGTATTCCCATCTCTTTCAGAATTTTCCACAGTTGATTGTGATCCACACAGTCAAAGGCTTTGGCATAGTCAATAGAGCAGAAATAGATGTTTTTCTGGAACTCTCTTGCTTTTTCCATGATCCAGCGGATGTTGGCAATTTGATCTCTGGTTCCTCTGCCTTTTCTAAAACCAGCTTGAGCATCAGGAAGTTCACAGTTCCCATACTGCTGAAGCCTGGCTTGGAGAATTTTGAGCATTACTTTACTAGCATGTGAGATGAGTGCAGTTGTGCGGTAGTTTGAGCATTCTTTGGCATTGCCTAGAGCTACCCCGCGTCCGAGGCCAGGGGCGGCTGCCAGGAGGAGCTACCCCACACGTGAGGCCAGGGCGGCAGCCAGGAGGACCAACCCCACGCCTGAGACCAGGGGCGGCGGCCAGGAGGACCAACCCCTCGTCCAAGAAACGGTGGCTGCTCGGGCACAGGAGGGCCTAGAGGAGCTATCCCACGTTAAAGGTCAGGAAGGGCGGCGGTGAGGAGGTACCCCTCGTCCAAGGTAAGGAGCAATGGCTGCACTTTGCTGGAGCAGCCGTGAAGAGATACCCCACGCCCAAGGTAAGAGAAACCCAAATAAGACGGTAGGTGTTGCAAGAGGGCATCAGAGGGCAGACACTGAAACTATACTCACAGAAAACTAGTCAATCTAATCACACTAGGACCACAGCCTTGTCTAACTCAATGAAACTAAGCCCTGCCCGTGGGGCAACCCAAGACAGGCGGGTCATGGTGGAGAGATCTGACAGAATGTGGTCCACTGGAGAAGGGAATGGCAAACCACTTCAGTATTCTTGCCTTGAGAACCCCATGAACAGTATGAAAAGGCAAAATTAGAGGATACTGAAAGAGGAACTCCCCAGGTCAGTAGGTGCCCAATATGCTACTGGAGATCAGTGGAGAAATAACTCCAAAAAGAATGAAAGGATGGAGCCAAAGCAAAAACAATACCCAGCTGTGGATGTGACTGGTGATAGAAGCAAGGTCCGATGCTGTAAAGATCAATATTGCATAGGAACCTGGAATGTCAGGTCCATGAATCAAGGCAAATTGGAAGTGGTCAAACAAGAGATGGCAAGAGTGAATGTCAACATTCTAGGAATCAGCGAACTGAAATGGACTGCAATGGGTGAATGTAACTCAGATGACCATTATATCTACTACTGCGGGCAGGAATCCTTCAGAAGAAATGGAGTAGCCATCATGGTCAACAAAAGAGTCCAAAATGCAGTACTTGGATGCAATCTCAAAAACGACAGAATGATCTCTGTTCGTTTCCAAGGCAAACCATTCAATATCACAGTAATCCAAGTCTATGCCCCAACCAGTAACGCTGAAGAAGCTGAAGTTGAATGGTTCTATGAAGACCTACAAGACCTTTTAGAACTAACGCCCCAAAAAGATGTCCTTTTCATTATAGGGGACTGGAATGCAAAAGTAGGAAGTCAAGAAACACCTGGAGTAACAGGCAAATTTGGCCTTGGAATACGGAATGAAGCAGGGCAAAGACTAATAGAGTTTTGCCAAGAAAATGCACCGGTCATAGCAAACACTGTCTTCCGTCAACACAAGAGAAGACTCTACACATGGACATCACCAGATGTTCAACACCGAAATCAGATTGATTATATTCTTTGCAGCCAAAGATGGAGAAGCTCTATACAGTCAACAAAAACAAGACCAGGAGCTGACTGTGCCTCAGATCATGAACTCCTTATTCACAAATTCAGACTTAAATTGAAGAAAGTAGGGAAAACCACTAGACCATTCAGGTATGACCTAAATCAAATCCGTTATGATTATACAGTGGAAGTGAGAAATAGATTTAAGGGCCTAGATCTGATAGATAGAGTGCCTGATGAACTATGGAATGAGGTTCGTGACATTGTACAGGAGACAGGGATCAAGACCATCCCCATGGAAAAGAAATGCAAAAAAGCAAAATGGCTGTCTGAAGAGGCCTTACAAATAGCTGTGAAAGGAAGAGAAGTGAAAAGCAAAGAAGAAAAGCAAAGATATAAGCATCTGAATACAGAATTCCAAAGAATAGCAAGAAGAGATAAGAAAGCCTTCCTCAGTGATCAATGCACAGACATAGAGGAAAACAACAGAATGGGAAAGACTAGAGATCTCTTCAAGAAAATTAGAGATACCAAGGGAACATTTCATGCAAAGAAGGGCTCGATAAAGGACAGAAATGGTATGGACCTAACAGAAGCAGAAGATATTAAGAAGAAATGGCAAGAATACACAGAAGAACTGTACAAAAAAGATCTTCACAACCCAGATAATCACGATGGTGTGATCACTCACCTAGAGCCAGACATCCTGGAATGTGAAGTCAAGTGGGCCTTAGAAAGCATCACTATAAACAAAGCTAGTGGAGGTGATGGAATTCCAGTTGAGCTATTCCAAATCCTGAAAGATGATGCTGTGAAAGTGCTGCACTCAATATGCCAGCAAATTTGGAAAACTCAGCAGTGGCCACAGGACTGGAAAAGGTCAGTTTTCATTCGGATCCCAAAGAAAGGTAATGCCAAAGAATGCTCAAACTACCACACAGTTGCACTCATCTCACATGCTAGTAAAGTAATGCTCAACAGAATAGGTTACCTTTATTCAGGCAAGGAGGGGCGACAGTCGGTCTAACGACCAGGCTGAGCGCGGAGAGGGATCAGGGAGGCTCCATTTTGCAGGGAGGCTTGTGGAAGCGATAAGGGAAACGTTAATCAGGTGGGACGTTTTGGGTATTTTTTAGTTGAGATGGAGTTTGGGCAGTTTGTAGTTGGGCAGGGGGTGAGAAGTCTCCTGGGCAGGTGGAGGGGGTGGAAGGTTTCTGGACAGGGGGTGGTAAGTCCCAGATAGATGCAAGCGGCCTGGAGCATCAGGTTGGGACCTAAAGTTCTGTTTTGTTTCTTCCGAAGTTCGATGATTCAGCAAGGGCCTTGAAACTGTTGTTTTCTTTTCTAGGCCCAAAGGACCCCTTCACAGAGAGGAAACTGTGAGAAGTTGTTCAAGGAAGGCCAGGCTGCCTCCCTCCTACCCTGGACCATGGGGCTGTTGATCTGCAGACTCAGAGAGCAGCAGAGTTAAGGTTTCTAATGGACATCCCCTCCTCCACCCCCAGTCTCTGCAGGGATCCAAGCGGGCTCAAGTCTAAAAGGACCAGACCTAAAAAAAAAAAAAAAAAAAAAAAGGACCAGACCTCTACTGCCAAGGACCACTGTGTGAGCCCCCCACACTGAAGCTATGTAGCCATTTGCTTCTTTTGCTTGGAAGTGTAATTAAACAAGAAAGCTATCAAACGGAGTTGGTTCCAATGCTTTAACTGCCTTGTAAGCAAAACAAAACTTGAGCCAGAGTAAATTCTTATAAATGTCTCCAAGGAGAGAAATAGAAACTTAAGAACAACCAATCACAAACACCCCCTTAGACTTTCCCAAATAAGGCTGTCCCTTAAGCTACAACCATTGGTATTATTTCCTTACTTTGCTTCCCTTACTGCTCTCCAAAATCCTTTCCATTAGTTAGGTTGGGGCTGTCCAGTTTCAATTGATGTTTACTCAAATGCTCTCTTCAAAATCTTAATGTAGGACACTTGTCTTTTAACAGACAACAATGACGTAAAAACCCACAGGGCTTATCCTTGCTCAGTGGTGCTCTTATTAAGGAGGACTTACTGTTTCCTGTGCTATTACATCCCATCCTTTCTGCTCAGCAAAACCACCTGTTTCCATTGCACCTACCATATTCTAACATACTGTGTAATTTAGTATCTCTTATTTTATGTTTCTTGTTGTTTTCTTTACGCATAATAGAAGCTGCACCAAAGCAGGGCTCTTTGTTTCTCCTGTGCCTGAATTTCTCCCATGCACCTAGAAAAAGGTCCTGAAACTCAAGCGTGTGCTCAATGATCATCTGTTAGAGCAGTGAGTAAACATGATGAAAGAGCAGATAACCAAGGAGGGTCTTGGAGTGCAGGAATGGAAAAACCAGACCCTTATTGTCCTTCCCTCCCCCATGTTGTAACTATTAATGGAAAAGTATAACCCGTTTCAGAAAAGGCAATGGCACCCCACTCCAGTACTCCTGCCTAGAAAATCCTATGGATGGAGGAGCCTGGAAGGCTGCAGTCCATGGGGTCGCTGAGGGTTGGACACAACTGAGCGACTTCACTTTCACTTTTCACCTTCATGCATTGGAGAAGGAAATGGCAACCCATTCCAGTATTCTTGCCTGGAGAATCCCAGGGACGGGGGAACCTGGTGGGCTGCCGTCTATGGGGTCGCACAGAGTCGGACACGACTGAAGCGACTTAGCAGCAGCAGCATAACCCATTTCCCCTCCTACTCATAGGGAGAAGGTATTTGCCTTATTCCCCACCCCTCATCCCCCCTCCCCCGCCCCCAGCTCAGTATATGTGCCTCATCCAATCAGCAAATGACCTGCAAGATCCCTATCCCACTCCTTGTACCCTGGGTATAAAATTGGACTAAGGACGTTCAACGTCGGTTCTCCCTAGACCTGGCCCACTATTCTAACAGCACCTCCCACTCTAATAAACTTTATTTTCCTCTCATCCTGTCTCCTGTCTGGAAATTCTTTTCCAACCCGTGCCCAGACCACGACACATGATACCTCAGTTTCCCTCTTAATTTTACTATTCCAAATACTCTTAATGTCCTCTTTAACTCTCACTGCAAAGTAGTATTGCTCCATGTTTTCAGGGATGAAGAAGAATCACGTTTTGGAGACAAAATTCACACAATGAACAAAGTTTACGACAGTTACATGCTTAACTTGATTCTGTATTTCCTGACTTCACAGAGCCTCTCCAAACCTTGAGGTCTTAAGTTTTTCCAGCCTTTACTGATGTGTCCTTGGAGCTCTTTCTGCTACTATCTTTGTTGTTGTTTACTAAGTCGTATCTGACTCTTCTGTGACCCTGTGGACTGTCATCAGGATCCTCTGTTCATGGGATTTCCCAGGCAAGAATACTGGAGTGGGTTGCCACTTCTTTCTCCAGGGTATTTTCCTAAGCCCAGGATCCAACCCAAGTCTCCTGCAGTGGCAGGAGGGTTCTTTACCACTGAGCCAACAGGGAAGCCCCGCTACTATCTTTAAAGAACTACATAAACATTATTAACTACTTTCTGAAATGCATATTTTGTGACAGTTTTTCTGAGATAATCTCAACTTCACATACAAAATGTTACACCAAGGCTTGCAGAAATAATGATCACTACCTAGAAGATGAGATCCATGGGTTCAGAAACCCTTTTATTTCAGGGTTCAGATGCTCCCTTTTGCACATGCACTCCAACTGAAAATCAAAACTTCTATGTAGTGCCCAAAACAACTTCAGTCTAGTTGCTTTTTGTTTGATTGCTCAGAGGAACTGCATGTATCTGGGGATATGAATAGAAAGTATTACAATAGATAAAAGTGTTCCTCAATGACTGAGAAAATTCCTAATTGTACAGGCAAGAGAGAGGTTTTGTGTAGGACCAGAAGCAGACCTGGTTCTGCTTCTGTGACCCACCATCTGTTCACAAGAAAACCACAGGCTTAATATGAAGTTACTTATGATAGGCCATGACACCAAACCGGGCCTTAATACCTAACCTAATCAACGCTTCAACTTTCTCTGGAAATGTAGCCTTAACTAATCAGTTAAGAATTTTCTGGTTGAAATGAGGACCTATTGTTGCAGGAAGGGGGACCCCTTCCAAGGCCCAAAATTGGGCTCTTGTCTAACACTCGGAAATGAATTGTGCAAGGAGACACATGTGCTAACAAAGCAAGAGATGTTATTGGGAAAGGGCACCCAGGTGAAGAGCAGTAGGTAAGGGAACCCAGGAGAACTGCTCTGCCACATGGTGCACACTCTCGGGTCTTATGGTGATGGAATTAGTTTCCAGGTTATCTTTGGCCAATCATTCTAATTCAGTCTTTTCTGGGGGTGCATGCATCGCTCAGCCAAGATGGATGCTAGCGAGAGGGATTCTGGGAAGTGGACGGACACGCAGTGTCTCCTTTTGATCTTTCCTGAACCCTTCTGGTTGGTGGTGGCTTATTAGTTGCATATTCCTTACCAGGATCTCCTGTCATAAAACAACTCATGCGAATGGTTACCAAACTGCCTAATCAGGGTGGGCGGTTTCAGTCAGCATGCTTCCCCTAATACTACTGTATAGCACATGGACCTCTACTCAGTGTTATGTGCCAGCCTCAATGGGAGGAGTTTTGAGGGGAAATGGAAAAAAGTATATGTGTTGCAGGAAGGAGGACCCCTTCCAGGGCCCAAAACTGGGCTCTTGTCTAACACCCGGAAATGAATTGTCCAAGGAGACACATGTGCTGACAAAGCAAGAGATTTTATTGGGAAAGGGCACCCAGGTGGAGAGCAGTAGGGTAAGGGAACCCAGGAGAGCTGCTCTGCCGCATGGCGCGCAGTCTCGGGTTTTATGGTGATGGGATTAGTTTCCAGGTGGTCTTTGGACAATCATTCTAATTCAGTCTTTCCTGGTGGTGCACGCATTGCTCAAGACGGATGCTAGCGAGAGGGATTCTGGGAAGTGGACGGACACGTACTGTCTCCTTTCAACCTT
Organism: Bos indicus; assembly: GCF_029378745.1. Lineage (NCBI taxonomy): Eukaryota > Metazoa > Chordata > Mammalia > Artiodactyla > Bovidae > Bos > Bos indicus. The sequence goes on from NC_091777.1 coordinate 66,326,223, forward strand.
TCCTGAACTCTTCCGGTTGGTGGTGGCTTATTAGTTCCGTATTCCTTATCAGGATCTCCGGTCATAAAACAACTCATGCAAATGGTTACTATGGTGCCTGGCCAGGGTGGGCGGTTTCAATCAGTTTGCTTCCCCTAACATAAGTATGGCTGAGTCCCTTCACTGTTCACCTGAAACTACCACAACATTGTTAATCAGTTATACCCTAAAACAAAATAAAAAGTCTAAAGTTTGAAAAAAAAAATAATTTTCTTGTTGTTACCAATGAACTAAAATGTCACATGAGGCCCTCTCCAACCCCCTCAAAGGAAGATGAGGTAATCTGGCACCTAGACCCCTTCCATTCTCCATAGGTAGGTTATCTAAGCCTGAAAGCATGCTATTTATTAATGACTTTCTTTTCCTATTTTAAAAAAACGTTTTCCTCTCTGTAGCCCTTCAGAATTCCCCCCTGCTCGCTAGAAGGGTTGATGCTTAATTAGTGAACCAATCAATAAAGACAATTAAACTTTTTAAATTTACCCAGTTGATTTTTTTTTCTTGCCAGTCAGGACCTGAAAGGGATCTTTTCCGTTGTTCCTAGCAATTCACATTGAAACTCACAAAAGTGACTCTAATGCTTGAGGCTACAAACATTTAAGAGCAATAACCAATTTTCTAGCAACCCATGGATTCATTTATGCCTGAATGGCTCTATTGAACGATGTCCCTCATACCTCAGTTGTGGATTGAAGCGGAAGACACAACCTAAAAGTTGCAAGTTGTTCTATTTAGGGATGTTACTCACAATTTTAACTCTAGTAACAATCTCTCACACAGGTCTGAGGAACTGCTCCATAGAGGTAAGGGAGAAGCTGGGATATAGAGAAGGCGTTTTTGTTTTTTGTGTGTGTTTTTTTTTTTTTTCCTGGAAAAAACAGGCAGTTGACCATTAAAGGATCACTGATAATCACAAAGAATAGACAACTCAAGTTAATGATTTTAGTGCTTTTCTTCTGTATGTGAGAGGATGCAAGAATCTGGGCTTCTTAACATTAGTCCTTAGATATGCATCTTAACTATTAACGCTCATTGTCCCAGGCACAGAATGCTTCCTGCCTGGCTGCATCCTGATTTCCCCTCAGGGAACACCTTTGGGGAACAGCAGCAGTGGCTGCGGCTTTGTTTCTTTAAGAACTAGAATGGGATCAGGAATGTGGGCAACGTTGCCTGCCCACAGTAACAGAATTTGGAAAAGTCTATTAGACTTGTCCTCTGAGAGCAGGATGAGCTTGGGAGGAGTCTAAATTACTGTCTCTTCACATCTTTAAGGAGTAAAGCTCCTCCCTCTGGGGAGGAGAACCATTTCCCCGCATTCTTCCGGGGAGCTGACAGGAAATGCTCTGCAAGTTAAGGATGGCAAACAGCCTTTCATGGGGGTCTCCAGAGCACCCAGAACCACACTACCAGGAAGAGCCTAGGCAGAGCGACACCAGCGTTGAACCAATGAGGAATGAGGATGAAGACTTTCCCCCAGTGAGCATGCGTCAGGGGAGGGATTTCCGGTCTCCTCGCCTAGCGCTCAATTTGCTTAGACCATCCTTTGCTGCAGGGTAGGCTACCGGGAAACCGTTGTGCTCCGTTGGGTATGGTTGTCCTCATGGAATGGTGAGAAGAGAAGGGGACACCCGCCTAGCCAGCCTGGTTGCCCCTTTTTTTGGCGTCTCTCCTGTTGGCTCGCTGGTCGGGGACGGGAGGGTCTGAGAGGAGGCACCAGACCCGGGGTAAGGACCGACACTCCCGTCCCTCGCAAGGCAGAGTCCGATGGCTACGGCGGCGCTGCGGGACCCACCTCAGGTAAACGCTCTTCCTCCCGGCCCTCACCGCCCTCGCCCCGTGCGTGCTAAGTCGCTTCAGTCGTGTCCGACTCTTTGCGACCATATGGACCGTAGCCCTCCACGTCCTCTGTCCATGGATTCTCCAAGCAGGAATACTGGAGGGGGTTGTCATGCCCTACTCCCGGGACCCGACACAGGGATTGAACCCGCGTCTCCTGTGTCTCTTGCATTAGCAGGCGGGTTCTTTTTTGGGGGGGGGAGGGGTGGGTGGGTGGATGTGGATCCCTAATACATAAGTTGTGCATCAGTTCTAGGGAACAAATGGAGAAGGGACGCTGTTCTTCAGGAATTTAGGGGGGAGGAAGGAGGCAAGTGTGTACAGGCGTATGACATTCAAATAGATAATTTCAGGGTAATTTTCTTAATAACTATATATATAAAGGTTGTTAAGATAGCACTGAAAAAGGACATTGTTTTAAAAGTTCAGGACAGTTTTTTTTGAGTCAGGTTTAGAAAAATGAGAAGTATTTTGCCGAGTGAAGTAAGAAAGAAAATACATCCTGAGCGGAGGGACTGCTGCTGCTGCTGCTAAGTCACTTCAGTCGTGTCCGACTCTGCGACCCCATAGATGGCAGCCCACCAGGATCCCCCGTTCCTGGGATTCTCCAGGCAAGAACACTGGAGTGGGTTGCCATTTCCTTCTCCAATGCAGGAAAGTGAAAAGTGAAAGTGCAATTGCTCAGGCGTGTCCGACTCTTTGTGACCCCATGGACTGCAGCCTACCAGGCTCCTCCGTCCATGGGATTTTCCAGGCAAGAGTACTGGAGTTGGGTGCCATCGCCTTCTCCAGAGCAGAGGGACTAGAATATGTAAATAGCAATGATAGTAACAACGGTCACAAAAATAACAGTAAACACACAGTGCTTACCAAGAACTGTTTTAAACCCTCAATATATGTTATTTAATCTTAATAGTAATCGTGTGAAGTAGGTGATAACTGTTTTATAGAGAAGGAAACTTTAGCACTCTCTCCCCTTCCCTCTCTCTTTCCTCTCCTTAACCCTTCCTATCCTTCACCGTTTTTCTAGTCTCCCGGTCCTGGACGCAAGAATCTGGTCGAAGGGCCCTCAGCCTGAGCTGAGGATTGGAGACTGATCACCTCCTCTTGGCAGAGAACTCAAATTCTGGTTCTGGTCTGGTCTGATTTGTGGTAGGGCTGAGTTCCAGTCCTCCCTTCTCTGGAGGCCCAGGGAAAAGTTCCATAACGCCTGGGTATCTGTAGGTGGCAGGAGACGTCTGTAAGGCCGCCCCTTTCGCCCCCCTCTCCCGCCTCCTCCCCCTTCTTCTTTCAACCTGGCTTCCTTTCCTCCCTTTGAAATCTTTGATGTTAGTACTTGGATCTGAAGTTCTGTGTCTCTATAGGAGGTTTTCTGAGAGACTGTATTCTTGTATTTAAGGGCTTCCTTGGTGGCGCAGAGGTTAAAGCGTCTACCTGCAATGTGGGAGACCTGGGTTTGATCCCTGGATCGGGAAGATCCCCTGGAGAAGGAAATGGCAACCCACTCCAGTATTCTTGCCTGGAGAATCCCATGGACAGAGGAGCTTGGTGGGCTACAGTCCACGGGTCGCAAAGAGTTGGACACGACTGAGCGACTTCACTTCACTATTAAGCATGTTGTAGAGACTCATAGCTGGTGTACAGTACCCTAGAACTTAACCTCAAGCAGTCTGCCTCTTACTCCATGGTGTTGTTCTAAGGAAGGAAAGCAAGAGGCTATATTTAATACATTTTGTTTTTTTCAGTTCCAAGCTTCAGACATAGAAAAGGCTTTCTGACTTACAACACATTTTAAAATATTTATCTATTTATTTTAATTGGAGGCTAATTACTTTACAATATTGTAATGGTTTTTGCCATACATTCACATGAATCATGTACATGTGTACATGTGTCCCCCATCCTGAATCCTCCCTCCCACCTCCCTGCCCATCCCACCCCTCAGGTCATCCTAGTGCACCAGCCCTGAGCAGGGTGATTCTTTACCACTGTTGCCACCTTGGGAAGGCCACGCTGCACCAGACACTTAAGTCTGGGGCCCATCCTCACTTGCCTGCAGCTCAGGCCCCAGGATTCAGGATGGTGAAGCGGTCATCAGGTCATTTCTGTCCACATGGTGGCTAGTGGGAGAGCGTGACAGACAGAGGGACCCCGAAATGCAGAGGCTTGTAGGTCAGACTAGCCGGAATCCTGGTACAACTTCTCTGTTTTCCTTTAGAAGCCAGATGTGGTCAGGCCAGAGTCAGGCTTGCAGTGTTGCTGCCTGAGAAATTGGCAATTTGTTATACAAGTAATGAGAGGTTTGAATTGCAGGTAGGAGGTAGTCTTACCGAAATCAAAAGACACTCCAACTAGTTGCAGAGAAGAGAACAGACTATAGAAGTAAACAGGGGAGGGGTAGCAGGAGGCATGGAATGATTAATTGCGGTAGCCTAACAGTTAGAACTGGACATGGAACAACAGATTGGTTCCAAATAGGAAAAGGAGTACGTCAAGACTGTATATTGTCACCCTGCTTATTTCACTTATATGCAGAGTACATCATGAGAAATGCTGGACTGGAAGAAGCACAAGCTGGAATCAAGATTGCCAGGAGAAATATCAATAACCTCAGATATGCAGATGACACCACCCTTATGGCAGAAAGTGAAGAGGAACTAAAAAAGCCTCTTGATGAAAGTGAAAGTGGAGAGTGAAAAAGTTGGCTTAAAGTTCAACATTCAGAAAATGAAGATCATGGCATCCGGTCCCATCACTTCAAGGGAAATAGATGGGAAAACAGTGGAAACAGTGTCAGACGTCATTTTTTTGGGCTCCAAAATGACTGCAGATGGTGACTGCAGCCATGAAATTAAAAGATGCTTACTCCTTGGAAGGAAAGTTATGACCAACCTAGATAGCATATTCAAAAGCAGAGACATTACTTTGCCAACAAAGGTCCGTCTAGTCAAGGCTATGGTTTTTCCTGTGGTCATGTATGGATGTGAGAGTTGGACTGTGAAGAAGGCTGAGCGCTGAATAATTGATGCTTTTGAACTGTGGTGTTGGAGAAGACTCTTGAGAGTCCCTTGGACTGCAAGGAGATCCAACCAGTCCATTCTGAAGGAAATCAGCCTGGGATTTCTTTGGAAGGAATGATGCTAAAGCTGAAACTCCAGTACTTTGGCCACCTCATGCAAAGAGTTGACTCATTGGAAAAGACCCTGATGCTGGGAGGGATTGGGGGCAGGAGGAGAAGGGGACGACAGAGGATGAGATGGCTGGATGGCATCACTGACTCGATGGACGTGAGTCTGAGTGAACTCTGGGAGTTGGTGATGGACAGGGAGGCCTGGCGTGCTGCGATTCATGGGGTCGAAAAGAGTCAGACACGACTGAGCGACTGAACTGAACTGAATTGAGTATTCATGGACCAGAGGGACTGCCCTCGATGTCTCAGGAATTCTGGATCCATTTTTGGAGACGGGCCAAGCCAAATTTGGGGTCTTGTTGGTGACAGAAAGGAAGTAGTGATGGATGACCTTCAGGGTTTTGACCCTAGTAGATGAAGGGATGGAAGGCCCATCAACTGGATGGGGACCTTAACAGCAGATTAATTTTCCTTGGAAATACTATGTTTGTTTTCGCTCTGTTAAGAGTCTGAGATGTTTCAGAGAAGACTGAGTGTAGGCAACAAGTGGGCAGTTGACTAGGCAGGTCTGGAAAACTGGGAAGGTGTTTAGGAATGGAAATTCTCAAAAGTGATGACCGTTGTGTGGAGCAGCGTGGAGCTGTGGATCACATTTAGGAGGGGATGCAGGTTATAGTAGGCATGATATTAGTTGGTCAGAAAGATGGGTGTGTCCTGAGAAGTGGTTCTTTTGCTCAGGGCCTGGATATGTTTGTGGGATGAGTGGAGGAAAAATGGCTGAGGAGACCCAGGAGTAATTGAGACAAGAAGGCAGTGAGGCTGGGGCTACTGCTTATTTAATACTATATGGCTTCTTCAGGATTTTGTGATGAATTTTGATGGGATCTGGGATGTTTTAGTCTTGCTAGTGGATAAGGTCTGGGGCAGATGTCATTTATGAGTCACTACATCTGGCTTAAAACTCAACATTCAGAAAACTAAGATCATGGCATCCAGTCCCATCACTTCATGCCAAATAGATGGGGAAACAATGGAAACAGTGACAGACTTTATTTTCTTGGACTCCAAAATCACTGCAGATGGTGACTGCAGCCATGAAATTAAAAGATGCTTGCCCCTTGGAAGGAAAGCTATGACCAACCTAGACAGCATATCAAAAAGCAGAGACATTACTTTGCCAACAAAGGTCGATCTAGTCAAGGCTATAGTTTTTCCAGTAGTCATGTATGGATGTGAGAGTTGGGCTATAAAGAAAGCTGAGCAATGAAGAACTGATGCTTTTGAACTGTGGTGTTGGAGAAGACTCTTGAGAGTTCCTTGGACTGCAAGGAGATAAAACCAGTTAATCCTTAAAGAAATCAGTCCTGACTATTCATTGGAGAGACTGATACTGAAAATCCAATGCTTTGGCCACCTGATGCGAAGAACTGACTGACTGGAAAAGACTCTGATGCTGGAAAAGATTGAGGTGGGAGGAGAAGGGGATGACAGAGGATGAGATGGTTGGATGGCATCACCAACTCAAAGGACGTGAGTTTGAGTCCACTCTGGGAGTTGGTGATGGACAGTAAAGCCTGGTGTGCTGTAGTCCATGAGGTCGTGAAGAGCTGGACACGACTGAACGACTGAACTGAACTGAAGTGATGTCTTGTGGGGAGATTTTTAGGGCTGGGTTTTTTACAAAGGTTGAGTGGAGAGACAGGTGTGGTGGTTGAAAGGGCAAAGCTGGCAGTAAAGAAGTTGAAGAAAGCTGTGGGGATGTGAAATTCACGTCTGGTTTTAGGGTGGCAAATATGGAAGGAAGGACTGGTGGCAGGTGGTGAGATTGCAGGCCAAGCCCAGAGTTCAGATGGCATCTGTGTGCACCACCACCCCTTCCACCTAGTGACTGCTGAGGGCTGAACACAGTGGTTAATGGGCTGTGAGGAGACAGTGGCCTCTGTTGCACCAGGGCCTGGCATCTTCCCTCAGGTTGGGAGCTCTGGTGGAGAATATCTGGAATAGATTTGTGCAGACATGGATTGTGGGTTCTCAGAGGGATAATGTTCAAGCTTTCATCTGTCCCCTTCATGACAGGGTGGTGTGACCTTTCCAGATATTGCTGTGCGCTTCTCCCAGAGGGAATGGAGACTCCTTGATGAGACTCAGAGACTCCTGTATCTGGATGTGATGCTGGAGAACTACACACTTATATCCTCACTGGGTAAGACTCAACCTCCCCAGTGACCTGAGCTGGGCTCTGTATCCTGCCTCATCCCACCTTTCTGAAGGAGGTGCTCTGGCCTCACGTGGTATAGGCACTGCTGGTTTCCCCAGTTTTCTGTATAGTTGGGGTAGGTAGAAGGCTGGGGTGTTGGCACTGCCCTCTTTTCTCTCCAACCCCAATCTTTGCTGTACTAAACTCTCATAGGGCAAGTGATTTGGTTATACATATATATGTATACATCCATGTGTTTTCAGTTCTTTTCTGTTAAATAGTTTACTGTAAGTTATTGAATATGGTTCCCTGTGCTATACAGTACATCATTGTTTATTGTATACATGGTAGTGTGCATCTGTTAATCCCATACTCCCAGTTTATCCCTCCCTCACTTCTGCTTTGGTAAACATGAGTTTGTTTTATCTGAGTCTGTGTATATTTTGTAAATAAAGTTCATTCGTACTTTTTTTTTTTTAGATTCTACATATAAGTGACATCACATATATTTGTTTTTCTCTGACTTACTTCACTTAGTATGATAACTTCTAGGTTCATCCATGTTGCTGCAAATAGCATTATTTCATTCTTTTTATGACTAGTATGTAATACCCGGCCCCCCCTCGACCCACTGCTCCCAGACACACCTCACACCTTGAGGCTTTGGGATCTTAGTTCCCTGGCCAGGGATTGAACTTAGGCCCCAGCAGTGAAAGTGCCCAGTCCTAACTACTGGACCTCCAGGGCATTCGCTGTAATTGCTTTTTGACCATTTTATTATAATATGCTTCAATGAAGTTTTTGATTGAGCCTGTGAGCCTCATGTATCTGGATGTGTACTCTTTTCTCTCTAGTTAGAAAGTTTTCAATCATTGTTTCTTTAAATGTGCTTGCTACCCCTTTCTCTCTGTCTGCTCTTTCCAGGACTCTGAAAATACAAATAGTGTTTTGCTTTTTGTTTCATAATCCGTGTATGCTTTCTTCACTTCATCTTTGTCTCTCTTTTCTCCTCACTGGATAATTAGAACACCTGTTTTCAAGTTCCTAGACTTATTTTGCTTAATAAAATTTGGCTATTGATACTGTCTTCATTGTGCTTTATTTCATTGTATTCTTCAGCAGCAGAACTTCTGTTTGGGTCCATTTGTTTGTTTGCTTTCTTTTTTAAAACACATTTTTATTTGGTTAGTTTTGGCTATGCGGGTCTTTGTTGCAGTGAGCGGGGACTGCTCTTCCTTGTGGTGTGTAGGTTTCTCATTGCAGTGGTTTCTTTTCTTGTGGAGCACAGACTTTAGGAGCATGGGATCAGTAGTTGTGCAGGGGCTCAGTTGCTACAGGCCATGTATAATCTTCCTGGACCAGGGATCTTTGACAGGTGGACTCTTAAAGACTGGACCACCAGGGAAGCTCTTGTTTGTTTCTTTTAAATGAGTGTCATGATTGTATTACTAAGGTAAACATAATGCCCAACAGATGAAGGTAATTTTATCAACTCAGAGTTTTTGCAAGTACGTGAAATTTCCATTTTTATTGTATGGTTTTCTCAGACTAGTCAGAGCATTTCTTAATTATATTCCAGTGTAGCTGCTTTGGAATGATTTTCAATAGCCATAACATAAGAATGTACCAAGGACTTTCAATCTAAACAGAATTCCAAGTGACTGAATTTTAGTTAAACAAGGTAAGAAATAGGGAGGCTCAACAGGGAGGGGATATTCGTATACATATGGCTAATTTACTTTGTTGTACAGTAGAAATTAACACAACATTGGGAAACAATTACTCCCCCCAAAAAGATTGATAATATCATCAGATTATTGATACTACCCCTTTTCAACAGATATTTATACTCTTCTAATACACCAGTTATATGTTTGAACATTCAAAACACAAAGACAGCACAAAAAGACAATAAAAGTTTAAGCCCATAGTCATAATTTTTTGATAGAAACTTAATTATCTTTCCTGCAAATCAACTGGGTCTCCCATATTTCCATCTAGTTTTCACTTAGTTAAAAATAGATGCCTAAGGGATATACATTGCAAAGAAACAGGAAAACAATAGAATGGGAAAGACTAGAGATCTCTCTTCAAGAAAATTAGAGATACCAAGGGAACATTTCATGCAAAGATGGGCTCAATAAAGGACAGAAATGACGTGGACCTAACAGAAGCAGAAGATATTAAGAAAAGGTGGCAAGAATACACGAAAGAACTATACAAGAAAGATCTTCATGACCCAGGTAACCACGATGGTGTGATCACTCACCTAGAGCCAGACATCCTGGAATGTGAAGTCAAGTGGGCCTTAGGAAGCATCACTATGAACAAAGCTAATGGAGGTGATGGAATTCCAGTTGGGCTATTTCAAATTCTGAAAGATGATGCTGTGAAAGTGCTGCATTCAACATGCTAATAAATCTGGAAAACTCAGCAATGGCCACAGGACTGGAAAAGGTCAATTTTCATGCCAGTCCCAAAGAAAGGCAATGCCAAAGAATGTTCAAACTACTGCACAATTGCACTCATCTCACACCCTAGCAAAGTAATGCTGAAAATTCTCCAAGCAAGGCTTGAACAGTACATGAACTTCCAGATGTTCAAGCTGGATTTAGGAAAGGCAGAGGAAGCATAGATCAAATTGCCAACATCTGTTGGATCATAGAAAAAGCTAGAGAATTCCAGAAAAACATCTACTTTTGCTTCATTGACTATGCCAAAACCTTTAACTGTGTGGATCACAACAAACTGTGGAAAATTCTTCAAGAGATGGGAACCCAGACCGCCTTACCTGCCTCCTGAGAAATCTATATGCAGGTCAAGAAGCAACAGTTAAAACCAGACATGGAACAACGGACTGGTTCCAAGTTGGAAAAGGAGCACATCAAGGCTGTATTCTGTCACTCCGCTTATTTAACTTCTATGCAGATTACATCATGCAAAATACCAGGATGGATGAAACACAAGCTGGAATCAAGATCGCCGGGAGAAATATCAGTAACTTCAGATATGCAGATGATATACCACCATTATAGCAGAAAGAGAAGTGGAACTGAGGAGCCTCTTTATGAAAGTGAAAGAGGAGAGTGAAAAGATGGCTTAAAACTCAGCATTCAAAAAACAAAGATCATAGCATCAGGTCCCATCACTTCATGGCAAATAGATGGGGAAACTAGAAACAGTGACAGACTTTATTTTTTGCGGCTCCAAAATCACTGCAAATGATGACTGCAGCCATGAAATTAAAAGACGCTTGCGAAGCTATGACCAACCTAGACAGCGTATTAAAAAGCAGAGACCTTACTTTGCTAACAAAGGTGCATCTAGTCAGAGCTATGGTTTTTCCAGGAGTCATGTGTGGATGTGAGAGTTAGACCATAAGGAAAGCTGAGCACTGAAGAATGGATGCTTTTAAACTGTGGTGTTGGGGAAGACTTAAAAGAGTCCCTTGGACTGCAATGGGATCAAACCAGTCAATCCTAAGGGAAATCAGTCCTGAATATTCATTGGAAGGACTGATGCTGAAGCTGAAGCTCCAATACTTTGGCCACCTGGTGCAAAGAACTGACTCACTGGAAAAGACCCCGATTCTGGAAAAGACTGAAGGCAGGAGGAGAAGGGGATGACAGAGGATGGGGTAGTTGGATGGCATCACTGACTCAATGGACACGAATTTGAACAGGCTCCGGGAGTTCATGATGGACAGGGAAGCCTGACATGCTGCAGTCTATGGGGTCACAGTCAAACATGACTGAGTGACTGAATTGAACTGAAGGCGTATACTTCATATATATACCATCTTGGTTCTCATAACTTTAGTTTTTCAAGTTTTTAATACCCATAGAAGTCCAAAGGTGTAAGAATACATAAACTGTTCTGGTAATAGGTAAGAGCAGACTGTAAAAGCATAAGTTGTTTGTGCTATTTCAGCATAGTAGAATGTTTTCTTTTGGAGACCAAGTAGAATAATTCTGCTAAAGGATCAGTGCAATAAGGACAGTCAATGTAAAAACAGCCTTTCCCATGTATTAGTTGACACTCTACTGGTATTAAGAGGATATAGTTGTTTTGTGTCTGCATGAAAGTGTTTGATTATAAATATATGTAATGATCTTGTATTGTTCCATTTCTTATTTTGATATGTCTTAGCTCCCTGTTGTATCATATTAAGAATCCCATCAATGATGTGATAGGGATTTCCCACATATTCACTTATCAATTTATCTGTTGATTCTTCACATCTATGGGCCTTTTTGGAGAGTGGGCATACCAGAACCTCCAATATCACTGGTTGAAAGTGTGGGGCGATTCTTCAGTCCTGTTCCTCTCAGCCAACCTTCATGAGTTCGGTGAGTGCCGGTATCGTTAGTCACTTAGTTGTGTCCGACTCTTTACGACCCCATGAACCGTAGCCCACCAAGCTCCTCTGTCCATGGAATTCTCCAGGCAAGAATACTGGAGTGGGTTGCCATTTCCTTCTCCATGGGATCTTCCCAACCCAGGGACTGAACCCAGGTCTCTCACATTGGAGGCAGAATCTTTACTGACCGAGCCACCAGTGAAGACCTGCTTTTTCATTTTTGTCTCTTTGTTAAACAACTTGTTTTGTTTATATATTGTTTACCTTACTTTGTTGAATTGTTGCTTTGTTGTTGCTTCACTGAACTGTGGTCAAACAATTATTTTGAACTCTTTGACCCTTTGTAGGTCTCCATTTCCTTGAGTGTGGTTTCTGATAAATTATGGTATTTCTGTATTGGTTTCACGTTTCTTTGATTTTTTGTGTGTTTCCTGTAGCCTTGCATTTCTTTATGCTGATTTGATGGTTTAGTCATTTCTTCCAGGCTTCACATTACAGTTTTTGGTGTGGGAAGATCTCAATTTGTGGTGGGTTCAAGTTTGGGCTGTGGCCATTCTGGCTCTGTGGAAGACCCAATTAGGTTGTTCTCTGTGCAGCTTCTTCACCTGAAGTCAGTGTCAGTAAAGATAATCAAGATTCCTCAATCAGCAAAGCTGAGGGTGTCCAAAGTGGTGGAGAAGGCTGCTAGCAAACTCCTGATCTCTTTTTCTCCCAGAGGACTTTGTCACCAAGGGGATCCTTCTTGGTGCCCTATCGACTGTTGGGTACCTGATTGGTTGTAGTAGCACTGGTGTCTGAGGTGTGTGCATCTGTTGAGGATCCACAGACCTGGGGTGTTGTATACAGGCACTTTTGGAGTGACAGTGGTTCTGGGGTCTGGGTGATTGGATAGCCTCAGCAGCCTTGGCTTTTGTTTGAGATATGTGGCTGTGCAGGGAGCAGCCATGGAATCTGCCTGGCTGCACATGTAGACAGTGGCTGTGGTTCTGTCAAACTGGCATGTCTATAGCGAAGTTGTTTCTAGTGCCTGAGACACAGAAGTACATGGTGTAGTGGTGGAGTCAGGGTCTGAAATGCTGGCACAGGTTTAGGGGGTGTGGCAGCCCTGCTTCTGAATCAGCACAACAGCTCCTGCCGAGGGTGTTAACCAGTAGCTTCATACTCACCAGGGTATCCACTCTGACCATGAGTGTCAGATAATTCAGTGGCAAAAGTTCCAGTGTCCTCTGTAGAGCAGGCAGCTATGTCTTCTGCAGCAGAGGCCACTGGGACTGCAGTGGCCCCTGCCCTGTGGCTGAGAGAAATAGGTCAGTGGCAGCCCAGCCCTCATTTCCTAGTCATTTCCAGATGTCTCTTTTAAGACACTTTCCAGTGATCCTTTCTGTGTGCTTCTTCCTTTTATTATGTTTCACTGTAGTGGTGGTGGTGGTGGTGTTCAACAGTTAGGTTGTGTCCTACTCTTTACAACCTCCTGGACTGCAGCACTGCAGACTCATCTGTCTTTCACTGTCTTCCGGAGTTTGCTCAAATTCATGTCCATTGAGCCAGTGATGCTATCTAACCATCTTATCTTCTGCTGCCCCTTTCTCCTTTTGCCTTCAATTTTCCCCATCATCAGGGTCTTTTCCAGTGAGTTGGCTCTTCGTATCAGGTGGCCAAAGTATTAGAACTTCAGCTTTAGCATCGGTCCTTCCAATGAGTATTCAGGGTTGATTTCCTTTAGGATTGACTAGTTGGATCTTCTTGCAGTCCACAATATTCTCAAGAGTATTCTCCAACACAATTCAAAAGCGTCAGTTCTTTGGCACTCAGCCTTCTTTATGGCTCAACTCTCACTTCCATACATGAATATGAGTCCGTTCTTCACTGGACTCTTGTGTCTTCCAAGGCTGATTAATGTCCTTCATGGATAGCTGTTTATTTTTCATTGGTAGTGAAGGGTGGTATCTCCTATTCTACTATTTTATTGATGTCACTCAACTTGTGCTCTTTCCTGGGTCTGCTGTAATGCTGAGTTGCTCTGGAACACTACTAGCCTTTCTGTGTTTCTTTTTTTTTTTTTTTTCCTTCAGTGCTCCATGTACCCAGTAATTGCGGTTATGACTTTCTTAGGGAAAGGAATCCTTTGTGCATAATGGGATGGACATGACTCTAGCTATGGCATGGTGAGCTCAGTGGGCCTGGTCCTGCTGAATTATAGCTGGGGAGACTGTGACATCAGGGCATTGTTAAAAATATACCAGGAAACTGTCTTTGTTCAATGAAAACTTTGGTACTATTGCCAGTGACCACACCCCATTTCTACCTTTACTCCTCCGCTGTTGACTTTTTGCTGACCTGTCATTTCTGTTACTTTGTCATTTCTGCTATGACTTCCAGCACAGGGATCAGCTCCACCTCTCTGGACTCAACATCTTACCTCTTTCTCTTACCACGCTTTCTCTATTACTCTCTGAACTTTGCCCATTGTGCATCATGCTGTGAGGTGTGAATATATCCTTAAATTGACCTTGAAAAGCAAATGATTTGTGATTCTGTTTTCGTGGCTGTGATCACACCCTTCTACTGAGCTTCACATCGGTAGTAGAAAAGGTCCTACAGGAAGCTGTGGGCAGAGAAACAAGCACTAGACCCTGCTTCTTTTCCTTGTGTCACACTCTATTTTTGTATCCTTTTCTTGTTGAGATCTCCACCAGTTTCAGTCCCAGTAATGCACAGCAGCTGCTGCTTAAACTGATTTCCAACTCCCTAGTCTTTAAAAGTATCCCATTTCTTTGAAGGTCATTCTTATATGAAATGGCTATACATTTATGGTGAACTAGCTCCCTCCCTATGAAGTCAATGTGCACTTCACTAGTGTTTCTTTGCATTCAGGTTGCTGCTGTGGAGCAGAAGGTGGGGAGACACCCTGTGAAAAAACTGTTCCTATAGGAGTCTCATGGACTGGATCTCCCACAGCAACTCCATTTTCTCAGAAGACCCATCCCTGTGAGAAGTGTAGTACAGTCTTGAGATATGTTTTCCAGTTGGTGGAGCAGCAGGGAACACAATACAGCCAAAAACTGTTGAGGTGTGGGGCGTGTGCAAAAAAATTTTATATGTCTTTGAGAAGCTGTGTCCATGAGGCTTTATCTTTTAAGAGCCCCAGATTCCATGTGTCAGGGAAGCCTCTTACTTCTGGGAAAATTCTGGCCAGCGTGGGATATCTGCAGGCCACTTATACTGTGGAGAAGCTGAATACAGTCACCCAGTGCAGATCAACTTCACCAAGCAGAAATCATACCTCCGGAAATTGCGAGAAAGCCTTCAGCTCTGAACACACACTTGTTCAGGACTGGAGTGTCTACACTGAAAGGCCATGTTTTGTGTGCAGGGAATGCGGGAAAACATTCAGGTACAAATCAACGTTTATTATCCACCAGAGAGTTCATCCTGGGGAAAGACTTCATTTGTTTATCAAAAGTGGCAAATCTTTTAGACAAAACTCAACTGTCAGTCAGGATCAAAAAATTTATATTCGTTCAGGATCAGAGAAGTGCAGCAAATGTGGGAAATCCTTAAGCCACAAATCAGTCCTCGTTTCTCCCCAGAGATTGCACAATGGAGAGAATAGTTCTGTGTGCAGTGACTGTGCAGAGTCTTTTTATGACAGCTTTGTGTTCATTGGACATAAGAGAGTATTTTCTGGAGAACGTCCTTATAGGTGTAGTGACTGTGTGAAATCTTTTACATGTAGATCTGCCCTCATTTATCATCAGAGATCTCACACAGGAGAAAGACCTTATGACTGCAGTGAATGTGGGAAATCCTTTACCACTAACCGCATCCTCCGATCTCATCAGAGATCTCACACTGGAGAAAGGCCTTATAAATGCAGTGAATGTGGAAAATGCTTCACCTCTAACTTCAAACTCCGTAATCATCAGAGATCTCACACAGGAGAAAAGCCTTATAAATGCTATGAATGTGGGAAATCTTTTACCTCTACCAATTCTTTCCAATATCATCGGAGATCTCACACAGGAGAAAAACCTTATAAATGTTATGAATGTGGGAAATCTTTTACCTCTACCGGTGCTCTCCAATATCATCAGAGATCTCATACTGGAGAAAGGCCTTACAAATGCAGTGAATGTGGGAAATCTTTTATGTCTAGATCCTCATTCATTTGTCATAATAGATCTCACACAGGAGAAAGACCTTACAAGTGCAGTGAATGTGAGAAATCTTTTACCTCTAGGCCTTCCCTCAGATATCATCAGAGATCTCATGCAGGAGCAAGGCCTTATAAGTGCAATGAATGTGGGAAATCTTTTCTTACTAACTCCCATCTCCATCGTCATCAGAGAGTTCACACTGAAGAAAGGCCTTATGCATGTGGTGAGTGTGGAAAATCTTTTGCCAGTAGCACTAGTCTCCGTCTTCATGAAGGCACTCACACTGAAAGGCCTATTGAGTGCAGTGAATGTGGGAAATCTTTTTTTAATCCTGTTGTTTTTCATTACCATCAGAGAATTCATTCTAGTGAATGGCCATATAGGTGCGGTGAGTGTGGGAAATCTTTTACCTCTAAATTCAACTTTCGTTATCATCAGGGGATTCATTCTGGAGACAGATCTTATGTAAGGTGCAATGAATGCAAGAAATCATTTACGACTATCAGTTCTCTCCGTAATCATCAGAGAGTTCATTCTGGAGAAAGACCTTATGAGTGCAGTGAATGTGGAAAATCTTTCATGTATAGGTCGGCCCTCAAGTGTCATCAGAAATCACATGCAAGGGAAAGGCCTTTTGAGTGTAGTGAATGTGGGAAATCCTTTCTCTTTAGGAGTACCTTAATTGAACACCAAAGAGTTCACACAGGGAAAAGTGCTTATGTGTGTACTGAGTGTGGGAAATCTTATAATAGTAAGTGTAGGTTTATTGAACACCAGAGTATTCACAAAGGTGAAAGGCGTTATGAATGCAGGGAATGTGGAAAATCTTTTAACTTTAACTCTGCCTTGTACTATCATAAGAAAACTCACGCTGGAGAAAAGCCTTACAAATGCATTGAATGTGGAAAATCTTTTATTACTAATTACCTCCTCCGTGTTCATCAGAGAGCCCACACTGGAGAAAAGCCTTTTGAGTGCAGTGAATGTGGGAAATCTTATACCCTTAATTACTACCTTCGTTGTCATCTTAAAGTTCATACTGGAGAAAGGCCTTACAAATGCACCAAATGTGGGAAATCTTTTACCACTAGTTACCAGCTCCGTATACATCTGAGAAGTCACACTGGAGAAAAGCCTTATGAGTGCAGTGAATGTGGGAGATCCTTTAGCAGCAAATCTGGCCTCTGTTATCATCAGAGTGCTCACACTGGAGAAAGGCCTTATGAGTGTGGTGATTGTGGGAAAACCTTTGTCCAGAGAAATCATCTCATTATACACCAGAGAGCTCACACTGGAGAAAGGCCTTATAAGTGCAGTGAATGTGGGAAATCTTTCACTCGTGGCAACAGCCTCTATTACCATCAGAAAGTTCACCGTGGAGAAAGGCCTTTTAAATGTAGTGAATGTGGGAAATCTTTTATTAACACCACTAAACTGCACTGTCATAAGAAAGCTCACACTGGAGAAAGGCCTTAGGAATGCACTAAATATAGGAAATCTTTTACGAGCAAATCACTTTGAACATTTGAGAGTTTACCCTACAGGAAGTCATAAATGTGCAGTGAATGTGCAATTTCCTTGTTGAGTTTAGGGACACTGGAGGAAATTGAGGGGCCATTGGTCTGAATTGAATCTCATTTCAAGTGTTTCTGAGAGCAGCATGAATCTTTATTCCTTATTCAGATTAAAGATTATAGGGTATTGAGGCACTGTTGAAAAGTATGTATTCTCCAAGTCTAAAAGAACCTGATGTGTTTCCTGATGTCCACAAATCTTTGAGCTAATCTCATTATTTGTACAGTCTCATTATTTGTATGACAACTGGGTCCAAGGGAAACCACAATTGGTACAGAAACTCTGGTTTAATAGGGAGTGGGGGGAAATTGCAGGCAACTTGATGGAATGTGCCTCTCCTTAAAGTGCATCCTGATGTTTATATGACATTGACTGTGCAGTATCAGTTTATCTGCTGATTCTAGTGAATTTTACTTTAAGGACCTTACTGCAGAGGCAGGAAAGGAAAAGGGGATGTGACTCTTGTGATCTAGGCAGCATTCCTGCTGACTCAGGCAGAAACCCTAACCCCATCTTCGCTACCACTGATAGAAGACTGATCTCCAGAGAACATGAGGAGTGTGTTGGTGGGTTCAGCATACAGTTGCAGAATCTTTTTTTTCCAAAAAGAGTAGGACATAAAGGTTTTTTTCATTTTGAGCCAATCTTTAAAGCTATATCAAAGTATAATTTACATGCACCAAACTTCAGCCATGAAGTCAGACCATTGTTTCTTGGCGGGAAACCAATGACAAATCTAGACGGTGTCCTGAAAATCAGAGACATTGCTCTGCCGACAAAGATTTGTATAGCCAAGGCTATGGTGTCCCCAGTGGTCACTTACGGTTGTGAGAGCTGGACCATAAAGAAGGCAGAATGCCAAGGAATTGATGACTTCAAAATGTGGTGCTAGAGAAGACTCCTGAAAGTCCTTTTACAGCAAGGAGATCCAACCTTGAATATTAACTGGAAGGACTGATGCTGAAGCAAGTTTTCACCTAGGTATGAACCTCTTGAGTCCTAATAATGCCCATATCTGTTAATGGTATGTTTATCTCTCCTTGCCCTTCCCACCTTTCCAATAACCATTGGTGCACTTTCCCTTAGAATAGATAATATGTGCATTTTCTTGAATTTATCTGATTGGAGTCATAAATGGCTTACTATTTTTGTTTTCCTTTGTTTCATAATTGTTTCAGATTCATCCATGATATATATAAATATCTCATCTCTTTAGTTTTTGGTGAGTAGCGTTCTTATATTTAGATGTACAACTGTTTATCCATTCATCTTTTTCTTAGCGTTTAGGTTATTTCTAGGTTTTCATTCTTGAAAATAAAGCTGCTGTAAACACTTGTGTCAGTTCTTTATGTGGATGTATGTTCCTTTTATTGATAACTCAGGGGAATGTCTGGGTCACTTTGGTAGATAAATTTTAACACCTGATGAAACTAAGAAACTCATTTAAAATGACTGTTCCCCTTTGCATTTCCATCTGCATTGTAGGAGTTCCAGTTTCTCAACATCTGTACCAGTCATTAATATCAGTCCTTTTAATAAGTGAGTAGTGCTATCTCAGTGAGCTTTCAATTGGTTTTACTACATTTCCCTAGAGATTCATGATTTTGAGCATTTTTAATGTGCTGTTTACCAGCTGTATATCTTCTGTATAATTGCTGATTGTATCATTTGCCTTTTTTAATATGTATCATCCCTGTTCCCATCACTTAAGTCTAGGCATTCAGTGAAACAATAAACCTAGCCCTGCTTTGTAGCTTTTGCCAATTTTAAAAATTCTTAGGTTGTGAAAGTGGGATGTACTCAGGGAAGCAGCTGATAAATTCTGCTTGGGTCCTCTGGGTGTTCGGTGGAAAACTAAACTTAGCATCCAGTTTCTTATGTTGTTCAGTCACTCAGTCGTGTCCAACTCCGAAACCCCATGAAGTGCAGGACACTAGGCTTCCCTGTCTCACCATCTCCTGATATGGGCTTCTTACACTCTAAATGCTCTCTTCAAGGTTCTTGTCATCTTTCTCTGTAATTAATAACTCATGGCATCAGGTATTTTCCCTACGTGAAGTTCACCAACACTTGGGATGTTTTTCAAAGGCTCCAGTTGGTTGATTGGGCTACTGTGGGTCTCTCCATCCCTGGTGAGACTTCTCAGGAAATCTAGAGCATAGGAAGTTCCCCAACAGAACCTGGTGTGGCCTTTTTGTCCAAGGCCCACATTCTCCAAACCACTGGCCATGTTTGATTGGAGGTGGCATCTCAGGAGAGGGAAAGGGGTGAGCCAGGTATGGTGCAGAGCAGGAGGTGGCAGGAAGGTAGTGGTGGTAATGGGGACCCAGGAGAAACCTAGGTGTGTTGGCACCCACTAAGGGAATTTTGGTAGGACCATTCAGGCTGAGTAACCAATTCTCTTGGGGTGAGGTTACCATGGCTTATCCCGAAGGTGATGCACGGCCCAAAGTCAGAGATCCCTCTTGTCCTTGGAGGTTCCTGAGCAATGCAGGACAGTGAGGGCAGGATGCAGTCTTGTTGATCTGCTGGCAGGCCCCACCTTGTGCCCAACATGTATGGTGTAAATGCCAAAGATTTCCTCGATGAGGCAAAAAACCAAGGCTTAGCCTCTGAGGCACGAATCAAGAGTTTCAGTCTTTGGAGCAAAGTGGAGACTCAATCTTGGTATTGATTAGGTTGTCCAAGCTACATCATTAAGGAAGAAATTAATGTCAGACAAGAAAGCACAAATCAGGAACTTTAGTACTAAGCAGGATAAATGGTAAAAGACGACATGTAGCCATCAGTTCGAAACTCCAGGAAATCAAGGATTAAAGATTAAAAACTACATGTAGACATCATTTTGAAATTAAAGGAAATAAAATATTTCAGTGACTTCTTGTGGTACAGTGGTTAACAATTCACCAATTTCAGATTGGGTGAAATTGGTCTTACAATGCAGGTGGCATGGGGTGGATTCCCTGGTCCTGGAAGATCCCATATGCCACAGGGAAACTAAGCCTGTTCTCCAGAACAAGAGAAACTAATGAGGAGCTCTCTCACCACAAAGAGAGAGCAGCCCCTGCTTACTGCAACTTAGAGAAAGCACGAAGCAACAAAGACCGCCACCACAGCCACCACCTCAAAAAAAAAAAAAAAGTTAAGGGGGACTTCCCTGGTTGTCCAGTGTTTGGGAATCTGCCTGTCAATGGAGGGGACATAGGTTCTATCCCTGGTCTGGGAAGATTACACATGCCAGGGGCAGGTAAGTCCACGGGCCACAACTACTGAAGCCTGAACGCTTTAGAGCTTGTGCTCTGCAACACAAGAAGCCTCCATAATGAGAACGCCGCCCCACAGCAACTAGAGTACCCCCACTGGCTTCAACTAGAGAAAGCCTGTGTACAGTAACGGAGACCCACCGTAACCAATAATAAATAATCTTCAAAAATTGTGCAGGGAAAGCAAAGCCTTTTAAAGATAATCAGCTATACTCCAATGTAAAATAGTTTAAAAAAATAAAGAGAAATAAAAACGGAATTTTTTTTCCCAGTAAGACTACCATCTTGGTTCATTTGGGGTGTTATAACAAAATACCACAACCTTGTTAGTTGTTTTTGTTTGTTTGTTTTTTGTTTTTAATGAATATTTCTTATTAAGTTGGAGGCTGTGGAGTACCAGATCAAGATACCAGAATGGATGAGTTTTCTGATGGCACCCCACTTCCTGGATCTTAGTTGGTGCTTTCTTGCTGTGTCCACATGTGATAGAGTTAGGGGTCTCTCTGGAGCTTCTTATAAAGGCATTAATACCACTTCCGAGGACTCCATCACCCTATAACGGAAACATCTCTTAAGACCCCCACTCCTAATCTCTTAAAGACCCCACTAGCACCTTTGGGACTGTTCTTTCAACACACAACTTTTGGAGGACTAACTCAAACATTCAGACCATAGCTTCTGCCTTGTAAGAAATGTGTAAATTTCATTAGAGATGAGCAAAATTGTATAGGTCAAAAAGTCCAGTTAAAGAAGAGCACTGAAGAAGGAATAAAGGTAAAGTTATTTTTCTCATTCTTAATTGATCTGATAACAATTTGTTTGAAATACTAATACCAACACATTCTATTATGTATGCTTATGTGTATGCATATCCTGTATATGTATGCTTCTATGTAAGTACAATTGTTTAGTCGCTCAGTGTGTCCAACTCACTGGTCGGATTGCAATATGCCAAGCTTCCCTGTCCTTTACCATCTTCACCAGAGCTTGCTCAAACTCGTCCATTGAGTTGGTGATGCTATCCAATCATCTCATCCTCTGTCGTCCCCTTCTCCTCCTGCTATCAATCTTTTCTAGCATCAGGGTCTTTTCTAATGAGTCAGCTTTTTGTATCAGGTGGCCTAAATATTGGAGTTTCAGCTTCAGCACCAGTTCTTCCAGTGAATATTCAGGACTGATTTCCTTTCAGGTGGACTGGTTGGATCTCTTTGCCATCCAAGGGACTCTCAAGAGTCTTCTCCAACACCATAGTTCAAAAGCATCAATTCTTTGTCACTCAGCTTTCTTTATACTCCAACTCTTACATCTATACATGACTACTGGAAAAACCATTGCTTTGACTAGATGGACCTTTGTTGGCAAAGTAATGTCTCTGCTTTTTAATATGCTGTCTAAGTTTGTCATAGCTTTTCTTCTAAGGAGTAAGCATCATTTAATTTCACAGCTGCAGTCACCATCTGTAGTGATTTTGTGGAGTCCAAGAAAATAAAATCTGTCAATATTTCCATTGTTTCCCCATCTATTTGCCATGAAGTGATGGGACCTGATGCCATGATCTTTGCTTTTTGAATGTTGAGTTTTAAGCCAGCTTTTTCACTCTCCTCTTTCACCTATGTTAAAAAGCTCTTTAGTTCCTCTTTGCTTTCTGCCATAAGGGTGGTGTCATCTGCATAGCTGAGGTTATTGATATTTCTCCTTGCAATCTTGACTCCAGCTTGTGCTTCAATCCAGCCCAGCATTTTCCATGATGTACTCTGCATGGAAATTAAATAAGCCAGGTGACAATATTCAGCCTTGATGTGCTCCTTTCCCAATTTTGAACCAGTCTGTTCCATGTCTGGTTCTAACTGTTGCTTCTTGACCTGCATACAGATTTCTCAGGAGGCAGGTAAGGTGGTCTAGTGTTCCCATCTCTTTAAGAATTTCCCACAATTTGTTGTGATCCATACTGCCAAAGGCTTTAGTGTAGTCAATGAAGCAGAAGTAGATGTTTTTCTGGAATTCTCTTGCCTTTTCTATGATCCAACTAGATGTTGGCAATTTGATCTCTGGTTCCTCTGTCTCTTCTAAATCCAGCTTGAGCATCTGGAAGTTCTTGGTTCACACAGTTGAAGCCCAGCTTGGAGAATTTTGATCATTATTTTGCTAGCATGAGAAATGAATACAATTGTTCAGTAGCTGAACATTCTTTGGCACTGTCTTTCTTTGGGGTGGGGATGAAAACTGACCTTTTCCAGCCCTGTGGCCACTGGTGAGTTTTCCATATTTATTGGCATATTGAGTGTAGCACTTTCAAAGCATTGTGTTTAAGGACTTGAAATAGCTCAGCTGGAATTCCTTCATCTCCATTAGCTTTGTTCATAGTGATTCTTGCTAAGGCCCCCTTGACTTCACATTCCAAGATGTCTGGCTCTAGGTTAGTGATCACACCATCATGGTTATCTGGGTCATTAAGATCTTTTTTGTATGGTTTTTCTCTGTATTCTTGCTACCTCTTCTTAATACCTTCTTCTGTTAGGTCCGTACTGTTTCTGTCCATTATTGTGCCCATCTTTGCATGAAAATTTCCCCTGGTATCTCTAATTTTCTTGAAGAGTTCTCTATTCTTTCCCATTCTGTTGTTTTTCTCTATTTCTTTGTATTGTTCACTTAAGGTTTTCTTATCTCTCCTTGCTATTCTTTGGAACTCTGCATTCAGATGGGTATATCTTTCCTTTACTCCTTTGCCTTTCACATCTCTTCTTTTCTCAGCTATTTTTAAGGCCTCCTCAGACAACTATTTTGCCTTTTTGCATTTCTTTTTCTTGGGTATGGTTTTGATCACTGCCTCCTATACAGTGTTATAAACCTCCGTTCATAGTTCTTCAGGCACTCTATCAGATCTAATCCCTTCAATCTATCTGTCACTTCCACTGTATAATCGTAAAGGATTTGATTATAAGTAGAATGAATGACCTTAATTCAAGGGACTAGAGGGAAGAGCTGGGATTGTTGTATTATGAGGTACACTATCTGTGAAATGGAGAATATTATTTGAAAGTGGACTTGGTTTAGTTGTCAATGTTTACTTCAAACTCTATTGTCCATGTGCTAAGATGCTTCAGTCGTGTCTGACTTTGCAACTCTGGACTGTAGCCCACCAGGCTCCTCTGTCCATGGGATTCCTCAGGCAAGAAGAATGGAATGTATTGCCATGCCCTCCTCCAGGGGATCTTCCTGATCCAGGAGTCAAGCCCATGTCTCTTGTATCTCCTGAATTGGCAGGCAGGTTCTTTATCAGTGCAAAGAAGTATAACCTGATATGCTAACAAGATAGAATGGAATCATAAAATAATGAAAGCCACAAAAGCAGGAAAAGAGTAGAAAACAAAAATTGGAATAAAGGGACTTCCCTGGTAGCTCAGTGGTAAAGAATCTGCCTGCCAATGCAGGAGATCACTGGTCCAGGAGGATCCCTCATGCCACAGAGCAACTAAGCCCGTGTGCCACAACTATGGAGCCTGTGCTGTACAGCCCGGGAACAACAACTACTGAACCTATGCACTTCAACTACTTAAGCCTGTGCAACCTAGAGCCTGTGCTCCACAACAAGAGAAGCCAGTGCAATGAGAAGCCCACACACTGCAACCAGAAAGTAGCCTCTGCTTGCCATTACTAGAGAAAAAGGTCATGCAGCAACAAAGACCCAGCACACCAAACATAAATTAAAAAAAAAAAGAATTTACTTTAAACAAAGGAAAAGGGCAATGAATACAAATTAGTAACAAATATGCTACAGTCCATGGGGTGGCAAAGAATTAGATGTGACTGAGTGACTGAGCACAACACAGCATGGTAGATATTAATCCAACAATCCAACTATCTCATAGTCACTTTGAACAGCAAAAGACTAAATACAAGAGATTTCCAGGGTAGGTAGAAAACCAAGATCCTAAGTATTATCTACAGAAACGGTCTTAATCTTCTAAATTTGTAACAATTTGCCACAGGGGCAATAGAATATGAATCATGGAATTCCCTGGCAATCCAGGAGTTAGGACTCCACCTTTCCACTTCTGGGGCCCCGGGTTCAGTCTTTGGTGGGAGAACTAAAATCCTGCATGCCCATGGCTTGGCCAAAAAAAAAAAAGAAAGAAAGAAAGAAAAAATGCATACTGGGATAGAAGTGAAAGAAATGAAATAATTGGAAAAGACAAATTAGCAAACCAAGACAGGACTTATTTCTGATTTTGTGACATTGGTGTGGTCATGTCACATGGTAAATATGTAGTAAATAAACCTCTTTATTTACTATGGATTCATTGCTTAACAGTGTCCCTTAGTTATCTGTCATCAGACAAAATAATAATGTTATATTAATATTTCATTATACATTAACATTAATAATGTTATATTAATGCTTCCCAGGTGGCATTAGTGGTAAAGAACCCACCCGCCAATGCAGGAGACATAGGAGATGCGGGTTCAATCCCTAGGTCAGGAAGATCCCCTGACCTAGGGGATCTTAAGTATGAC
Organism: Bos indicus; assembly: GCF_029378745.1. Taxonomy (NCBI): domain Eukaryota; kingdom Metazoa; phylum Chordata; class Mammalia; order Artiodactyla; family Bovidae; genus Bos; species Bos indicus. The sequence continues at coordinate 66,351,295 of NC_091777.1, forward strand.
ATGACAACCTACTCCAGTATTCTTGCCTGGAGACTCCCATCGACAGAGAAGCCTGGCAGGCTAAAGTCCACAGTGTCACAAAGAGTTGGACACTAGTGAAGTGGCTTAGGAGAATGTTTCATCATAAATTTATTCAGTTATGACTGGGTTAGAAATGACTTTATGACTAGTGGGAGCAAAAGTTAGTTGGTGAACTACTTCGCTAGTTGGAAATCATTCAAGTCTTTGTGCTTTACTGAAATATACCCTTGACTCTATTGTAAAGATTCTGTAAATGGAGGAATAGGAAGGACACAGCCTCATTACAGCTTATTGTGAAGTGCCTGTTTGCTTAGTCAGGTCCAACTCTTTGGGGCCTCATGGACTGTAACCCACCAGGCTCCTCTGCCCATGGAATTTTTCAGGCAAGAATACTAGAGTGCGGTGCCATTTCCTTCTCCAGGGTGTCTTCCCTACCTAAGGATCCAACCCGAACCTCTTGTATTTCCTGCCTTGACAGGCAGATTCTTTACCACCTGGAATTTAACCCCAATAAATGTTTACAAAGTGTATAGAAATTTAGAAACACACAGTTATACTCCCAGTATAGTATGTGGGTTTACAATTAAGCTTTTAAATCCATCATTGGAATAGAGGTAGGTATGTAGGCCAATGGAACAGAGTATATAGCCCAGAAATGAACAGGTCCACATACGGTGAATCTGCTTACATCAAAGCCATCAAGAACAGACAATGAGGAAAGGATTGTCTTTTCTAAAAATGGTTTTGGGGAAAACTGGAGAGACATACAAAAGAGTGAACTGGATCCCTATCCTTACACCACACACAAAAATCAACTCAGAATGGATGTAAAATTTGAACACATAACCTGGAATTATAAAGCTTCTAGAAGAAAACATAGAGTGAAAGCTCCTTGTTATTTGCCTTGGCATTGATTTTTTGGGGGATTAACACCAAAAGCAACTAATAAAAGAAAAATATTAATAAACAAGTGGGACTACATCAATCTAAAAAAGCATCTGCACAGCACAGGAAACCAAAACTATCAACAAAATGAAAAGGGAATGTACAGAATAGCAGGAAATATTTGCAAATCATACATCTGATAAGTGGTTAATAAGTAAAATATAAGAAGAACTCATACAACTTAATAGCAAAGTAAATAAATAATCCAATTAAAATATGAACAGTGGAACTATATAAACATGTTTTCCAATGAGAGCGTACAAATGGGCAACAAGTACATGGAAATGTGTTCAGTATTACTAAATACACAAAGAAAATTGTAATGAGATATCATCACACACATTAGAAAGGCTATCATCAAACAAAGGATAATAAGTTTTAGAGAGGATGTTGAGAAATGTGAAATTTTTGTGCATCAATTCTGGGAATGTAAATTAGTGCAGCCACTATGGTAAAGAGTTGAGTTTTCACACACACACACACACACACACAAAATAGAACTAACCTAGTATCCAACAATTCCAGATACAGAGCTAGAGAAGACTCTTCAGAGTTCCTTGGACTGCAAGGAGATCAAACCAGTCAACCCTAAAGGAAATCAACCCTCAATATTATTGGATGGACTGATGTTAAGCCTGAAGTTCGAATACTTTGGCCACCTGATGTGAAGAGCAGACTCATTGAGAAAGATCCTGATGCTGGGAAGGATTAAGAGCAGGAGGAGAAGGGGGTGACAGAGGATGGGATGGTTGGATAGCATCACCAACTCAATGGAGATGAGTTTGAGCAAACTCTGGGAGATAGTGGAAGACTGGGAAGCCTGCAGTCCATGGGTTTGCAAAGAGTTGAACATGACAGTGACTGAACAACAACCTAGCCATGAGAATGAAGGAACTCTTGCTATTTCTGACAACACCAACGGACCTTCAATGCATTGTGTTAAGTAAAAGAAGTGGAACAGAAAGACGAATACTCTGTGGTATCACTTTTATACAAAATCTTAAAAAGTCAAACTCATAGAAATAAAGAGTATAAGTGTTGTTACTGGTGTGAGGCGGGGTGGAAGAAATAGGGAGAGGTTGGTGAAAGGAAGCAAACTTCCAGGTATAAAATGACTAAGGTCTGAGGATCTAATGTAAAACACCATGAATAATGTTGATAAAACCATACTTTATAATTGATATATGCAAAGAGAGTGTAACATAAATGTTCTCTCTCTCATACACACGATGACTGTATGAGATGATGTATTAATTAACTAGATGAAGGAATGGTTTCACATGGTGTACATATGTCAGATCAGCAAGATGTACACACTGATACATTACAGTTTTATATTATAACTCAATAAATCTTATTAGGAGAAGGCAATGGCAACCCACTCCAGTGCTCTTGCCTGAAAAATCCCATGGGTGGAGGACCCTGGTAGGCTGCAGTCCATGGGGTCACACAGAATCAGACACGACTGAAGCGACTTAGCAACAGCAGCAGCAAATCTTATTAAAAAATAAATAACAAAATAAAACAATAAGTCAACCTCCTAGACATGTCTTTCTTTATTTAAGGTTTATTTTTAATTGAAGGATAATTGCTTTACAATATTGTGTTGGTTTCTGCCATACATCAACATGAATCAGCCATATACATATGCCTGATAGTTATACATATGTCATCTCCCTCTTGAACCTCCCTAAAACGCATGTCTTTCTTGATCAAACTAACAAATACCAAATCTCTTTGATACTTGCTGATACTTGATATCTGACAGATTTGTAGAAAGACCCTGATTCATAGGAAGGGAGTCACATGAATCATTCACTGAAACGAGGAATCTAGCTTATTCTAAATCTTGCAGAGATTCATGTTCCTCAACTAATTTTATGGTGCTAGAATAACAGTCTCATAAAACTTATTAAATTCAGCTGTGTTTCCAGAATGTAATACAAGTTGAAAGCATCTCAGTAACTTAAGAATGGTTTAGTATTAGAAATACATTAACAGATTCGACATAATACTAATGAATTATAAAACAGGTTTATATTAATAGGTACAGAAAAATAAATCTGTTGCAGGAAGGGGGACCCTTTCCAGGGCCCGAAACTGGGCTCTTGTCTAACACTCGGAAATGAATTGTCCGAGGAGACACATGTGCTGACAAAGCAAGAGATTTTATTGGGAAAGGGCACCTGGGTGGAGAGCAGTAGGGTAAGGGAACCCAGGAGAACTGCTCTGCTGCGTGACTCGCAGTCTCCGGTTTTATGGAGATGGGATTAGCTTCTGGGTTGTCCTTAGCTGATCATTCTGACTCAGAGTCCTTCCTGGTGGCGCATGCCTTGTTCAGCCAAGATGGATGCCAGAGAGAAGGATTCTGGGAGGTGGTCGGACCTGTGGTGTCTCCTTTTGACCTTTCCCGAACTCTTCTGGTTGGTGGAGGCTTATTTATTTAGTTCTGTGTTCCTTACCAGGACCTCCTGTCAATACAACTCATGCAAATGGCTCCTGTGGTGCCTGGCCAGGGTGGGCGGTTTCAATCAGTGTGCTTCCCCTAACAGATCCATTCATGTTAGAAAACAACACAACTATACAGAGAAATATATATATAATTAGTCAAAATGTACCAAAGAAAACACTACAGTAAATTAGCATTCTAGTAATAAGAGCGCTTTGTTTAAAATTAGCAAGCAAACAAGGCTCTCACTATTGGTGTAGATCAAATATACTATACATTCTAACTGGTACCTTAACACAGACATTAAAGAATTTAAATAATTGAAAACCCACTTGGGCTTCCCTGGTGGCTCAGCTGGTGAATCAAAGAATCCGCTTGCAATGCGGGAGACCTGGTCTCAATCCCTGGGTTGGGAAGATTGCCTAGAGAAGGGAAAGGCTACCCACTCCAGTATTCTGGTCTGGAAAATTCTATGGACAGTATAGTCCATGTGGTCGCAAAAAGTCCGACACGACTGAGCGACTTTCACTTTCTTTCACTTTCAAGCCTATCTGAAAATATGATTATCTACATAGAAGAGTTTCAAAAAATAACATGAGTATCTGGCATATTTACGACACTTCCACAAGTTTGCTATATTTAAGATTAGTATCCAAAAGAAATTACAATTCCACAAATGAGAATCATAAGGGCATAAAGGAAACTTTTTAAAAATATTTGCCTTATAACCAAAAACATTTACAGATACTCAAAATTAACAAAATATTTCGTGCGAATTTGCATTGGCGCCCTTGGCGTTCTGGGAAAGATGTGTCATCTTAATTCATGGCATGGATTCCTTGGCGATCAGTTGCAGAACGCATCCCTACCAATTGGTGTTTGGCCCCTTTAAAGGCGGCGAGTCACTGCTCTGGCGTGGCTTGGGAGAGGTCATTTCCTGGCGCCTTACGAGGTGGACGCAGGCCTCTTCTCCCGGCACCTGGGAACTACAAGACCCAGAGTGCCCAGCGTCGAAGGCGACGCTGCTGAGGCAATGATGGCGCAGGAAAAAAGCTATTTCCGCTGGGGCACAACACTAAGTGGCGGGACTTCTGGCCGCCTCCTCGAGGCGGACATTTTAAGTCCGCTGGTCCTGTTCGGTGTGAGAGGGCTGTCAGGACCCGAGTGACCAGAACAGGAAGGTCCGAGAGGAGGCGCTGTCGTTGCTGCACAGAGACGGGTCTGAACCTCGGCGGCACCGCCCGGGGTCCGCCGCTCCCGGGTCTCCCCGCCTCTCCTAGCCCTGCTACCCCCAGAGTCCGATGGCGACGGCGGCGGCTCTGAGGGAGCAGCCTCAGGTAAACGCTCGTCCTGCGGGCCCGCACCGCCCTCATCCCATCAAACACTAAAGCCCCACGGGGCGGCTGCTCACCTGCGCGCAGCCCTGGCCCTGGGCTCCAGGATGGTCAGGCGGTGCTGGGTGGGGCCCTGCGTCTCACAGACAGCGTCGTGACGCATGGGAAATGGGGACATGCGGAGGGACCGGTAGGTGCAGAGGCCTGGAGGTCGGACTGAGGCGGGGGAATTCCGGAAACCTAGCATCAGCCTTCGGCTTGCCGGAAATAAGAGTGTTAGCGCAGTCAGCCCCGGGTTAGTGCATTAACGGGATGTAATCCCCAAGAGCTGTTTAAGGGAAAAACGGGGTGGAGAGGGTTGATGAGGACATTGAGGTCCTGGGAGGTTGAATCTTCGTTCAGGGCCCCACAGCTGGTAAGACGCAGCACTGAGCATTGAGGCCCAGAGGTTAATCCGCCAGCCTGAGGTCAGCTGGCTTCCAGGGCCAGGCAGGAGTACAGACGGTGAACGGTGGAATCCCACATTGGATGCATTCCTTCCTCTTCACACAATTCTCAGGGTTAAAGAAGTGCTTATGGAACCTGAACAGGAAAGTAGGGGGTGTCCCATTGCCTCACTGGCCTGCTCTCACCCCCATGTTCCCTGGACTTGTTGTCGCCCCGAGATACTTAATGGGCTTCCCTGGTGGCTCAGCGTAAAGAATCTACCTGCAATGTAGGAGATATAGGAGACACGGGTTTTATCCCTGGGTTGGGAAGATCCCCTGGAGGAGGGCATGGCAACCCACTCCAGTATCCTTGCCTGGAGAATCCCATGGACAGAGGATCCTGTTAGGCTACAGTCCATGGGGTTTCAGAGAGTCAGGCATGACTGAAGCAACTTAGCACACACTCACACAGGAGACGCTTAATGTCCTTTATCCCCTCCTTGAGTCCGAGGTTCCTGAAAAACGTCAAACCTACCGTCCTGAGTCCATGCTAGAGGTTATATGGAGAGGTGTTCCCATTTCTGGCAGTCACGGTAAACGTGCGTAAGGTCAACCTAACCCAAGATGTGCAAATGCCTAGAGGTAAAACTGAGCTCAGGAATATTCAGGACCCACAGGTCTCCTCTCTTTTAGGTAGGACTAAATAGCAGGTGGGTTGGAGTCAGGAGAGGAACAACTGCCTGAGATGTCAATTTTTGTGTTCTAGAGGAAATTAAAAGTTTCGGTTGTGGGATGGAGGTGATGTGATTAAAGCTTCATTTGGCTTTAGAGTGGAAAACAAACTGTGGGCTTGAGAGAGGAAGAAGGGCCATCATTGTGGAGGGTACTACCATAGTCCAGGTGAGGGTTAATGGAGCAGGGACATGCCTTGGAAAATGTGGCTGTATTCTGGCTGCGTGTTTTTGTTTTTATTTTTTGCCATCCCATGCAGCATGTGGGATCTTAGTTCCCCAATCTGTGATCTTGCATGTTCCCCCTGTGCTGGAAGCACAGTGTGTTAACAACTGGACCATCAGGCAAGTCCCTAGCTGCATGTTTTTAGAGGAGGCAGCTAGATTTTGTAAAGTGGGTGGTGAGGGAATGAAACGCAGGTACCGGAGATGACCCCTGGCTTTGCAGCTGTAGATTTGGAAGCTGCATCAGTAGAGATAAGCAGGTTGGTAGTAGGTGTAATATTCATTGTGTTTATTCAGAGATTTGTTTTAACCATGTTAAGAGTCAGATATTTTAGACACCAATGAGTGGAGGCATCAAATGAACATCTGACATACAAGTTTGGAATTCTTGAGAGTGATTCTGGTTAGAGACATCCAAAATGTAACTACAGTGTAGACCATACTGAATGACCTGTGTCTCAACATTTGGAAGAGGCAAGCTTCAGGCTGTGGTGGCAGATCTTTTAGGGAAGAGGTATGGAAGAAGGGGGCAGACGATTGGGTTTCTTACTTGCTTCCATACGTGATGGTGTCATTTACTTAATAAACATAAGTAAATGGCCAAGAAGTTTTGATGTATGAGACAGGATAGTCTGGCAGGCAGCCAAAGCTTCCAAGAGAAGAGTTAACATGAGGTGGATGAAGAAGCAAGGGGTAATTCATCCATATGACACTCAGGCCAGAACTGGTACTTCTTTACCACTTTATCAGCTCACCAAGTTTTGTGAGAACTTCGGTGGTACCTGGCGTGTTTCATTCAACCTAGTTATATGGCCACGAGCAATCAAGTCATCTGTAAGAATCACTGGGCTTGGGGTAGGCGAGTAATGGGGCTGGAGTTTGAATGAGGGTAAGGGAACAAAGAAAGGTTGTCATTGCTGATTTACATCAAGGACAGTACAGAAGTACCATGGGACTATGTGTATCTGAGATCCACACACGGTTCTGTTGTTTTAAATCTGAGACAAGGATCAGAGTCATGCAGTAAGGCCTTTATAGATGATTTCTGATAGTGCCATTGGGAATTGTTGAGAGTTCTGTGGTCATATTGGGTTCTGTTTGACTTTGCCATTTGTATTGTGGATACTGCCTGCCAAGTTGTGGTATAAAGCCTAACTAAGTTCAGTGTGATGTGCTTCTTTGACATTTGGTGAAACTTGGGTGCCTTCAAATGACCTGAGTGCAAGTTCCTCTCCTCACCTATGGATAATGTCTCTTAGCCTAACAACCATTTTTACAAAGGAAACCAGATACTTCTAGGTAGCACTAGCCCTCAGAATTATTCAAATAAGGTAGTCACATCCTCCTTGGAGCATCCCAACCCCTTCATCCCACAAAGATTCCTTCGCACAGACCCTGATTGTGCTGGGTTTTTTTGAGTACTGCTCCCTGTGGGCCTTTGTGGTGAGTGGTGAATTTATGATTAAAAAGTTACCGTTAGTTGCATTTGTCCAGTCTCAGATGCCATGTGTTAGGTCACCATCATAGCCCTATGCTGGGATTAGGAGAAAGTGATTTAAATACAGATAAGGTGTGGGAAGGGTAAGGAGATGTCTGTGGTGTGGGAGAGTGAGGTTTTGGTGGCCATGGTCATGTATGGCTATGGGATATAGTGACTGAGGATGTGCAACCCAAGGAGTGATGTGTGCTTGAAGAGAGAGCATGTCTGATGGTGCTAACATGTCCAGGGCAATGCCCATACCAGGGGAAATTGCTTGTCAGCAGGGGGTGGATCCCTCTATGCCAGGCCTATAGTTGAGATATATGTTCATCCACCTGCCTCTTGTTCCTGGTGGTTATACATAGTGATCAGTGAGCCTGTGGGAAGACAACCACACCAAGGTGCCAGGGTGTGATTGCTTCTCTGAATTGGAAGGGCTGGGTGATAGACAGTCAAAGGGTAGATGTGTGGGGAAATGGACTGCAACTCTTCAGAGGTGTATTCTTTGTTGTTTCATCTGTCACCATCATGGCAGGTCAGTGTGAACTTTGAAGATGTAGCTGTGACCTTTTCCTGGGAGGAATGGGGTCTCCTTGATGAGACTCAAAGATGCCTGTACCGTGATGTGATGCTGGAGAACTTGGCACTTATAACCTCCCTGGGTAAGAACTTCAAACCTTTCCTCATGACCTGAGGTAGTATCTGTGCTTTCCTTTTCCCCAGAGACAAGCTTGTCCTTCTCATGTCAGGACCATGGTCACTGCTTTTTTTTTTTTTTTTTTCCAGTACTCTAGGTTGGTTCTGTGGTTGGTTGGGCTGAGGTATTTGCACTGCCATCCGTTTTCCTTGAAGAGGCCCCACATCTGCTACCCTGCAGCCTCCCCTGGAAGGATCCAGGGTCAGGAATCTTCCATTCAGCCTAATATATTCCACCATACTTGCCCTCTTCCTACTGGGTGACATCTAGATGCAAGTAATCTGTGCTCCTCAGGTTCTACTTCTTTCTTCTCATAAACATTTCCATGTAACTGCCTTTGCTGGGAATTAATTCTATGGTGTAGAGCATGCACTTCTTGCAAGAACCTTTCAAAAGTTCTCTTAATAGTATTTAAATGTTTTCCTCTGGTTTATGATGTGATGAATATGGGTCAACTGCTCCTATGTGGTGTCTTTCCCCTTGTATTTGCATCATCCAGGTCCCATACACTTGTTCATTTTGGAAGTGCAGTGGGGAGCTCTTATTTGTCCACAAGCTGGATATGAATTCCAACTCAACCAAGTAGGCTCAAAGGACTGCTGTACAGTAGCACCCTATGGGAGTGCATGATGCTAGTTCAAGTGATACCAGGAATTTGTTCTGTTCGACTTGAATTTTGATGGCTATTTCCAGTGACCACAACTTTTTTCTCCTTTTTTTCCCCCTCCATTCGTAATATTGCTGACTTAATTCTGCATTGTGGTTCTTCTACTTGTAGTCCAACCTAATCCTTATATCTCTGAACTCCTGTATCACCCAGTTTCCTCCCTGCTTTATCTGTTCATTCTGTAACATTGGCCCATATACTTTCTATAATCAAACATACCCATTCTTAAAATGTTCCTGACCAAAATCTACTTTTTTGCAGTTCTTTTTTCTTGGCCCTGGAAATACTCATCTACATTGCAGTCATGTGTTACCAGCAGACACAGTCCTGCTGACAGTTGTTTGTAACTAATTTATATATTTTTTCCTTTTTTTTTTTTTTTTTTGTTAATGGCTACACTGGGTCTTCATTGTGGCACATGGGCTTCTCTAGGTTGCAGCTCATGGGCTTGATTGCCTGTGGCTTGTGGGATCTTAGTTTTCCAACTAGGGATCAAACCCATGTCCTCTGCATTGGAACGCAGATTCTTTACCACTTGATCACCAAGGAAGTCCCTGTAACTGATATTTTAACTGTCAACAATTAAGTAATTTTTCACCCTGCTTTTCTTCTCTATGACACATCACATGGTTATCTTTTTTCTCATGTGGTCTTCCCCCATCCTGTGGCCTTTATAGCCCAGTATTGCTCATGATAATGTCATCAAGAAGCCAACTCCCTGTTCTTATAAATAATCACATGGACTCATTCATGAGTTTGTCAGACACACACTGGTGTGTGGGCTTCCCCTGCCCCACTAAAGTCAACATGTGCTTCACCAACATTTCTTGCTTTTAGGTTGTTGCCATGAAGTGGAGAACAAGAAGACTTCTTTTGAGCAAAATGTTTCTTTTCAAAGAATGTCACAGATCAGGACTCCCAAGGCAGATCTATCCTCCAAAGAGGCCCACCCCTGTGAACTATGTGTCCAAATATTGAGAGACTTTCTGTACTTTGATGAATGTCAAGCAATACATTCAAAGCTAAAATTACATAGGTCTGGGAAACAGTTGTATGTCAGCACAAACCTTCATCAGCATCAGAAGCAGTGCATAGGGGAGAAACTCTTCAGAAGAGATGTGGATAGAACTTCATTTGTGAAGAACTGCAAATTCCATGTGTCAGGAAAGTCATTAGTCTTCAGGGTGGTTGAGAAGGACTTCTTGACCAGGTCTCAGTTTCTCCAGCAATGGGCTACTAACACCTGGGAGAGGTCAAACAGAACTGAGTGTGAGACAGCCTTTCAGAGGGGAAAAACTTATCCTAACTGGGGAGAAGTTACCAAGAAGTCACACCTCATTGTACACCAGAGAGTTCACACCAGGGAAAGGCCATATAAATGCAATGAATGCGGGAAATCATTTAGCCAAAACTCTATGCTCCTTCAACATCAGAGAATCCACACTGGAGAAAGACCTTATGAGTGCAGTGAATGCGGGAAAACTTTCAATCAACGTTCTGCCCTTCATCAGCATCAGAGACTTCACACTGGTTCAAGGCCTTATAAGTGCACTGATTGTGGGAAATCCTTTGCTGATAATTCCACCTTCATTAAACACAGAAGAATTCACACTGGAGAAAGGCCTTATGAATGCAGTAAATGTGGGAAAGCGTTTTCCCAAAATTCTTCACTCCTTCGACATTGGAGAATTCACACTGGAGAAAGGCCTTATGAGTGCAGTAAATGTGGGAAAGCGTTTTCCCAGAGTTCTTCACTCCTTCGACATTGGAGAGTTCACACTGGAGAAAGGCCTTATGAATGTGGAGAGTGTGGAAAATCGTTTAGACAAAAGCCCAACCTTATTCAACATTGGAGAATTCACACTAGAGAAAGACCTTATAAGTGTGGGAAATTATTTAGCAATAAGTCCCATCTCAACCTTCAAAGAGTTCACACTAGAGAAAGGCCATTTGAGTGTGGGGAATGTAAGAAATTCTTTGGCAAGAAGTCCTACCTCATTATACACCAGAGAGTTCACACTGGGGAAAGGCCATATAAATGCAATGAATGTGGGAAATCATTTAGCCAAAACTCTATGCTCCTTCAACACCAGAAAATCCACACTGGAGAAAGACCTTATGAGTGCAGTGAATGTGGGAAAACTTTCAATCAACGTTCTGCCCTTCATCAGCATCAGAGACTTCACACTGGTTCAAGGCCTTATAAGTGCACTGATTATGGGAAATCCTTTGCTGATAATTCCACCTTCATTAAACACAGGAGAATTCACACTGGAGAAAGGCCTTATGAGTGCAGCAAGTGTGGGAAAGCGTTTTCCCAAAGTTCTTCACTCCTTCGACATCAGAGAGTTCACTGGGAAAAAATCTTACAAGTAAAGAAAATTTGAGAAGCTGGTTAGCCCAAGCTGTTTTTCAAAATCAGAGAACTCACATTGGATCAAAGCCGTGTGAGTGCCATGAGTGTCAGAAATACTTTGCAAAAACTTCAGGTTCATTAAACACAGGAGTGTTCATACTGCAGAAAGGCATTATATTGTAGAAAAGGTTTGAATTCCTTTACCTACAACTCTAGTCTCATAGAATACCATAATGTTCACACTGAATAATAGCCTTGCGGATGTGACTAATGTGGGAAGTTGTTTTTTTAGCCAAAACTCTAGCCTCATGACATACTGGAGAGTTCACAGGCTTCACTCTTATTTCATTGAATACCACAAAGTTCAGAAAAAAGGGTTGTGCAGGGATGAATTATCGGTCAGTATAACACTGTGGAGATCCCTTATGAGGGTGTTGTCTGCCTCTGTTGACCTCATACATGCAATAAACTGCCGGAGTCCATCTCCAGCAGCCAGGGATTCAACCTAAAGGGGTGAGCGGTGTGGGCGAGAAACTGAGGCAGCCTCTCATTTTTCTTGGACTTCCTGTTTATTTCAAGCTTATGATTCTCTTTTATACTTTTACAAAAGCATTAGGTCAGAGGTTTGATATTTTTAGTTCCCATTGACCCAGATTTATTTTTCTCCAAAAATCATTGTTGCCCCTCAAAAGGAGCTCCTTCCTCAGTGATTCTCTTATCAACTTCTTCTTATGTGTCCTTGTGAAAACACTGTAATTCATGCTAATGTATGGGCTGCATACCACATTCCTCAGTTTAATTCTTATCTTTCTAAGTCCTGTTTGCCCCTAGTATCCTAAGCTCACTATTTCTTAGAAATATTTCTTAGAAAGGGCTTCTAGCTAATAGTATCTCTAAAGTCCCTAATTTCTGTAAGCTATAGTAGAATATGCTAACATTTCAGCAATCCTTAAATCTTTAGCTTCTAATTATTTTAATTATTCCTAAGCCCTAAATTCAGCAAACTCCTTTGCCATAAACACTTTTCTCACAAATGGGCTTCAGATAGCAATCCCTCCCATGGCTTCAAGCTGTGGCCTGTGTGCTCACTCTGGAACACTTTTTTGTAAAAGTCCTTGAACAAATGTCACAGATTAACTTTATGAATTATTCTTTGAGCACAGCTGCAGAAGGCTTTATGCCTTCTCATGCTCCTCTCAAAAACAATAAGCACCTTAATATTCTCTTCAGTCAACTCAGCCTAGGGAAGGAAAAAACAAGTCAGAATCACAAAGCCTAACTCCTCCATTCCGGGTCCGTGCCTATGGAACAAAGGGAAGGGGGTTAGGGCCGTGCCTCCATTTTGTCAGCAATGCCTAATGCGGCTCCCGACATCAAACCACTAATATTCCAGGTTTATGGGAGCTTCAGTGCATTTCTTAACCTGCCCAGAGCCCTTGCCAGATTTGTGTCATTGCCAGTTCCATAGCAAAAGCCATTTCACCACTGTTGTGTGGCAGGTGCTCATGATGTACATTTTTGAACCACCCTGAGTCCAAGGAAGAACATTTTGATGTTGTCCCTTTTATGGGAGCCTTCGTGATAAATATGAGCACTCATTCCTTTCTAATTCCTTTGATGGGTTACATCTCTGAGTTGACCAGTTTTTGTCCTAGACTACTCTGCTGGTGACTTGCAAACTGAGCCTACTTTTCTCAGTGTCTGTTGTGGCTCCTGTGATGAGATTTTCCTCCTCTTCCTGCCTCAAGCCTAGGAATAGTCTGCGTCCCATTGTACTGGTTTGTGTGAAAAATGAAGACCTTACTCTTTTTTTTTTTTTTCCAACAGCTCAGATTTTTATTGAATATGTTACTGAAGAGGTTTAGTCAAAAAGACCAAAGCCCATGTCATCATCAGATTCTTCAGATTCTTCTTTCTTTGTTTCTCCTTTCTTCTCCTCAGCTGGGGCAGCAGTGATAGATGGGGCAAGACCTCCTGCTGGTGCAGCACCAGCTGCCATGGCAGGTCCACCAGCCCCCAGGTTGCAGATGAGGCTCCCGATGTTGACAGTGGCCAAAGCCTTTGCAAACAAGCCTGGCCAGAAAGGCTCAACATTTACACTGGCTGCCTTTTAATGAGGGCATTGACTTTATCCTCCATGACCATGCAGAATGAGGGCAGAGTAGATGCAGGTGAGCTCTGAGATTGAGGCCATGGTGAGGGCAAATGCTAGGTGGGGGCTGCCAGGCATGGTGCTAGTGACCGGATGAAGTGAGGGCCTCATCCCAAAATGGCCTTAGCTTCCTCGGAAGAACCAAGCACCTTAGCAGCAGAGGAGGATAAAGCAAGACCTTACTCTAAGTTCCTTCAGTCTTGGGATTTTATTCACTGTGGTGACTTGAAAACAACTGGGTTCTAGCAGCAATCAGGGTTGAAAAGTTTTTTTGTGGAATTGCACACTCTCTGCCTCAGAGGGAACAGTATGCTGTGAATGTACCTCTCTCTAGTTTGTCCTAGTTGCCATTGCTGCTCAGGGCCTCCAAGAAAAGACTGCAGGGACTTGTGGTTCTTATTGGTAGCCTGGATGCATTGGTATTTTGTTGGTTCAGATGTCAGTCTTCAGACGGGCAGTTGTGATACCTTTGCTGCTTCCTAAGGCAAGAAAATTTTCTTGTTCCCAGGGATCGTGGATTGCGTCCAGTTAGTAAGAGAAGTCTGTTCCCTAGGTCCTGCAGTGGAGCCATGTATCCTCATATGTAGAATTCCAGATAGTGGCAGGATAGATTATACAGTCGTACAGACGGGGAATCATCTGTTAAAGGAACACTGAATTTGTAGGGAGGAGGAAAGGCTACCACAAGTTTGTGGAAATGTGTCTATATTGAAGGGGCCTCCACAATATTCCAGCTATTAGCTGTGAAGGATGAGCCAGTGCAGAAATTGTCATGGCATTCAGAACTATGTATCTGGTATAGGGAAGCTGTTGTGAGATGAAAAAATCATCAGTGGTTTTGTAGTGTCTATGTGATTTCACTTCAGATGTGTTGCTGCGCAGGAAAATGAGGATAGTGAGGATGTGCTGTCCCCACTGAATGCAATGTCACCCCTGCATTCCTATTGAATTTTGGGGGGATTTCCTAGCAATTCAGTAGTTAGGGCTTGGCACTTTTACTGCTGAGGGCTCAGGTTCAGTCTCTGCTACAAGCTGCAACCACAAAAAAGTTAAATATTAAAAAAAATTTTTTTTGAAGTTTCTGTTTTTTTCCTAACAAAAAAGATAGTGAAACAGCAAAAACTTATGTTGGAATTTTATTTATTTTTCAGTGATGTGACCTCTCTGGCATAAAAATAATTGTTTTTTTAATGGAGTATTTCATAAACACTTTGTGTACTGTACACAATGCAGTAGCCACATACAGCATATACTTTTAAAGTTTAATCATTAATATTCTTGATCACTTAAAACTTTTTTATTATAGCATGTGCCAATCTATGCTGTACAGCACGGTGACTCAGTTATATGCATATATACGTTCTTTTTAAAAAAATATTCTTTTCTACTATGATTTATCACACAGAGTATTCAATATAGTTCCCTGACCTTGTTTCTTGATTAATTCTTAAATCGAGATACTCAACGTTTTCAAGCCATGATTTGTAGCTCTGAATAAATAGGCTTTGAGTGTTCTCATTTGGTTGGCCATCTTTATTTCCACAAGTGTAAGTAAGTGTAGTCAAAATTCTATGTTATAAATTGATTTGAAATAGTTTTTGACTATGTGATTATACAAGTATTCATTTTATACATTTAGTTTGTTGTATTTCATTTTCCATTTTAGGTTATTGACATTTTAGCAACAAATGGATCTAAGGAGATACCCTTAACTAACATCTTTAAAGGAGGCATTGTTAGTCTAAATTGCATCTGGAAGCCTCATCACACCATATATGGAAAGTGGTCCATTGGTTAATCAGAATTTTCTTTTCCTTGTGAGTAAACAATACTGTAGGAACCACTTAGGGGGACTTCAGTTCAGTCACTCAGTCGTGTCTGACTCTTTGCAGCTCCATGAATTGCAGCACACCAGGCCTCCCTGTCCATCACCAACTCCAGGAGTTCACTCAAACTCATGTCCATCGAGTCAGTGATGCCATCCAGCCATCTCATCCTCTGTCGTCCCCTTCTCCTCCTGCCCCCAATCCCTCCCAGCATCAGAGTCTTTTCCAATGAGTCAACTCTTCGCATGAGGTGGCCAAGGACTGGAGTTTCAGCTTTAGCATCAGTCCTTCCAAAGAACACCCAGGACTGATCTCCTTTAGAATGGACTGGTTGGATTTCCTTGCAGCCCAAGAGACTCTCAAGAGTCTTCTCCGACACCACAGTTCAAAAGTATCAATTCTTCAGCGCTCAGCTTTCTTCACAGTCCAACTCTCACATCCATACATGACCACAGGAAAAACCATAGCCTTGACTAGACGGACCTTTGTTGGCAAAGTAATGTCTCTGCTTTTGAATATGCTATCTAGGTTGGTCATAACTTTCCTTCCAAGAAGTAAGTGTCTTGTAATTTCATGGCTGCAGTCACCATCTGCAGTGGTTTTGGAGCCCAAAAAAATAAGTCTGACACTGTTTCCACTGTTTCCCCATCTGTTTGCCATGAAGTGATGGGACCAGATGCCATGATCTTAATTTTCTGAATGTTGAGCTTTAAGCCAACTTTTTCACTCTCCACTTTCACTTCCATCAAGAGGCTTTTTAGTTCCTCTTCACTTTCTGCCATAAAGGTGGTGTCATCTGCATATCTGAGGTTATTGATATTTCTCCTGGCAATCTTGATTCCAGCTTGTGCTTCTTCCAGCCCAGCGTTTCTCATGATGTACTCTGCATGTAAGTGAAATAAGCAGGGTGACAATATACAGCCTTGATGTACTCCTTTTCCTATTTGGAACCAGTCTGTTGATCCATGTCCAGTTCTAACTGTTGCTTCCTGACCTGCATATAGGTTTCTCAAGAGGCGGGTCAGGTGATCTGGTATTCCCATCTCTCAGAATTTTCCGCAGTTTATTGTGATCCACACAGTCAAAGGCTTTGGCATAGTCAATAAAGCAGAAATAGATATTTTTCTGGAACTCTTGCTTTTTCCATGATCCAGCGGATGTTGGCAATTTGATCTCTGGTTCCTCTGCCTTTTCTAAAACCAGCTTGAACATCTGGGGGACTTAGCTATAGATAATTTATGAATAAGTTAAAGCTTTCTCACTGGTGAAACCACCTAAATCCTGCCCCTTTTGTGTTACTTAAAGGGGCAGGATTTAGGTGGAAGTAGCTCAGTGTCCTGTGTGTGTGTGTGTGTGTGTGTGTGTGTGTGTGTGTGTGTGTGCTGAACCATATGGCTTGCCAGATCTTAGTTCCTTGACCAGGGATCAAACCTGTGCCCCCTACAGTGGAAGCGCAGTCTTAACCACTGGGCCACCAGGGAAATGCCACTCAGTGTCCCCTGAATTTGCAATTTCCACATGGAGGAAACCTTCCATGTACATTCAGCGTGGTTGTGTTCAGATCTCTGGCATTGTCAAAGACTTCCTAAATCCCAGGTTGGAAAAGAAAGTTTATTAGAACATTCATTTCTCTTCTGTGCGCACACAGTCCGGGCAACTTCTGACTGAGACAAGAAAAACAACATTGGTTGGAAAATCTCTTAGACCTTTCCTGAAAAGGATTTGAAGATTAATGAATCTTGTAGACTTTAAAGGTTAAAAATAATACAACCTCCCCCCTTTAAAAAGGTTTTTAAAAGGGCACTAGAAAATGTAAGAAATTATACTAAGCTAGTAAAGGAACGATAAACATTAGGTTCTAATGGTTTGGATGGAGTCAGCACTTCACATTAGTAAACACAATCTTGCTCAAAGTTGTTTTCTCAAAAGTTTAAAAAGTATAATTTTTAATATTTTCCACTTATGGGTTACCAGGTGAGAAGAAACAGGAGACTGTCAGAGCTTTTGCATAATTTGAAGTGTCTTTAAGCATTTGATTTATGTATATAGATATTTATAATTTATATTTTTAAAAGTTTCTACAGTAGCCGTACCAGGATGACTTTTTGAACAAAGAACACTTCATAATTTTAATTTTAAAACAGAAACTACATTTTCTACCATGGAAAAATATTATCACACTATTGTCGTTTATAGAAGACTAAAATTTAGTATCTAAAGATTTGAAATTTATGAATATACTCCACTGGGTTTATGGGTCAGCTAACTTGTTAATATTTCCACAAATAATTGTGTCTGCTCAGTTCAGCATCTTAATGTGAAGTACCCTTCATTCTCTTTCCACCCTTTATCTCAGCTTCCTGAGTGCTCACACCCTTCCACATACTTGTCCTTCTTGTGTACTTTTCTCTCTCTGGAATATTCTTCCCAACACTTGACATTTAGTAAATCACCAAAAAATAATCATTGCAAGCATTAAAAAAAAATATCTTCAGAGAATTTTCCCAGAGACTTTAGGTAAAATTCACTGGAGTGCTGGTGTGGCTGTTTCTCTTTGTCCTGGGCTATGTAAGGGGTGTAAGGACAATGCTTTCTTCCCAGAGAAACAAAATGGACCACAGTTCATCAGATGTTTTACACCTAGTTTGTGCTTATGACGAATGGCATCTGTCATTTCTGTTTTCTTGCCAGAAAAAAACCCACGGACAGAGGAGCCTGGCTTAGTGACTAAACAGCAACAACAACAGAACCTTACATCTTGGGCTTCCCTGGTGGCTCAGTGGTAAAGGATCCTAGCGTGATGCCAGGGACTTGGGTTGGGAAGATCCCCCGGAGAAGGAAATAGCAACCCATTCACTATTCTTGCCTGGGAAATCCCATGGACAGAGGAGCCTGGTGGGCTACATTCCACGAGGTATCAAAAGAGTCAGACACGACTTTGTGACTAAACAACAACTTAGATCTTGCGGTACAAAGACATTATGCAGTAGTTGCAGAATGTGAGCTCAGTAGTTGTGGCACACAGGTTTAGTTGCGCTGAGCCACGTGGAATCTTCCCAGACCAGGGATCGAACCCGTGTCTCCTGCATTGGTAGGTAGATTCTTAACCACTGCTCCACTGGGGAAGTCCCCAAAACCCTTACATTTTAAAAACAATCTGAAGAGTTTATACATTAAAATACATGCTGTCTGGGATTCATTTCAGTTCATTCGCTCAGTCGTGTCTGACTCTTTGTGACTCCATGAACCGCAGCACGCCAGGCCTCCCTATCCATCACCAACTCCTGGAGTTTGCCCAAACTCATGTCCATTGAGTCGGTGATGCCATCCAACCATCTCACGCTCTGTCATCCCCTTTACAGGTGAAATAATATACTAAGGTGCATGGGGTAGATGAAACAAGACTGACCATGAAATAGCAAATAGTGCTGGAATATTGCAAAACACTGCAGCCATTGTCACGTGTCAAAATGGCGTTTGTTTTGTTCTTCTCTTTTTTGAGATTGACAACAGATTCAGAAAGGAACTGAATATATGTGAGGATATGAGGTAATATATATTAAATAGATGAAAGTACTGCTCAATGAATTGGACAGAGTCAGTTCAATTCAGTCACTCAGTTGTGTCTGACTCTTTGGGACCCCCATGGACTACAGCACACCAGGCCTCCCTGTCCATCACCAACTCCTGGAGTTTACCCAAACTCATGTCCATTGAGTCAGTGTTGCCATCCAACCATCTCATCTTCTGTCGTCTCCTTCTCTTCCCGCCTTCAGTCTTTCCCAGCACCAGGGTCTTTTCAAATGAGTCAGCTGTTCACGTTAGGGGGCCAAAGTATTGGAACTTCAGCTTCAACATCAGCCCTTCCAGTGAATATTCAGGACTGATCTCCTTTAGGATGGACTAGTTGGATCTCCTTGCAGTCCAAGGGACTCTCAAGAGTCTTTTCCAGCACCACAGTTCAAAAGCATCAATTCTTCGGTGCTCAGCTTTCTTTACAGTCCAACTCTCACATCCATACGTGATCACTGGGAAAACCATAGTCTTGACTAGACGGACCTTTGTTGGCAAAATAATGTCTGCTTTTGAATATGCTGTCTAGGTTGGTCATAACTTTCCTTCCAAGGAGTAAGCGTCTCTTAATTTCATGGCTGCAGTCATCATCTGCAGTGATTTTGGAGCCCCCCAAAATAAAATCTGCCTCTGTTTCCACTCTTTCCCCATCTGTTTCCCATGAAGGGATGGGACGGGATGCCATGATCTTAGTTTTCTGAACGTTGAGCTTTAAGCCAACTTTTTCACTCTCCTCTTTCATCAAGAGGCTCTTTAGTTCTGCTTCACTTTCTGCCATAAGGGTGGTGTCATCTGCGTATCTGAGGTTGTTTCTCCCAGCAACTATAAAGGCAGAATTTCTGTTGTCTTGGGAATCATTATCAGAGACCTATCTTTGTATTCCTTCCTCAAAGTGGCTCAGCATCCTTTTCCTTATCTACACTCTTGTGTATTTGTCTATATCAAACACAGATGAACAGTGCACTATTGTCTATTAGCTTCAGTTTCCAGTGTCTCCATTCTGTGTCTAAGTGACTCTGCATAGGTCACTTGGGTTTTTTTGTTTGTTTGGACGTGCTGGGATGCTTGTGGGATCTTAGTTCCCTTATCAGAGATTGAACCACGCCTCCTGCCTTGGAAGGGAGGAATCTTAATCACTGGACCGCCTGGGTAGTTCCAGGATGCATTTGGATTGATACATTTGAGAGCATCTGGAAAGGTGCTCTTAGACTCTAGGAACACTCTGAGCTTCGAAGACTTTGAAAAAAAAATGTCTCCAAACACTTGGGTGATCAGTTACAGATAGTAATCCTCAAACATCTGAGTGCATTCTCTTTAAGAAGGAACGCCCCACCTCAGTCTCTGGACTTAGGTTGTTATTTTAGCAAATCTCACAGTGTAGCTTCGACTTTTCTCCTGGACGTCAGGGATAACTCAAACGGGATCTTGGTTCGTGTATCTGTAGGAAATACATTACCCAGGCGGCTGTGCGATGGGTGGCTGCGACGATCAGCCAATTAAGACAAAGCCGCATTTTCCTGTGAGGCAATAATGTCTGGGCGGGACTTCCGGCTGCGACGCTATGAGCGTCATTTTGAAAGTGCTAGAGCTTTTTCCTAATTCAAGCGCTTCGGTTACTCGTGCTGGGAAGCGGGGATGAGACTGAGAAGGTACCCGCTGCAGAGAGGCGGGTGTGAGGCTCGGTGACACCGCCCAGGGTGCGCCGCGCCAAGATCCGGAGGGGCCCCCCGGGCGGGGTACTCCAGCTGCTCCGGGCCCGCTCCGCCCACCGAGTCCGATGGCGGCGGCACTAGGGGACCCGCCTCAGGTAAACGCTGGGCCCCCTGGGCCTTCCCCGCCCTCACCCCACCAGTCACTAAAGCCCCGAGCGTCGAGGGGGTGGGGGGCGCCTGCCCACGTGCCCGGGATCCAGGCCGGTGAGGCCGACTTGGGTGGGGCTCTGTGTCTGACAGTCTGTGAATGCGCGTGGGAGAGAGTGACGGGCGGAGGAGCTGCAGGCGCAGAGATTTGGAGGTGGTACTGACGAGGGACTGCTGCTGCTGCTAAGTCGCTTCAGTCGTGTCCGACTCTGTGCGACCCCATAGACGGAAGCCCATCAGGCTCCTCCGTCCCTCGGATTCTCCAGGCAAGAACACTGGAGTGGGTTGCCATTTCCTTCTCCAGTGCATGAAAGTGAAAAGTGAAAGTGAAGTCGCTCAGTTGTGTCCGACTCTAGCGACCCCATGGACTCCAGCCTACCAGGCTCCTCCGTCCATGGGATTTTCTAGGCAAAAGTACCGGAGTGGGATGCCATTGCCTTCTCCAGACCAGGGACTAAGGTATAGCAATTCTCCATCCTCCTAGCAGTTTCTGCTAGGAGCAAGTTGCAGCTGGGCCAGTGAAGGTTGCAGTGCTGCTGCGAGAAAGGTTGGCCATTTATGGAAATTTCCTGGCAGCCCATTGGTTAGGATTCCGCCTCTCTTGGCCGAGGGCCCCGGTTCAACCTCTGGTTGGGGAACTAAGATCTCACAAGTCCCACCGTGTGGCCAGAAAAAAGAAAAGACCATTTATCTCATAGATAATAGAGGGTTTGAATCGTAAGCGGGAAGTGATTGCATGCAGACCAAAATAGGCTCCCTCTGACTGGCAAGAAAAAAAAACAAAGTAGGAGAGGGAGGAAGGAGACAGGAAGCACAGAGGTATTAATTGTAATAGCCTGGGTGTGTATTGATGGGCCAGAGTGACTACCTTGGATGTGTGAAAAGTGGTTGAATTCTGGATCAATTTTTTGAGAAGGTGTTACTGAAATTGCAAGTCCTTGTGCCCTACACACAGTCAGGCCCATCAATATTAAAACAGAGTTTCGAACAGAGGTTTATTACAGGTTTGTACAATGAGATGGGTGGCTCATGCCCTAAGAGCCCCAAAGTTACTGAAAGCTTTCAGCAAGGCCCTTTAAAAGCAAAAGATGAAGTGTGGGCGTGGTTAGTTTTTGTAAATTTCTCATGTCAGATCCTTTGTTCTTGCGATCAGTTCATGGTCAGGTAAGGATGTTCCTATAAGTCTCTACCAGATGAATGTTATTCTCTGTCCTGACAAGAAAGGGCAAAGTCCCGAGGCACAACTTTAACCCTCCAATGTCTCAGTCCTAGCTAAGAGGAGGCAGATTGCAGTTGGCAGCTCCTTCAAGGCCAGGTCCCCAGACTTGCCCCGTTGTCATCCCTGAGGGAGCCAGGCACCCGACCCAACTGGCCCTCAGTCTCAGTTCAGCCCAGTCACTGAGTCGTATCTGACTCTTTGCGACCCCATGGATTGCAGCATGCCAGGCTTCTCTGTTCATCACCAACTCCCAGAGCTTACTCAAATTCATGTCCATTGAGTCGGTGATGCCATCCAGCCATCTCATCCTCTGTTGTCCCCTTCTCCTCCTGCCTTCAGTCTTTCCAGCATCAGGGTCTTTTCCAATGAGTCAGTTCTTCGCATCAGGTGGCCAAAGCATTGGAGTTTCAGCTTCAGCATCAGTCCTTCCAACGAATATTCAGGACTGATTTCCTTTAGGATTTACTGGTTTGATCTTCTTGTTATCTAAGGGACTCTCAAGAGTCTTCTCCCAACACCACAGTACAAAAGCATCAACTCTTCAGCGCTCAGCTTTCTTTATAATCCAACTCGGGCTCTTCTGACTGCCCAAAGTGGGAAACCAGTTCTCACAGACTGCAAACCATGTAACGGCAACTGCTGTTACATCTCAGAGACAAGGATGGGAGAGAGGTTCACTACTGCCTCACGGCCTGGGCCACGGCTAGTAGAGGGCCTTATGAGGGCGCTGAAGCCCTGCAGGACATAATCCCCAGCCTGTTTCCTGGACTCTCCAGGTGACCCACTGGCCCAAGCCTGGTTGCGCTGGAGGGCCTCCAGAAGAAGGCCTGAATCTGCATCCTGGCTCACTCGGCAACTGATGATCACCACACCACTGACCCTTGACTGAATCACTTCCCTAAAGGTCACTCATTGACAGTTGGTTGCTTGTGGGGAGGGTCCTCTGAGGCACTGACCGGTGGCTGAGCAAGACTTGTTGCCTAGTTACAGAGCGCAAAGTAATGAGGCACAGCCATGGCTGCCTGCTAAGGGCTGTTCTCATCCTGCTCTCATACAAAGGGACAAATAAAATTGTGGGTGTTGTTGGTGATAAGAGACAGGCAATTGTAAGGGATGACTCGGGTTTTGGCCCTAGTAGACAAAGGGGTAGAAGACCCATCAACTGGATGGGGACCTTAGCAGCAGGTTAATTTTCCTTGGAAATATGAGTTTGTTTTGGCTCTCTGAAGAGTCTGAAGTGTTTCCGAGAAGACTGAGTGTAGGCAACGTGGGCAGTTGACTAGGCAGGTCTGGAAAACTGGGGGACATGTTTAGGAATGGAAATTTTCAAAAGTGATGACCATTGTGTGGATACAAGTGGAGCTGTGGATCACATTTAGGAAGGGAATGCAGGTTACAGTGGCCATGGTATTAGTAGGTCAGAAAGACTAGGGTGTGTGCTAAGGAGTAGTACTTTTGCTCAGGGTTTGTAGGGCATTGCAAACCCAAGTGAAGTGAGAAGTGGCCGTGGGACCCGTGTAAGAGACGTCAGCTTGGCAGGCGGCCAAGGCTTCAGTGGGATGAATGGAGTCTGAGATATGGCTGAGGAGACCCAGGAGTAATTGAGACAAGAAGGCAGTAAGGCTGGGGCTGCTTCTCATTTAGTACTATATGGCTTCTCCAGAATGTTGCAATGAACTTTGACAGGGTCTGGGATGTTTTAGTCTTGCTAGCGGATAAGGTTTGGAGCAGATGTCATTTGTGCGTCACTGTGACTGGAGGGGAGATTTTTAGGGCTGGATTTTTTTTACAAAGGTTGAGTGGAGAGAGGCGTGTTGTGGTTGTTGAAAGGGCAAAGCTGGCAGTAAAGAAGTTGAAGAGAGTTATGGGAATGTGAAAATCATATGTGGTTTTAGGGTGGGGAATATTGAAGGAAGGACTGGCAGCAGGTGGCAAGATCTAAGCAGCATGTGTGGCTTAGTCTGGTGTCAGATCCATCAGAGGACTGGGGTTGTAGTGAATCTTCTTTAAATTCTCAAGCATCCTCTGGATGGCAAGCACCAGGTGTGCATGTATGTTCAGGAAGAATTCTGTGGTGTGGTGCAGGGAGATGGCAGTGCTGTGGGAGTGTAACTGTAGAGTCTGAAATTGTGAGAGAAGTGCTACCTACAGAATGATGTGCCCATTGAGAGGAAGTGTGAACTGATGGCCTGTTGAGTATTTACAGGTGAAGCATGAGCTTATCTTTGGCTGTGTCTGGATTCCCATAATTTGGGAGACTCTAGGGGAATTGCTTATTTGGAGGGACAGGACATTGCAGGCCAAACCCAGAGTTTAGATGGCATCTGTGTGCACACAATTCTGGAGAAGCCTTGTAGTACTGCCCCCCGCCCAGTTACTGCTGAGGGCTGAACACAGTGAGTAAAGCACGTGGTGAAGAGAGAGAAGGCATCAGTGGCACCAGTGGAGGATGGGAATGGCATAGGTGTTTGGAGAGATGTGTTGCGGATTCTTAGAGAACGTTCAAGGTTTCATTTGTCCCCTTCACCACAGGGTAGTGTGACGTTTCCAGATGTTGCTGTATACTTCTCCTGGGAGGAATGGAGGCTCCTTGATGAGGCTCAGAGACGCCTGTATCTGGATGTGATGCTGGAGAACTATGCACTTATATCCTCACTGGGTAAGACCTTCAGCCTCCCTACTGACCTGGGCTGGCCTCTGTATCCTGCCTCACGCCCCAGAAGGTGCTCTGTCCTCACATGGTGTAGGCACTGCTTGCTTCCCCAGTGTTCTGGGTAGTTGTGGTTAATAGGGCTGGGGTGTTTGCACTGCCCTTTTTTCTCCCCTACAGCCCTAATACCTGCTATACTGAACTGTCACAGGGAAGGGTTTGTGGTTCATAGTCTTGCAGTAAGGCCTTTGGGTGCAGCTTTCTTCCCCTTTCCCTGAATGGGTCAGTGTGTCCAGATCCATGCGGTTGCCCCTCCTTTAGCTGACAATTCTGTTTCTGCCTGTTTATGGAATTGCAGCCGTTGTCATGGTGACTACTTATGTGAGCATTGGCTACTCTTGATCTCTCTCCTATATAGTTCTTTTTATGATGTTTAGACCTCTTGTTTCCATTTCGTCCTGTCATCCCAACTTTATTGAGATATAACTGATAAAATTGTATGTACCTAATATATATAATGTAATGATTTGATATATATATAATGAAACAATTATCACCATGAAATTTATTAACACACCTATCACCAGACATAACCTTTTTTCTTTTGTGTGTGTGAGAATACTTAGGATTTGTTAGCAAATTTCAATTATACAATACAATATTAATGACTGTAGTCACTATTCTGCACATTTGGTTCTTAGAACTTACTCATAACGAAATGTTCTTGACCATCTCCCCGTTTTTCTAGCTCTCAATATTTGGCATTCTACTTTATGCTTCTCTAAGTTTGACTTTTAAAGATTCTATATTTAATAAACTGTTTGTTCTTCTCTCTGTGGCTTGTTTCATTTAGCATAATGTCCTCTAGGCCCATGCTTGTTGCAAGTGGCAGTTTTTCCTTTTTCTTGTCTGAATATTCCTGCACACATAATCATGGGAAAGTTGGTACATGTTTGTGTGTGTACCATATTTTATCACTTCATCCAGTAATGAACACTTTAAAATGTTTCTGTATCTTGGCTCTTTTGAATAATCCTGCAATGAATATGCACATGCACCTGTTTCATGAAGATACTGGTTTTGTTCCTTGGGATATATACCCAGAAGTTGGTGTGTTTGATAATATGGTAGTTCTGCTTTCAATATTTTGATGAATATTTGTGGTATTTTCCATGACTACGTTAATGTACATTCTTTGCAGCCATGTGCAATGGTTCCCTTTTCTGTGTGTCCTTGCTAGCATGTTACCCCTCATTTTAAAAAGAAATTATTTTTGGCTGCACTGAGTTTTTGTTGCTGTGTGTGAGGTTTCTCTAGTTGAGATCAGTGGGGGCTACTCTAGTTGTGATGCATGGGCTTCTTTTTTTTTTTTAATTGGCGGCTAATTATTTTTACAATATTGTAGTGGGTTTTGCCATACATTGACATGAATCAGCCATGGGTGTACATGTGTTCCCCATCCTGAACCCCCCTCCCACCTCCCTCCCCATCCCATCCCTCAGGGTCATCCCAGTACACCAGCCATGAGCACCCTGTCTCATGCATCAAACCTGGACTGGCGATCTGTTTCACATATAATATACATGTTTCAATGCTATTCTCTCAAATCATCCTACCCTCGCCTTCTCCCATGGAGTCCAGCAGTCTGTTCTTTACATCTGTGTCTCTTTTGCTGTCTCGCATATAGGGTCATCGTTACCATCTTTCTAAACTCCATATATATGTGTTAATATACTGTATTGGTGTTTTTCTTTGTGACTTACTTCACTCTGTATAATAGACTCCAGTTTCATCCACCTCATTGGAACTGAGTCAAAGATGCATAGGCTTCTGATTGCAGTGTCTTCTGCTGTGGAGCACAGGCTCTAGGGCAAGTGGGCTTCACTAGTGGTGGCGCATGGGCTCAGTCACCCTTCAGCATATGGAATCTTTCTGCACCAGGGATCAAACTTGTGTCCCATGCATTGGCAGTTGGGTTCTTAACCACTGGACTACCCTGTGCGGGGGTGGGGGAGGGGTGGTTAAATTTTTTTAAAGATTCGTTTATTTTTGGCTGTGCTGAGTCTTCATTACTGCATTTGGACTCTCTCTAGTTGTAGCAAGCAGGTCAACTTAGTTCCTTGACCAGGGATTGAACCAGGGTCATTGCAGTGAAAGCGCTGAGTCCTAACCATCAGATCTCTAGGGAATTCCCCTAGCTTTGTTTTCTTGAGGTTTTTTGTTTATTTTATAATAATCCTTTGACTACTTGCTAAGTTTTGTGGTTTTATATATAAATTGTCAGATTTTTTGTTCTATTTCTGTGAAAAATGTCCTTGGGATTTCGATTGAGATTGCATTCAATCTGTAGATTGCTTTAGGTGGTATGGACATTTTATTTTATTTTTTTTCAAGTTGTTTTTTTTTTAATTTAAATTTAATACTGTTAATTCATCCAGTCAGTGAGCACGTAATTTCTTTCCATTTGTATCTTTTTCAATCTTTCAACAATGTCTTATAGTTTTTCATGTATAGGTCTTCATCCTTCTTGGTTAAATATTCCTAGGTATTTTATTCTTTTTGTTGGAATTATAAATGGCATTGTTTTAATTTTTTGCTAGCTCACTGTTCAAGTTTAGAAATTGAACTGCTTTTTGTATGTTGATTTTGTACCCTGCAACTTTGTTGGTTATTTCTAATAGATTATTGGTGGAGTCCTTCGAGTTTTCTATGTGTAAAACCATGATATCTGCAAATAGTGAAAGTTTTACTTCTGCCTTTCCATTTTGGATGCGTTTTTTTTTTTCCTTTTTTTTTTTTTCCCCCTTGCCTGACTGCTCTTTGCTAGGACTTTCGATATTACATCGAATAAGAGTGGAGATCGTGGACATCCTTTTCTTGTTCCTGATTTTAGAGGGATAGCTTTTGACATTTCACCATTGAGCTTGATGTCAGCTGAAGGATTTTCCATCTATGGCTTTTATTATGTTGAGGTATGTTCCTTCTTTACCCACTTAATTCAGAGTTAATATTTTGTTCAGGATTTTTGCATCTGTGTTTATCAGAGATGCTGTCCTATAATTTTGTCTGTGTTGTCTTCATCTGGTTTTGGTATATCTGGTGATGTTGCCATTGTAAAATGAGCTAGGAAGCATTCCTTTCGCCAATATTTTGAAAGAGTTTGAAAAGGGTAGGTATTTAATCTTTTTTGAATGTTTGGTAAAAGTCACCTGTGAAGCCAGGATTTTTATTTCCCTATATATGCCTACAGTAAGCAGTTATTGCTCTAAATTTCCCTCTTTGAACTGCTAAGGTATTTTTTGGTTTCTTCTGAGATCCATTATTTTTTCATGATTCTGTTGTTTAATTTCCACATATTTGTGAATTTTCCCAGTTTCCTCCTTGTTACTGATTTTTTGCTTCAATCCATTGTGGTCAGCAAAGATACTTTATATTATTTCAATCTGCTTAAATTTGTTAGACCTGGTTTTATAACCTATAGCATATGATCTGCTCTGGGCAGTGTTCTGTATGCAGTTGAGGAGAATGTATATTCTGCTGCAGTTGGACATTATATTTTGTATATGTCCATTTGATCTAAAGTATATTTTCAAGTGCAAAGTTTTTTTACTGAATTTCTGTCTGGATGATCTACCTATTGTTGAAAGGAGAATATTGAAGCCTCTAGCTCTTTTTTTTTTCCCTCCCTAATTTTATTTATTTGTTTGACTGTGTCAGGTCTTAGTTGCAGTACACAGGATCTTTTTTGTTTCATCACTTGAAATCTTTTGTTGAGGTACATGGACTCCCTAGTTGTGGCGCATGGGCTTCAGTATTCACAGCACACAGGCCCTCCACTGTGGTGAGCTGGCTCTGGAACTCATGGGCTCAGAAATTGTAGCATGCCAGCTTAGTAGCTCTGTAGCATGTGAGATCTTAATTACCTTACTAGGGATCAAACCCCTGTCCCCTGCATGGCAAGGTAAATTCCTAACCACCAGACCACCAGGAAAGTTCTATGACATCCCTTGTTATTGGGTTGTTATTCCTGCTTTTAGATTGGTTAACATTTGATGCATACATTTTCATGCTACGATGTTCAATGCATATACACTGACTATTGTTATAGACCCTTGATTAACTCTTTTATCATTATATCATGATACCATATCATTTGTCTTTTGTGGCAGTTTTTCACTTAATGTTTGTTTTGTCTGAAGCTATACAGTATTTATGCTGACTTCCAGTTTTCCATTTGAATGGAGTATCTTTATGTTGCCTTCATTTTGAGCTCTGTGTGTCCTTAGTACTGATGTGTGAGTCTTTTTTTGACAACATAAAATTCGGTCTAATTTGATTGCTGTTTTTGTTTTAAGATTTTGATGTGGACTATTTTTAAAGTCTTTATAGAATTTGTTACAGTATTGTTTCTGTTTTCTGTTTTGGTTTTTTGACAGAGGCATGTGGGATATTAGCTCCCCTACCAGGGATTGAACCCACACTCCCTGTATTGGAAGGTGAAGTTTTAACCACTGGATCTCCAGGGAAATCGTGGCCACTGTTTATTGTTTTCTGGCTGTTTTGTTGTTGATGCAGATGCAAATTTGTGATGAGCTTGACCCTTCCCTGTAGTCAATATGTACTTCACCTGCATTTCTTTCTGTTCAGGTTGCTGCTGTGGAACAGAGAATGCAGAGGCACCTTCTGAACGGATCACTTCTCTACAAGTGTCACAGGCTAGGACTCCGAAGGCAGCTTTGTCTACTCAGAAGATGAACCCTTGTGAGATTTGTGGTCCAGTTTTCCGCTTGGCTGAGCACCATGAAACACAACACATCCAGAAACTGTTGAGGTGTGGAGCATGTGTGAAACACTTCTGTTTTAGTGCAAACTTTCAGCAGCACCCGGAGCAGCACATGGGAGAGAAAACCCTCAGAAGCAGCGTGGACAAGGCCTCGTTTGTGAAGAGCTGCAGCTTCCATGTGTCACAGAAGCCATTTACCTGCAGGGATTTTGAAAAGGACTTCCTGACCATCATGGTTCACCTGCAGCAACAAGCTGTGAAGAAGCCAAACATAGTCACCCAGTGCGAGTCAACCTCAAATGTCAGGAAAAGTCATCACACATGGGAAGAATGCAAGAAAGCCCTTAGTCCCCCACGTACATTTGTTCAGGACGAGGGTGTCCGCACTGGCAGACCTTGTTTTGTGTGCAGTGAATGTGGGAAAGCATTCAGGTACAAATCCTCATTTGTTGTGCACCAGAGAGTCCACGCTGGAGAATGGATTCATGTGTGTGGTGAATCTGGAAAATCCTTCAGGCAAAGCTCATCCCTGTGTCAACATCAAAGCATTCAGACTGGGGCAATGCAGTACAAGTGCAGCAAATGTGGGAAATTCTTAAGCCACAAATCTGTCCTCATTTCTCCCCACACATGGCACAGTGGAGAAAACAGTTATGTTTGTAGTGAATGTTCGAAATCTTTTACCTCTAGCTCAGCCCTCACTTACCATCAGAGATCTCACACAGGAGAAAGGCCTTATGAGTGTAGTGACTGTGAGAAATCTTTTGTCTCTAGGCCTGCCCTCAGGTATCATCAGAGATCTCACACAGGAGAACGGCCTTATGCATGCAGTCAATGTGGGAAGACTTTTACCACTAGCTCTAACCTCCATTATCATCAAAGAGTTCACACTGGAGAAAGGCCTTATGAATGTAGTGAATGTGGAAAATCTTTTAACAATAGGTGGGTTCTCATTCAACATCAGAGAGTTCACACAGGAGAAAGGCCTTATGAGTGTACTGAGTGTGGGAAATTGTTTAAGTATGGATCCCAATTGAATCAACACCAGAAAGCCCACACTGGTGAAAAGCCTTTTAAGTGCACTGAATGTGGGAAGTCTTTTAACAATAGGTGGACACTCATTCAACACTGGAGAGTCCACACCGGAGAAAGGCCTTTTGAGTGCAGTGAATGTGGGAAGTCCTTTAATCGAAGAAATAACCTCATCTTACACCAGCGAATTCACACAGGAGAAAGGCCTTATGTGTGCAATGAATGTGGGAAATCTTTTACCTTTAGCTCCAGCCTTCGTTATCATCAGAGAGCTCACACTGGAGAAAGACCCTATGAGTGCAGTGAATGTGGGAAATCTTTTATCTCTAGGTCTGACCTCCATTATCATCAAAGAGTTCATTCTGGAGAAAGACCATATGAGTGTAGTGAATGTGGGAAATCCTTTATCCAAAGAAATAACCTCATAATACACCAGAGAATTCACACAGGAGAAAGGCCTTATGAGTGCAGTGAATGTGGTAAATCTTTTACTTGTAGTTCCACTCTCCATTATCATCAGAGAGTTCACACTGGAGAAAGACCTTACGTGTGCAGTGAATGCGGAAAATCTTTTATTACCACATCCAAATTGCGTTGTCATCAGAAAGGTCATATTGGAGAAAGGCCTTAAGAGTGCACTGAATGTGGAATATCTTTTGTAGGAAAAATCTAACCCCTTTCAACATCAGAGTTCACACAAAGGCATAGATAGGCAGGAAATGTGGTTTCAGCATTCAGTTTATGGGCACTGGAGGAAACTTTCTGAGGAGCCAATCTGTCTTAATTGACTTTCATCCATCTGTGCATAAACAGTGAGAGAAGCCCTGGTTATGTGTGAAGCCTGTGTGACTGTGTTGCACTCTCCAACCTATCCAGAGTTCTTGCCACATTTATGTCACTGCCATCTCTGTTCAGTTAAGTTGCTCAGTCATGTCCGACTCTTTGCGACCCCATGAATTGCAGCACACCAGGCCTCCCTGTCCATTACCAACTCCTGAAGTCCACCCAAACCCATGTCCATTGAGTCGGTGATGCCATCCAGCCATCTCATCCTCTGTCGTCCCCTTCTCCTCCTGCCCTGATCCTCCCAGCATCAGAGTCTTTTCCAATGAGTCAACTCTTTGCACGAGGTGGCCAAAGTGTTGGAGTTTCAGCTTTAGCATTATTCCTTCCAAAGAACACCCAGGACTGATCTCCTTTAGAATGGACTGGTTGGATTTCCTTGCAGCCCAAGGGACTCTCAAGAGTCTTCTCCAACACCACAGTTCAAAAGCATCAATTCTTCGGCGCTCAGCTTTCTTCACAGTCCAACTCTCACATCCATACATGACCACAGGAAAAACCATAGCCTTGACTAGATGGACCTTTGTTGGCAAAGTAATGTCTCTGCTTTTGAATATGCTGTCTAGGTTGGTCATAACTTTCCTTCCAAGGAGTAAGCATCTTGTAATTTCATGGCTGCAGTCACCATCTGCAGTGATTTTGGAGCCCAAAAAAATAAAGTCTGACACTGTTTCCACTGTTTCCCCATCTATTTGCCATGAAGTGATGGGACCAGATGCCATCATCTTAATTTTCTGAATGTTGAGCTTTAGGCCAACTTTTTCACTCTCTTCTTTCACTTTCATGAAGAGGCTTTTTAGTTCCTCTTCACTTTCTGCCATAAGGGTGGTGTCATCTGCATATCTGACGTTATTGATATTTCTCCCAGCAATCTTGATTCCAGCGTGTGCTTCTTCCAGCCCAGTGTTTCTCATGATGTCCTCTGCATATAGGTTAAATAAGCAGGGTGACAATATACAGCCTTGACGTACTCCTTTTCCTATTTGGAACCAGTCTGTTGTTCCATGTCCAGTTCTAACTGTTGCTTCCTGACCTACATATAGGTTTCTCAACAGGCAGGTCGGGTGGTCTGATATTCCCATCTCTTTCAGAATTTTCCACAGTTTATTGTGATCCACACAGTCAAAGGCTTTGGCATAGTCAATAAAGCAGAAATAGATATTTTTCTGGAATTCTCTTCCTTTTTTCATGATCCAGCGGATGTTGGCAATTTGATCTCTGGTTTCTCTGCCTTTTCTAAAACCAGCTTGAACATCTAGAAGTTCACAGTTCACATATTGCTGAAGCCTGGCTTGGAGAATTTTGAGCATTACTTTACTAGCATGTGTGATGAGTGCAATTGTGTGGTAGTTTGAGCATTCTTTGGCATTGCCTTTCTTTGGGATTGGAATGAAAACTGACCTTTTCCAGTCCTGTGGCCACTGCTGAGTTTTCCAAATTTGCTGGCATATTGAGTGCAGCACTTTCACAGCATCATCTTTCAGGATTTGAAATAGCTCAACTGGAATTCCATCACCTCCACTAGGTTTGTTTGTAGTGATGCTTTCTAAGGCCCACTTGACTTCCCATTCCAGGATGTCTGGCTCTAGGTGAGTGATCACACCATCATGATTATCTTGGTCGTGAAGATATTTTTTGTACAATTCTTCTGTGTATTCTTGCACCTTAATATCTTCTGCTTCTGTTAGGTCCATACCATTTCTGTCCTTTATCAAGCCCATCTTTGCATGAAATGTTCCCTTGGTATCTCTAATTTTC
The DNA here is from genome assembly GCF_029378745.1 of Bos indicus. Classification (NCBI taxonomy): domain Eukaryota; kingdom Metazoa; phylum Chordata; class Mammalia; order Artiodactyla; family Bovidae; genus Bos; species Bos indicus. The sequence goes on from NC_091777.1 coordinate 66,384,323, forward strand.
TTGAAGAGATCTCTAGTCTTTCCCATTCTGTTGTTTTCCTCTATTTCTTTGCATTGATCACTGAGGAAGGCTTTCTTATCTCTTCTTGCTATTCTTTGGAACTCTGCATTCAGATGTTTATATCTTTCCTTTTCTCCTTTGCTTTTCGCTTCTTTTCTTTTCACAGCTATTTGTAAGGTGTCCCCAGACAGCCATTTTGCTTTTTTGCATTTCTTTTCCATGGGGATGGTCTTGATCCCTGTCTCCTGTACAGTGTCACGAACCTCCGTCCATAGTTCATAAGGCAGTCTTACCTATCAGATCTAGTCCCTTAAATCTGTTTCTCACTTCCACTGTATAATAATAAGGGGTTTTATTTAGGTCATACCTGAATGGTCTAGTGGTTTTCCCTACTTTCTTCAATTTAAGCCATCTCTGTGGTCAAGGCCATCTCACACCTACCACCTCGCAGTCCACATAGTGTGCTCAGGGAAATTGAACTCTGTCCTCCCATGTATTGGCCAAATCAGGAGTTACCTGAGCCCTAGGGGGTCTTTCTGTCCTCTACAGTGTTGGGCATAGACCTAACCCAACACTGATCCATAGAACGTCATTTGAGTTTGCTGGTACTGCTCCAAAAAAGACAACAGTTTTAAGGGACATGTTGGTGTCATGTGATACTTGTGATGAGTATGTCCAGCTTGCAAGTCATGGACTCCAGAGCTCAGCTACACATTGCTTTGAACAGTAACTAAAGGCCTTACCGTTGAAGTCTTCCTTAATCTTGACAGTTCTGTTCCTGTGTAGGGTAGTTTAGAAACTAGTACAGATTTCTAGTCTACAGGCAGGAAGGAGGGGAGAAATTTTTATGGATCTTACATGCTGTACCTGAGGAGGGGCAGCATCATGGCAGGAAGTAACTTTGTGGTTTTGACCAAATTTGCATTACTGCCCAGAGCCTCCTAGGAAAGACTGAAGGACTTTCTCTTCATTTGGAGCCTGTATGCTGTATTTTTTATGAGTCTCAGATGACTCTTAAGGAAGGGGAGTGGTTCTGAGAACCACATCATTTTTTTCTCTTACTTGGAGTTAAGATCACAGAGATTCCCACCACTGTTGTCAGAATGTCTTCCCGAGGTCTACAAAGATCCACATTCCTTGATGGCCACAATCCGCTGGTTGTCATTGGTTGTAAGAGAACCCTGATAGATACAGAACAGTTGTAAGGGGAACCATAATAAGTATGGAAACTCTGGTATATAGTGTAGAAGACTGCAGCCAATTAGATGAAATGTACCTCTTCTAAAAATGTAGCTAGAGGGAATTCCCTGGTGGCCCAGTGGTTAGGACTTACACGATTTCACTGCCAAGGGCCCTGGTTCAATCCCTGGTTGGGGAACTAAAATCCCTTAAACCTCAAAGTGTCGCCAAAATAAAGCAAAAGTGTAGCCAGCAATGTTTCTGTGACTCTGCAAGATCACAGATCCTGCAAACCTCAGGACTTGTGGGCACGCCTGTCTTATGTAGCTAAGGATGCTGTCAGGGAAATTAGTCAGGCTTTGAGGATTGCTGTAGCCTCTCAGTGATGTTCACCTCAAGGCCCTTACCATGCAGGGAGGAAAAAAGGGAAGAGGTTTCATATTCCGAGGATGTGGCTCTTGGCTAGTGTGGCACTCCTCCTGATGGATAGAGATGTTCGTAGCTCCCTGTATTTGCTGCTACTCAGACAAGACTGGCCTTCCAGAGGGCATAAGGAGAAAGGTGCTGGAGTCAGTACAGGGCTTCTTAGCCTGTTTTCCGTAAAGAGTGGGACATGGGCTTTTTATTGTGTTTTTTTTCTTGAGCCAGTTTTTAAAGCTTTATAAGGATACAATTTTCATGTAATTAACAGCTTATAAGTAAAATACACAGTTTTACAAATTTTGACCAATGTACAGACCTCTGAAAACATCATCCTACTCTTGATAATGACCAGATCTGTCATGGTGTATTTACCTCATGTCTTTTTATCATCTCTTCTTGCTTTCCCACCTCTCCAGGTAACCGTTTACTCTCCCTTATAATAGATAACCTTTGCATTTTCTTATGTCATGGGACTAAGCTGTTCTTTTTTTTTTTTTTCCTGGTTTTGTTTGTTTTGTAATTACTTTGAGATATGGGTATCTCTTTTTTTCCCTGAGTAATATTCTTATCTTTGGATATGCCACTGTTGATTTACTTATCCATCTCTTTATGGTTCTTCAGGTTATTTCTAGGCTGTGACTATTGGAAGTAAACCTGTTACAAACATTTGTGTTAGTTTACATGGATGTGTGTTTCTTTGATTTTGTGTCAGTACTTAAACTGGGATGTCTGAGTTACAGGATAGATCTAAAATGATTGTACTTTTTTTTTTGGCATATTAACTAACAGTATGCTTCTTCTACATCCCTGCTAATGCTTGATATGATTTATAGCAGCCCTTTTTAAAAACTAAATAGTGCTATCTCGAGGCTTCCCCAGTGGCCTAGTGGTAAAGAATCCACCTGCAATTCAGGAGACACGAGTTTGATCCCTAGGTTGGGAGGATCCCCTGGAGGAGGAAATGGCAACCCATGCCAGTATTCTTGCCTAGAGAATCCCATGGACAATGGAGATTGGTGGGCTGCAGTCCAGTGGTCACAAAGAGTTGGACATGACTGAGTGACTGAGCATGCACATACAGAGTGCTATCTCAGTGTGACTTTAATTGCATTTTTTAATGATTTGTGGTTTTGAGCACTTTGCAAGTCTTTGCCACCTGTATATCTGTTTCTGTGCTGTTTCACTTCTTATTTGCTATTTTTTAATATGCATTATGACAGTTTCCCAATTCATTTACAAATAAGACACTGAAACAGCAAAGACATGTGGAATTTTACTCTTTCTTAAATGAGTAACATTTGCCATATGGAATCATTGTTTTTAATACAGGTAGGATATTTCCTCATTTTTCTTCAAATTTTCTGAGTTATGCACAATGTCATGACCACACCCCACACATATTTAAGGTCAGTCTGCCTTATAAACATGACCTCCATTACTTAAACCCAGGTATTCAATAATACAACAAATGTAGTCTTACTTTATAGTGTTTCCCAATCACCACTAATTTGGAATGTGGTCAGAGAAGGAGCTGAAACTTTCTTTGTGTGTATATGTGTTTGTATTTGGCTGTGCCATGTGGCCTGTGGGATCTTAGTTTCCTAACCAGGGATGGAACCCGCACCCCCTGCATGGAAGCATAGAGTCTTTTATTTTTTTGAACTTTCTATTTTGTAGTAGAGTATAGCTGATTAAGAATGTTGTGATAGTTTCATGTGAACAGTGAAGGGACTCAGCCATACAGTATACATGTATCCATGCTCCCCCAAACTCCCCTCCCATCCAGGCTGCCATATGACATTGAGCAGAGTTCCTTGTGCTATCGAGTAGGGCCTAACTGTCCTGGGAGTGTGAAGCCACTGGACTGCCAGGGAAGTCCTGTGGAGCTGAAAAATTCTACCCAAGTTCCACCAGGCTTTTGGTGGAAAACTGCACCTGTGCAGGAGGAGACTTTACAAGGCAGGCAGGCAACAGCTCAGGGCACCATGACCTGACTGAGGCTCAGAGGCCTCAAAGACATAACTTACTGACCAGAGGGTAGGCGTGTCCCTGAACACACTGGAGCATCCCTGGACACCCTCACTGGCCTGACCTTTTTAGCGTCAGGGTATCTGAGTGGTCATGCTATTCTGAGTTGCCCCGTCTGACTCACTGGTTACTTTGCAAGGGCTTCTTACACCAAACTCTCCAAAACTCTTTCTCTCTCCCTTTCTGTAACTGTTGACTATTTGCAACTGCTTTTACCTTCTGTGGATCTCACCACGTTTGGCTGCTTTTCCAGACACTTGGACTTCAGGGCCACTACTCACTCCTGGTTGGGGCAGGGTCTCAAGAACTGGGGTGGGAGTGTACAGGGCAGGGGCCTGGGGCATGCACTCTTCGCTCTATACCTTAGGAGGGACATGTATCAAGTCTGTGGGGACACCTGTGATCTCAGGTTGTATCTCAGGAGGAGGAATACGGGTACAGTGGTGATGGAGGAGCACAGTAGAGAGTGCCAGATCCAAAATGTCAGTTGGGGAGGCTGGGATGGTACAGGGGCCGCAGGAGACGCCTAGCATGTGTCTGCCCATTGTGGAGAGGCACAAAGGACCCTCTGCGCTGAATCCTTGCTTCTCCCTCTAAAATCACCAAAGGCTAGGCCCTGCCCAGAGTTCCTGGCAGATCTGCCCCTGGAGGCTTCTGAGGGAGGCAGCGCAGTTCATGGGGATCCACAGGCTCTCCAACTTAGCCAGTAGTACCCCACCATCCGTCACTCATGCATCTAGTGGTGGTTCAGTCGCCCAGTTGTGTCCAGCTCTTTGCAACTCTATGGGCTGCGGCTTGCCAGGGTTCCCTGTCCTTCCCTTGTCCTGTCAGAGAAACCCGTGTCCATAATTTTGGTGCACCCTGGTAACAGCATGCACAAGTTGGGATTCTGCCTCTGAAGTGAAAAGGCAGGATTCAGCCTCTGAGTCAAAAATCTCATTTTTGGCCTCTGGAGCCAACTAGGGACTCACTAAGTGATTGGATTATCTAGGATAAATCATATTGTATATTGGTGCTTCCCAGGTGGTGGCGCTAGTGGTAAAGAATCCACCTGCCAATGCAGGTGGTTTGAACCCTGAGACAAGAGTTCGATCCCTGGATCAGGAAGATCCCCTGGAGAAGGGCATGGCTACCCAGTCCAGTATTCTTGCCTGGAGAATGCCATGGACAGAGGAGTCTGGCGGGTTACAGTCCACGGGGTCGCAGAGCCGGACATGACTGAAGCGAATGAGCACACACATATGAGCTGGCTGTTTCATGGAGTCTGAAATAGTATCTTTTCGCCAACAAGCAAAGCCTCTCCCTCCTTTGAGGTATAAGAACCACTGTCCAGCGTTCCTCCTTCGAAGAAGGCAATGGCACCCAACTCCAGTACTTTTGCCTGGAAAATCCCATGGATGGAGGAGCCTGGTGGGCTGCAGTCCGTGGCGTCGCGCAGAGTCGCACACGACTGAGCGACTTCCCTTTCACTTTTCACTTTCATGCAATGGAGAAGGAAATGGCAACCCACTCCAGTGTTCTTGGCTGGAGAATCCCAGGGACGGGGGAGCCTGGTGGGCTGCCGTCTATGGGGTCGCACAGAGTCGGACACGACTGAAGCGCCTTAGCAGCAGCAGCAGTCCAGCGTTCCTCCCTAGTCCGTTTCGCTTACGTGTGTGCTCAGTCGCCTCCGACTCTTCGCGACTCCTTGGACTGTAGTCCGCGCCAGGCCCCTCTGTACATGGGATTTCCCAGGCAAGAATAACTGGAGTGGGTTGCCCTTTCCGTCTCCAGGGGATCTTCCCGACCCAGGGATCGAAGCCTGCACTGGTTGGCCGATTGTTTACCACTGTGCCACCTGGGAGTGGATGCCACGGTCCCTCAGGGGGTTGCAAAACCAATGCTCCAGATGAACAATAACTCCGTTCACTGCGCCTCTAGAGCGAGAAACCCAGAAGAGGGCATGCCGAGAAGCTTCCATTAAGAGGCAAAGACCAATCAGAGCGAGGGATTCCTGCGCCAGCGTCTCGCTTTGGGGAGGGACTTCCGGCGTCGTCGTTGGGGCAGTGATTTTTTCGCGCCTGTTGGGTCCTTTCCGGCTGCAGACCGTTGTGTCGGGATCTAGGTCGCCGCACCAAGAGGGTCCGAGAGGAGAGCCTGTACCCGCTGCACAGAGCCAGATCTGAGACTCGGCGACGCCGCCCGGGGTGACCCGCTCTAGGCCCAGGAGAGGCCCTGCTGTGCCCGAGTTCTCAGGCCGCTTCCGGACCCGCTCCGGCCAGAGTCCGATGGCGGCGGCGGCGCTGAGGGACCCGCCTCAGGTAAACGCTCGATCTCCGGGCCTGCACCGCCCTCACCCCACCAGACACTAAAGCTCCGAGCGCGAGGCTCCAGCTCAAGCGCCCGCAGCCGCGGGATCTAGGACGGTGGGGCGGTCGTGGGTGGGGCCCTGTGTCTGACAGTGTGATGGCTCGTGGGAGAGGGTGGCAGGCGGAGGGACCCCCAGGCGCAGAGGCTTGGAGGTCGGACTGAGGCAGGAGGATGGGGAAACCTGGGTCCGTCTTATATGTGCAGTAAACAAGAGTGTGAGGTGAAATCAGGCCTGGCCTGGCAGAGAGAGGTTGTTCCTTTATTCTGAGGGACTTGGGAACCATGGAGAGTTTTGAATGGACAAGGAACACTGTCAGGGCTTTAAAAGTTTTCAAAAACCTACTCCGAGAAGGAACGTACTGGAATGGGGTGACAGAGAAAGGCACAGGAAGTTGAGTCTTCGTCTAAGGTCTCAGGGTCTGATAAGAGGCAGCACTGAGGACTGAAGCGCAGAGGTTAGTTAGGTTGACGTCACTAGGTTCCAGTGCCAGGTGGGGATACAGGCGAGCTGATACACATTGAGCCCAGCCATGGTTGCCTTCCTTTCCCCCCAGGTCCTGAAGGTTGAAAAGGCACATATGGAACCTACCTAAAGCAGGAGAGGATGTCCCAGCCCCTCTCTGGTTCTGGGTGGCTAATACTGAAACAAAGTTCAGAGGGAAAGTAGGCAGTGCTTCAAAACAGCATTCAGGACTTCTCTGGGTGTGGGAGCCCTCAGAGTTCTGGGATAATACTAGATCATGTTTGATTTTGTTAAGCATGCTCTGGATGTCATATTCCAGGTACATAGGTGAGTCCACAGAGATGCCTGTGATGTGGGGCAGGGTGGTGGGAGAGCTGCGAGAGTGCAACTGTGGGGTCTGAAGATGTGAAGGAGTTTTGGTCAGCTGATGTGCACATCAAGAGGAAGTGCGAATTGAGGGCCCACAGGCCCTGGTGCTGGGGACTTAAGGGTAACAATGAGACCATGTTTGGCTGTGTCTTAGAGGCACAATGTGGGAGTCCTCAGGGGAATTACCTGGTGGGAGGGATGGGGCCCTATATGCCAGGCCCAGAGTTTAGGTGGAGTTTATCCCTCCTGGGCACCGCCTTTTGTGGCTGAGGGCTCAACAGTGATTAACGGGACAGTGAAGAGACATCAGGCATCACTGGCACCAGACCCTGAGTGGACGAACTATGGGGGAAGATGACTGGAATAGATGTGTGAGATGGATTGTGGGTTTTCAGAGAGAGAATGTTTATGGTTTCAGCTATCTCATTCATGACAGGGTGGTGTGACCTTTGAGGACGTTGCCCTGTCCTTTAGTTGGAAGGAATGGAAGCTCCTTGATGCGGCTCAGAGACGCCTGTACCATGATGTGATGGTGGAGAACTATGCACTTATATCCTCACTGGGTAAGACTGTCACCCTCCCCAGAGTGACCTGGGCTAGGCTCTGGATCTTGCCTCACCCTCCTTTCCTCAAGGGGTGCTCTGTTCAAACACATGCACCTTGGGCACTGTTTGTTTCCTCGGCTTTCTGGTTAGTTGTTTTGATAGGTAGGGCTGGGTTGTTTGCACTGCCCTTGTCTCGCCTTGTAGCCCCAATTATTATTTCCAAAAAGAAGGAAATAATATTACTGTTTTCCTTTACAGGGTCATTGTAAGAATTAAATGAGATACTGATATATTATTGAAATATCTATATATATATATGAAATACATATAGTATTGAAACTATTTCAATACTAATAATTGAATAAGCATAGGGATTTCTGTACTCAACCCTCATATGGATATATTTGAAGTCAGCAATCTCGCAGTGAGGCTAATGGATTGCATCTTCCTTCCCTTTCACCTGACCAGGTGGTGTATCCAGATCCATGGCGCTTCTGTGTCCCTGGTTTTGTTCCCTTTTATTATCTCACATTTCCTCATGTCTCTGTATGCCAAGAGTTGAAGGCATTGTCATGGTCATAACCTGGATCATGGGCTGTTTTTCAAGGATATCCTTTATGGTTCTGTCTGTAGTGTTTAGATCTCTTTTTTGCTTTTCTCTTATTGCGTTATAATTAACAGTACTGTATACATTTAAAGTGTACAGGGAGTTCCCTGATGGTCCTGTTATTAGGATTAGTTCTTTCATTCCTGTGACCTGGGTTCAATTCCTGTTTGGGGAACTAAGATCCCACAAACCTTGAGGTGGTGAACTCTGGGGGAGGATGACTGGAATAGATGTGAAGATGTGAACTGAATTGTGGGTTCTCAGAGAATGCTTATGGTTTCATCTATCTCATTCATGACAGATGGTGTCATGAATGAAGACAGCCAAAAAAAAAAAAAAAATGTATACAGTGTTATGATTTTATATATATACACACGTATTATGAAATGAGGACTATAATAAAGTTAATTAACATATCTGTTTCCTGATCTATTTACCTTTTTCATATGTGTGAGAACACTTAGATCTGCTCTCTTAGCACATTTGAAGTGTACAATTGAGCATTATTAACTATAGTCTCTGTGCTATATTAGATCTCCAGAGCTTATTCATCTTATAACCAACCACCATTTTCTGTAGACCTGAGCCCCCATTCTTTGTTTCTGTGCTTTCAACTCTCTTTTTCAAGATTCCATATATAAGTGATACCATACAGTATTTGGGCTTCCCTCGTGGCTCAGATGGTAAAGAATCTGTCTGCAATGCAGGAGCCCTGGGTTCGATCCCTGGGTTGGAAAGATCCCCTGGAGAAGGAAATGGCTACCCACTCCAATATTCTTGCCTGGAGAATTCCATGGACAGAGGAGTCTGGTGGGCTGTGGTCCATGGGGTCACAAAGAATCAGACATGACTGAGCGACTTTCATTCATTCAGTCATACAGTATTTGTTTTTCTCTGGCTTATTTTACTTTGTGTTAAGCCCTCCAGGTTCAGCAATGCATGCTTTCCTTTTTTGGCTGAGTGATAACTCCAGTGTGTATAAATACCAGACTATCCATTTATTCGTGTGCAGATACAGGCAAGGCACACCTCACAGATATTGCAGGTTTGGTTCCAGACCACCACAATAAAAAGTGAGTATGACCCTAAAGCAAGTGACAAAGTTTTGTTTCCCAGTGAATGTAAGTGTTACGTTCACGCTGTGCAGTAGCCTAAGTGTGCAATAGCATTATATATAAAATGACAACAAATATACTTTAGTTAAAGAGAAGTCTTCATTGCTAGAAAAATGTTAACTGTCTTCTGAGCTGTATCTTTTTGCTCATGGAGGGTCATCCCTTAATTTTGACTGATCGAGGTGCTGATTAATCAGGTTGCTGAAGGCTGGGGTGGCTATGGCAATGTTTTCACATAAGACGATGAAATTTCTCGCATGAATGGACTCTTCCTTTCATGAATGATTTCTCTGTAGTATGGAATGCTGTTTGATAGCATTTTGCACACAGTAGACATTGTTTCAAGGTTGGAATCAATCTTGTCAAACCCTATTGCTGCTTTATCAACTAAGTTTATGTAATATTCTGAATCCTTTATTATCATTCCAACATTGTTCACAGCACTTTCACCAGTATACTCCATCTCAAGAAGTCATTTTCTTTTCTCATCTGTTAAAGTTTTGTTCTGAGATTGCAGCAATTCAGTTCTCTTCTAGCTCCATTCTAATTCTAGTTCTCTTGTATTTTCCACCACATCTACAGTTACTTCCTTCACTGAAGTCTTGAACCCCTCAAAGTCACCCATGAGAGTGGTCTTCAATCAACTTTTCTCCAGATCCTGTTAGTGTTGATATGTTGATCTTTTTCCATGGTTCATAAATATTCTTAATGGCATCTAGAATGATGAATCCTTTCCAGAAGGTTTTCAATTTACTTGACCTGGATATATGAGAGGAATCAGGCCTTCCCAAGTGCTCAGTGGTAAAGATTCCAAGTGCCAACGTAGGAGACATGGGTTTGATCCCTGGATTGGGAAGATCCCCTGGAAAAGGAAATGGCAACTCACTCTAGTATTCTTGCCTGGGAAATCCCATGGAAAGAGGAGCCTGATAGGCTACAGTCCACGGGGGTCAAAAAAGAGTCAGATGTGACTTAGAGACTAAACAACAACAACAATTAGAGGAATTCTTATCTATGGTGTCTATAGCCTTATGAAATGTATTTCTTAAGGTTGGCAGTCTAGTCTACTTGATCCATGGGCTACAGAATGGATGTTGTCATACTAGGCATGGAAACAACATTAATGTACATCTCCATCAGAGCTCTTGGGCGACTGGGTACATTTTCAGTGAACAGTAATATTTTGAAAACAATCTTTTTTTCAGAGCAGTAGGTCTCAACAGTAGTCTTAAATTATTCAGTAAACCATATTATAAATCTATGCGCTGTCGTCCGGGCTTTGTTGTCCCGTTTATAGAGTATATGAAGAGTAAATCTAGCATAATGCTTAAGGGCCCAAGATTTTCAGATCAAAGAGCATTGGCTTCAACATCTAGTCACCAGCTGCATTAGCCCCTAACGAGAGAGTTTAGCTTATCCTTTGAAGCCAGGCATTGACTTCTCTCTCACTGTGAAAGTCCTAGATGACATCTTCTTCCAGCATAAGACTGTTTTATCTACATTCAAAATCTGTTGTTTAGTGTCGCAGTGTTTATTCATTAGCTTAGCTAGATCTTTTGGATAACTTTGGTACAGCTTCTACATCAGCATTTGCTGCTTCACCTTGTGCTTCTGTGTTATGCAGACAGTTTCTTTCCTTGAACCTCATGAACTAACCTGAGCTAGCATCAAACTTTTTTTTTTTTTTTCAGCTTCTCACTTCTCTCAGTCATCACAGAATTGGAGAGGGTTAGGGATTTACTCCCTTAGGCTTTGGCTTAGGGAACGTTATGCCTGGCTTGATCTTGTATTGTTGTTCAGTCACTAAGTTGTGTCTGACTCTGCGACCCAGTGGACTGTAGCACACCAGGCTCCACTGTCTCCGGGAGTTTGCTCAAACTCGTGTCCATTGAGTTGGTGATACCACCCAACTATCTCCTCCTCTGTTGCCTCCTCCTCCTCCTGCTTTCAGCCTTTCCCAACATCAGCGTCTTTTCCAATGAGCCAGCTCTTTGAATCAGATAACCAGAGTATTGGTGCTTCAACATGGGTCTCCCCATTGAATATTCAGGGTTGATTTCCTTTAGGAGTGACCATTTTCCTCTCCTTGCAGTCCATCTGACTCTCAAGAGTCTTCTGCAGCATCACAGTTCCAAAGCATCAATTCTTTGGCACGCAGCCTTCTTTATGGTCCAGTTCTCATATCCATACATGACTGCTGCAAAAAATGTAGCTTTGACGATACAGACCTTTGTTGGCAAAGTGATGTCTCTGCTTTTTAATTAATATGCTATCTACGTTTGTTATAACTTTCCATTCAGGGAATAAGTGTCTTTTAATTTCATGGCTGCAGTCACAATCTGCAGTGATTTTGGAGTCCAAGAAAATAAAATCTGTCACCACTTCCACATTTTCCCCCTTTGATTTGCCATGAAGTGATGGGACCAAATGCCATGATCTTAGTTTTTTGAATGTTGAGTTTTAACCTAACTTTTCACTTTCCGCTTTGACTCTCATCAAGAGGCTCTTTAGTTCTTCTTCACTTTCTGCCATTAGAGTTTGGGCTCACTATTCTGTTCCATTGGTCTATGTGTCTTCTTTTATGCCAGTAACATAATATGTCGATTACTGTAGCTTTGTACTACTCTGAAATCAGGAAGTATGATGCCTCTCGCTTGTCCTTCGTTGTCAAGATTGCTTTTGCTATTTGGAATTTTTTGTGGTTCCCTATGAATTTTAGGATTGTTTGTTTCTGCAGAAATGTCTTTGGAATTTTGATATGGATTGTTTTCTATCTGTAAATTGCTCTTGGTAAAATTAACAATATTAATTCTTGAAATCCTAGAACACTGGATATCTTTTCATGTATTTATGTCTTCTCCACTTTCTTTCATCATTGTCATATAATTTTCAGAATATAAATTTCTCAACTCCTAGGTTAAATTTATTCCTGAATATTTTGTTTTTGATTCTATTTAAAATAAGGTTGTTTTCTTAATTTTCTTTTCAGACAGTTTTTACATTCGTGTATATAAATGTAACTGTAACCAATTTGTATATTGGGTTTTTTTTTTTTTGGTCCTGCAACTTTACTGAATTCATTTAGTAGAGTAGAATTGTGGGGTTTCTAAATATGAGACTGTGCTACCTACAAACAGTTTTGCTTCTTCTATTCTTGCTGTTAAAGTGCTGGACTCAATATGCCAGCAAATTTGGAAAGCTCAGCAATGGCCCCAGGACTGGCAAAAGTCAGTTTTTATTCCTGTCCTAAAGAAGGACAATGCCAGAGAATGTTCAAACTACTGTACAACTGTGCTTATTTCACACACTAGCAAGGTAATGGTCAAAATCCTTCAAGCTAGGCTTCAACAGTATGTGAACTGAGAACTTATAGATGTACAAGTTGGATTTACAAAAGCCAGAGGAACCAGAGGTCAACTTGCCAACATTCATTGGATCGTAGAGAAAGTAAGGGAATTCCAGAAAAACATCTACTTCTGATTCATTGACTATGCTAAAGCCTTTGACTATGTGAATCACAACAAAGTCTAGGAAATTCTTAAAGAGATGGGAGTACCAGACCACCTTACCTTTCTCCTGAGAAACCTGTATTCAGGTCAAAAAGCAACAATTAGAACCAGACATGCAACAATAGACTGGGTTCAAAATTGGGAAAGGAGTATGATGAGGCTGTATACTGTCACTCTCTTTATTTGACATATATGCAGAGTATCTCATGCAAAATTCCAGACTGGATGAATCACTGGCTGGAATCAGGATTGCCAGCAGAAATATCAGCAACATCAGATATGCAGATAATACCACCCTAAGGGCAGAAAGTGAAGAGGAACCTCTTGATGAAGTTGAAAGAGGACAATGAAAAAGCTGACTTAAAACTCGAATAGAAAGCTAAGATCATGGCATCTGGTCCTATCACTTCATGGCAAATAGATGGGAAAACAATGGAAACAGTGACAGACTTTGTTTTCTTGGGCTCCAAAATCACTGCAAATGGTGACTGCGGCCATGAAATTTAAAGACCCTTGCTTCCTGGAAGAACAGCTTTATTACAAACCTAGACAGCATATTAGAAAGTAGAAACATCACTTTGCCGACAAAGGTCCGTACAGTCTAAGCTATGGTTTTTCCAGTAGTCATGTATAGATGTGAGAGTTGGACCCTAAAGAAGGCTGAGCACCGAAGAATTGATGCTTTCAAATTGTGGTGCTGGAGAAGACTCTTGAGAGTCAGTTGGACTGCAAGGAAATCAAACTAGTTAGTCCTAAAAGAAATCAACCCTGAATGTTCATTGGAAAGACTGATGCTGAAGCTGAAGCTCTGGTACTTAGGCTACCTGGTGCAAAGAACCAACCCATTGGCAAAGACCCTGATACTGGGGAGGATTGAGGGCAAGAGGAGAACGGCGCAACAGAAGATGAGCTGGTTGGATGTCATCACCAACTTTTTGGACATGAGTTTGAGCAAATTCGGGGAGATAGTGAAGGATGGGGAAGCCTGGTGTGTTGAAGTCCCAGAGGTGGCCCAGAGTTGGATGGGACTTAACAACTGGACAATGACATCAATTCTGGTTTGAATGCCTTTTCTTTCTTTTTCTTCCCTACTTACTCTGGCTAGGGCTTCCTGTACTGTGTTGAATAAAAACAGAAGTGATGGGCATCCTCGTCTTGTTCCTGATGTTAGAGGAAAACCTTTTTAGCTTTTGAGTGTTGAATATAATGTTGTTGTTGTTTAGTCATTGATTTGTGTTTCACTCTTTTCTGACCCCATGGACTGTAGCCCACCAGGCTCCTCTGTCCTTGAGATTTCCCAGGCAAAAATACTGGGGTAGGTTGCCATTTCCTTCTTCAGGGACTCTTCCTGATTCAGGCATCAAAACTGTTCCCTGCTTGGCAGGCAGATTCTTTACCACTGGGCCACCTGAGAAGCCCTGAATGTGATGTTAGCTGCAGGCATATCAGATGTGTTGAGGTACATTCCTTCTATATCTAACTTGTTGAGAGTTTTTATCTTGAAAAGATATTTAACTTTATCAAATGCTTTTTCAGCATGTATAGATATGATTATGGTTTTTATCTTCCATTCTGATAATGTGTTTGTCACATTTTTTTATGTTGTACATGATGTTTAACCATCTTAGCATCCCCAGGATAAATCCTCCTTGATTGTGATGTATGATCTTTTTAATGTGCTGTTGGATTTGATTTGCAAGTATTTTGTTGAAGAGTTTTGTATCTATGTTTATCAGGGATATTGTCCTATAATTTTCTTCTCTTGTATTATGCTTAAGTAGCTTTGATATCAGAGTAATGCTGTTCTCATAAAATGAACTTGGAAGTGTTCCTGCTTCAAGTTTCTGGAAGACTTTGAGAAGGATTAATATTAAGTCTTTAAATATTAAGTGGATTTCTCAGTGATTCTGTCTAGTCCTGAACTTTGCTTTGTTGGGAGATTTTTTTTATTAGTGATTACGTCTCCTTATCAGTTACAGATCTGTTCAGATTTTCTATTTCTTCATGATTTATTTTTGGTTGGTTTTATGTTTATAGGAATGTTATTCATTTCTTTAGGTTATCTAATTTGTTGGTGAAAAAATGTTCATTGTAATTTCTTCTGATTGATTGTATTCCTGTAGTATCAGTTGTGATATCTCCTCTTCTGTTTCTGACTTTGAGTCTTCGCTCTTCATAATCTAACTAAAGGCCTGTCAATCTAACTAAAGGCCTTATGTCTTCTAAGAAACTGACTCGTGGGAATTCCCTGGTGTCCAGTGGTTAGGACTCTGTACTTTCATTCCAGGAGACCCAGGTTTGATCCTTGGTCAGGGAACTAAGATTCTTCAAGCCGCATGGTGTGGCCCAAACAAACAAACAAAAAAAAACCCTGTTAGTTTCATTGATGTTTCCTATCATATTCCTAGTCTCCACTTCATTTTTTTGCTCTGATCTTTGTTATTTGCTTATTTCTGATAATTTTAATCGTAGTTCTTTTTCTCATGTCTTGAGGTATAAGCATACGTTGTTTATTTGAGATCGTTCTTTTATTCTTAATGTAGGCATGTATTGCTCTACACAATCCTCTTACAATTGCTTTTGCTGCATCCCACAAATTTTGGTGTGTTATGTTTTCATTTTCAGTTGTCTATATATTTTTTTTTTTTTTAACTTCTTTTTAACCCATAGGTCATTCAGGACCGTGTCACTTAAATTCCAATATTTGTTAATTTTCCAGGTTTCTTCTTATTAATGGTTTCTAGTTTCATACCATTGTAGTTTTAAAAGATACTTGATACGATTTTTATCTTTGTGAATTTTTTAGTATTTGATTTTTGACCCAACATGTCATGTCTCCTAGAGAGTGATACATGCACTCGAGAAGAATGTGTATTCTGCTATAATTGGAGAGCGTCTTTTGTACATGTCTATTAGGTCTGTTTGGTCTTAGGTGCAGTTCAAGTCCAATGTTTTCTTACCCAGAGTGGGATATTGAACCCTTAATATTATTGCAGCTATCTATTTCTACCTTCAGATTTGTTAATATTGGCTTTATATATTTAGGTGCTCCAATATCACATATGTATTTGTAATTTTTATCCTCTTGATGAATTGATTGCTTTATCGTTACGTAATGACCTCCTCTGTCTCTTGTGACAATTATTTACTTAAAGAGTATCTCATCTGACATAGTATGATTACCCTGCTTGTTTTATGTAATCCCTGCTTTTGAAAAATAGGTATTTTTCTATTTATTTTTGATGTGGTGGATCTGTCTTGCTGCGTGGTCTTTTTCTCTAGTTGTGGTGAGTGGGGACTGTTCTCATTGCAGTGCAAAGGCTTCTCATTGTAGAGTATGAGCTCTAGGTGCATGGGCTTCAGCGGTTGTGGCTCATGGGTTCACCAGTTGCAGCTCCTGGACTCTAGAGCACAGGCTTAGTAGCTGTGGCACACATGGGCTTAGTTCCTCTGCAGCATGTGGGATCTTCCTAGACCAGGGATCAAACCTGTGTCTCCTGTATTGGCAGGTGGACTCTTTACTAGTGAGCCACCAAGGATGCCCCATACGGGGTCTTAATTGTGGCTCATGGGGTCTTCATTGTTACATGCAAGGTCTTTTTTTGTTTCATTTGCATGTTTGTGCAAAGAGTTGCGCCTTCCAATAAAGTGAATGTGTACCTCATCAGCATTTCTTTCCATTCAGGCTTCTGGAGTGGAGAGGAGAAAGTTGAGACTTCCTTTGAACAGAGTGTTTCTGTGGCAGTGTCACAGGCCAGGACTTCCAAGGAACCTTCCTCTTCTCAGAAGACTCACCCCTGTGAAGTGTGTGGTCCAGTCTTGAGAGGTATTTTCCATTTGGCTGAGCAGCAGGGAACACAACACAGCAAGAAATTACTAAAGTGTAGGGCATGTGCAAAAGGATTTTCTTTCAGTACAGACCTTCGGCAGCACCAGGAGCCACACAAGCAAGAAAAACCACCCATAATCAGCGTGGACAGATCTTCATTTGTGAAGAGCTCCAATTTCCATGTGTCAGGAGAGCCTCTAACCAGCAAGCAAGTTGAGGATGACTTCAGAAGCACCTCAGAACATCTGAAGCAACAGGCCAGTCACACTGGGGAGAAGCCAAATACAGTCACCCACTGCATGGAAAATTTACAAAGCAAAAAAAGTCATTGTACCAGGGGAGAATGCAAGAAAGCCATCAGTCCCAAACACACACTTGTTCAGGACCACAGTGCCTGCCCTGAAAGACAACGTTTTGTGTGCAGTAAATGTGGGAAAAAATTCAAGTATAAATCCTCATTTATTGTGCACCAGAAAGCCCACACTGGTGATAGGCTTTATGAGTGTGGTGACTGTGGAAAATCTTTCAGAGGAAGCTCAGCCCTCATTCAACATCGAAGAATTCATACTGGGGCAAGGCAGTACAAGTGCAGCAAATGTGGGAAATCCTTTAGCCAAGAATTCGTCCTCATTTATCCTCAGAGGAGTAACACTGGAGAAAATTGCCATGTGTGCTATCATTGTGCACAGTCTTCTGGCCATAGCTCCATCTTTATTCAACAACGGACAGTTCACACTGGAGAAATCAGTTATGAATGCACTGAGTGTAGGAAGTCCTTTAAACGAAAATCAGATGTAATTGAACACTGGAGGGTTCATACAGGAGAAAGGCCTTATGAGTGCAATGAATGTGGGAAATCTTTTACTTCTAACTCTGCCCTCCATTATCATCAGAGAGTTCACACTGGAGAAAAGACTCATAAATGTGGGGAATGTGGGAAGTCTTTTACCTCTAGCTCTGGCCTGCGTTATCATCAGAGAATTCACACAGGAGAAAGGCCATATGAGTGTACTGATTGTGGGAAGTCTTTTACCCAAATAAACCATCTCATTATACACCGAAGAATTCACACAGGAGAAAGGCCTTATGAGTGCAGTGAATGTGGGAAATCCTTTAGCCATAAATCTTACCTGTCTCAACACCAGAGAGTTCACACTGGAGAAAGGCCTTTTGAATGTAATGAATGTGGAAAATCTTTTACCTCTGGTTCTGCCCTCTGTTATCATCAGAGAGTTCACACAGGAGAAAAACCTTATGAGTGCACTGACTGTGGGAAATCCTTTACCAATGGACCAATACTCATCCGACACCGTCGAGTTCACACAGGAGAAAGGCCTTATGAATGCAATGAGTGTGGGAAATCCTTTACCCAAAGAAATCATCTCAACATACACCAGAGAGTTCACACAGGAGAGAGGCCTTATGAGTGCAGCGAATGTGGGAAATGTTTTACCTCTGGCTCTGCCCTTCGTTATCATCAGAAAATTCACATTGGAGAAAGGCCTTATGAGTGCAGCGAATGTGAGAAGTCTTTTACCTCTAACTCTGCCCTCCGTTGTCATCAGAGAGTTCACACAGGAGAAAGGCCTTTTGACTGCAGTGAATGTGGGAAATCTTTTAGGGATAGTTCCCAGTTGAATCAACACCAGAGGGTTCACACTGGAGAAAAGCCTTATGAATGTACGGATTGTGGGAGATCCTTTAGCCAGAATTCATACCTCTCTAAACACCGGAGAGTTCACACTGGAGAAAGGCCTTATGAGTGCAGTGAATGTGAGAAGTCTTTTACTTCTGTTTCTGCCCTTGGCTATCATCAGAGAGTTCACACTGGAGAACGGCCTTATAAGTGCAGTGACTGTGGGAAATCTTTTACCAATAGCTCGATACTCGTTCGACATCGGAGAGTTCACACAGGAGAAAGGCCTCATGAATGCAGTGACTGTGGGAAATCCTTTACCCAAAGAATTCACCTCATTATTCACCGGCGAGTTCACACAGGAGAAAGGCCTTATGAATGCAGTGAATGTGGGAAATCTTTCACCTCTCGTTCCACCCTTCATTATCATCAGAGAGTTCACACGGGAGAAAAGCCGTATGACTGCCTCAAATGTGGGAAGTCTTTTAGCCGAAAATCTAACCTCTCTCAGCATCAGAGAATTCACACTGGAAAAAGGCCTTAGATGTATAAGAAATATATAGTTTCATTGTTCAGTGTAATGACACTGGACCAAACTGTGAGACACTAATTGCCTCATAAATCCAAACACCAAGAGTAAAGAGAATCTTCATCATAATTTCACTTATGTGGGAAGCACATGTAACTGTGTTGCACACTAATCTGCTCTTGATAGATTTACATCACTTCCAGTGTCTGTCGCCATATCCATTTCACCTCTAACCTGGCAGGTCTCCACGGTATGCATCAGTCACTACCCCAACACACTTAGGGAAGTGTACTCTGTTCTCTCATTTGTTGGAGGAAATTAGGATTAGCCTAAATAAACCCTTGGGATGTCTTCATTCCCTTTCTGAGCACCTTTTGCATGGCCCTGATGCAATATTGGCCCAGAGAACATCAAGAGTTCATCTGGCAGCTTGCAGAGAAGGACCTCCATTTTCAGGGACATGTTGTTCTGAAGATACTAGTGATGAATTTTTCTAGCTTCCGAGTCACCAATTAAGAATTGCCAGCCACTGCTGGCAGATCTGCCTGACCATTGCTGTGGTTTCTACAATAACAAATACTTGACTGTTTAAGTCCTCCTTAATCTTGGACATTCCATTTACCATGTCATCTGCTTTATAAACAGAATTGGGCTATACAAGCATGAAGATGTGTGCAGCTTTCATGGGTGTATCAAATTTTCTGTGCTTCAGAGTAGATAATACAGAGGCAGAAATTGGCTTACTATTTTTTGCCAAATTTGCATTTCTGCCCATAGCCTCCTGTGAAAGGCTGCAGGACTTTCTTGTCCTCATTTCAGGCCTGGATGCTATGATGAGTTTTAGGAGACTTAGATCCCACTGAGGAGGGGTCAGCTGTGACAACATAACTGCTTCTGGGAGCAGCATAAATATTTTCCTTTTCCACAAGGGATGTCATTAGGGCTGAGGGGAATTTCTTCCCCAGGTCCTACCAAGAGTGAGGCAGGCAAAAAAGAATAAATATAGAAAAAAGGAGAGTCTCATCCACAAATGTATTTGTGACCCAGGCCACATTCCTATTGACTCAGGTGGAAAGTCATTCATTGCACAATCTATTTGCTGTCTTGAGGTAAAACTGATCCACAAAGGGCCTGAGAAAGTGGAATGAATATAGAATTGCCAAACCTACTTTCCAGAAAGTTGGACATAGAGGTTTGTTTTTTGTTGTTGTTGATTTTAATCGTGAGCCATTTCAAAAGCTATTTGATGAGTTCTGACATATGTATGGAAGTAAAACCATCATCATAGTCATGGTAATGACTATGTTACTGTATATTTACCTCACGACCTTTTATACTCTCTTTCCTTGCCCTTCACAACCCTCCATGTAACCATTGATTTATGTTCCATTGTAATAGATAACTTTTGCATTTTTTAGAATTCATATGATGGGAAGTTACTCTTTCTCCTGCTTTTATTTAAGTTGCCTAAATACTTGAAGAGTCATCAATAATTATGAGCAGCTCATACTTTTTTTCTAAGAAATATTCTTGTTTTTCAATATACCACTATTATCCATTCTTTTGTTTATGAACATTTGAAGTTTTTCTAATTTTTGACTATTGAAAAAGAAAGCTGGTAAAACATTTGTGTATAATTCTTTATGTGGGTATATGTTTCATTTGTCTTTACTTCAATAACTCAGAGTGCAAAGTGTGAATCATAAGATAGGTGGGTGTTAAATTATCAAATTTTGATCTGAACTAATTATACCTGTTCTTCCATTTTTGGTCACATTGTGTGGCTGTGGGATCGTAATTTCCCAGTCAGGGATTGAACCTGGTCCCTGAGCAGTGAACACCTGGAGTCCTAACCACTGGACTGCCTGGGAATTTTTGTGTTTTTCATTCTTAGCAGCAGTGTTTGAAAGGTCCATTTCCTCTTTTATCCTAGTGAATACTTCATTTGGTCAGTCTTTTTTTTTTTCCTCTTAAGGAAGCTGTCACTTTAATATATTGTACATATATATATCTTTCTCCATAAATGGGGTAGAGGATAAACTTCCAGGATATTAGTGATTTTATTAGGAATATGTTTATCTTAATTTTTTTAATTTTTATTTTTCTTCTGATCAGTTATTCTTAATTTTAACCCTTCTGATAAGTTCGTCATACTATCTCACTGTTGTTTTGTTTGCATTTCGCTAAGGATTCATGATCATGTTTCAGATATGTATTTGCTATCTCTGTATCTTTAGTGGAATGTTCATATTTGCCGCCTAGTCTATGAGTTTTGGCTATTTTCTTCCTTTCACAAAAGAACAGTGAAACAGCCAAGTCATACTGGAATTTCACTCATTTTGTGACTTTTTAATTTATGGAGTATTTTAATAATGGAATAATGTGTTCTAATTTTTTCACTTTTTTTATGCTGTGTGCACTGTAACGGACACGTATATCATTCACTTTTAATCTGTGTTACTAATGTACTCTCCATCACTTTCTAAAGTCCAAGCATTTAATAAAACCGCAAACCCTTGCTTAATAGTGTTTGACCAGTTTCCTGATCTATCATCATGGGGTTTGGGTTGGAGCAGAACTCTAGAGGAAGGGGAACAAGATGGCATCAGAATGAAGAATCTCAGAGCCCAGCTGGGCTGGAAAGAGGGCAGTAATCAGACTCCCCAAGCCCTGGCTCAGGCAGCCTGGGTTTGAATCCTGATCACAAAACATCATTATGACTCACAGGCAAATGATTCCCCACCTCTGGGCCTCAGTTTCCCCTTGTAAGACAGGTGTAAGATGTGGCTCTACCCATGAACCGTGGGAGGTTGAGCTGGAGCACCCATCTGCTGCCCCGTGACTGTACCCACAATCTCACTGGACCTCCCCACTAGCCTGGCCAGGTACCCCTCATTTCCCCTAAAGTCCCTGAGCCCCACTGGCACCGAGTGCATTTGAGAAAGAAATGGGGCTTCTCATAAGCCACTGACACACTCACCTGAAGGAGGCAGAGGCTGCAGAGGGCTGGTATCTCAGTATGGGTTCCCCTCCTGGGAATCTCTAGGCAACTCACTAGAGCTTCCTGAGCCTATTTGCTGACTGACGTGGAGGTGAAGAAGGTGCTTACCTTGGTCCCTGTGAGAATCAATAGAAGTAACAAAACACTGAGTACTTAAGTGAGTGTCACACTGAGTGCCAA
Organism: Bos indicus; assembly: GCF_029378745.1. Taxonomy (NCBI): domain Eukaryota; kingdom Metazoa; phylum Chordata; class Mammalia; order Artiodactyla; family Bovidae; genus Bos; species Bos indicus. The sequence goes on from NC_091777.1 coordinate 66,406,085, forward strand.
GATTCCAGGGTTTGCTTTATAAACATATTCTCTTTAATTCTCACAACTGAGAAAGTAGGAACTATTGTTTTACTCCTGGCAAAATCCAGGGTCGAAACAATGAAGTGGGTTCCCCAAAGTCACACAGTGGAGAAGTACCTGAGTCAAGATGGATTCATACCCCTCAGTCTAGCTCCAAAACTTGAGATGTTTAATCTATTTACCTCGGTACATGAAGCCCTCAGCCTGAGGCAGACACACAGAGATTTCCAAGGAGTCCCAGCTGCCTTTACCTTTGTTGGAATCATCAACACAGCAAGGTACCCCTGTACCATCTGCCCTTGTAGTTCTCACTGTAATACCCTTGTCTGTCACCGCCAGTAGCTTCCCCCACTGGAGGCTTTTCTCTCAGCTGCAACTGCTTATACCCCAAGGCCACATCTTCCATTTGAGCACAGCAGAGAGCTCAACCTTCAAGAATCAGTGATTCTGAGCTGGGTCTCCACCCTCAGCGGTTGACTGACAGCCTCTGACATCATCTAACAACCAGGTAGGAGGTTTAACTTTCTCAGGTGTTTGTAACCTTCAGCTTGGAAGAGCAGAGACAGTCCAGAGGACCTGGTACCAGTAAATGATAATGGGAATCTGTGCTCTTGGTCTCACTGGGTAGCAGCTTGCCTCTGCTCCATTCATGGACCTACTGCCTGTTGGAGCAGGTTGAGAAGACTGACTGGTTGAGAAGACCATTGGCATACACCAGCCTTCTTCCCTGCACTCTGCACATGTTCTGAACCCTCATCCTCTCTTTTAACCTCTATGTGTCCACACCAAGAATCTTTTTTTAAAAAAACACACTCCTTAACACGAATCCTCACTGGAGTGCCCAGCAAGCTCTGGCCACGTCTGAGGTCCTTGTTCCAGATGCCACAGAAGAGGAGCTGACTGGCCCAGCCTGCTCGTGTTCCAAGTTCGCAGGGCCGTGGATGATAGGTGTGTCAGAGAATAGGGTGATTCAGACAGTACTTCTTGGAAGCCGTTTGCTATCAGTTGACCAAGGGCATCTTCCCAAACCATACAATCCCAGTTGAAATGGGCTCTGCAGTGCTACACCATTGTTCCTTATTTCTAAGGCCTGGACCACAGTCTTGTGCGGCCTGAGACCATTTTTTAGAGTGTGCACAGATACAACATCAAGTGGCATGGCTGGATGCTGAGAAAGCTGCCGATCCTTTTTCCCTGCTCTTTCCCTTGCTTCTGTCTGAAGAAAGTTTTGCTGCACTATAGTGCTAGACCTCCATTTACCCACTGTTACTAATATCCCCCATTTTGGGGGGGGGGGGGGCGGCAGGGAATCCAAACACAGACTTGAAACTAATGTCCCTCTTTAACACAGGGAGCAGCCTTGAGCGTACCCCATGAGGTCCCTGGGACTTCATTATTTCGATTTCATTTTTCATGTTAAACTTCCACTTGTTGCAAATCAAACTGGTTTTCCCAAATAGCAAACAGATACAAATATTCTTTTTAAGATACTGTCTACATAAGAAAAATAAAAGGTAGGTCATTTAAAAGAGAATTACAACAGTGGTCACAGCCAAGTTTCCCTAAGCACAGACAAGGTGTTGGGTTTGTTGCAGGCATTGATAAAACTGTGTTCCTTGAATTCAAACATCCTGTCCTTAGCAAAGCAAGGCTGCATGAAAACACATGTCTTTGGTTGCTGATGTATATAACTCATTATCTAGATGAGCCTCTTAGGCAGATGAGATGTTTAATAAGTGATTACCAATAGAATAAAACATGATGTGGCTTTCTTTCTACTCTTCTACCCCTTTCTGGTCTATTTTTCTTCAAGTTAGTTTTCCTCAGAGATGTCATAAATGGAAAGGATTCACATTTTGTGGAAATAAGAACTTCATGGTAGCCATGTTTCTAGCATAATCATGGACTCAATTCTCTCAAATTTAGGATTCAGTGTCCTTCATTTACCACCCATTAAACTTAACCTTTTCTCAGGATTCACAAATCCTTTTTCTCTTCTAGTGATTTCAACAGTGCCCAATGGATGACCCAATTAATCAACATTAATAACTGTAATTTGCTCACTCTACAGCTATTTTCCTGAGATACTCTAATGTACTCTTGCAGTGACAATGATTCCTTTTATAGGTAAAATGATAATCACTTCCAAGCAAGTAGATGAGATCATGGAATTAACAACTTTTATCTCTTGTTGGGTGCCCACTTTTTACCACTACACGGATGCTGACATTTCAGGTATCCTGACAAGTATAAATTTGGTAAGTAACTAATATCCACAGATCCATGTCATATTCTTAAAAGAAATAGAGCATGTCTCAAAATTCAAAGTGACAGAAGGGATGCAGTCTGAGGAACCAAGAGGCATGGTGCCACCTTATCTATTACACTTGCCTTAGGGCTACCTAGTAGTTTCCTCAACAGACTGGATTATATTTGCTCTCATTGCTGACCAAACACATTGAACCTCACAATGTCCATTCTAAAGGCTTTGTTCCCCACAAAGAGTAAGGAGACTGTTTTATTCAGTTTTTGAGTGGATATTTATGTCAATTGTTGGATATGCATTGTTTACCTTTTGGGAGCATCATTTGAAAATGGAATCTGTAGGAGAGTTTTACTAAGATGCCTCTGATGAGTGCCAGTGTTAAAATTTCTTGTCAGATTTTTTTTAGTGAGAGCAAGTCATGCAACATGAATAAGATTGTAAGATACAGATAACAAGATAATCAGGGATATAAAGAATCTCAAAGCTAAAGGTTATCTAAGTATGATATCATGTTTTTTATATATATAATATCTTCATTATTGTTAATATTTTGCTCTCTTCTCTCTAGAAAGATCTCTGATGATTCAATGGTGAATCAGTAGGTTTCTAGTAGTCATGAGATGGCTTATTCTAACAAATCATACCCTGATCACACACTGATAGGGATCTTTCAATCCATTTGTGGAGAGTGAGATTTTTTTCCTTTTTATACTTCTCTTACTCTAATTTCTTGGCATATTTATAGTACTGCCAATTTCCTAATTTTGTTCAATTTTATAAAATGCTATATAAATCAGAATAATGACTGAGAAAATTTTTACTCAATCATACAGGTATGATTTTTCATGTATAGATTTGATTAAATTATTTTCCAATTCGAGAAAATTTTTTCCATCTCAGTTTTCAATCCACTTTAATATTTTATTGCATTATATATTTTATCTCTAAATTGATAATCAAGTTTAATACATGTCAGATCAGATCAGATCAGTCGCTCAGTCATGTCCAACTCTTTGCAACCCCATGAATCGCAGCACGCCAGGCCTCCCTGTCCATCACCAACTCCCGGAGTTCACTGAAACTCACGTCCATCGAGTCAGTGATGCCATCCAGCCATCTCATCCTCTGCCGTCCCCTTCTCCTACTGCCCCCAATCCCTCCCAGCATCAGAGTCTTTTCCAATGAGTCAACTCTTCGCATGAGGTAGCCAAAGTACTGGAGTTTCAGCTTTAGCATCAGTCCTTCCAAAGAAATCCCAGGGCTGATCTCCTTCAGAATGGACTGGTTGGATCTCCTTGCAGTCCAAGGGACTCTCAAGAGTCTTCTCCAACACCACAGTTCAAAAGCATCAATTCTTTGGCGCTCAGCTTTCTTCACAGTCCAACTCTCACATCCATATATGACCACTGGAAAAACCATAGCCTTGACTAGTAACACTGAAGAAGCTGAAGTTGAACAGTTCTATGAAGACCTACAAGACCTTTTAGAACTAACACCCAAAAAAGATGTCCTTTTCATTATAGGGGACTGGAATGCAAAAGTAGGAAGTCAAGAAACACATGGAGGAACAGACAAATTTGGCCTTGGAATACAGAATGAAAAAGGGCAAAGACTAATAGAGTTTTGCCAAGAAAATGCACAGGTCATAGCAAACACCCTCTTCCAACAACACAAGAGAAGACTCTACACATGAACGTCACCAGATGGTCAAAACCAAAATCAGATTGATTATATTCTTTGCAGCCAAAGATGGTGAAGCTCTTTAGAGTCAACAAAAACAAGACCAGGGCTGACTGTGGCTCAGATCATGAGCTCCTTATTGTCAAATTCAGACTTAAATTGAAGAAAGTAGGGAAAACCACTATACCATTCAGGGGAGAGCAGGTACAGGCTCAAAATAGTGTGGGGCCATGGATGTTGGAAATGAACAGACGATTGTGTGTGGTTGAGTCTCAGGTAAGAAATGGATCCTGTCAGGGAGGCCTTTAATAGAAGATTTGGGCACTGCCACTGCTACTAGGAGCCATGAGAGGTCTAGGGAATTACTGGATCCTGTATGAATATGCCAAACATAACTCTGGATGCTGTCTGCTAAATTGTGGTATAAGTCCTAAAATCAAGTCCCAGTATTATATGCTGCCTGGACATGTGTTAAAACTGGCAGGACCTCAAATGACCCGAGCACCAGTTCCCCACCTTGCTCTGCTCCAGTGGATAGGGTCTCCTTAACTAAACTACCCTTTTCATAAAGGGGATGAGGTATAGTTCCTGCTTATCCCTTCGTAGTGGGTTTCAGTGCCCTGTCAGCCAGCCCTTTGGGGTTATTTAGAAAAGAAAATTGCATCCTCCTTTGGAGAGCACGGGCACCTTACCTTCTTGGTACTATAAAGCTTACATCCCACAGCTCTTGGTTGTCCACTCTTTTCCAGAGTGTAACACCATGTATCCCTGTGTGGTGTGTGGTGTCCTCCTATTCTAGCTGTGAATATATAGGATTAATAAGATGCTACTGATAGCATCTGTCCAGTGTTAGTTGTCCTATGTTTGGTCATCACTACAACTCTAGGCAGGAATCCCCTCCTCACCAGTGGAGGGAAAAGGATGTGATCAACATAGTTCAACATCAGGGGAGGCCAAGGACAGGCTTATAGAGCGGGATGGTGAGGTGGTGCTGGCTGAGGGCACATGACTGTGGTGTCTGGAGATAAGAGGGATGTGCAAGCTAGAGAGTGATGTGTACATGGAGAGGGTGTGTGTCTGATGGTCCCAGGTCCCTGGTATTGTAATTTACATGACCTTGACCATATCAGAGTTATTGCCTGGCAGGAGTGTTGGATTCCTCCATGTCAGGTTCACAGTTTAAGTATCTGTTTGTGCACCTGTCTCTTGTCACTGATGGCTGGACCCCATAATCACTGGGCCTGTAGGGAGAAAATGGCACCAGGGCCTAGTTTCTCCTCTGACTGGGGAGATTGGGAGGAGGATGGTCATAGAATAGATGTATGGGGGAATGGATTGTAGGTCCTCTTGAGAGCGGCTTGTTTGTGATTTCATCTGTCCCGACTATGACAGGGTAGTGTGACTTTTGAAGATGTGGCTGTGAACTTTTCCTGGGAGGAATGGGGTCTCCTTGACGAGTCTCAGAAACACCTGTATCATGATGAGATGCTGGAGAACTTTGCACTTAAAGCTCCCTGGGTAAGAACCTTAAACCCACCCCTGTGCCCTGAGCTAGTCTTGGCCCTTTCTCTTTTTCCATTGGCAAGTCTCCCTTGTCATGTCAGGACCCTGGGCACTGCTTCCTTTCTCAGTTCCCTGAGTAGGTGTTGTGGCTGGTAGGACTGAGCATTGAGCACTGCCCTCTTTTCTCCTTGATAGATCCAAGACCTGCTACCCCTTGCCTCGCAGGGATGGATCCAGAGTCAGGAGTCTTTCCACCTTGTTTACCCTCTCCATAGCCAGGTGAATTTTCCAGATCCAAGGTACCAGTGTACCCCAGGTTCTGTTTCCTTTCTGTAGCTAACATTTCCTCATTCTTGCTTGTTCCAGAAATTGCCATCATTGATCTGCTCCTTTTATATGGAGCATGGGCTATTCTTGCAAGATACTCCTCTGAAGTTCTTTTTATAATATTTAATTTTATGTCTTGTGCTCTGTCATGTGCTGAGTTATTTTTGGCCAGTGCTGGCTACTTTTCTGTCCTGTCTTTACCATAGTCTTTGAATCATCCAGGTTCTTCATAGTTGTTCATCAAGAGGATGAAGTGGAGAGGTTCACAGAATAGAAAGGACTCCGACTACAGCACATGGAACTCGGACATAGTCTGGTCCTAATAAGTGACCCCTGGGGGAGGGTGTAATGTCAGGGCTATATACAGATCATACCAGAAAGCTTTTCTCTGACTAGCCTTGGGGTGCCAATCACAATGGTGGCCATACCTCATTTCTCCCTGTACTTCCCCACTCTTCGGTTAGCCACCTTCTCAACACTGTTACTTGTCATTTCTTATTTCCGACTTAGGGCTAATTCTTACCTCCCTGGACTCCATTCCTCAGTGCTTTTTCACACTGCTTCTTCTGCAGTGCTGTCCAACATCAGCCTATACCATTTATGTCATAAAGTGTGTACATCTTTAATCCTTCAACACCAGCTGCTCTGTTACAGTTGGAATTTCCTGAGCCTGCATATAACTTACTACATAGTATTCATGTGTCACTACTAGTCAAGGTCCTACTGAAAATTGTTTGCAGAATGTGCTGTAGACTCTGCCTCTTCTTGTGTTATTCTCCATGGTTGTGTCCTTTACTTTGTTAGGACTCCCCCATTCTGTAATCTTTAAAAGCCCAGTGCTGCTAAGCAGCCCCATCCTTAACTTGAATGTAACCACCTTGTCTTGCAAACAATCCCATTGATTCATTCCAGGGTTTATGATACCCACATTTGTAATGGGCCTTTTTCTTTGCACAAAGTCAATGTGTATGTCACCAGCATTTCTCTGCTTTCGGGTTGTTGGCATGGAGAAGAGGATAAGGAGGCATTTTCTGAACAGAGTATTTCTGATCAAGGATGCTCACAGATCAAGATTGTTAAGGCAGGTCTGTCTCTCCCAGAAGGCCAACCTCTATGAGATGTGTGGCCTGATCTCGAGTGACATTTTTCACTTGGCTGAGTCCCAGGAAACACAATGTGGGCAGGAACTCCGCTTGAGTGGGGTATGTGAGAAACCATTCTATTTTAGAGTAAACCTTCATCAGCACCAAAAGCCGCATATTGGAGAGAAACCATTGAGAAGTGATGTGAGGAGAGCCTTGGTTGTGAGCAGCTGCAAATTCTATGTATCAATGAAGCCTTTTACCCTTGGGAATATTGGGAAGGACTTCCTGGGCAACTCAGGATTTCTTCACCAAGAGGCCACACACACCTGGCAAAAGTCACATAGTGAAACCGAGTATGAGGCTCCCTTTCTAAGGGGAAAAAATCATTATAATTGGGGAGACTACACAAAAACTTTGAGTGGCAAACATGCAGTTGTTCAGCACCAGAGAGTCCTCACTAGAGAAAGATGTTACGTGTGCACTGAATGTGGAAAATCATTTAGCAAAACTCCCATTTCATTAGACATCAGAGCGTTCACACTGGAGAAAGGCCTTATGAGTGCAACAAATGTGGCAAATCTTTTAGCCAAAGCTCAAACCTCATTCAGCATCGGAGAGTTCACACTGGAGAAAGGCCTTATGAGTGCAGTGAATGTGGGAAAGCCTTTATCCAAAGATCACATCTCATTCAGCACCAGAGTGTTCACACTGGAAAAAGGTCTTAAGAGTGTAAAGAATGTGGGAAATCTTTTAGCAAAAGCTACAGCCTCATTCACCATCAGAGTGTTCATACTGGGAAAAGACCTTATGAATGTGGTGAATGTAGGAAATCATTTTCCCAAAACTCTGTGCTCCTTCAACATCAGAGGGTTCACACTGGAGAAAGTCCTTATGAGTGCAGCGAATGTAGGAAATCTTTTCGGCAAAGCTTTGCACTCCTTCAGCATCAGAGAGTTCATAGTGGAGAAAGGCCTTACGAATGTGGTGAATGTGGGAAATCCTTTAGATATCTCCAACCTCATTACACACCAGAGATTTCACACAGGAGAAATGGCTTATGACTGCAGTTAATGTGGGAAATCCTTTAAGAAAAGCTCTTCACTCCATCAGCATTGGAGAGTTCACACTGGAAAAAAGACCTTATGAGTGCAGTGAATGTGGGAAATCATTTCACCAAAATGTTGTCCTCCTTCAACATCAGAGAGTTCACACTGGAGAAAGGCCTTACAAGTGCAATCAGTGTGAGAAATCCTTTAGATACATGTCCAACCTCACTACTCATCGGAGAGTGCATACTGGAGAAAGGCCTTATAAATGCAGTGAATGTGAGAAATCGTTTAGCCAAAGCTCTAACCTCATCACACATCGGAGAATTCACACTGGGAAAAGGCCTTACAATTTGGGGAATCTGCTGAGTTCTTTTTTTTTTTTTTTTTCCTGCTGAGTTCTTTACCTACAACTCCAGTCTCTTAAAACACTGGATCAAGGCCTTATGAATGCAATGAAAGTGATAAGGCCATTAACCCAAAGTCTTGACTCTTTGGAACCACAGATTTCAGAAGGAAAAAACACCTTACCTGTGTAGGATTGTAGAGTTTCCTTTTTCAGTGGATCTACACTCGAGATCCCTCCTGGTGGTACCATCTGAATTGAACATCATACATCCAAACATCTGCAAATATCCCAGGTGTGTGGGAGCTATATTGTACTTTTTAACCTGGCCTCTTGCCAGACTTCTGTTGCTGACAGTTTCTGTAGCCAAAGCCATTTCATTTCTCCCACCTGGCAGGTATTCACAGTGTACAGCATTCAGCCACCCCAGGGTGTTCAGGGAAGGAACCTTGATTTTTCCCATTCATGGGAGGGATTGTGAGAACCCTGAGCAGCACTCATTTCCTTCTTGTTGCTTTGATGAGTTAAGTCACTGACATGACCCATCTGGGGCCCAGAGGACTCTGCCTGTTGCCCAAGGCTTCCACGGAAAGACTGCAGAGCTTTCTGGTTCTAATCGGTGGCCTGAATGTGTATTTTCTGGGTTCAGAGGTCCATCTAAGGAAGGAGTAGTCATTGTGGCAACCTTCAGTGCTTCTGAAAATAGCGTGAAGTTGTCTTGTTCACGGGAGATATTGCCTTGTGTGTGCGCACTGGTGAGGAACACACTCTCAGGCCCTGCAGTGGAGCCGTGTGCTCTCACATGCAGAATTCTGTAGGTGGTATCACTGGCTGTAAGGTTATAGTGGGGATGGTAATTGTTACAGAAAGCACTAAGTTAATAGTGGGAGTAGGACACTGTTACAGACTGGTTGGATGTGCCCATTTAAAAGAGCCTCCACAGTATCCCAGTCATTGTGGCTGTGAAGGATGAATATGTACAGAATTCTCAGGCCTCCTAAATTGTGCATCTTGTATTAGCAGAGAGCATTACAGGAGAAAATAATCTGAAAGTTTTGTGGTTTCTGTAATCTTTCTGAGCTATCCTCCTCAAGACCATTTCTGTCCAGATAGAAAATTGAGGATAGAGAGAAGGGATATCTTTCAGTGAGTAACAGACATTGTGACAATATTCCTGTTGAGTCACGTTGGGAACAGTCTTCGTTGCTTATATTTTGACCACTGAGGCCAACTGCCCCTCCCAAAGCATGAGGCAGGAAGTGGTGAAGTCAATATCGAGGATTTTATTTAAACAGTAAGAAATCCAGATTTGTATTTTGAATATATTTTTTAAGTTTTAATAACCTAAAAATACTTGCAGTAAAATGCACGTAGTTAAAATGCACACTTTGATAAGTTTTGACATTTATATAAATCCGTGAAACCATCATCACATCCATAAAAAAACAATCTACTTTCATTTTTACCTTGTTTCCTTTTTTGATGTTACTCTGACCTCTAGTCAACCATTGATTTGTTTTTCTTTAGATAAGTTTTAATTGTCTAAAATTCTGTATGATTAGAATCATGAAGTGTTTATGCTTTTCCTCTCAGGTACCCTTATGTGAAATATTTATCAGTGAGTAGTTTGTTTTTTTATATTGATGAGAAATATATTCTGTGGATATACTCTTTGTCCATTCATCTGTTTATCCATATTTGAGTTCCCAGTTTTTGACTGTTGCAAGTAAAACTGCTGCAGACATTTGAATACAGTAAAAGTTCTTCACATGGCTATGTTTCACTTTTCCTGTATTTTCCTGTACTTCAGGCTGCGATGCCTGAGTTACAGGCTTAGTGAATGTATGACTTTTTAAAGAACATTATACTATGTTAAGATAGGAGAGGTTACACAAGAAAAAGATGAAAACCCAGCAGTCTTCCTGAGCTAGGTGATGAGAGGCATTAAGGAATTCTATCTGTACAGACCCTGAGTCCACAGAGGGGAGAACACTATTTGCCATGCATTTTATCATGCAGGCTACTCCTGATACCTGTAGAAAATTACAAAAGCTTAAGCTGGGCCCCAAACCCTATCATCAACCTTGGTAGAGGAGGCGTTCAAGGTCTGTAACTATCGACACTTGATGGAGGAGGCCAAGCAGGATAAGAGACTAATAAAGAAAATGCAGCTCTTGGCTGTTTTGACTCATCCACAACCTCGAAGGGACCTTGAAGGACTGAGAAAGCTGGGCAGACCCCCAAGACGCCACTTGGGCCTTAACCAGTGTGCTTCTGTCAGAAAGGGGGACACAAGGGGATGTCTTGAGAGCCCTCCTGGGGGGCACCCAAGGGGTAACCCCGGCCAACCCCAGTTCTTTGTGAATAAGTTGGATGAGTAAGTTGGATCAGCCCACACACTGACTGATGAGTCCTGAGTGCCTGCCTGGATATAGATCCCTCTTGATCCATTTTCATTACCCCAGCAGAGCCTTGGGTCACCCTTGATGTAGCAGGTAAAACTGAATTCCTTGTAGACACTGGAGCTGCCTGCTCTGCTCTGACTTGGCCAGCTGGCCCTCTCTCCATCTGTGGACTGTACTGTGACTGGAGTTGGTGGACAGCCAAACAGAGGGTGATTTAATCTCTCCATGGCTCCCCAGGTGGCACAGTGGTAAAGAATCTGCCTGCAATGCAGGAGCCTTGGGTTCAATTCCTGGGTCAGGAAGATCCCCTGGAGAAGGAAAAGGCAGCCCACCCCAATATTCTTGCCTGGAGAATTCCACGGTCAGAGGAACCTGGTGGGCTTCAGTCCATGGAGTCACAAAGAGTCAGCAACAACTGAGCACATCAGCACGTACTGTAATCTAATATGATTGTTTCGTTTTGTATTCTTACAGAAGAGTTTGGAACTTCCAGTTCTTCCACATCCTTGCCAATCTGTTTAGTCTTTTTAAACTTTTGACTTTTACAATAAATGTGTAATGTTGTCTCACTGCTGTTTTCATTGCATTCCTCAGATGTTTATGATGTGGAGCATTTTTTCATTTTTTCAATTTCCCACTAGTGTATGTCCTCTTGGTAATTTTCGTCCATTTTTATAGAAATAATTTTGACTGTTTCTTTTTTTATTAGCAAGATAGTGAAACAACAAAGACTTAATTTGAAACTTCATTCTTTAGGGATGTAATTCCTGGTCATAAGAAATAATTATTTTTGAATTCTGAAATCCTATTTTCTAATTTTTTTTCTGCTGTATATAGTGCAGCGGCCCCATACAGCATATTTTAAGTTTAATCTGTATTGCTAACATATTCCCCATAATCAAGCCAAGAATTACATTGTTTGCAGTTTCCCCAATATGAATATTCCCACCGCTGTCAATTTAAAACTTCTAATGTGATATCATTGAACGTGGAGTTTGAGAGTTGACAGCACACCAGTATATTGTGTTTCCTCTGTAGTGATGTTTTCTGGGCTTCCTAGGTGGCACAGTGGTAAAGAATCCCCCTGCCAGTTCAGGAGACACAAGAGACATGGGTTTGATCCCCTGGAGGAGGAAATGGCAACCTACTCCAGTATTCTTGCCTGGAAAATTCCATGGACAGAGGAGCTCTGATTCCTTATCCTAAAACCATTGAAGTAGGTCTACTTGAAAGGTAAGAAATAGACTCAGAAAACAAACCAAAAAAAAAAAAGTCAAGAATTTGACAGCACCACTTGTCACACGTGGTTCTTCCTAAATTTATTCAGCCATTGGGGTTACTACTGTGAAAGGAAAATCAAAACGGAGTCTATATTGAGCAGGGCTTTCTAAAATGGTGCAGAGACTATTACGGAAGTGTGATTTACGCACCTCTCAGCCTGGATGGAATCTGATCTTTTGACGACTTGTTGTCCTAATGAAGCCACCTAGAACATCTGCCAGGAACTCAGGATGCTTATCAAACCTTTACCCTAAAGTAACTCATGATCGCCTATCTACCTTTTGGATCCCAACCCTAAAAAACTCCTAATTGCTTAAGGACAAATATTTCCTAAATTGCATCAGACTCAGTCACAGTTCTCACAAGGCAACTTGAAGAAACTCATGGCTTTCTGTCTTTGTAAGCCCCCGAGTCTCTTTTCCCGGAACACTCTTTTGGAATTACCTGATTTTGTGTCTCCTGAATTGCAGTTCTTAAAACTCCAAATAAACTCTTTTCTTACTTGCAGCCTCCTGTGTTGTTTTTTGGTTGGCATTACGTGGTGTCAGAAGCAGGATACAGGATGCAGACCTGCATAAGCCCTTACCGACTCTAACACTGCCTTGGATTCAAGTCAGGTGCCTAGAAGACCCCGTTGAGCTTTTCATCTCCTTGGTGATCCCAGATCATGGTGGTGAGTCTTCCTGTACTTAAGCCACCTACCTTGGTAGAAGTTCTAGTTTCAGCAAAGGGTGTCCTTTGTTGCTGACTTCTGTCCTCTAGGATTTTGTTTCTGGTTTTGTTTGAGTGGCCTCCACTATTTTTAAAATATTTTACTGAAGTATAGCTGATTACAATGTCGTGTTTATTTCTTGTGTACAGCAAATGACTCAGTAATACATACATTCTTTTTCACTTTCCTTTCCATTGTGGTTTGTCTGAGGATATTCAATATAGTTCCCTGTGCTATACAGTAGTACCTCATTTATATATCCTATATACAATAGATGGCCTCTGCTAATCACATATTCCCAGCCCTTCCCTCTCCTCCCCCTACTCCGCCCTGGCAATCTCAGGTCTATTCTATATATCTGTGAGTCTGTTGTTATTTTATAGTGGCCCCATTCCACAGACAGGGAAAGTGAGGCTCCAGAACCAGCAGGCAGCCTTGCTGCTGGGACGAGGCAGAGCAGAGACCTGAACCCCTAGGCAGAAGAGTCTCAGCTGGGTAGCTAGCTGTCTGCTGAAAACGCAGGTGCAGCCTCCAAGTGGGACCCACAGTAGGGATCCCAGCTACTTTGGGAAGAGCTCCCTGACTGGCCAGAGCCCCTTGGCTCCTGGAACTCTCTGCTGTCCCTGTAGCCTCCCTGTGGGCCCCACCACCTCTCTGCAGGCTCTCGACTCACAGCTGCCCCCTTGGGGGCCTCCTTCTAGGCCCGGCCCTATCTGTCCTCTAAGAGCCCCCAAGGCAGCCCCGTCATTAGCCCCCTTTTGCACTGGGAAAACGTCATGAGTGAGACTAGAGGGGCATCTCTTGCTGTGAGCCTGGCGGAGGTGGGGTGCAGACGTCAATCCCAGGCTCACCCACTGTATCCCCCATCCCCTCTGACCTGGTTCCATCCCAAGAAACCTCTCCTCTTTGTTCCCTCGGGCCCCTCTCAGGGTCCCTCTCAGCCTCCCCTGGGGCCCTGTAGATTCTCTCCAGATGCTGCTGGTCCCTGTGGTGATGTGCTCAGGTTGCCTAAACAAGGCCCCACGGTCTGGGAGTTTTAAGCACCAGATTACTTCCTCACATTTCTGGAGGGTCAAAGTGTGAGATCAAGGGGTTAACCCTGGTTTTTTTGGAGGCCTGCAAATGGCTGTCCTCCTCCTCTGTCTTTATGTGGTCTTTCCTCCCACATGGTCTGAGCATCTTCCCCAGGTGTCACCCCAAACACATGACTGACCCTTGCTGCCGCATGTGAGTCATCCCAAGGCTGTTGGTCTGCCTCCTCACGTCGCCTCGGGGTGTCTCCTCCAATCAGTGCCCCGCTATGTGAGTCATCCCAAGGCTGTTGGTCTGCCTCCTCGCGTCGCCTCGGGGTGTCTCCTCCAATCAGTGCCCCGCTACTCAGATGTCACCCAGTGATCACTGTCACTGTTCTGGACCCTGGAAGAGAGGCTCAGGACTAAGAATGTCCACTGTAACCTTCACCAGTCCCTGTCCCCATGGCACTTCTCTCACCCCCCCAACTGGTGAATTTAGTTCTCACCACCTTCTAGGTAAAAAGCAAACCAGTGACTGACAATGAACATTCCTTAAGAACATTCCTATTCCCTCGTAGGGAACTAAAGTTGACCACCGTCCCTGAATGGACTAGATGAGGTCTGGCCCATCTTGTACATCTTGCACCTTTCACATACAATAGAATGACAGTGCCCCACACTGTCACACTGTCCCTAGATACATGGAGGCAGGTCATATCTAGGACGTGAAATGTTTGTATCCAAGCTGTGTCATGGTGTGGTACCAAAACACAATCACACTGTTCGTGTTTCCAGATGGTCACATACAAATTATTTTATTCCACAGATACACACTTAAAAAGACAAGAGATTGAACTTCCCTGGTGGATCAGTGGTAAAGAATCTACCTGCCAATGCAGGAGACCCTGGTTTTACCCCCACTCCAAGAAATCCCACATGCTGAGGAGCAGTTAAGCCCATGTGCCGCAACTGCTGAACCCACACACCACAGCTACCGAAGCCCACATGCCCTAGAGCCCAGGCTTCGCAATAAGAGAAGTACACTGCAGTGAAGAATAGCCCCGGTTTGGTGCAACTTGAGAAAAGTCCTCGCAGCAACGAAGACCCAGCCCAGCCAAAAATAAATAAATAAAAAACAAGAGATTTACTTCTTGTTGAAAATGGGGAATGAGATTTCCTTCTTCTCAGAACATTTACCTTAGAAAATTTGTAGGAACCGTCTCATCTTTTTAAAATGCATGTCTTTGAAGACTTCTAAGAAGGCCTTTTTTCAGCTGGTCTTTTTTTTTTTTTCCCCCAGTTTTAGGACTCAGATGTCTTTCTCAAGAACCTGGGGCCTGTCTCCTCCCACTGCAGACAGGGAAATAGCTCACCAGTCAGTTCAGGTAGGAAGATAGGAGTCTCATCTTAGTGGATGCTGTGCTCCAACTTTAAAAACTACCTTCAGTTACAGAGATGAGAAGTCTGTGTTTCCTCTAGATAAAACCAGTAAACTACACAGTCACCCCATTACCAGGTGAAATTAGGACGCTGTGTGACAAACGGTATTGTCAGCTCCTCTTTCTTGAGGATTAGGGGAGTTAGATTTTTTTCCTGTCTTTACAATTTCCTAGTGGATTGCCTGTGATGCACTGTAATCCTTTAATACTTATTTTAACAATAAAATTTATTTTGTCTCTTTATTACCTTGTGGAAAAGATTTCTTGATTGGGAGAAATTTTGTTTTCATTTCCCTAACAGTCATCATCATGCACCTCTCCACAGGGATCAAACCTCATCACCCATCTCATCAGCATCTAGTGTACAGGATATATGGGGGAAGGGTGGTCAGTTCAACAGTATCAGAGACACATCTAGAATACGCCAAATTCAGATGAACTAATGACAACAAACTGTAAGAAATGAGAATTTTACAAGGTAACCCCATGTGTTAAGAGATCTGTGAGAGACAGCTAATGAACGCTTTTGAAATATATTTTGGATTCTGATTGCAACTAATCTGAGTTAAGAAACATTTTTGAGACAATTCAGCATTGATAAAATACTTATATTTTTATGATTATTGAGTTATAAAAATACCTTTTTAAAAAGGCAGTTCTCTGCGATCCATAAGTCTACAAGCAATAAATGCTGGAGAGGGTGTGGAGAAAAGGGAACTCTCTTACACTGTTGGTGGGAATGCAAACTAGTACAGCCACTATGGAGAACAGTGTGGAGATTCCTTAAAAAACTGGAAATAGAACTGCCTTATGATCCAGCAATCCCACTGCTGGGCATACACACTGAGGAAACCAGAAGGGAAAGAGACACGTGTACCCCAATGTTCATCGCAGCACTGTTTATAATAGCCAGGACATGGAAGCAATCTAGATGCCCATCAGCAGATGAATGGATAAGAAAGCTGTGGTATATATACACAATGGAGTATTACTCAGCCATTAAAAAGAATACATTTGAATCAGTTCTAATGAGGTGGATGAAACTGGAACCTATTATACAGAGTGAAGTAAGCCAGAAAGAAAAACACCAGTACAGTATACTAACATATATATATGGAATTTAGAAAGACGGGAACAATAACCCTGTATACGAGACAGCAAAAGAGACACTGATGTATAGATCAGTCTTATGGACTCTGTGGGAGAGGGAGAGGGTGGGGAGATTTGGGAGAATGGCATTGAAACATGTATAATATCATGTATGAAACGAGTCGCCAGTCCAGGTTCGATACATGATACTGGATGCTTGGGGCTGGTGCACTGGGACGACCCAGAGGGAGGGTATGGGGAGGGAGGAGGGAGGAGGGTTCAGGATGGGGAACACAGGTATACCTGTGGCGGATTCATTTCGATATTTGGCAAAACTAATACAATATTGTAAAGTTTAAAAATAAAATTAAAATTTAAAAAAATAGTTTATTAATAAATAAAAGTCAGTTCTGTAGAGATTATGCATTAAATGATGCTGTATGTGGAACTGCTACTGGGCCCCCCTTATCTGCAGCAGGTAACATCCCAGGACCTCCAAGTGGATGCCTGAAACCAAGCCCTACATGTACTGTGTTTTCCCTTATATATATGTACCTGTGATAAAGATTAATTTTAACAACAACTGTAATAAAACTTAGTGAGGGACTTCCTGGAACCCCTAGATCCCAATGCAGGGGTGCTGGGTTTGATCCCTGGTCAGGAAACTAGATCTCAAGTGCCGCAACTAAGACCCAGCACAGCCAAATAATTATGTATTTGTTACGTGAATGTGGTCTCTCAAAATATATACTACTGTACGCACCTCTTCTGTGACGCTGTGAGATGATAGAATGCCTGTGTGGGTTACTAGACAAATGTATATTCATGTGGGAGAGATGAAGAGGGTGGTGAAAGATTGCTTATGCAGAAAGGCTTGCAATTTAAAACTCATGAATTGTTTCATTTCTGGAATTTTCCATTTAATATTTTCAGACTTCTGTTGACCTTGGGTCTCTGAAACCCCTAAAAAGCAAGTTTGTGAATAGGTAAGAAACTGGCAAACTAGACCGCTGTTGTAGATGGGATAGATGAAATAAGAATGGCCATGAAGGTCTCCCTGGAGGCTCAGTGGTAAAGAATCCTGCTGTCAATGCAGGAGACACAGGTTCTAGTCTTGATCCAGAAGGATCCCACATGCCATGGAGCAAATAAGCCCATTTAAAAAAGCAAAGAATGGCCACAAAATGATGGATGATTGGTTCATCTAGCTTCATAATAGTCTCTTTTTTTGGTATATATTTGAAAGTAGTCATAACAAAATATACAATATGTCATTGTATCATTAATTTTATATGCTGAGTAGGATAAATTTTAAAAAGCAGGAGGAAAATTGGTTTGGGGATTTTGAACATGCATCAATGCATCAAAAATTACTTATTAATAAGTGTGTGTAACTTGTCAATTATACCTATACATTCAACTTTTAAAATCAAATATTAAAACTTCCAACTCCTTAATCATATTAAGTTCTATTACTGTGTTCTTGAGGTTAATTGCAGCTACATTATCTCTAAGGTGGAAATAGAATATATTGCTGGGCTCCTGGTAACTCTCCAACTCCCATCAACAGTGAAATCACACTGACAGTATTTTTTTTTAATTGAAGTTTAGTTGATGTATATTATAGAAATTACAGGTGTATAGTAATTAACACTCTTAAGATTATACTTCATTTACTTATTACAAAATATATGCTGTATTTACCATGTACAATGTATCCTTCTAGCTTATTTTATGGGCTTATTTTATGGACTTTCCAGGCGGTGCAGTGGTAAAGAATCCATCTGCCAATGCAGGATTTGATCCCTGAGTCAAGAAGTTCCCCTGGAGTAGGAAATGGCAATCTGCTCCAGTATTCTTGCCTGGAAAATCCAATGGACAGGGGAGCCACAGAGTCGGACACAAATGGATGACCAAACACACAGCTTTATCTTGTATTTAATAGTCTCTGCCTCTTTATCTGCTACCGCTAGTCTCTTCCCCCCTTTTCTTACCCCTCCTCCTTCTCCCCACTGGTAACCACTAGTTTGTTCTCTATATCTGTGAATCTGCTTCTTCTTAAAAATTCATTCACTATCATTTGTTGTATTTTTTAGATCCCACGTATAAGTGGAATCATACAGTATTCGTCTTTCTCTAGTTGACTTGTTTCACTTAGCGTAAACCCTCTGAGTTCATCCGTGTTGCTCTAAATGGCAAAATTTCATCGATTTTTTTTATGACTGAGTGGAACTCCATTTTCCTTGTGAGTGTGTGAATATATATCAGTTCATCAGTTGATGGACACTTTATCTTAGTAATTATAAATAAATGTTGCTATGAACATTGTGGTGCATGTGTTTTTTCAATGTATACATGTTTTTTTCAAAGTGGTTTTTTCTGTTTTTGCACATATACCCAGGAGTGGAATGCTGAGTCATATAGTAGCTCTAGTATTAGCTTTTGAGGAAGCTGCACGCTTTTTCCCTCAGGGTATGCACCTGTTTGCATTCCTAACAGCAGTGCACAAGAGTTCCCTCTTCTCTACATCCTCTCCAGTGTTTGTTATTTGTGTTCTTCTGGATGGTAATCGTTCTGACAGGCATGCATTTCCCTGATGATTAGTGATGTGAAGCATCTTTTCTCGTGCATGTTAACCATATGCATTTCCTTTGGGGAAAAAAATGTGTATTCAATTCTCTGCCCATTTTTTATTTGGACTATTCCACTGACATTGAGTTATATGAGCTGTTTATGTTGGCTATTAACCCCTTATTTTGGTGGTTCAGATGGTAAAGCGTCTGCTTGCAATGTGGGATACTTGGGTTCAATCCCTGGTTTGGGAAGATCCCCTGGAGAAGGAAATGGCAACCCACTCCAGTACTCTTGCCTGGAAAATTCCATGGATGGAGGAGCCTGGTAGGTTACAGTCCATGGGATCACAAAGAGTTGGACATGACTGAACGACTATATATATATAACCCCTTAACAGTCACATCATTTGCATATATTTTTTCCAGTCTTTTTTTTTTTTTTTGCTTTCTTTGCTGTGCAGGTGTTTTTTTAATTAAGTCCGTTTGTTTTTACTTTTATTTCATTTGTTTTAGGGACAGATCCAAAAAATATCACGATGATTTATATCAAAGAATGTTCTGCCTATGTGTTCCTCTGGGAGTTTTATGGTTTCTGGTCTTACACTTAGGTCTTTAATGCATTTTGAGTTTATTTTTGTATATGGTCATAGAGAATGTCCTAATTTCATTCTTTTACATGTAGCTGTCCAGTTTTTGCTGCACCATTTATTGAAGAATTTCTCCATTGTATATTCTTGTTTCTTCTGTTGTAGATTAATCATAAGTACATGGATTTATTTCTGGGTTCTCTATTCTGTGTCAAAATCAGGGAGTGTGTAACTTCAGATCTTTTTAGAATAAGGTAAAATTTAAGTCATAAGGAAGCACACTCATGTATTGTTTCCTTTTAAGGTTGATAGACATCATTGTATTTCATCAAAAGCAAGATTTCATCCCATTTTCAGAAGAATCATGATTATATGTACCACTGAAAAAATACACAGCCAACTAAATCATGTTACACATTCAATTAAAAACATGCTGATTTTGGAGATGTGAAAACAAATGTGTGTCTTAAAATTGATGAGATGTGATATATAAAACTGGGTTGGCCAGAATGGTCAGGAGTCAGCATTCAGGCAAGCAGAAGTGTATTCCAACAGGGCTTTCACACCGTGTCTGACACTCGTCACTGACCTGTTTGTTGTCTCTGTGCACCTGTTTTGTAGGCTGACTCCCTCCAAGGTGCTAGTTGGTGCAGTGTTAAGTCCATTTGTCTCAGCCAGAAATCTGAATATCATACGGGTTGCCTTCCCTCCTATAGCTGACTCCTGTTCCTTGATTCTGCCTCTTCAGTTCCTGTAGCTGCCTCTTCCAAATCGCTGAGAGTCACAACAATCCCACTGGAGCAGGTCTCCGCCATCTGTTACAGGCATGTCCCAGGAGTCTCCGGACAGGACTCTGTGTCCAGACTTTACGCTTCCACTTGATTCTCTCCAGGACAGCCAGCTGAAACATGTTACTGCCGGGTGGGTGCCCGATTGTGCTCTTCACTGTCTGAGAATGATGGCCGGGCACTGGAGCCAGTTCCCTGAACTTACTTCAATCCAAGGCATGAATGCCACAGGCTCTTTCACACCTGCCAGTCTTCTTCCCAGGTGGTGCTAGTGGTAAGGAACCCACCCGCCAACGCGGGAGACTTAAGAGGCGCGGGTTCAATCCCTGGGTCGGGAAGACCCCTGGAGGAGGAAATGGTAACCGACTCTAGTATTCTCGCCTGCAGAATCCCATGGACAAAGGAGCCTGGCAGGCTACAGTCTGTGGGTTCACAAAGAATCCACACAACTGAAGCAACTTAGCAAACAGGCTGAAGGCTTCATCACTACCAACTGCACAGAACACAAAACCCACAGACAAAATCAGGCCCACTCACCCGGCTGTAGATCGTTAATCATTTGAGTGTAGCTGTTTGGTTTTACCTCTTTATCTAATGTGAGTAAAAATTTCTTATCTCGTGTGTGTTTAGCCAATATTTTTTCTTCCCACTTGGTGGCTTAACTTTTGGCCTTCAGAAGGAGGTTTTTCACCCAAGAGGATTTTGACTTTATTTTTTTTAAATAAAGTGCATTTAATTGATTTTTCTTCTCATGTGTGAGGCCTTCTTATAATATGTGTTACAAATCAGAGCTCGTGCTCTATCTGAAAAGACCCATGGCCATGCCACTGTTTCTCTGTGGGATCCTCTCTAATTTTTTATATAGTTGTGCACATTTTAAAGTTGGCTGAGGCCAAGATGGAGTGCCTTTTGGTGTGAGTCCCGAACTGTGTTTAGATTGGTTTTCGGACACATGTTTGCTCATTGCCCTATATTTATGGTGCCAGTCGTTGTTTAGTCACTAAGCCATGTCCTACTCACTGCGACCCCATGGACTGTAGCCCACCAGGTTCCTTAAGTCCATGGGATTTCCCTGGCAAGAATACTGAAGTGGGTTGCCATTTCCTTCTCGGGGGGATCTTCCTGACTCAGGGATAGAACCTGTGTCAGCTGCATTGACAGGTGAATTCTCTACCACTGACCACCAGGGAAGTCCTGGGATATTGGCCTCGACATGTTTGAATTTCCAGAGGCTAGTGTGTTAAGCAGGACTGGCAGGAGAAACCTCAGCCTGCATTGCAGTGGGAGCGGGTGGGCCTGCATTCTCCCAGTTGGCCCGCAGAGGGCGACAACCTGCCTCTCTTCCCAAGGCGAGACCTGTGTCTTATGCCCACAGGCTTGGTCCAGGGCACAGCTGACAGGCGTTAGGTTTCCTCACGACCAGGCAGTGCTTTGGTTTGGGAAGAATGCAGCCCTCTGTCCACTCAGAAGGTAGCTAGGTTTCCTCAGGACCTGCTGGGAGGGGACCCTGTGGGAGAAAAACTGAGGGAAAAGTGGGGGGATGCTGCCTGCTGGGGGCTGTCTGCAGGAGAAAGGGAGGAGGTCTGTCTGAAAGGAGCCAGCAGAGGAAAAGCTGAGCGAGGAAAATGCTGATCGAGTTCGTCTTGTGTGTGGTGTGGAAGGAGCTCCAAGGAGTTGAATTGGTGGGTGGATTTTTTTTACCACTGAGCCACAAAGCCCGGTATTCACTTTGAATGTAGGTGTTTGCTTTATGGTTTTAGTACAATTTTAGTAAAACTTTCTCATCAGGTGTGTGGTGGGTGACTTTTTTACTTTTTTCCTCCCACTCTGCGGCTTAGCTCTTGGGCTTCAGAAGGTTTCTTACCCTGCAGGATTTGTGTGTGTGTGTTTAATAAATTGTGTTGTTTTGTTTCCCATGTGTGAGGGCTTTTGGTGATGTGTGGTGCCAATCAGAGCTCCTGATCGCCATGATGAGACACATGGCTGTGTCAGTGTTCCTCTGTGGGGTCATGTCTAATTTTTTCTGTAGGGCTGTAGATTCCACAATTGCTGGGGACAGTCTGGATGCCTTTTGGTATGACCCCTGAAGTGTGTGCCTAGATTGATTTGGGGGCATGATTTGCTGTACATTTTCCGTCATTGCCCTGTAGTTAGGTTGCAGAAGTCCTGGGATAGTGGCCGAGACTCGTTTATTTCCAGAGTGTTGTGCCTTGAGCAGGATGGCAGGAGAGACCTCCGCCCGCTCTGCAGTGGGAGCGGGTGCGGCCTGCATTCTCCCAGTTGGCCCGCAGAGGGCGACAAGCTGCTTCTTCCCAGGGCGGGACCTGAGTGTTCAGGCCACAGGCTTGGTCCAGGGCGCAGCTGACAGGCATTCCAGTTCAGTCGCTCAGTCGTGTCCTACTCTTTGCGACCCCATGAATCAAAGCACGCCAGGCCTCCCTGTCCATCACCATCTCCCGGAGTCCACTCAAACTCACGTCCATCGAGTCGGTGATGCCATCCAGCCATCTCATCCTCTGTCGTCCCCTTCTCCTGCCCCCAATCCCTCCCAGCATCAGAGTCTTTTCCAATGAGTCAACTCTTCGCATGACGTGGCCAAAGTACTGGAGTTTCAGCTTTAGCATCATTCCTTCCAAAGAACACCCAGGCTGATCTCCTTTAGAATGGACTGGTTGGATCTCCTTGCAGTCCAAGGGACTCTCGAGAGTCATCTCCAACACCACAATTCAAAAGCATTAATTCTTTGGCGCTCAGCCTTCTTCACAGTCCAACTCTCACATCCATACATGACCACAGGAAAAACCATAGCCTTGACTAGACAGACCTTTGTTGGCAAAGTAATGTCTCTGCTTTTGAATATGCTATCTAGGTTGGTCATGACTTTCCTTCCAAGGAGTAAGCATCTTTTAATTTCATGGCTGCAGTCACCATCTGCAGTGATTCACATAGTCAGAATCAAATAAATACACATAGTTTAGACTCAAGTAGGTCTATAAAAATCGTTTTTTCTAATAAAAATTACCATTCCCTTGACCACCTCCTATTTCCTGTCCCCAGAGTGAGCTGTTTCACTGATTTTTTTGTTGTTGTTATTTATTACTGTATCTCTAAAGAGCATGCTTATATTGCTTTACCTGTTTCTAGTTTGAGGCATTTCTTTAATTTCTAATATAAAACTTTGTTCTGCTGCTTCCCAGCCATTACACTTTCCCTTCCTGCTCCCCTTTCCCGGTGTATGTAATTCAGCGTCTTCATTACTGACTGTGATTAAGGATGTATGCACGACTGAGCTTATGTAACACTGTACCGCTAAGTGATGTGTTACTCTTACCCTGTTCTGCCTTTTTATTTCCTTGACTCAATAATTAATTTTGTTTGCGTAGGTTTCTGTGTACTTATTGCTAATTAAACCCAAAACTCTACATTCAGACATAAAAAAATAAATATGTAATAAAAAGAGGTTTCTTAACCTACAGGAATTTTTTTTTCTTCCTGTTTAAAAAATTGTGTGTTATTTTGTTTTATTTTCCCTCTGGGAAGGCTTTTGGTGATGTGTGTTTCCAATCAGAGCTCGTAATGTCCCTGACCAGACCCATGGCTGCATGGATGTTCCTTTGAGTGAGCTAATTTATTATATACTGCTGTGGTTTGGAAAATTGCTTGGAGATAACCAGGAGTGCCTTTGGGTATGAGCCCTGAAGTAAGCACCTACATTGGTTTGGAGGCATGTTTTCAATCATTGCCCTGTAGTTAGGACTATAAAAGTCCCGGGATAGTGACCTTGACCTGTTTGAATTTCCAGAGTGTAGTGCCTTGAGCCAGACTAGCAGGAGCGACTTCGGCCTGCTCTGCAGTGGGAGTGTGTGCGGCCTGCATTCTCTCAGTTGGCCTGCAGTTCAGTTCCGTTGCTCAGTCGTGTCTGACTCTTGGTGACCCCATGGACTGTAGCACACCAGGCTTCCCTGTCCATCACGAACTCCTGAAGCTTACGCAAACTCATATTCAACAAGTCGGTGATGCCATCCAACCATTTCATTCTCTGTTGTCCCCTTTTCTTCCTGCCTTTAATCTTTCCCAGCATCAGGGTCTTTTCAAATGAGTCAGTTCTTTGCATCAGGTGGCTAAAGTATTGGAGTTTCAGCTTCAACATCAGTCCTTGCGATGAATATTCAGGACTGATTTCCTTTAGGATTGACTGGTTGGATCTCCTTGCAGTCCAAGGGACTCTCAAAGTCTGTTACTGTTTCCCTATCTATTTGCCATGAAGTGATGGGACCAGATACTATGATCTTAGTTTTCTGAATGTTGAATTTTAATCCAACTTTTTCACTCTCCTCTTTCACTTTTATCAAGAGACTCTAGTTCTTCTTCACTTTCTGCCATGAGGGTGGTGTCATCTGCATATCTGAGGTTATTGATATTTCTCCCAGCAATCTTGATTCCAGCTTGTGCTTCATCCAGTCCAGCATTTCGCATGATACACTCTGCATGTAAGTTAAATAAGCAGGGTTACAATATACAACCTTGATGTACTCCTTTGCCTATTTGGAACAAATCTGTTGTTCCATGTCCAGTTCTAACTGTTGCTTCTTGACCTGCAAACACATTTCTCAGGAAGCAGGTAAGGTGATCTGGTATTCCCATCTCTTGAAGAATTTTTCACAGTTTGTTGTGATCTACACAGTCAAAGGCTTTGGCATAGTCAATAAAGCAGAATTAGATGTTTTTATGGAACTCTCTTGCTTTTTCTATGATCCAGCAGATGTTGGCAATTTGATCTCTGGTTCCTCTGCCTTTTCTAAAACCAGCTTGAACATCTGGAAGTTATTGGTTCACGTACTGTTGAAGCCTGGCTTGGAGAATTTTGAGCATTACTTTGCTAGTATGTGAGATGAGTGCAATTGTGCAGTAGTTTGAACATTCTTTGGCATTGCCTTTCTTTGGGATGGGAATGAAAACTGACCTTTTCCAGTCCTGTGGCCATTGCTGACTTTTCCAAATGTGCTGGCATATTGAGTACAGCACTTTACAGCATCATCTTTTAGGATTTGAAATAGCTTACCTGGAATTCTATCACCTCCACTAGCTTTGTTCATAATGATACTTCCTAAGGCCCACTTGACTTCACACACCATCGTGATTATCTGGGTCATCAAGATCTTTTTTGTACAGTTCTGTGTATTCTTGCCACCTCTTCTAATTATCTTCTGCCTCTGTTAGGTCCATACCATTCTGTCCTTTATTTTGCCCATCTTTGCATGAAAAGTTCCCTTGGGATCTCTGATTTTCTTGAAGAGATCTCTAGTCTTTCCCATTCTGTTGTTTTCCTCTATTTCTTTGCATTGATCGCTGAGGAAAGCTTTCTTATCTCTCCTTGCTATTCTTTGGAACTCTGCATTCAAAACTTGTATCTTTCCTTTTTTCCTTTGCCTTTCGCTTCTCTTCTTTTCACAGCTATTTGTAAGGTCTCCTCAGACAGCCATTTTGCCTTTTTGCACTTCTTTTTCTTGGGGATGGTCTTGATCACAGCCTCCTATACAATGTCACAAACCTCTGTCCATAGTTCTTCAAGCACTCCATCTATCAGATCTAACCTCTTGAATTTATTTGTCACTTCCACTGTATAATCATAAGGGATTTGATTTAGGTCACACCTGAATGGTCTCGTGGTTTTCCCTACTTTTTTTAAGTCTGAATTTGGCAATAAGCAGTTCGTGAGTCGGCCCGCAGAGGGCGACAGCCCTCCTCTCTTCCCAGGCTGGGACCTGTGTCTTCTGGCCTTAGGTTTGACCCAGGGCACAGGCGACAGGCCTTAGGTCTCCTCAGCACAGGCCAGTGCTTTGGCGCAGGGGCCACCCTGCGAGGAAACTTGAGGAAACTGCGGAGTGGGGGGAGGAAATGCTGCCTGCTGGGGGCTGCCGGCAGGAGAAAGGGAGGAGGTTTGAATGCCCATCCCCAGCACAGGAAAGCTGGGGGAGAAAATTCTGACTTTGAGTTAGTCTTGTGTGGAAGGAGCCTGTTTTTTTTGGGGGAGGGGGGGTTGTGATGTTCAGCTTTTGGGGTTTTAGCTTAGGGTGATGGGGTTTTATCTAAGCAGGTCCCTGGCAGCTTGGTATTAAAGGAATAGACCACACATGTGTCTGATGCTTCCTGGGCTGTCTCCACACCTGTTTTTTAACCCATGGGCATAATTCTGGGATGCCCTTTATATTCCAGTTATCTCCAGAGAGGTACATCCTCATGCCAGTATCACAGTGTTTTATTTACTGTGAATGTGGGATGCACACTTGAAATTGCAAGAGCCTTCAAATGTGACTATTTTACAATTGCTTTAGAGAGGTGGGTGTGTTGGAGTTACATATTGTGGGGTGTCATCATCTGATCCTATTCATTGGGATATACCATTCGCTGCTCTCCTTGTCTGATGCACACAAGCACTGAAGACCTCCTGAACTTTTTAAGGTTCAGAAAGTATGGGTAGAGCCTTCGTGCAAAAGAGTGCCCTTGTTTCTCTTAGGATACAGGTTGGGAAAGCAATGGTGTGAATGCCTGGTGGCCTGATGGCTGGTCTGCAGGGTTTGGTTGGTTTGGTTTTGGAAAATGCTGCTAAAAGGTATCTCGGGGGGCTGTTAGGGGTGTCCCAGCAGCAAGAAAGGAGAGGTGCTTGCCGTTGCCCTGTAATCGGAACCACCCTTTCTGGAGGAGGGAGGCAGTTGAAAGAGGTGTGTGATGCTGTTCATTTCCCTTTCCCTCGGGTGATACCATGTGGATCATTTTTCTGTCCACTTGCTAGTTACTTGTTTATCTTTGGAGGCCAGAGGCCTCTTCAGATTAGTACTCATTTTGAATGTAACTCTTTCCTTCATGGTTCTTAGTCTAATGTGAATAAAAATTCCTCATTTTTTAAACAAAAAAGGAGCTTTATTTTTATGACTAGTTTTTTTATTTTTGGCTGTGTTGGGTCTTCATTGCCAGGTGGCTTCTGATCATTGCAGCAAGGGATGGGCATTCAAACCTCCTCCCTTTCTCCACACTCCAGTTGCCCTGCACAGCTCTCAGTGCAGTGACTTTTGTTGTCACGGGACTGGGCTCTAGGGCAAGTGGGCTTAAGTCGTTTCGGCACATGGGTTCAGTATTTGCGGCTCCCAAGCTCTAGAGCACAGGTTCAATAGTGCGGCGCTCGGGCTTGGTTGTTCCTTGGCATGTGGGATCTCCCTGGACAGGGGATCAAACCCCTGTCTCCTGCATTGGCAGGCCTATTCTTTACAACTGAACCACAGCGGAAGCCCTGCACTCATTTCGAATGTAGATTTGCCTGTGGTTCTTAGTATAATGTCAATAAAAATTCCTCATGTAGTGTGTTGGGGAGTACTTTTTCCTCCCACTTTGTGGCTTTTCTGCTCAGTTGCTCAGTTGTGTCAGACTCTGCAGCCCCATCAACTGTAGCCCCCCAGGCCCCTCTGTCCAGCTTAGCACCTAGGATTGGAAAATAGGTTTTTTTGACCTGCAGGATTTGTGTATGTGCGTTTAATAAAGTGTGTGCTATTAAGTTTTGTTTCCCGCGTGTGAAAGGACTTGGTGATGTGTGTTGCCAGTCAGAGCTCATGATCTGCCTGACCAGGCCCGTGGCCTTGTGGATGTTCCTCTAGGTGATCATGTCTGATTTTTTTTTCCATACTGCTGTAGATTTCAAAGTTGCCTTGGGGAAATCTGGAATGCCTTTTGGTGTGGGCCTTGAAGCGTGCGCCTAGGTTGCTTTGGGGGGACATGTTTGCTCATTGCCCTGTAGTTAGGGTTACCAAAGTCCTGGGATAGTGGCCTCGACCCGTTTGAATTTCCAGAATGTAGCACCCAGCAGGACTGACGGAGAGATGTCTGCCTGCACGGCTGACATGTGGCCGCAGCCTGCATTCTCCCAGATGGCCCGCAGAGGGCGAAAACCCCGCCTCCCCGTCCCACCCAACCCGACCCGACCCCACCCACCCAAGGGCGCTGGACCTGAGTTCTGGCCTCAGCCTTTGCCCGGGGCCCAGCTGTCAGACATTAGTTCTCCTCAGGACCGGCCAGTGCTTTGGCTCCGGGAAAATGCAGGGCTCTGTCCACTCGCAGGGTGGCTGGGTTTCCTCAGGTCCTGCTGGGAGGGGCCCCCAGGGAGAAAAGCGATGAGGAAACAGTGCGGGGGATGCTGCCTGCTGGGGGCTGCCTGCAGGATGAGGGAGGTCCGTCCTGGAGGGCCCAGCAGAGGAAGAGCTGGGGGAGGAAAATTCTGACTTGGAGTTAGTCCTGTGCATGGCGTGGAAGGAGCCCTGTTCTGGTTTTGGTTTTCACAGTTGTGATATTCCGTTTCCCAGGTTTTTTCTTAGGGTGACGGTCCTTTCACTGCCATAGATCCATCATCTAAGACGACTCGGCCTGCTCTGCGCGGGAGCGGGTGCGGCCTGCATTCTCCCAGTTGGCCGGCAGAGGGCGACAAGCCGCCTCTTCCCAGGGCGGGCCCCGCGTGTTTGGGCCGCAGGCTTGGTCCAGGGCACAGCTGACAGGCATTAGGTCTCCTCGGGGCGGGCCAGTGCTTTGGCTTTGGGAAAATGCAGGAGTCTGTCCTTTGGGAAGGCAGC
Organism: Bos indicus; assembly: GCF_029378745.1. Classification (NCBI taxonomy): domain Eukaryota; kingdom Metazoa; phylum Chordata; class Mammalia; order Artiodactyla; family Bovidae; genus Bos; species Bos indicus. The sequence continues at coordinate 66,434,861 of NC_091777.1, forward strand.
TAAGCTTCCTCAGGACCTGCTGGGAGGCGCCTCCCTGGGAGGAAAACTTGAGGAAACTGTGGGGAGATGCTGCTGGCTGGGGGCTGCCGGCAGGAGAAGGGAGGAGGTGCAAATGCCCACAACCAGCACAAGAACGCTAGGGGAGAAAATTGACTTGGAGTTAGCCTTGTGTGCGGTGCGGAAGGAGCTGTGTTTTGGGCTTGTTTTTTTTTTTTTTGGCGGGGGGTGGGTTGTGGTGTTTCGCTTTCTGGGTTTCATCTTAGACTGATGGCGCTTTAATGGAGGTCTCTCCAGTTTGCTGTTAAAAGAATGGACCACATGTCTGTTGCTTCCTCGAGTGCCTTGATGCCTCTTTTTCGACCCATGAGTATATTCCTGGAATATCCTTTCAATTCCAATCATCTTCAAAAGGTACATTTCATGCCAATATCATGGTGTTTTATTCTTGTGGGTGTGGGATGCATGTTTGAAATTTTAAGGTGTCAGCCTTCAAATGTGACTTTTTTTTCCAGTTGCTTTAGAGGAGTGGACTGTGTTGTAGTTTCATATTGTGGGGTGTCATTTTCTGCTTTCCTTCAGTGCGTGTACTCTCATCCCATGCCCGACTGATGCTCATGCACTGAGGACCTCCTCAGTTTTTTTAAGGTTTAGAGGAGGAGCAGAGCCTCCAGGCCGGAGAAGGCAACGGCACCCGCTCCAGTGCTCTCGCCTGGAGAATCCCAGGGACGGGGGAGCCTGGTGGGCTGCAGTCCACGGGGTCGCGAAGAGTCGGACACGACTAAGCGACTTCCCTTTCACTTTTCACTTTCATGCATTGGAGAAGGCAATGGCACCCACTCCAGTGCTCTCGCCTGGAGAATCCCAGGGACGGGGGAGCCTGGTGGGCTGCAGTCCACGGGGTCGCGAAGAGTCGGACACGACTAAGCGACTTCCCTTTCACGTTTCACTTTCATGCATTGGAGAATGGCACCCCACTCCAGTGCTCTCGCCTGGACAATCCCATGGACGGAGGAGCCTGGTGGGCTGCAGTCCATGGGGTCTCTACGAGTCGGACACAACTAAGCGACTTCCCTTTCACTTTTCACTTTCATGCATTGGAGAAGGAAACGGCAACCCACTCCAGTGTTCTTGCCTGGAGAATCCCAGGGACGGGGGAGCCTGGTGGGCTGCCATCTATGGGGTCGCACAGAGTCGGACACGACTGAAGCGCTTAGCAGCAGCAGCAGCAGAGCCTCCACGCAAAAGAGCTCTCTTGTTTTTCTTTGGACACCGATTGGGAATACAATTGTGTGAATGCTTGTTGGCCTGACGGCTGGTCTGCAGGGGTGAGACTTGTTTGGCTTTGAAAAGGCTGCCTGTGGTTGACTGGAGGACCCTTTACAGGTGTCCCAGACTCGAGAAAGTAGAGTTCCTGCTCCCTCTCATGCTCCAGTAATCCGAATTGACCTTCCCAAGGAGGTGGCACTTGTAAGTGGTGTGTAACGCTGTCTTCTTTTGTAATTTGCCATTCCCTTGGCTAATGCCATGTGGGTCATATTCCTGTCCACTTTTTGTTAACCTTTTTATCTTTTGAGGAGAGGGCTCTCTTCAGATCAGTACTCATTTTGAATATAGTTGTTTCTTTCTGGTTCTTAGCCTAATGTGAGTAAAAATTCATCTGGTGTGATGGGGAATACATTTTTTCCCCACTTTGTGGCTTAGCTCTTAGTCTTTGGAAGGAGGTTTTTCACCATGCAGGACTTTCTGTGTGTGTAATAAATTACGTGTGTGTTCCCAACCAGAACTCATGATCTTCCTGACCTGTGGCTCTATCAATCTTCCTCCGGGGCATCCTGTCCAAATTTTTCTTTAGTGATGTAGATTTTAAAATCGCCTGGGGACAACCTGGATGCCTTTTGGTGTGAGCCCTGAAGTGTGTTCCTAGATAGGTTTTGGGCCACGTGTTTGCTCATTGTCCTGAAGTTGGGGTTGTAGAAGTGCTGGGATCCTGGCTTCGACGCATTTGAATTTCCATAGTGTAGTGCTTTGAGCAGGACTGGCAGGAGAGACCTCGGCCTGCTCTGCAGTGGGAGTGGGTGCGGCCTGCATTCTCCCAGTTGGCCCGCAGAGGGCGACAAGCCCCTTCCCTTCCCAGGGCGGGACCTGTGTGTTCAGGCCACAGGCTTGGCCCTGAGCGCTGTAGACAGGCATTAGGTCTCCACAGGGCAGGCCAGTTTTTAGCTTCGGGGAAATGCGGGGCTGTATACATGTGGAGGATAACTAGTAACTAGATTTCCTAAGGACCTGCTGGGAGGGGCCCTTGGGAGAAAAACCTGAGGCTCCGTCCTCAGTGAGACTCGGCTCTGCTCCTCACAGAGCCCGGCTCGCTTCTCACTGAAGTTCCCTTCTCATCCCTGAGGCTTGACTTTACTATTCTGAGTCCCAGCTCCGGTCTGCACAGAGGCCCAGCCCCAGAGCTCACTGAGGCTCGGGTCTGCTTCACACTAAGACGTGGCTCTGCTCCCCACTAGGGCCTAACTCCAGTCTTCAGTGGGGCCCTGCACTGAGGCCTGGTTCCATGCCACACGGGGGTCCAGATCTGGTGATCAGTGAGGCCCAGCTCACTTCTCACTGACGCTCCATTCTCCACCTCTCTCAGGCCTGACTTTGCTACTCTGAGTCCCGGTTCCGGTACTCATACGTCCCGGCTCTGGTCCACACAGAGGCCTGGCTCCGGACCTCAACGCTGAGAGCTGGCTCTGCTCCTCACTGAAGTCCAGCTGCACCCCTGCCTGAGTCTCGGCTCAGCTCAGCACGCCAGGTCCTCTCCGCACTGAGACCCGGCAAGGCTCTGCCCCTCACTGGGCCTGGCTGTGGTCCTCGGTGAGGCCTGGCCCCACTGCGCAATCACGTGTGCCTCCCTTGCTCCCTGAGGTCCGGCTCCCTCCTCGGTGAGGACAGCTCTGCTCCACACGGGCCTGGTTACGGTCCTCACAGAGGCCAGGCTGTCTTCTCACTGCAGTTCAGCTGTGCTCCTCCTTGAGGCATGACTTTGCTCCTCTGAGGCCTGGCTCTGCTCTCCACTGAGAACCAGCTCCAGTCCACAATGAGGACCGGCTCTGGTCCCCACTGAGGCCTGTCTCCCGTCCTCACTGAGGTTCCACTCCGGTCCTGTGATGTGCTCTGGGGCCCGGGTAGGGTCCTCACTGAGGCCAGGCTCCGCTCCTCTGTGAGGCTCGGCTCCGCTCCCCAGTGAGACCCAGCTCCTCCTGCAGAGGCCTGGCTCCGCTCAGCACCGCCGCACAGCTCCGCCCTGCAATGGGCCTGGCTGTGGTTCTCGGTGAGGCCACAGTATCGTCCTCAATGAAGCACAGCTCCAGTCCACGCTCAGGTCCTTAGTGAGCCCCGGCTCTGGTCCTCACAGAGATTTGGCTTGCTTCTAACCGAGGTTTGGTTCACCTCCGTGAGGCCTGACTGCTACTCTGAGGCCAGGCTCCCCTCCTCACTTGGGGCCAGCGCCACTCCTCAGGTAGGCCTGGCTCTGCTCCGCACCGGGGCCTGGCTCCAGCACTGAGTCCTGCTCTGGGCCTCACTGAGATTCAGCTCCAGCACTGAGTCCTGCTCTGGGCCTCACTGTGGTTCAGCTACCCTCCTCACTGAAGCCCAACGTTCCTTCACTGAGAGTGAAGGTTCACCTCCACTCTTCACTCAGGCCCAGCCTGGTCCTCCTTGAGGACGGAATTTGGTTCTCTGAGGCAAGACTCCATTCTACACTGAGGCCCAGCTACACTCCACATAGAGACTGGACTCGGGTCCTCTCTGAGGTCTGGCTCTGCTCCTCAGTGAGACCCAGCTTCTCTCTGACTGAGGACTGGCTCCACCCACACTGGGGTCTGGCTAGGGTTCTCACTGAGCCCAGCTGGCTTCTCACTGAGGTTCTCTTCTCCCTCTTGCTGAGGATTGACTTGACTACTCTGAGTCCCGGCTCTGGACCTCACTGAGGCCAGGCTCCACTCCACACCGGGGCATGGCTACAACCTCAGTGAGTTCTGGCTCGCTTCTCACTGAGGTTCCATTCTCTTCCTGAGGCCTGACTTTGCTACTCTGAGTCCTGGCTGTAAGGCGAGCATGGAGAAAAGGAGAGTGAGCCGGACAGTCAGGCAGAGAAATATTTATTATAGGAAGAAAGAAAGTGGTTTTAGAGAGAAACCAGTGCTCTCTTGTTACAGCCAACCCTTTTTATACTGTATTGATGGGAAATTGTGCCCCAGAGGGGTTTATCCTTAGCCCACAGCTGGAGTCCTGTGGTCACATAGTCAAAGGGGTCTCATGGTCGGGTGGTCATGTAGTCTTGAGAAACTGGCACCAGCAGGGAAAAACAGGGTATCACCTTAAGGAAAAAACAGGAAGCTGTCAGGGCAACGTGGCCACCGCGATTTCACCCCTTGTGTCAGGTCACCACCATGGGCCATATTTTAACTACAGCTATGAGCCCCTTGAGAGCCCTAACACTGGCTCTGGTCCTCAACAAGGCCCAGCTCCTCGCCTCACTGAGGCCTGGCTCACTTCTCACCACGGTTCACGTCTGATCCTCCCCGAGACCTGACTTTGCTTCTCTGAGGCCCAGCTCTGGTCCTCCTCGATGCCAGACTTTGCTTCTCTGAGGCAAGGCTCCATTCTGCACTGAGGCCTGGCTCCACTCCACACAGAGGATGGCTCCAGTGCTCAGTGAGACCGGCTCCTCTCTGCCCTGCACTGGGGCCCGGCTATGGTCCTCAGCGAAGCCCGGCTCCACGCCTCACTGAGGGTCGGCTCTTGTCCCCAGGGAGGCCAGGCTTCGGTCCGCACAGAACCTGGCTCACTTCTCACTGAGGTTCTGTTCTCCTCCTCCCTGAGGCCTGAATTTACTTCCCTGAGGCCTGGCTCCTCTAGGGACTGAGAACCGGCTCCGCTCTCCACCGAGGCTCCTATCCGCTCCTCACTGGGACCCACCTCCCTCAGCACTGAGGCCCGGGCCTCACAGAGGCCAGGCTCGCTTCTCACTACCTTTCACCTGCTTCTCCCTGAGGCCTGACTGCTTCACCGAGTCCCGTCTCCGCTACTCAGGAAGGTTCGGCTCTGGTCCTCCCTGAGGCCCAGGTCACACGTTACAGAGGCTCATCTCTGCTCCTCCCTGAGGCCCGACTTCGCCTGTCTTCAGCCCGGCTCCGCTCCTCACCGAGGCCCAGTCTGGTCCTAAGGCTCGCCTCCGGCCTTCACTGAGTCCTCGCTCTGCTCCTCGCTTAGGACCAACTTTGCTTCTCTGAGGCCTGGCTTGCTTCTCACTGAGGTTCGGCTCTGCCCCTCTGAGTCCAGACTTTGCTACTCTGAGGCCCTGCTCCGCCCCACTCCACACTGAGGCCTGGCTCACTTCTCACTGAGGTTCCGCTCTCCTCCTTGAAGCCTGACTCTGCTTCTCTGAGGCAAGTCTCCACCCCTCACAGAGGCCCAGCTGTACTTCCCTGAGGCCCTGCTCCACTCGTCGGTATGGCCCGGCTCTGCTCCTCACTGATTCCCAGCTCTGGTCCTCATTCTGACCTGATTCTGTTCGTCTCTCAGACCTGACTATAACAGGAGTCTCCATCAATATGGAACTTAAAACCACAACCTTCACATACTTTAAAATTGTTATATTAAAAATAAAGGTAATTTTTGGCAACAATGTATAGAAATTGGAACTTTTAAATGTTAGTTGTCGAAATGTGATATGGCTCAATCTACTTACGTAAAACTTTGGCATCTTATAAAAAATATAAAAATGCAGTTATCATCAGTTTCAAAAAGTCTGCTCTTACATATATACCCAAAGAATTTTAAATAACTGTTGAAATAAAACTTGTATACCAACACTCACAGCAGTGCTGCTCTCGATGCCCCTCTGAAAGAAGAATCAAAACGCCCATCATTGGGTTATTGGATAAGGAAAGTAGGGTAGCTCCGTTAGGTGCGTTATTTTACCATATAAGGAGCAGAATCTGTGGACATCAGTGGGTGGGGTCCTCAAACACTGAAACATGAAGTTAACGTATAACGCCTGGATTTGCCTACGGCCATGCCACCCTGATCACACCTGATCTCGACTGACCTCTTAAGCTAAGCAGGGTCTGACCTGGTTAGTACTTGGATGGAAGAATCCCTCAATTCCACTCCAGGCTGTGCCCGCAAATATTTAAAAGCAAGGACTGGAACAGGTATTCACAGCAGCCAAAAGGTGAAATCAAAACATGTGTCCTTCAGCAGATGAATGGATAAACATAATGTAGTAATGAACAAAATAGAACACAATTCAACCTTTAAAGTAATTCTCACACAGGCTTCCATGTGGATAAACCTGGAGGTCAGTATCCTAATTGAAACAAAGCAGACACAAAAAGACAAAGATTATCGTTCCACTAGTGTGAGACATCCAGATACGCCTCATTCTAGGCTGCCCGGGACTGAGGGTGCTGAGTGTTTAATGGTCACAGTTTCACTTCAGGAAAATGAAAAGATTCTAGAGATGAATGGCAATAATATTTTTACAACAGTGTGAATGTAATTAATGGTATAGAAGTGTATAGTTCACATGCTTCAAATGATAAATGTTGCATGTCTTAATCACAATGAAAAGCTCTTGCTACATGGTGCAAGGGAACACACTGAAATTATCCTCATGAAAAAGCCCTACAGAAAAGCCACCCAGACCATATGCATCTTGTACACTTTAAATCCATGAAGACTTTTAACGTGAGGAAAACCCCAGGGATGGTTCCAGAAAAGAAAATTGCATTAGAATGGAGAAAGGCCTTTGCACAAAGTTGGGGGCACCTGGCGAAAGTTGAAGTGGTCTTGTGGATAGGATTGCAATGTGGAAAGCATAATTATCCCTCATTTTGGAGTTATGTGCAGGGAGAGAGGCCCTGTTTTGGGTAAAACACACTGTAGTGCCTGGTATGAGTGTAGCAAACTTTGTACTGCTATTTAAAGTTTAAATATTTGAAATTGACTAGAAAATAAATTACTTTTCAATACATGTCAGTAACATGCCAGAAAATCAGAGATGACATCAAACACTGTTAATAGAGGCCAAGACTTACTTACCCAATTCAAATTCACCCAAAGTAGTGATGCTAATTGCCCTTGTAGAAGTCCGCATAGTATAAAAAGGCACCATGGGAAGAGTATGTTAGTAGCCATGTCTTGCGTGCTGAGGATGACCCTGATGTAGCTGAAACTGTGGGATTTCTGAATTCTAGTTTTCCACATAGTACCACCAAAAAATGCCAGAACTAAAAAATGAGTCAGTAAAACTGCAGGATCATTTGTCATTCTCTACACTAATCATGAAGTATCAGAAAGAGAAACTAAAAAAAAACATTTACAATTGTGTCCCCCAAAAACTAGGAATAAATTTAACCAGGGACTTAAAAGGGCCGCACACTGAAAACGCTAAGACATTGATCAAAGAAACTGAGCAGACACAAAAAAATGGCACGCTATCCCATGCTCATGAGTGAAAATGTTGTTAAAATATCTATTCTACCCAAAGCCACATACACATGCAATGACTACCAGTATTTCAGTGACATTTCCCACAGAAACAATCTTAACATTTGCATGGAGCCACAAAGGACCCGGAAGAGCCGAAGTGACGCTGAGAAATGAGAAGAGGCTGGTGGCATCTTTCCCCTTGACTTCAACCCACATTAAGCAGCTAATGGCACCACAAGACGTGTGGAATTGACACAGAAACAGGCAGAGACGAGAGCCCAGAAATAAACCTACAGGCCCATGGTCAGTCAGTTCACAAGAGAGGACCTAAGCAAATACACTGGGGAAGGGCCAGTCCTCTCAATAAACAGTGCTGGGGGATGGACACCACACACAACACTGGACACCGTCCTGCAGTGAAAGTGCAGTGACACTCAGTCGTGTCCGGCTCTTTGCGACCCCATAGACTGTAGCCTACCAGGCTCCTCTGTCCATGGGATTTTCCAGGCAATAGTACTGGAGTGGGTTGCCATTTCCTTCTCCAGGGGATCTTCCCAACCCAGGGCTCCCACATTGTAGACAGACGCTTTACCGTCTGAGCCACCAGGGTAGTCACCATCCTATACTACAGACAAAAACTAAAAACCCACGACTTTCCACATCAAACTTTTCCAGTCCTGAGTTCTCTGAAGACAGACACACTCAGCATCAGCCACACACAGAAACTCTCTCCGCAATTTCCTCACCTTCTCTTTCAATGGCACCTCTTCTCCGCAAATCCTGAGGAGACCAGACTCCCATCAGCCTTCACTGAACCCCACAATGTCCCAAAGCTGAAGCCCCCAATGGATTCTGAAGGGCCAGGCTCCTGTCACCATGAACTGAACCCCACAATGTCCCAAAGCTGAAGCCCCAGTGGGTCCTGAAGGGCCAGGCTCCTGTCACCATGAACTGGACCCCACAATGTGCCAAAGCCAAAACCTGAGCAGGTCCTGAGGAGACCAGACTCCCTGTCTTCCTGAACTGAACCCCACAATGTCCCAAAGCTGAAGCCCCAGCAGGTCCTGAGGAAACAAGACTCCTATCAGCCTGAACTGAATCCCACAATGTCCCAAAGCCAAAGCCCCAGAGGGTCCTGAGGAGACCAGACTCCCATTAGTGTGGACTTGACCCCATGTTGTCCCAAAGGTCCCAGGCTTTCAGCATGGACTCAGCCACGAGTGTTCCAGAAGCCAAAGCCCCAGCAGGTACGAAGGAGACCAGGCTTCTGTCCACTGACAGAGGGAGCCAGGTGCATGGGCAGAGCTTCAATGCCCTGGTGGGTCAGGGAGGGGAGCTGTGCGTTCCCTGCCAGCCAGTAAGCAAGTGCAGACCGAGCTGCCCTCACAGCTGAGTGGGGACCCCACACCCCTGAGGGCAGTTCTACTAGGTCCATTAAAGTGTGGAAATTCAAACTGAAACAGAGCCAAGGATCCCAAAACTTCTCCAAAATAGTCAAGGAACAATTAATTTAAAGACATAAACACAGAAAATCGACATGATCTTGGGTTTAGCACACAAAAAGTCAGTCCACAAAAAATATTGTGGACTTTAAAAATTAAAGATGTCTACTCTGAAAGACCTTATTCAGGAAATCAAAAGATAAGCTACAAACGGGGAGAAAAATGTTTGCAAAACTTGTGTCTGATAAAGGATTTGGACTCAAAATAGGCCTCTTGAACAGAATCTATGGACTAAAGGCAAAATGGACCTTTCATAGACAGCGAGCTTTATTTTACAGGGCTCTTTCCAGAGTGCAGTAGCTAAGAGCACCGAAACCTGTGCACATGTAATCCGGAAAGAAGCGACACACAGAGGGCAGATGGTGGGAGCCAGGCTCCTCACTGTGGGAATGGGAAGGGCAGACACACGAGGGGAGAGCCTCTGCCCTCATGATCATAAGCCAGTGGCTACCTGGTGGTTTTGATGGTGCCACCGAGGAGAGCCAGCTTTGCAAGGTAAGCCCTGCTGGACTCGACACCGGGCTCCTTTCCACGGACAGGATGGGGTGGCTGTTCTCACGGGCCCCACGGTGGGAGATATCACGTCTGATGAAGCCAGGCCTTGGTATTTCCCAGGTCCTCATTCTCCCCAGATGCCCACCCACATGACTGCTATCTCTGCTGGTCTATATGGGGCTGCGGTGATCTCCTAAAATGAGGGTTATTTTATACATGGATAATGGGCTGAATCATGGCCCCAAAAGCTGAGTCCCCCCAGAACACATAAAACAGGGCCGTTGTCTGGGGAAACGTCTCTGTAGATGTAGTTAAGGATCTCAAGGTGAGGTCATCTCCGGTTAAGGTGGCCCTCAATCCAACTGACCAGTTCCTTATGAGACAAATGAGGAAAGACAGAGGAGAAGCCACGTGAAGATAGAGGCAGAGACGGGAGGGAGGGGCCACAAGCCCAGGGACCCCTGGAGCCCCTGAAGCTGGAAAAGGCAGGAAGGATCCCATCCTGGAGCCTCTGGAGGGACCTCAACCCTGCTCCACCTTGATCTCAGGTGTCTGGTCTCCAGGACTGGGGGAGGATAAACTCCTGTTGTTTTAACCCACCCAGCTTGTGATCATTGGTTAGAGAAGCCATAGAGCAGCCACACAGACCCTGCTCTGTAGGATCCTAGAAGTGTGGGTCTCAGGAAAGGAAGATGGAGGGTGGATTACAGAACCCTTGGAGTCAGCACTGGGATCCCCCCAAATCCTGAAGCAGTGTCTGGATGGCAAAATGCTGAGGGGTCAAGTCTGAAGCCTGTCCCTAGGGGTACGGGCTGCACAGGCCTCCCCAGGTTCTCACGCCGGTACACGTGGTGTAACATCTCAGCCGACTGAAGAGGACATTTAATGTCATCGTTCACGTTGCTAGTTAACAACCCACCGGTTACATGGGTGAAAATCCATCAGGACGCCTGCTACACGCACGGACAGCTCCGAACGTGGCCAAGGGGGAGGACTGACGCAGCCAGCAGCCCTGCTGCCCTCCCACCCCACTGCCAAGGAGGGTCTGCAGTGCGGAGCTGGGGGACCCCATGGAGGCATCTCTAAGTGAACGCTGGCTGACCCCCAGGCTGGTGGCTCCTGAGCCTCCTCCAGCCTTCCCAGCTAAGACACCTGAATGTGAGCAAAGACCTCAGAGGCTGGAGGAAGGGGCCTGGAACCACCCCAGCGACAGCACGCTTGCCGAGTTGGCTGTGCAGGCCAGGCAGGATGGTGCTGACCCCGGGGGCTCTTCTGGAAGCTTTCCATCTTCTTACCTGAGTTACTCCTCTGCCCTGCTCCCACTGCCTGTGTTTTTGCTTCCTCACCTCTGCCTGGGAAGACTTCCAACAGCAGGTACCAGCAACACAACCTCTTCCTTATCAAGTGGCAGCCTAGCAACTCCTGCAGAAGGCCCAGCAGAGCCCCGTGCAGGCGACCCCCTGACACGCCACGGCCCCTCATTCCCTCTCGCCAGCCCAGCCCTGCGGCCTCTGATGGCAGAGAAGGTGATGTCTGGTACCGCTGCAGGCGCCCTCCTGCCTGGAACCAGGGCCTCAAGCAGGCACACCTGGGAAGGGCTGGCCAGCTGGGTCACGCTGCCCGGGTCAGCCGATCCTTGCCCACCAGGGGCTCATTTACAGAAAACGGGCCCTGCTGTCCCAGGTCCACGGACCAGCTGTGTCCTGAAGGTCAGGATGGACGTGGGGCTGCAGCTCTGGTCTGTCTTCTAAGTATGTTAACTGGCCTACAAGTGGGAAACGATTTCAAGAAGACCTGTCATGCGTTCCTGGTGGTCCAGTGGTTATTAATCTGCCTTGCAAAGCATGGGACACCAGTTCGATCTCTGGTGATCTCTGGCCAGGACGATCCCACATGCCTCAGAGAGAGTGAGGCTGCGCCCCAGCCGCTGAGCCTGTGCGCTGGGACCCACGCACTGCAACTACTGAAGTTGGCCCATCTGGAGCCTGAGCTCCAGGCAAGAGAAGGCGCCATGATGCGAAGCCCGCTGACCTTGGCGAGGAGGAGCCCCGACTCCCGACAACCAGAGAGGAGGCTCGTGTGCAGTGATAAAGTCCTACCACAGCCAAAAGTAAAATAAATGAATGAATCTTAAAAAAAGAAAAGAACTCTCCCCAGGAGAGGAGCCCAGGGGTGAGGGAGAGGAGGGGAGATGTGGAGGCCTGGTTGGGGGAGGCCAGATAAACTCCATGGGCTGCCCAGGTGAGTCTTGGGTTCTGGAAGGCTTCTGCCCAGGTGGCTTCCCATCCTGGAAGTGCCTGTTTAAAAGTGCCCCTTGCCCTGGGAGGGCCATGGGGAAGGAGCATCTTCTCTTTGTGACCAGCACAGTTTCTGACAAACAGCCCTGGGCGGCGCTGGGGTGAGGTGAGAGCCAGGAGACACTGGGCTCCCGAAGCCGCCTGGGCACATCTAGAGCAAGGTGGCCCAGAGGAGGCGATGGTGGAGGCACTGGCTGCTCTTCAGTCGCTCAGTCATGTCCGACTCTGCAACCCCCTGGACTGCATCACGCCAGGCCTCCCTGTCCATCACCATCTCCCAGAGTTTGCTCAAACTCATGTCCATTGATCAGTGATGCCATGCAACCATCTCATCCTCTGTCGTCCCCTTCTCCTCCTGCCTTCAATCTTCCCCAGCATCAGGATCTTTTCCAGTGAGTCAGTTCTTCGTTCGAATCAGGTGGCCTAAGTATTGGAGCTTCAGCTTCAGCATCAGTCTTTCCAATGAACACCCAGGACTGATCTCCTTTAGGATGGACTGATTGGATCTCCTTGCAGTCCAAGGGACTCAAGAGTCTTCTTCAGCACCACAGTTTGAAAGCATCAATTCAGGCTTCCCTGTGGTCCAACTCTCACATCCATACATGACTACTGGAAAAACCACAGCTTTGACTATACCGACCTTTGTCAGCAGATGGCTCTGCTTTTTAATATATTGTCTAGGTTGGTCATAGCTTTTCTTCCAAGGAACAAGCATCTTTTAATTTCATGGCTGCAGTCACCATCCACAGTGATTTTGGAGCCCAAGTAAACAAGTCTGTCAATGTTTCCACTGTTTCCCCATCTGTTTGCCATGAAGTGATGGGATCGGATGACATGATCTTAGCTTTCTGAATGCTGAGTTTTAAGCCAGCATTTTCACTCTCCTCTTCTACCTTCATCAAGAGGCTCTTTAGTTTCTCTCTGCTTTCTGCCATAAGGGTGGTGTCATCTGCGTATGAGATAATTTTATTCTGGCAATCTTGACTCCGGCTTGAGTTTCATCCAGCCCAGCATTTTACATGATGTACTCTGCATATTAGTTAAATAAGCTCCTGGTACCCATTTTTTAACGTAGCTGCTTGTTTCATAGCACTTTATATTATGCAAGTACAAGTTCTTTATCACATGTGTAGTTTGCAAATATTTTTTCTTCATTTCTGGCCTGGGTTTTGACTTTCTGGATAAGTGATTTCACCAGTACAATTTTCAGTTTTATAAAGTTTGCTATTTTTCCCCTTTTCTGTGGATTTTCATGTGATGTGTTGGAAATAAAAGTTTGTGGTCTACATGACAAAAGCCACAGCCATGTCGATTTTCTTCTATAATTTTAAAAAGTTTTATATTTTAAATTTGCCTTTAGACAACTTGGAGTGTCTTTTGGTTTGAGCTGTAAAGTCTGTTCCTACATTCCTTTTGTGGTTCCTAATTACCCTGTAGTTAGGTTGCACAAGTCCTGGGATAGTGGCCTCGACCCGTTTATTTCCAGTGTTGTGCCTCGAGCACGACGGGCAGGAAAGACCCCGGCCGCTCTGCAGTGGGAGCGGGCGTGGCCTGCATTCTCCCAGTTGGCCCGCAGAGGGCGACAAGCCGCCTCACTTCCCAGGGCCGACCGTGTCTTCAGGCCGCAGGCTTGGCCCGGGGCACAGCTGACGGGCATTAGGTGTCCTCAGGACCGGCCGGTGCTTTGGCTTCGGGAAAATGCAGGGCTTTGTCCACGCAGAGGGTGGCTAGGTTTCCTCGGGACCTTCTGGGAGGGACCCCCTGGGAGAGAAAGGTGAGGCAAGGTGGGGTGATGCTGCCTCTGGGGCCGGGGGAGGCGGCCACAGACGGCGACCGCCTGCAGACAGTGCTGCGGGCGCCCCTGAGTTCTTGCTGAGTGTCAGGGGGAGCGCAGGCACCAGGGCAGACAGCTCGTTCCCGTGGCTCTTGAGCAGAACTGGGGCACAGGGCTCAGTCCACAAAACCTGAGACGCACTTCCCGAATGGCAAGAGGTGGTTCTTCCACCTGCCAGACACGAAGGGAGGGTGGCCACTGGGCCACCCTCACTCTCGGGACCTTCTGGGAGGCTCAGCGGCCCCAGTGCGCGCTGCGTGAGGCTAGGACGGGGCAGGCTGTGCAACAGGAGGCGCGGTGCGGGTGGCGGCGGGGGGCTTCCTCCAGCTTCCTCGCGACCCCTCCTTTCCTCAAGGGTCTCGGAACGTCTCCCCTCCCCGTGACGGAGGGTAGTTCCCCAGGAAAGCTCAGGAGAGACTTGACCCCCAAGTGGGGCTGCTCACGTGGTGCCCACCCTCCCCCTCCAACATGCCAGGCCCCAGAAGGGGAGCCTTGCTCAGTAAGACCACATGGCGTGCAGTGGTGCTGCAGGGGGCCGCCCCTCAGGGCACGGAGCTTTAGGTCACGAGGAGGGTGGTTTGCCAGCTCTCCTCAACCCTGCCACCACCCGCCTTGGGCAATTCACAAAAGCCAGAGTCTGCATCAGAACCGACCAGCCCAAAGTGAGCAGCGAGGCCCACACGGCCCGGACACTCCCATCGGATGCGAGCCGACCTCCCCAAGCCAGCAGGAGAGGTCCTCTCCGGGCAAGTCATTTATTTACTTCTTGGGTTACATTTATTCCCAGGCCTTATGTCCTCTTGACCTTACTGTGAGATGGTTTTCTTTCTCTCTGATGCTAATTAGTGTGCAGGAACACAACTGGTATTTGTGTACTGATTTTTGTACCATGAAGCTTCACATACTGTTGGTGCTTTTGGTAGTTGCACACGGAAATCTACAATTAGCACACCACTGTTTCTGCAACAGCCAGGTCATCCAGAACACCAAGACACGCCACGCCCTTCGAACCCACGCCGTCCTACAGTCGTAAACCGCGTACCACTCTGGGGGAGCGGCCTGGGTGGGGCTTGGCCTCTGAAACAAGTTTTGACGTCTTCTCTAATTTCTGGCTCTTCGTTGACATGGTTGTTTTGAAAAGAAATGTACGTAACTTCTGAACTCTAGAAAATTGTCCACAGCAGTAGAATGGGCTCCCATTTGCATCTCACACAGAATTCAGCCCTGTTTTACACAAAGCAGAAACCCTCTGCCAGGGAAGTGGCATGTGACGTCCAAGTGAGGACATTATTTTGGTTTCTACATTATAATCCAATCCACAAGGCCACGTCCACTTCCACCAGTTGCCCCAATTCTAGAGAAATGTCTTTCCCATTCTGATCCGTGTTTCTTTCTCTGGGACCACAGACAGATACTTTCCCTCCTTGTCACAGCCTTGATGGACTGAAAGTGCACCCGATGAGCGGGCTCTGGGTGGCCCTTTCTTACGGTAACAGGCATCAGTGCTTCATTAACTGTTTGTGACTAAACAGACATCGCACTTACCATCTGAACCATTTTATGTACACAGTCCTGTGGTATCAGCCACACGCATGCTGTTGTATAAACATCCTCAGCACCCACGTCCAGATCTTTCCCATTTTCACTGTTGAAACGCTGTACTCCGAACACAAATCCCCCTCAGTCTCCTTTGTGCCTTTGAGCTGCACGTCTCTGGATGCCTCCTGTATATGGAAACTTACCACGTTTGTCCTTTTGTGACAGGGCTATTTCACTGATCATGCCTTTGAGGTTGGTACGTGCTATAGCAAGCACCAGCATTCCCTTACTTGTGAAGGCTAAATGGCACTCCTTTGTGTGCAGACCACACATGGTCCATCCACTCATCCATCGGTGAACGCTCAGGTGGCTTCCACCGCTTGGTTGTTCTGATTCACGATGCTCAGAGTGTGGACATGTACCCACATCTGTTCCAGGCCCTGCTTTCAATCTTTTGGGTATGATTCTCTCTGACCGGGTGTTTCAAAACTTTTAAAAGAACATTGGACAGACTTCCCAAATATCAGGTTCTATTTAAAGTTCTTCTGAACTCCAGTTGACTTTGGAGTGCTTCAAAGGGCCCTGGAGCATCTCAAAGAGAGACCCTAAACTAATTAGGTTCATTTGGAGGGTTACACTGCCTGGGAAACTGTCCGAACTTGCCGTTGCTTGTGTCAGAAGGAATCACGAGGCTGTCCCGTTTTATCACAGCCGCCGCAGGGAGAGGACTCAGGGCATCTCCTGCTGCCTAGTCCCTCACCTCACACAGTGTCCAAGAAGTCTAAGGAACACCTTCATCTCCTGGCCCTCGGGTCTTGAACCCCACGCTGCCTTCCACAGTGCCCAGCTCTACTTGCTCCAGGGGTTCCTCTCTGCATCCGTTGAATGCCTTTCACTCCAGTCTCCTTGGCTGGCCGCTGCCCAGAAGCCCACGTTATAATCTTTATAGATGCTCATTCGCGAGGAATAGACCTCAGGGTAGGCAAACTTGCTGTTGGCTCTACCCTTTATACACAACAGAGCCTCCTCAGGGAGAGTCCTGGCAATGTCCTGGCAGCGTACAAACGTCCCTGTCCCCACCCACTGGGGACCAGTGAAAGGCCTGGGTCAACCAGAGATATCTGGTTAGACAACGGGAGAGTAGAGGATGCTCAAAATCCTACTGGGGGGACTTCCCAGGTGGTCTGGTGGTTAAGAATCCACCAGCCAAAGCAGAAGACACAGGTTCGATCTCTGGTCCAAGTAGATTCCACGTGCTACGGAGCAACTAAGCCCGTGTGCCTCAACTACAGAAGCCACGCACCCCGATGCCTGTGCGCCCCCAGAAAAGAAGGCACTGCAACGAGAAGCCTGCACACCACAGTGAGGAGAAGCCTGCGCTCGCTGCAGCTACAGAAAACCTTCCTGCAGCATCAAAGGCCAAGTGCAACCAGGAACAAAGAAAATGTAAAAACCCATTAGGTTCAGAGGGAATTCGGACAGTGCTCTGACCCCTTCAGGTCAAAGCCCCCTGGTAAACGTTTCCCGGATGCCGGATTCCATTCTAGGAGAGTCCAGTTGCGGGTTGTTCAGCATGGGAGGATCCCCTTCTAAGCCAGAAGAAACACCTCTGGAGTGTATCCTTAAGAACTGGAAGTTCTTAAAAATCGTTGGGCTAAGAACGGAAACACTTAAAGTTTGTTGTAACGCTGCCTGTCCTTTATGGAAGCTGGGAGGATGGAGAGGAAATGGCCTGAAAACGGGTCTCTAAATTACAATATCACCTTGCAATGGGGTCTTTACCATCACAAGAGGAGAAAACGGACCTAGGTTCCCCATGTTCAAGTCTTCAAGATCCTTTCCCCAAGTCCCACCCTACGTGGCTTTTGTAATTAGAGGCCTGGGGAATCAGAAAACACTCCTGACATCTAAGGTGATCCCCTTCGAAGCTCCCCAACCCTCAATGGGGAAACCGGCCTCCCCTGCTCCTCAGGAGCCAGCAGCCTCTCCAGAGCCACCTACTCCTCTGGATCCCTCCAACTGACCCCAAATCCCACTTCCCTGAAACCTTTCATACCCTCCGTTACCCCAGGAGGGCAAGCCAGTCCCTCCGTAGTAGGGGAGCTTCCTCTCGCCCAGGATCAGGGAAAGTGACAAATGGCGAAGGATGATCAGAGTGTATGTGCCCTTCTCTCTAACCAACTGAGCCCAACATGGAGACTAAGCCAATCTTCTAAGGAACCTAGTAAGTCTGCTGAAAGGTTTTAGGCCTGACTCTGGCCTCTGATTTAACCTGGAAGGATGTCCCAATAGTCCCACCTGCTGTACCCAAGGAGAGCAAAGCACCCGGACCGAAGCACAGGTACATACTGCCCGGCGTGCCAGGGCCTCCATGCAACACCCACTTCTGCCAGCTGTTAGGCCAGATGGGGAATAGGAGATGCACACAGACCAGGAGCAATAAATGAGGCGGAGGCCCTGTGCCTTCCCTCGTGGCCGACGGGAGGACCGTGCTGCCACTGAGGAAAGGGGGAGACATGGTGGACCTGAGGTTCTCACCCAGGGAGGTGGGAGTGCCCAGTTCTCCAGCATCACATCGCAGGACCAGCATCCCTGAGCCTCTCAAGGAGACCTCACTCCTCCCAGGAAAAATGCACGGCCACGTCTTCGAAGGTCAGGCCATCCTGCTATGACCGTGACAGACGAAACCACGAAAGCCACATGCCCATGGAGCCACGATCCACTCTCCACCTCCTCCCCAACACCGACCCCATCCTCTTCCCACACTCCTCAACACAGAGGAAAACCAGGCCTGGTGCCCCTGTCTCTTCACTGGGTAAAGCCCTTGGCAGCAGGAGGCATCTAAGCTCTGGGTGGAGAGAGAAGTGCGACTTCCACAGGACAGCCCCGCGGTGTGGCCACGGCCATGTAACCCCAAGGCAGATCAGCAGACGTGCGCCAGGCCCCGCGCCCAGGGCCACCGCGACCCATGCCCCTGCCCACTGGCGTCTCACTGCCCTCCCAGCACTGGTGTTTCAGTCACTTGCCCGTAACCCCACTGGTGACAGTGCAATTCCCTCAGCATGTGGCCAGACATGTGACACCTGGCGGTGGCCAGACGCAATCACCAGTCCCTTACTGATCCCACGTTAACATGTGGGAGATGGCACGCAAGGCCACCAGCAGGCTGCACTCTGGAGGGTGGCCAACCACGGGGTCTGGGATGCAGTCTTTGTGGGATCAAGAGGGTTGGATGCCCCGCTTCCCGGAGGACGTGACTGGCTTGTTTAAATGACTCTGCACGTTTGCAGGGAACTGAAACTCACTACAAACAGATAAGCAGGAACTGCGCCTGTTCCCTTTGATGAAAAGGGTTGTAAGGTTAGGAGATATTACCTGTGAGAAGAGTGTGGAGGGAAATGCACTACAGCCACTCGAGGGCATCCTTGTTTCAGCAGATCTGGGCACCATGTCTATTGGCCTTAATTTGAAAACTTACAACTTGACAGACAGCAGCCAGAATATCACTAACAAATTCCACAGGAGCCAGGATGACCACAGACTCCCACAATTCCCCTTAGTGATGGCAGCCTCAAATCACTCTATATGCTGTCACAGAGAACCGAGTGTGATCTCAGATACCCATAGTCCTGCATTTCCTGTACTTGCTGTGCCCTCAGAAATTACAACCTTCCTCCATTCATCCAACTGTCATCCAAAACCCGGTGACACTGGCAACCCACCCCCGGTCTGGTGACTTCCACAAAGGACTGATCACATGCACTCGGCCGAATGAAACACCCACGACTCTGGCAAAATCCTCACAAAATCTTGGTGAGTCCACAAAACGGTGAATTCCAAGTTTCAGCCTAAGTATGTCTTTAAACAATCCCATGGACAGAGGAGCCTGGTAGGCTACAGTCCATGGGGTCGCAAAGAGTTGGACATGACTGAGCGACTTCACTTTCACATGTGCATAATTTATGGTAACACAATTAGTAGTCCTCATCTTTTCACAGATTCAGTGTTTGTAAACTTGCCTACTTGCCAAAACTGTGGAAACCCCTCAAATCAATACTTACATTTTCACATGCGTTCACAGACATTCAGCTGTGTCTGACTCTTTGCAACCCCATCAACTGTAGCCCACCAAGCACCTCTGTCCATGGGATTTCCCCGGCCAGGCTCCTCTGTCTGTGGGATTTCCCAGGCAACAATACTGGAGTGGGTTGCCATTTCCTTTTCCAGGGGATCTTCCTGATCCAAGATCGAACCCGCATGGCTTGCATCACCGGCAAATTCGTACCACTCAGCCACAGGGGAGGCACCTCACAGATGTACAGACACACAAAAACATCTGAGTCACCAGTGATGCTCTGCCTTCTCATTTCAGCTCTCGTACTGGAAACAAGCATTCTTCCCATGATGTCTTTGGTGCCCCATTTATGCTTTTTCTCGGTGATTCTGTGGTCCAAACAGGCCTCCAAGCCTGGTGCCTACGTGCCGCCTGGTGTTCCTAGGCACAAAGAATGTGCCGTAAAGAAAATACGTGATAGGTTAGAGTCGTTCAGTCATGAACCACTGTTGATGGCCATGCTTTCAATGTTAACAAATCAACAGTATATAGTAAATGAGCTGCTTAAAAAAAAAAAAAAACAGGAAAACAATGTTATTTACTGACTAGTGGACAACAATTTTGTGACTAGAGGCTCTCAGGAAATTAATTCTGTTATTTCCCCTAGAAACAATGGTTGTGCATCTATTAACTCAGTGAATTACAAAAAATGACTATTGTGAATGACAACTAATTGGACTTCAATAAAGCTGTTTTGCTTTTTTTTTAAACAAACTCTTAAAATTTGTAACTTCCTAATTTACTATGCTTTACTATTATATATATGTTCTTGAAGTTATCCATGTCTACTGTAGCATTACGGAGTCGACAGGATATAATGCGGTACCTTCTCTGCATCTTTGTCTCTTCTCAGGTTGCCACAACAAAACCCCTGATTAGGTGGCTTCAAGGGATGTACGTTCTCATATTTCTAGAGGCTGGAAGTCTAAGGCCAAGGTGCCATCAGGATTGCTGTGTCATTAAATGGCCTTGTCCTCTACGGAGACAAGCAAGCACCTCCTGGTGTCTGGTCTTCTTATAAGGACACAAGTCACACTAGGAGGCCATTCTCATGCCCTCATTTGTCTTAATCACCCATCTCCTTATAGGTGACACCTAAAAAGTTCCATTGGGTGTTAGTGCTTGAATATACCAATTTTGAGGGGCACAATTCAGTCTACAACAGACTGACCAATAGTATATAACGGCCTTTATGCCTTGTGAACATTCTGGTACTTTGGCAGACTAGGGTTAAAGGTAAAAGACCTCCATTCGCTAAACTCTAGGGTCTTTCTCTAATGTGAACTTTCTGGTGATTAATGAGGTTAGAGCTCTGGCTAAAAGACTTCCCATATTCTACATGCATAAGGTCTTTCTCCAGTGTGACCTCTTCAACGCTTAATGAGGTTAGAACTGTCACTGAAGGCTCTGACACTCGCTACACTCAAAAGGCCTTTCTCCAGTGTGAATTCTCCAGTGCTGAAACAGTGTCAAGCTATGGCTAAATGATTTCCCACATTGCTCACAATCATAAGGCTTTGCCCCAGTGTGAACTCTATAGTGTGAAATGGGGTAAGATTTGCAGCTAAAGGACCGTCCATATGGCCTTTCTCCAGTGTGAACCTTCTGATGTTTAAAGAGGTTGAACAAGCTGGTACACACTCATCACATGAGATCTTAAACAAGTGTGAACTCTGTGGTGGTGGAACAGGTGGCTGAAGGAAATAAAGAATTTCCCATTCACTGCACTCATAAGGCCTTTCTTCAGTGTGAACTCCTTGCTGTATAATGATGTGAGAGCTCTGGCTAAAATATTTCCGACATTCAATGCATTCATAAAGCTTTGTTCTAGTAAGAATTCTCTGGTGAGTTATGAGGTCAGACTTATAGCTAAAGATTTTCCCACATTCACTGCAATCATATGGCTTTTAACCAGGAGGAACTTTCTGATGCATAATGATTGCTAAATAATTTTCTACATTCATCACACTCATGAGTTCTTACTCCAGTGTGAACTTTCTGGCGTTGAAAGAGGCCAGAGCTTTGTCTAAAAGATTTTCCACATTCCCCCCACACACAAGGCTTTTCTCTAGTGTGAACTCTCAAATACTCCCTGAAGATACAGTACTTTTACTGCACCTGTAAGATTTTTCCCTCGTGAGGACTCTCTGGTGCTGAACAAGTATGTGTTTGGGGCTCCAAGCTTTCACGCTCTCCAGTCAGTGACTTTTTACAGTGTGGAAGCCACCGCACACTCTCCTCTGCTGTTTGGCTTCTCCCTGGTGTGAGGGGCCTGTTGCTGAAGATGTCCTGAGCTGCCCAGGAAGTCCTTCCCGACCTCCTTAAAGGTAAAAGATTTCCCTGACGCTTGGAATTTGCAGCTCTTCAAAAACAAGGCTCTGTTCGTGCTGCTTTTGCAGTGTTTCTTGCCAACATGCCACCTGTGCTGCTGATACAGGTTTTCCACGAGATGAAATCGATTTCCACAGGCCCCACACGTGTGCAGTTTCTGCCTGTGCTGTATTTCCTGGTGTTCAACCAAGTGCAAACTGTCTCTCGACATGGGCCCACACACCTCACACAGGTGTGCCTTCTGGGGAAACAGACCTGCTTTGAGGGTCCTGTCCTGTGGCATGACATAGGCAGAAACGCTCCGCTCAGATGCTTCCTTATCCTCGCTACACACCGACAACCTGAAAGAAAGAAATGCTGGTGAAGTGCATGTTGACTCCGGTGAGAAGGGGTAACCTGTAGAAAAGTGTGTGTGGGACAAACCCAGGAGCAATCAGTGAGATTGTTCTGAGGACTAAAGACGTGGGGACAGGTTGAGAATGGTCTGCTTAGCAGAATTGGTCCTCTAAAGATCACAGATCAGAGGCAGACTCAGGAGGCTAAATACACTGCCACTGTGAGACAGAAAGGGTCTATAAGTCCTTGCTCTGGGGAAAACTCTCAGGAGACCTGGGCGTTTGCTGACATGGGTGTGTTATGTAGAACACTGAGTTTAGGCTCTGAGTTTAGGCTCAAGAAAATGCAACCGCGACAGAGTGGCTGGTGTTCAATGACTTAAAAATTACGTGTGTGAGAGCCTCTGGGGTGAGGCCCCGCCCCGCAGACCCCAGCCCGCCGCAGGCGTGCAGCCCGTAGGCCCCAGGCTGGCCTGCTGCGGCCCCAACCCCAGAGCGCCGAGCTCCGTGCGAGCTGCGGGTGTGGCCCGGCCCCGCCCAGACGGGACCAGACCAGTGAGCGCCCGGCCCAGCCCCGCTCTCTGGAGCCCGACTGTCCCCCTTGCCCCAGCTTCCCCTAGGCCAGCTGTGCTCCGACATCGGATCGCCTGTCTTGCCTTGGGTACCTGCCCCTCCTCTGCTGGGGCTTTGCTGACTGGCGTCATCATCCAGGTCTGGTTCACATAGCAACGTGCAGGACAGCGGTGGTCAGGGCCCTCCAGGAGAACTGGGTGGAGGTGGCCACGGGGTCCCCTCTCCGCAGGGCCAGCTCCGTCGTGACGGCCTCTCCCGGATCTCTGAGAGGACGTCCTGCCTCACGGCCGCCGGGCTCTGTACTGTGAATCTTCCCGGCCCAGGCGGCTGGCTGCACCGCAGAGCCCACAGCTCCTCCCAGCCTGAAGCCGACCTATCTTTTAATAAGCTATTCAGACAGAGTAGCCTGACTGCAGGACTTTAACTCTTGGGACAAAACAGTCGTTTACACCCGCGCACACACACCGGTGTGGTCTGGAATATGCACTATTTCCGGCCCAGTTTGGTGGGGGTGGGTGCCGGGGTGGAGGGTTGGCTTGGAATCCGGAGGGAGACCCCGACAGAACACGTGTCCACGCCGGCGCTCCCGGGTGTGCGCAGCTCCCCGCAGAGCGCAGGCCGCGAGCTGGGCGCTGCCTGAGCCCCACCCTCTCCCTGCCCAGGTCGCAGGCAGGGGCTTCGGGAACAGGGGTGCCAGAGCAGGGGAGGAAGGTGGCGGTCGGACCTGGCCCGGTGGCAGGAGCGGCAGACGCCCGCCGAGGCCCCTCAGTTTTTAGAGGAGGCCCCTCAGTTCGGGCCACTGACCTGGGTCCCACGTGCGGGACTGCGGAGGGAGCGTTCTCAGAGGCGCTTTGAACGGAACCGAGCCTGGCTTCCCGAGGGGCCTTTTGTGCCATTTGCAGAACACTGTGCCGACCCCGCGCTGCCCTGTACATTCTCCCGGTGGCGCCTGGTCCCTGATCAGCGGTGGGAGTTTTGTAGATTGTACAGAAATCAGCACACTATTTTCTTGCAGCTTTCAGATTTTGCTAATCTGGATTAGACAGCAGATGTAAAGTGTTTTAGCAAAATGGAAAATTATGTGTGCAGTTATTAAGATGGGATTTCCAGAGCTGTGGGGCCTGGACCCAAGACCAACAGAGCCCCCAGCTCACACTGCCAGTCTGGGAGAGCTGCAGTCATGAGACTCCAACCCAGGAGGGCACAGAGGTGGGACTGCTCCCAGTGGGCCTGGAGGGCAGAAACTGAACCACTGAGGAGCATTCTTAAGGCTTAAAGTTCAAACAAACTTGCCCCAGTAAGTTTTGGACTTATCTGGTACCTATCACTCCTTTCTTCCTTCCCTTTAGAATGGGAATTGCTTCCTTCTGACATGGGAATGTCTATCCCATGCCTGTTCCATTATTATATTCTGGAAGCATACAACCTGTTCGGTTATACAGATTCTCAGCTGGAGACAAATCTGTTGAAGGGCTGTATTTCAAGTCTCACATCTGATTTAAATGATACTTAGATGAGACTTTGGAATTTAGAGCTGATGCTAGAACTAGCTAAGATTTGCGGGCAGAGATTGACTCTGAGTATGGGGTAGGTTTGGGGCCTTATCCAGGGGGTTACAAGTGCCAAGTTCTCCGGCATCACATCATGGTATAGGGATCACTGAGCCTTATCAAGCAGATTCCATTCCTCCAAAGAGAAGCACATGGCCACATCCTCAGAGGTCACATTACCCTGCCAAGATGGTGACAGAAGCATCACAGAACAGTCCACTTCAGAGCCACAGTCTCTTCCCCCACACGTCTATTCCATGCCCAACCTCCGCGCAAACTCCCTAACTCAGGGTTCTGAGAAACTAGACCTTGACACCACTGATGCCTTGTGCCTTCATGCGCCCGTGAATCACTGGATCCAGACATCCACAAGAGGAAGGTGGAACAACATACAGGTGAACCTTGGATAACACAGGTTTGAACTGCAAGCGTCCACTCATGCTTGAATTTTTTTCAGTAAATAAATACCACTTCATGAGCTGTGTACAGGTTGGTTGAGTCAGCAGATATGGAGTTACAGACACAGAGGGTCAGAATGTACATTTCATGTGGATTTTAGAGTGTGCAGAGGGTTGGTGCTCCTAACCTCTCGTCGTTCAAGGGTCAGCTGTGTATCTAAGCCATGCGCTGGCATAGAAGGATCCAGCTGCTCATTTTACCCTCATATTACCAAGGGCTCAATACCAGATCCTAGAGCCGTAAGGCACACTCTCTAAGGATGCACCACTCTCCAGTGCCTATCCCTCACTTCTCTAGATCCCACAGCCGCGTGCCATGGCTACCACCACCTGAGGGTTCACACCAAGGCACGTCCCTGGTCTCCCCGTTACCTGTACCTTAATTGGCATCTCTTCACTCCACTGTTGCGGGTGGAATTCCCAGTGTATAGTTATGGAGACAGCCAAATACGTGACACTGAACATATGACACAGATAGACGTTTATAAATCACATAGATGCAGAGCCTAAGAAAGGAGGACACACCACACCACACAAGACCACATGGAGGTTGTATTTCAGAAAGAGTAGGCTTCCCCTGTGGCTCAGCTGGTAAAGAATCCACCTGCAATGCAGGAGACCTGGGTTTAATCCTTGGGTTGGGAAGATCCCCCGGAGAAGGGAACAGCTACCAACTCCAGTATTCTGCCCTGGAGAATTCCAGGGACAGTATAGTCCAAGAGGTCTTGAACAGTCAGACACGACTGACCGACTTTCACTTTCACTAACTAAGTTAGTTTACAAATAATCTGACCCCCAGTTTGATAGAACAGAAAAGAGTAAACCGCCACGGACTGCGGAACGTAAGCTTTGTAGTGTCAAGAGAAGTGTTCCTTGGTTTCGATGGGAGGATGTGATAGGCTTTTCGCAAAATTCCATGGATTGGTAGGAACTGAAACCTGCTACAAAGAGAGAAACAGGAACTGCTCTCGTCTTCTTGATTAAAAAAGAAAAAAAGAGGGGGAGTATCTGGCTAGGAGAGCTTACCTGTAGGAACAGAGTGGGGAGGGCAACTTGTATTCAGGATATCTGAGCCATTGTATTTTTCACCCCCCACGTTAAGGTTACCCATAATGGGCCTATGTGCCAATCTAGCAGACGACACCCACACCATGCTGTACACAGTTCGCCATGATTTGATATCACACCAGACATCCCATGTCTTCCACTAGCAGTCGCAGCCCCAAAACTGTCTATGAAGCTCTCCCCGCCTGGCTCTGTTCCCTGCCTCAGACTCAGTCACACAGAACCTCGTGTGGGTCTCAGACACACATGGCTCTCCTCCGCTTCTGTGTTTCTCTTGCTGCCCCCTTGTAGAACCTTCCTCTGTCCACCTCTCCCTCACTCAAGTCACAGCCCACAGGTGGCCTGCCCCAGAGAACACGTGGTTCAGTGTCACGCCCCAGGGCGGGAATGGGACACCTTCTACTGTGTTGGTTCCACAAACAGCCCCGGAAAGGTGGAGAACGTGATGAGTCTATGGCCGGGGGTTGGACGCGTTCGTGTGTCCGTGTACTCCTGCACGGCCCTGAGGTGTCTGGCAGCCCTTT
This sequence comes from Bos indicus, assembly GCF_029378745.1. Taxonomy (NCBI): domain Eukaryota; kingdom Metazoa; phylum Chordata; class Mammalia; order Artiodactyla; family Bovidae; genus Bos; species Bos indicus. The sequence goes on from NC_091777.1 coordinate 66,460,966, forward strand.
AACCTCTGACCCTCAATGCTCACTTGGCCTTTTATCAGGTGTCCCTCTGCCTGTCACCCTCCCCCAGTTGCCACAATGCTCTCAGAAACAGGTGCCCACATGAAACTGCAACAGGACGCCCTGCGGCTCCTGGGCACGGAAGCCTTTCTCCATCCCCAGCTTCTTGTCTGTCGGTCAAGGGATACACACAAGGATATCTTGATTTCCACTGCAGAACTAAAACAACCAACAAAGAGAAAACGCTAAGCACTTGAGGAAGCATTCTTCCGAGACGATCAGGAAGCCGAGGCCAGATTGAAGAAACGCAGGCCCAGCACACACGCCCTGGTCCTAACTGCCCCCTTGAACCCAGTAACTCCCCACTGACAGCCCGGGGGTTGGGACGCACTGTTTCAGGGCACCTCCCACTGCGTCTCCCTGCGCCGGGCAAAGCAGTACAGACAGTTCTCTCTGCTTCACGGAAAAGTCGAGCGCGAGATCCCATCCCGCACTTGCGCACAGACGCTGCGCTTTCGGCCTCACGCCTACGACACCTAGGGCCACCCACCCGCCGCCTCCCCGCGCCCCACCCCGCCCTGGATCCCGGGCCGGGCTGCGGCCCCGCGCTCCGGGCTTCAGTGTCTGGTGGGGCGAGGGCGGCGCGGGTCCGCGGGACGTGCGTTTACCTGAGACGGCCCGGCAGCGCCGGCTGCCATCGGAGTTCGTGAAGGGCGGAGCAGGGCTGGGCTCGGTGCGGCCATCCCCATCCCGGGCCTGGCGAGGGGGACGCCGGGCCACGTGGGAGCCTCAGATCCGCCTCGGTGCAGTGGGGACAGCGCGTCTTCTCAGACCAGAACGTCCCTCACGTCTGTCCAAAGCCTTAGGCACCGGTGCCCAAACAGACCTAAGGCAGTTATAACGTCAGCCACGAGAGGGAAATCAGAAGTCCCGCCCTTGCGAATTGGTCCTAAGACCCTTGCTCCTTGGAAGGAAAGCTATGACCAACCTAGACAGCTTATTAAAAAGCAGAAACATTACTTTGCCAACAAAGGTCCATCTAGTCAAGACTATGGTTTTCCCAGTGATCACGTATGGATGTGAGAGTTGGACTATAAAGAAAGCTGAGCGCCGAAGAATTGATGCTTTTGAACTGTGGTGTTCGAGAAGACTCTTGAGAGTCCCTTGGACTGCGAGGAGATCCAACCAGTCCATTCTGAAGGAGATCAGTCCTGAATATTCACTAGAAGGACTGATGCTGAAGTGAAACTCCAATACTTTGACCACCTGATGAGAAGAGCTGACTCATTTGAAAAGACCCTGATGCTGGGAAAGATTGAAGGCAGGAGGAGAAGGGGATGACAGAGGATGAGACGGCTGGATGGCATCACTGACTCAATGGACGTGAGTTTGAGTAAACTCTGGGAGTTGGCAATGGACAGGGAGGCCTGGTGTGCTGCAGTCCCATGGGGTCACAAAGGGTAGAAACACGACTGAGCGACTGAACTGAACTGAACTGAATCATCCTCCAGTAAAGGAGGCAAAGCTCTCCTGGGAAATGGTGCCTTTGGGTTTCCAGACAGAGGCGGGACTTCCACTCCTTCTTAAAGAGGTTGTACTCAGATTACTGGAGCGTCCTGTCAGCAACTAAAACTCTTAGGTGTTTGGCGACCTATTTATTAGTTTGGACTCCAGGAAGTTCAGCATGCTCTCAGAGGCTAAACAGATTCAGATTCTCGCAGAAGCTATAGATATAACGCACCTGTCCTCCATAGAATCACAAAAGGTGTGTCCACTAGTAGAGAAGACTCATAAATACCATGTGCAATTCAAGCATCAAAATTATAAAAATTCAACCATGTTTTGAAATTCAAGAAATTATCTTTAACAATCATATGACAATGATCATAAATTGACAAAAGTAATTTATGTAAATTTGGAGTAATTGCTCTGCAAGAAATTGAGACATAAATCTAGAGTAAAAAAATGCCAATTACTAATTGGCAATTGCTATCTACCTCTACAAGGATTAACTCGTGTGCTCTGCAGCTGCTGACTTTCAACATCTCCCAGAAAGGAGTTCAAGGTGGAGAGCAGAAATGAGGCACTCTGCTCGGGGAAAATTAGCAGGATAGGTCTTCAGATAGACGTTTTCAGGAGCCAGTTTTATGAGCCCAGTTCTTATATCTCCTCATATCTAGAAAAGCACCAAAACCCTTCATTGTGATGACTGTTCCCTGTGACTAGTACTAACCTTGATGAGACTAGCAGAAAACTTTTGCAAAAAATATGCCTGATTGCATGTACTCCCCCTTCACCAGAAGTACATATGTACTGCCTCTCCCCTCTGCCTCTCTGGAGCAGTTTCGCAGCGCTCTCTGAAATGCTGTCTCCCAGGTTACAGTCCTCGTTTTGCCCCAAATAAAACTTGATACACAACTTCCACGTTGTGCATGTTTTTTAAGTCAACAGAAACAAACACCGGACGTTGGTATAGAGACGTAAAATTTGTCACAAACGTAACAGAACGGGACTCCCCTGGTGGTACAGTAGTTAAGAATTCTCTTGCCGATGCAGGGAACCCAGGTTTGATACCTGTTCAGGGAAGATTTCACTTGCTGAGGAGCACCTGGGCCTCTGTGCCACCACTACTGAGAAGCCCACGCACCTAGAACCCATGCTCCACAAGAGGCCACAGCGATGAGAAGCCTACATACTGCAACAGAGAATAGCCCTTGCTCAGTGCAGTTACAGAAAGCCTGTGTGCAGTAATGAAGACCCAGTCCAGTAAAAAATAAATTAATTTTTTAGAAAGACCTACATTATTAAAGAATGTAACAGGACAGATTATGGAGAACATTTAAAGGCATGTGTATATTTTGATCCTGGATTTATGGGTAGAGCGGCACCAGATAGCAGTGAGAAATGTAAGCTTTTAAATACGGTCTGCATGCCGCAACAAAGACCAAAGATCCCACATGCTGCAGCCAAGACCTGGAGCAGCCAAATAAATAAAACTAACTATTAAAAAGGAAAAGAGTTCTAAAAAAATAAAAAAGGGTCAAACTTGAATCAGAGGGGCATCGGTAAATGGCAGAGTAGGAAATTATAGGTCCTTGTTCCCCCTAAAAACTCTAACAACATCACGCTGGTCAAAATAGTTTTTCAAGTACTGTAGAAACCAGTGAAGGATCTGCAGAAACTAAGCAAGAACCCTAACGAAAAAAATCCCACAAATCAAAATGATAAATTGGGGGGATGTCCCAGAAGTCCAATGCTAAGACTTCGCACTTCCAGTGCAGGGGGCAGAGGTTTGATCTCTGTAAGGGAACTAAGATGTCACATGCCATGAGTCCAAAAAACTAACGGAAAAAAAGATAAGCTTGAGGGCATTTTCAACGGCTCCAGGCCCTCCTCCCAGGCACAGCAGAGTGAGGTGGAGGCTGCCGTATTCTCAGTCCTACTGTGGGAAAGGAAGGCAAAGCATGGCACTTAACTGCAGCATTCCGGCTTGTCCGAAGGCTGGCCAGCAGTCTGGTTTCTGCATCGCTTGCCTCAGTGCTAATGACAACGGTGGCGATGGTCTGAAAGTCAGGATGGAGGCCAGTAAGACCCCTGGTAGACTCCAAACCTCGGGAGAGCAGCAGGGAGACTGCAGTCCTGCCACGTCTGGGGATAAAAAGACTAGGGCAGAGGAACGCAATAGAATGTTTAATGCCCTGAGAAAAATCAGGTGTGGGGGAGTGAGACTTTAGGGAAATTAAGATATTTAACGCAGCATACTGTGTACGGCAGTATGGGGGGAAAACACTCATACCCACACACCAGGGAAGATGCATGTCCAGAAAAAATCTGAGAAAGCCTGAAGCCTTCACAACGGGTTAATTAGCAAAGGTCTTTCCCTGCATGGGTTGTGGCTTCCCAGATAGCCCTAGTGGTAAAGAGCCTGCCTGCCAGTGCAGGAGACGTAAGAGATGCGGTTCAATCCCTGGATCGGGAAAGATCTCCAGGGAAGATCCCCTGGAGAAAGAAATGGCCACCCACTCTAGCCTGGAGAATTCCATAAACAGAGGAGTGGTGGGCTAAAGAATAAAGTCCATAAAGACTTGGAGAGATGGTTTAATGTAATGGTTAAGAGTGACAGTCCCATCACCTTGGCCTAATCCCAAGACTGACATCTGTCATATTCGAAGACCCACACTCAATGGCAGGTGTGTACACGCAGCTGCATACACCAGGGAGCAGGATTTCCAGGGGCCGTCTCAGACTTCTGCCTGCCACCCTGGTTTTTGCTAAGACATGTCTGCCTGAGACAATTTATGCTCTTCTCATATCCTTGATACCTGATAAAAAGTAGTCCAGGGATTTCCCTGGTAGTTCAGTCCTGGTAGGACTCAACACTTTCGTTGCAGTGGCCCAACTTAAATCCATATATCCGAGTCACTTTGCTGTGCAGCAGAAATTAGTGTAATATTGTAAATCCAATATAACTCTTGCATCTTGAGTATTGGCCTTTGCAGCAGTGAGCAGCTGAACTTGGGTTTGGTACCAGCCTTGTCCAGTTACACTAAATTCTTTTAGTAAAAATTTTCATTGCCTTCAAAAGAATACTCATACCCGCAAACCATTTTTCCATTTTCTCCCCACCCCCAGCACCTAAAACCACTTATCTCCTTTCACCCTCTATGGATTTGCCTAGTCTGGGTATTTCATATAAACAGGATCATATGATGTGTGACCTTTTGTGTCTAATCTCTTTAAGTTATGCATAATGTTTTCAAGGATCGTCTGTGTTGGAGTATGTGTGGGTACTCCTTTTGTCCAGCTTAACAACATCCCACTGTACAGGGAGACATTTTGTTCACCTATGTATCAGCTGATGGGTGTAAGTGGTGTTTCCACCTTTTTGCTCTTATGAACAATGCTGCTATGAATGTGTATACAGCTTTCTCTTGTGTGCAGGTACATGTATTTTCAATTCTTTGAGATATATACCTAGGAGTGGAGTTGCTGGGTCATGGAGTGCGTCTATATTTAACTTCTGGAGGAACCATCAGACTGTTTCCCAAATCAACAGCCCTGTTCAGATTAAATCTTGCCTCTTTTCATGTTTCTCACAGCTCTTGGTGACTCCTAGCTTACAATACATCTGACAATGTTTTCAGCTCTTTGCCTGCAGGCTTATTTCCCTCACCAGGTCCCAGATCCTTAAAAACAAAGGTTATTGTATCTTAATCTAGTGTCATATTCATTTTGACATTCTTACTCTCCTCATAGTAAAATGGAAGCAAGTTACTGGAATTGACAGATAATGTCACTGGGGAAGCTTTATTTCATGAAAGTGGTTCCCTGGCATGGTCTGGGAGGCTTGCCCCAAGAAATTACTGGTTAGGAGTGAGAAAAGAAAATCCTGACAATTTCTCTTTCACACTTAAAAGTCAGATTTCTCTTCCAATTAAGTTATGTTTATTCATGAAACTCTGAGAGCTAGGAAGCAGGAACTGCTGCATCATGTGAATTTATTTTCTGCTTTCATGTCTAGTCGTCATCGTTCAGGGTGCTTCTGTACAAGGTTCTCCAGAAGGAAGTCAGGCCCACGTCCTCAGCCATCTGTCCTCCCGCGGGTGTTCCTCCGCACTGGCTAGCACGTCCTGCATCTCCATCACTTGCTTTCACGGACTCCCCGCTTTTGCAGGATATACAGGATCCTTTACTTTCACTTCCTTTATTAAGTTTTGTGCTGCATTCAATCTCTGCTTTTCAAAACGTTTTCTCCTTTTTGATCTAATAACTAAAATGTAGACATCATGTTGCTGAGATACTAATAAATGAGGAATTATAAATGGAGACAAAAGAAGTGAGGAAAGATATGGAAAAATAAAGGAAGGAACAATGGAATTTTTAGGTTATACTGAACGTTATTTGCCTGATAAGGAAAACTGCACTTTGAAATTATTTCCCCACTTTCTGTACTCAAGCTTTGTAAATTCCCAGTTTTAAAAATGTATAATATTGTAAATCAACTATACTTGTTTTTAAAACTTAAGCAACTTAGCACGCCTGCCCGCATGAGCATATATCCTGTTATCTCCTCACAAGAACTGGCAGGGGTGGTGGGCAACTCTCAGCAGGGGTCTCTGACCCGGGGGTAGTAACCTGTTTTGTGGGCTTGGATCCCATTTCCATATCAGGCTGAGGCAGACGGTGTAGGAAGGCATCTGACTGACTGCGTTCAAAACTCAAGAATAATGCAACATTAATAAGTATGGGTAAGGAAAATATTTAGTCCAGGAAAGGTTTTGTTTCCTGAACTCTCTTTTCAATCCTTGGAATTGCCTTGCAAAAGGAACCAGCACCCACACAGCTGTTTGCCCCTCTGTGTAACTGAATGGTTCACTCTTGCAGGTGCGGCTAGAAATATTCATCTTTCTTACCTCCCACTTAGCTTTGCTTTTGAGAAAACCAAACCATCATTGTCAGCTCAGCTTTCCTGCAACTGGATCTGACAAGATAAACTGGTTGACCCCCTACCTGAATGAATGAAAGTTTCCAGTTCCCTCTCATTCTCCGGAAGGAGGTACGTGGACTCATCCTGGCCCTCATCCTCAAAGAATTCCTCTTCATCTCCTAACGATGGGATCTTGATATTTTTATAAAGTGATGCAAGTTGTTGCTTTTCCTCAGCCTCGACCAGTCGACTGGAGAACAAAACACACAATTTGGGGGAAGGCTGTGCCTGGGGCTTGCAGAATCTTAGCTCCCCGACCAGGGATCAAACTGTGCCCCCTGCAATGGGAGCGCAGAGTCTTAACCACTGGACCACCACAAGAATTCCCCAAATAGATAAATTTGAAAAGCATAATTTTCACAGTAAATCATCAGGTCTTAATCCTTAGTCCTGTGGTTTTCCGACTGAAAAGCAGTCACTAGTTCGTGGTGGTACTAATACATGGGGAAGGAGGCAGAAATAGGCTTTGAACAAAGTGTCAACGTTTTAAATGAAGATAGCATAGGGACTGTTGTTTTTCCTTTTGCTCAATCTCCAATATTTTTTGGCCTGGCACTGTTACTGATCCTGTATTTAAGATGTTCATCATGGGGTTATGAATGCATTAATTTAGATTAAAAAAATACTATATGATTATTTATCTTGACTACCAAGTTTTTGGCACTGCCTTAGATTTTGCACCTGAAGTGAGTGCCTTGTTCACCTCACCTAGATCTAACTTGGAAGTGGATCATTGAACAGATATTTCTGTGTGAAGTGGAAATGGATAATACAGTGTTTAATTTTTTGTAACATATGTACCTTCTTAATTGTTTGGCTCATGGGCTTCTGGGGTGGCTCAGATGGCAAAGAATCTGCCTGTAATGTAGGAGACCTGGGTTAGATCCCTAGGTCAGGAAGATCCCCTAGAGAAGGCAATGGCTACACACTCCAGTATTCTTGCCTGGAGAATTCCATGGGCAGAGGAGCCCTGCAGGCTACAGTCCATGGGGTTGCAAGGTTGGACACAACTGAGCAACACTACATGTAATAATAAATCATTTTAGGGTCAGCTTAACTGTGTTCTAAGGAGCTGAGATGGAGGAAGGGGTGTAGGGGTAACGTTCCAGAATCATGCTGTGCAGCAGAAGAACTGATCTGACTGTAAACACTGCTGCAGATAATCAGGAAACTGGGACAGGAACAGGATTTGGGTGAAGAGAATGAGGTGCTCACTTCATGTGCAAAATTTAAGGGGGTGCCAAAAAACTCAGTGATGATGATAAATATTTTGACTCAATATTTTTAAAAACTGAAATGAGTGAATTCTCTGGCCGTCCAGCGGTTGGGACTCGGTGTTTCCACCGCCAAGGGCCCAGATTCAATCCGTGGTTGGGGAACTAAGACCCCACAGGCAATGCAATATAGGTAAAAAAAAAAAAAAAGGAAAAAAACTGGAAAAATCCATAATAAACCAAATATCAAAATTTAAAAAACAGGCTCCATCAGCACTGTGATGAACTGCATGAGAGCCTGAGTCAAAAGGGAAAATGTTGAGTCCCTATATACACGCTTTTATGTATTATTTTATGGTTCTTCTTTTCTAAAACATTAAAGTAGTTGAGAATATATTTTAAAAATTGAAAAGCCCTATATCAAAACTCATGGCATTATTTTAAGTTTAAATAATTTATACCAGAAACAAAATCTATTATAATTTTACTTTCCTGGTTTAAATGAAATAAAACTCACTAATATATTTTCGCTTTTTGTATTCATTCATTTATTTTACTTGGCTGCACTGGGTCTTCACTGTGGCACGTAGGATGTTTAGTTGTGGCTTGTGGGATCTAGTTCCCTGACCAGGGATCAAACTCGGGTCCTCTGCATTGGGAGCACAGAGTCTTAACCAGTGAACCACCAGGGAAGTCCCTCATCGATATATATCCAAAATATACTTCTGGAAAAAATTAATGGCTAAAAATTACATACAAACATGTACTCTGGGGCACATATTTTCCCTTTTGCCTCAGGTTTTAAAATGTCACTATGGGTAACACAAACTTAAAAGCTGTAAACGTTGACATTAGTTCAGTAACTTAATTGGTCACTAAGAGTTCAGGATGAAATATTTTAGTGAGTTATTTTAGGAATCTTCATATTTGTTAACATCTTTGTCTATACTAATGAAATAAACTGAAATTGAAGTTCCATAAATTGAGTCAAAGGAGATCGTCAGATTAGAAAATCTAGAACCAAACATGCTGGTGACACTCACTCATTAATTTCACCTTTAATTTTCCTTCATTTGACATACTTCAAGGTAGTCCTAATATGGTTACCTTAAAAGATATTCCATACGTGGCAATGTATTGCCCATGTGCACATTTAATCCTAATGAAGAATTTAGTACTTCCTCAAGATGTTTCTGATAGGAGATAATGGAATCCTGGAACTAAATCCTAGAATAGGAATCAACGTGCTGCTCCTGATCACAGTCACATGATGTCACAGAGTGGCTTGCCTTTGTCTGATACTAATTTCAAGATGATCACATAAACTGAGCTTCGCCACAAGCTTTATTTGTGTAAACAAGATGAAGTGTCTTCCCTAAACGCTACTATCACCCCAACCACACTGATGATAAGTTTCTAGTGAAAGAGACAATGGTCACTTTTCTGCTTTGCTCTATTAAGATTTTTTTCCAAAGCATCAAGTTCACTCTAGAAAATCACATTATGAAAGGATGCCAGCATCTCAGAACATTTTTTATCATGAACCACAGTAAGAGATAAGTTTTACTTCACAATCTTCAGTCTGAAAAGTTGAAAATCAGCATTTCCATTCTACTAAACTGTATTCATTCTGTCCTGTTTTTTGTTATTTATTCGTAACTTTTATTTTTTTAATGTTTCACCATGTTTCTTTTTATATTTTTCATTTATGTCATGATCCACCATGAATATAGGCCATATTCTGAAAAACGCTGAAAACTTGTAATGACTATAATTACTCAGTGATTATAAGAATTATCAACATTATCACCATTATTAACATTACTACCATGAAATAATCTAGTTACCTGTATGTCTTACTAAAGGATGGTAAAGATTACTTAGCATAGACTTACTATATCACGTAGGAAATAGTGGTCCCAAATATCAGGGCAATAGTGAGGGCTATACACGCAATTGTAACTACTTTAACAAGAGCAGGTCTATGAGGAATCCATGCTAAAAATAGAAAGAAAAGAAGTTTTCATAAACTCTCATTTTTAGCTGTGACTATCAGTTATCAGGGCTTCCTTGATAACTCAGTTGGTAAAAAATCCACCTGCAATACAGGAGACCCTGGTTCAATTCCTGGATTGAGAAGATCCCCTGGAGAAGGGAAGGGCTACCCACTCCAGTATTCTGGCCTGGAGAATTCCATGGACTGCATAGTCCATGGGGTCACAAAGAGTCAGACTTAGCAACTTAGTCAGTCGCTGACTAAGCGACTTTCGTAGGTGGTGCTAGTGGTAAAGCACCCACCTGGCAATGTAGGAGACATAAAGAAACTTGAGTTCAATCCTTGGATCGGGAAGATACCCTGGAGGAGGGCATGACAACCCACTCCAATATTCTTGCCTGGAGAATCCCATGGACAGAGAAGCCTGGCAGGCTACAGTCCACAGGGTCGCATAGAATTAAGACACGTCTAGTCAAGGCTATGGTTTTTCCTGTGGTCATGTATGGATGTGAGAGTTGGACTGTGAAGAAGGCGGAGCGCCGAAGAATTGATGCTTTTGAACTGTGGTGTTGGAGAAGACTCTTGAGAGTCCCTTGGACTGCAAGGAGATCCAACCAGTCCATTCTGAAGATCAGCCCTGGGATTTCTTTGCAAGGAATGATGCTAAAGCTGAAACTCCAGTACTTTGGCCACTTCATGCGAAGAGTTGACTCACTGGAAAAGACGCTGATGCTGGGAGGGATTGGGGGCAGGAGGAGAAGGGGACGACAGAGGATGAGATGGCTGGATGGCATCACTGACTCGATGGACGAGAGTCTGAGTGAACTCCGGGAGATGGTGATGGACAGGGAGGCCTGGCGTGCTGTGATTCATGGGGTCGCAAAGAGTGGGACACGACTGAGCAACTGATCTGATCTGATCTGATCTGAAGCGACCTAGCACATATACATGTATCAGTTAATATATTTGTTAATCATATTGTTTTAGGGGAATAGGAGAGAAAATCAGAAATAACATTAAAAATAAAAATTCTTAATTTACAAGAAAACCATGCAAGCTAGATTGCACAGCCTGTGTGAACAGGTATAATTTGAATTCCCACCTAAACCCTGACTCCTTTTTTTCATCTGTCTCCTGTCTTTGGCCAAAGCCATTTCTTATGAGACTGGTCCCTGATGTATAGCAGAGACTGCCACTGATATAGCTGAAAGGAGAGTGGCCTTAGTTTTACAACTCAAGTGTTGCCGGATAGTCTTAGGTTGTACAGTGCTGTTTTTAAATAAAACAGGCTATTACAGGGCAATTCGAGATCTAATCCCACAAACCTGCATTCCAGGGATTGGTGTTTAGGCCCACTGAATATCCTATAAAACCAAGGGTGGTCCTCGCAGGCTCACTCTTCTCTTCATCTGAAATGAAAATAAACAAACAGAGCTACTTCGGGTACAAACTGAACAAAGGCGCGACTGACTAAGTACATTACTCAGCCGTTTGTGAAATCTGACAAACTGAGGTGCTCCTCCTCGTCTCACACGGAGCACTCCCTCACTTTCTTTCCCTTCCCTGGCTCAACAACTGAGCTGAGAAACTCTTTGAGACTGGCACCTCAACGTGAAGTCAGCTTGACATGAAGAAAAGAACCTGGACTATGAAAATGCTCACAGATTAAATGCTTAAGCTTTCAGTTCACACGCTCAGTTGTGTCCGACTCTTTGCAACCTCATGGACTGCAGCACGCCAAGATTCCCTGTCCATCACCAACCCCCGGAGCTTACTCAAACTCATGCCCATTGAGTCGGTGATGCCATCCAACCATCTCATGCTCTGATGTCCCCGTCTCCTCCCATCTTCAATCTTTCCCAGCATCAGGGTCTTTTTAAATGAGTAAGTTCTTTGCATCAGGTGGCCAAAGTATTGGAGGTTCAGCTTCAGCATCAGTCCTTCCAATGAATATGCAGATGTTCATTGAATGATTCTCTCGATTTTTCTGTACATTTTCAGGTTTTCATAATGAAATACTGATGTGGGGGATATGGGTTACAGATGGTTTCAAAACCGTGACTACTGAAAACTGGTCATTGGACTTGGCAATGGGAAAGTCATTGGAGACCTAGTCAAAAGTGATATTACTCATGTGCATAACTGACAGAGCTTCATGAGAGAACAGAAGGAAAGGGATTACAGAGAGCAAAAGTTTTGAAAATTTTCTGAAGAGTTTTGCTGTCATGGCGGGAATAGAAATGAAGGCATCTCCCAGAAGGAGCTGAGGGGTTGGGAGACAGGTTTTGCTTTTTAATACAGGAAAATTGACATCATGATCTCATGAGCACAGGGACCACACTTTAAATTGTGATGCTACTGGAAAGGGAGAAAGAATCGACCAGTGTCCCGAGTTGGCCTGAGGGGATGGAAGTTGGTGCACAGGTGAAGGGTCAGCCTTGACCTGGCCCGGAGGAAAGATGAGAAAGTGTTATTCAACTGCTAGTTAGGGCGATGCAGACGCTTGCTCAAGTGCTTGTTTTGTCAGTGATGGTAGGAACAAGGCCATCCTCCAAGAGCAAGGTTGGGGTAGATATGGTGGGGGTGTTTGTGGAATGAGAAAAACAGAGGAGAAAGTCACCAAGCAAAGGGGGAGGGTAAGTGGACTAGGAAAATGGACCAGCGTAAATAAAATTCCCTAGAAACAGAACGGCTGGGTACACTTTTTTTTTTATAGACACTCCTGTAGCCCAGAGTCCACCAAAATTATTCAAACTATTCAACACTAGTCCATCCTAAAGGAAATCAATCCTGAATATTCATTGGAAGGACTGATGCTGAAGCTGAAGTTCCAATACTCTGGCCACCTGATGAGAAGAGCTGACTCTCATCAGGAAAAGACCCTGATGCTGGGAAAGATTGAAGGTGGGAGGAGAAGGGGGTGACAGAGGATGAGATGGTTGGATGGTATCACTGACTTGATGGACGTGAGTTTGAGCAAACTCTGGGAGATAGCGAAGGACAGGGAGGCCTGGCGTGCTGCAGTGCATGGGGTCGCAAACAGTCAGACACGACTGAGCGACTGAATGACAACAAATGCAACACTAAACCTACTCCATGTACCTACCCTGCCTCACGCATCCCTTCCCCCAGATGGTAACAGCAGCTCTGGGTCACGCTCTCCTCTTTCTGCCCTTTCTGCCCCCTGCCTCCTAACAAGGCTGGTCCTTCCCCACATGGCTTGACATGGTGCGCCCTGCCTGCTGTTTCTAGGATTCTGTGTGTATAACCTTCCTCCTTCACGATCATCATTTCCGAGTCTGTGGGTCTTATCATACCTGATTAAAACAAATCCTGGGTGTATTTCAAAACTGTGGGTCAAAAGTGAATGCATTCTTCTCATAAGAACTCCCAAATTGCCCTCTGTAGAAGCTGCACTTATTCCTGGCTTACGCACAAGACGGGACATTAAATTTCCCTATTCCTTTGCCGGTACAGTTTATTATGAGATATTTCGCCCATCTTCAACATAATAGCTGAAAACTGGAATTAGAGTGTATTTTCGAGGTGTATTTTCCTTTTTATGAGGTAGGCATCTTTCCATGTAACTGAGAGCTTAGAGTTACAAGAGAAAATTGGAGTCTTCCAGTGATTCAACTAGACGAACAATTTTGTCTTCTGTCTCTATCAGAAATTACCCTTGGGACTGAAAGCTCAGGGATGGCAGAGGTCTCAGCAAACCTCTAGGGCCACCTCACAAGAGGTTAGTGTTCATAGTTCATGTCAAGACTAGAATGTGGGCCTTCCAACACTTTGATCCAGCTTCCTTCTCTGGACTTTGGGGGTGGTGAAGTGAATGGGGAAATGAAACACTATAGCTGAGCTGTGTACATGTGTATGCGCACTCAGTTGCTCAGTCGTGTCCAACTCTTTGCGACCCCATGGACTGCGACCAGCCAGGTTCCTCTGTCAATGGGGTTCTCTAGCCAAGAATACTGGAGTGGGTTGCCACACCCGCCTCCAGGGGATCTCCCCAACCCAGGGATCAAACGTGCGTCTCTTATGACTCCTGCATTGGCAGGTTCTTTACACTGAGCCACCTAGGAAGCCCATAGCTGAGCTTTAGGAAGAGTAATAAAGAATGTCTTTGGGATAGACAGATGTATTAATTGTGATTTTTTTTTCTATATTTCCTGACACTTTGACATCTGTGCTATTTTCTAATCTGTCCCTAGCAACATGGTTACTAACCCAGCCGTGGGGGGCAAGGCGTGCCTTTTTCTAATTTGCACAGGGCAGGGGGGAGCTGTACAGGTTAGTTATGAGCATCATGGGACGCCCTCCTGGAGGAGCCATATGATACAAGAGCTCTGCAGGTATTTACGGATCCCACATGCACTCCCAGATCCCGACTTACCAGTGCTCGCTGGGGGCTGCATGGGTGTGGTACTCGGAGCTAGATGGCCATTGAAGGGGATCAGAGAGGAGAGAGAGGTTTAGGATACATTTAGGAAAATTACAATATAACTTGGTATTAGATGAAAGGGCATGACATGTAGTTTCCAAATATTAATTGCTGAGATGGTAAATGTTCTTAGCAAGTTTACTCCAATGCCGAGTAGATGCATGGGGCTTAGTCTGCAAAAGCATGGTGCTCTGTTCACAGCCAGCGTTTCCTCTGATGCATATGGACGGTCAGCAACACAGTGCATCTGGGTCCTGGTCCGCTTCTGTGGTCGTGCAAGCTGGGAACCCTCCTCTCAAGCAGAGGACCTAGAGAAACTTGGTGCGCAGCTGAAAGTGCGGTGCTATCATCAGCTCAGAGAGGTGGTGCTGGGAGGGCCCGACAGTGACAGCCCTGCCATCGCCCAGCTTACAGAGAGAACCACACAGGATCCAGTTTCCAATCAACGTCTATCTAATCTTATTATTTTATGGATCACGCTACTAACAATACAGAAGAAAAGACACACTGAATAGCAGCTAGGAGGACCACAGAGTACAGTTCCCATTTCACTGACCGAGTAGTAACAATGACTCACCTCTGGGTCTTGGGATAGCTCCATGGGCCAAATGAAATTGCTTACCGAACTGTATGGGTTGTTTGGTGACATTTGGGCGTCTTTCTAAGGGAAAATAATCTGGAAAAGAAAACCTACAGCAGTGAGGTGTAATCACCCCGTTTTACTTCCCCTGAAATGAGTGAAAGCAATGGTTGAGGCAACCCATTCAGCCTGTTGTCTGTCCGAGTGGTTGGAACTCACCTGCATAAGGCACACTCAGATGAAGTGGGCACTCCATTAAAAACAAAAATAAAACAGCAAAAGAACTTTGAACCTTGTCCATAATTCCAAAACTGCTCGTTTGTTATCGCGTGGGTGTAAGGAAGTATTTAGCTGTTGTCCACCATCTGCCCTATATTTCTCTGAGAAACTAAGGAGCTCTTCTCCCTACAGAATGTCTCAGTTCTGACTGGGAGCCACCAGTGTGAGGTCAGCTCATGTTGCCACATGGAATTCTTTGATGGAACGAAGTCAGCCAATGGGGAGACTAACAGAATGAGAGGGTGTGCTGGGAGTGAGTAAGACCCTCAGAGTGTCCTGACTCTTGAGGAGACAGAAGGGAATCAATTATAATTCAATGCGACACCTCACCAGAAGCAAACGGAGACAGCAGGGCTCTGTAGGCCCATTCTAATGCTTACCCCAGCTTCCTAGATGTTTGAGTTTCTTCAAGTTACTTAACCCCTCTGAGCTTCAGTTTCCTCATCAGTAAAACAGGAGGAGGAAAGAATGCCCACTTCACAGGGTAACAGCGATGGCTCAATAATCCACACAAAGCTAAAAAACTGGGTTGGCCCTGAGCGTTAGTTCTGGATGTAAAATGTGAGAGTGTAATCTTTGAAAAAAAGCAATTTGGTATGCCTCTAACCTCTGGGGTACCATCCAGAAGCCTAGACCCGAGTGGCTGTCTCCAAAAGTTTCTTTAAGGGAGAGATTAATTGAATCATCTCAGCATGTAGAAAGGGGATTGAACAATGAGATGGTGTAGATGGCTGTCCCCGGGACTTGTCCTCTGCCCATCCGGTAGTTCACATGATACTCGAAATAGGCTTTCATCCCTCCCACCAATGATAGTAAGAACAGACCGGACACCTCTTGATGCTTACACAGCCCCGAGGACCAGGAGCCGACTCCCTGTGCTGCAGCCCAGAGGGCAGCTGCCCCTCCTAAATGTCTGGGGGATGACAAGGCTGGGACCCCGCCCCCCAAGACCTCCTCCTGCTGTGAACTACCAAGAGGGTCTTGTTCTGTTCTTTCAACACCCAACCTGGCTTCCCCCCATTCTGCTGTGCCCCCGGGATAAGCCTGGTAAGGATGCAGCTCCCATGCTCTAAATCCCAGTCTCACAACTGCCTCCAATCAAACCCATCTCTTTTGAGCTTCCTGTTGGCCTGCCTGTGGGCACTGTTTAGACTGGACTTAGGACTGTCAAGGTCCCTGGGGACTGGCCTAGGGTATCGATCTCCCTGTGCTCACTGCTGCCTTGCCCAGTCCTTCCCCCTAGGTCTGTGAACATCTGGCTCCTAGTCCAGGTTTCCCGGAACACAAAATACTGGACGGAATTAACTGTGTGTTTTCTAGGAACCTGGAGGTAAATTTCTACACCGTCAGCCCGTATCTCCAGGTTTCGTACCACCTGTATCCCAGAGCCCTTTGAGTGGCCCCTCTAGGCCAGACGAAGCCTAGGCCACCGCCCTCCTCTATGCTGTCGCGACACGGGGCCAAGTTACGAGTCCCCCGCACTTTGCGTGGGTCCTGCCCAAAGCGGACCCACAGTGACCTCAAGCCAAGCTGGCTTCCTCCCTTTTGAGTTATAAACCGTGTCATGTCCCACTGAACGTCTGCTCCCAGGACAAGAACCTCCAGAGCCTGGTTGAAAATACATTATTTCTGGGGCCAGGGGGAGGGGCCTGTATTTTTAAGATGCCCCCAGGTAACTGTCAGGATAAGAAGTTTGGGGAACAAGACCAAACTTAGTGGCTTCTGGTGGAAAATCTCATCAGGGCCCCCGTTTCTCCACTGGGACCCTCTTTCTTTGGGCACTAGGACTTCTCCAGACCCTTTACCAGTTCCTCCCACTCTGAGGACCCACCTCGAGCCGGGCGCTGCCCGTAACTGCCATGCTCGCTCCACCTGCAGAGGGGTTTCGTCTTTGTGATGTCACAAGGGAGGGCACTCCCTGTCTGGGCAGAAAGAACAGCTTCTGTGGGGGAGGCTGGCATGAGCCCTGGCTCTCCTGACTGAAGACTGTGTTGCTGGGAGTGCCCAGCACTGCACACATCCCCAGGCCCTTCTCTCCTCTGTCCACAAGGCAAGGCTGCCTTGTTGCTTCTGAGTTAATTGCTGTTTTGTTTTTTTTTAAGAATTTAAACACTTATTCTTCAAATTAAGAAATTACACATTTTGATAATGGTCATTGTCTTAAAAGTGTCATTCAGTTCCAGCACATTTAAAAGGATATTGGTAATTCTGACCAATTCTTGTAACTGCCTCCTTGATATCCATCCACCCTGGACCCCATCATATGGCTGAGCCTTCTGACCAGGCTTTCTCCCACATATAGGGCTTCGTGACCATCTGCTGAGACCTCAGCGCCCTTCTCCCTGTGCCGCACCCCTTCAGTCCCCCCACATCTCCAGTCAGGAGATCCAGATGAGGAGGTCAAGAAGCACAACTGACAACCTGCGGGTGTCCCAAGCACTTCCAGAGCCAGAGTGCCATGCTAGGCACCTCAGACACGGCAGACCGGGACCAATGAGGTCCCCAGGGAGCACAGAGCCTGGTGTGTGGCATCGGGAGACAGAGTGGACAGTAAGAAAGGAGAAAATGTACGAGGTGATGTCAAGTAGAGACGCGTGCAACGCAGCCAGTGAAGACAGGGCGGTGAAGTGGGAGTGAGGAAAGCGTGCTGGCTGCATGGTCCAGCATCAACATGGCCATGAACAGCCCCGGTCCAGGTCGCTGAGGGCTGGAGTCAAGGCTGGGCAGTAACTCGTGCTTGGGAGTAGCGGAGAAACAGGCAGAGGCTCCGTGACACCAGGCACGTGTTCTTCCACCCTGACTCTACGAAGCCCCGGGCTTGCGGATCACACTTCAGAGTTACCTTGGGAGGTAAGAAGTCACCGACTAGCTTTCTGGTGTCTTCACCTCCCCATCCCAGGATCCATCCTCCCAACCCTGAACTCACTGGGGTTCATAGGGACCAGGATCTGATCCCGTCCCATGTATGCATAAAAACAAGTAGCTGATGAAAACAAGAGAAATAAATGTGCTCACTGGCCAAGGAAATAAGCAAGTTTCTAAGCATACTTATTTCCAAAAGAAAAACAGCACACTGGATTACAGATTCTATCAGAGGCACATATATTAGAACAGATGGACCAAAATTTTAAAGTAGTAACATACATTTAGAGAGATAAGGCATGACATTAACAATAGGGAATGAGACTAATAACATATAAAAGATAACCAAGAGGAAATATTAGATATGTAAAACAGTTGTTGAAATGAAGATACAATTAGAGGAATTAAGTAGCAAATAGACAGCTGAGAAACAAATTAGCAAACTAGCATAGCAAACAAGAAATGTCCAGAGGAAAGAGAGAAAAAGGAATTAGAGAACATGAAAGCAGAGGTAAGACATACTGACAACAGACACAAACGTGCTAACATCTAAGTGTTAATAATAGGAGTCTTAAAAAGAGAAAAAATTTAAATACATAGATGAAATCTTAAAAAAAGAAGAGATAAATTTCCCAGAATGTAAAACAGAATAAAGACATCAGATGAAAAGGCCCATAGAAGTATCTTATGAAGTTAATCATATACTTACCATATGACTCAGCTACTCCACTGCTAGGGTTTTACCCAAGATAAATGAAAACCTGCACACACAAATAACACTGAAAAAGAACATCCAGAGCAGCTGTATTTACACTGGCCCAGAGCTGGGCTCAAGGTAATGTCCATCTACAGGTGAACAGAATGACCGCTGTGGCTCATCCACATAACGGAAAGCAAGCTACTGACACACACTACAACGTGGAGGAGCCTTCAAAATCATGCTGAGCCAAAGTATCTGGATACAAACGTAGGATACAAATAGAACACTGTACAATTCTACCTTTAGAAAACTCTAAAAGACAGTTCTAATGTATATTCACAAAACAGACATGTGGCTGCCCAGGTCTTAGGGTTGTGGTGGGGATTAACTGTGAAGAGACATGGGGAACTTTCTGGAGAAGGGAAAAAACTCTCTAGTTTTACTGTAGTGGTGGTTACAAGGATATGGACGTTTTTTCCGAAACTCACCAAACTGTAGACGTAAAGGGAGATTCGGCAGCATACCTGTGGTGTTCACAGAGCCCCAAGACTGGGTGAGGCCAAGGTAGTGTGAGCAGACGGGAAGTGGGGAGGAAACAGCAAAGCGGACCTGAAGTGCAGGCCAGAGGGGCAGGGTCGAGCCCCAAAGCCAGGTGAGCGTACTTCAGGGAGGAGAGGACCATCACCTGAGAACTTGAGATGCTGCTGCTAAAGTCAAGGAAGAAAACAGAGCTGACCCCTGGATTCAGCAATGTGGAGGACATGTGGCAGCAAGGTAGGTTTTGGAGTGCGTTCAAGAAAGAATGGCTTCCCCAGTGCCTCAGCAGTAAAGAATCTGCCTGCCAACGCAGGAGACACAGGAAACGTCAGTTCAATCCCTGCGTCGGGAAGATCCCCTGGAGGAGGAAATGACAACCCACTCCAGTATTCCTGCCTGGGAAATTCCATGGACAGAGGAGACTGGTGGGCAACAGTCCATGTGTTCACAGAGACAGACGCAACTGAATGGCTGAGCAGAAGAAAGAATGGAAGGGAAATGAAGACAGCAAAAAGAGACCACCTTTGAGAAATTCTGTAACAAGGCAGAGACTGATACAGGAGCTAGAGGGTTTTCTTTTTTTAAAGTATGTTTGCACATCAATGGGGATAACTCAGTATATATAGAAAACCTGATGATACAAGAGATAAGGGAAACTTGCAGGAACAATGTCCTGAGGCAGTGGACACGAACAGGCTCTGGCGCCAACACAGTCAGTTTGTATAAAGGCACCAGTGGGAAGGCACGGATGTTACCGAAAGTGGGTAGAGGAGGTGGAGACCTACAATGGAAGGCCTCTGCTGGTGGCTCCTATTCACTCAGGAAACAGGAAGCAAAGTCATCTGCTGGGAGCAACCCAGAAGGAAGCTTCAGTCAAGGGATTGTTGGAATCTTGGTACTAAATAGCCAACTAGCATAGGAAAAGATACTTGAAGCAGATGGTGGGCAGGTCCTAGCCACTGGTAATGGAATGGTCCTAGGGACGACAATGGCAGTGTCTTGCAGGCTGGGTGGGAGGCAAGACCACTAGCAGAGAGGTTGAAAAGCTGTGAGGTCAGGACATGGGAAGGTCGTCTACACGGAGAGTGGGACTGGGAGTATGATGGGGGCGATCTTAGATGCAATACTGCAGGAGTAGAAATCTTTGCAGACAAGCGAACCATTCATAAGGTGACTGCAACAAAGCAGCAGGAGTGATATGACAGTCTGATCTTCCAAGAGTCAGCACTGTTTTAGAGAAAAGGGAGGGAGAACAATCTAAGGGTGGGAGAACAACGAGTGAAGAAGAGCAGGGGAGAAAGCAGCCACTCCCTGCAAGGATCTTAAGAGGTGCTGTGCAAAGAGGAGACTCGTGTTTCAGCAGATGATGAGTGAATGGAGACTTCCCACCGGGCCCAGAAGGTTTCAGAGCTGGGGAAGAGTGAAGCAGGGGTATCAAAAGGGCAATGAACTGAGCCATGTTTTGGTGAGAATAAGGGAGGTAAGAGGGGACCTGGGAGTCCTGGACACATGAGGCTGTATGATGGGTGGTAGGGAGATAGGGAATCCTCCTAGGAGGAAACACAAGACTGGGATCCTTTTAGAACAACCCTTTAGAAGTCCAGGAGGCCCTTTTAGAAATATTTTTTGGGGACCTCCTAAAGTGGTCCAGTGGCCCAGTGCAGGAGGCCTGGGTTCGATCCCCGGTTAGGGAACTGGCTCTCACACATCACCAGTGCAGGAGGCCTGGGTCCGATCCCCGGTCAGGGAACTGGCTCTCACACGTCACAACTAAACATGATCCTGCATGCCGCAACTAAGACCTGCCGCAGCCAAATGAATAAACAAAACTTTAAAGAGAAATACTTTTAAAAATACGAGGCTTGGTAATATAGTTACAGAAGAACTTACGAGGATGCATGTGGAATATTGTATATGACTTCCAAAACCCTCTGGAGTCACTAAATCAAGAGAATCTGGGTTCACTCCAAGTGTATTTCTTTGGGTATTAGAATACAATTCCCATATATTGGCAGTACAACTCTTTGATACATTAGATTGCTTTCTCTTACAGAGATAATGCTGATAGCTCTCGACTCTTCAATGATCTTTGCACAAATCACATGAGAAATCCAATTAATTTACCCCTGCAACATTTATTGGGTTAACTATACATTAAGGTAAGGATCAGATACCACCTATATAAGCACCAGCTATAGGCATCAGATAGTGAACACAGCATCCCACAATACCAGCAGGTGACTGCTTCTCACCCCCTGGAGCGTCATGGACCCCTAGAGAACTAGATGAACTTTCTGTACCCTGGATTTCTAACCAATACCGTTGAAACCTATCCAGGAAGGATTGTTGGTCCCAAATAATGGCCCAACTTTAGGGGAACACAGGAAATATTTGTGAACCAAAGAAATACCACCCAAGTCCTCCTATTCATCTTACCCCCTCTTTCCACTCTGAGCAGAGAAACTTCCTCACTTTATGAGATGATTGATGATCTCTCTTCCCTTCTGAGTCCTCCCTACTATCAAGCAATCTTTTCATCTAGAGAAGATAAGGAAACACTGCATCCCAGGGAGACCTTGAGAAACGGGGATTTCCTGTGCAGAGGTGTTTCTTGCCCTCTGCCTCATGAAGGGTAATTCTAAACCCATCAAGGGGCATTCCTCTGATTTGCCCAAACCTCCAGTGAGTCCTCCAGCCCCTGGTCGACTATAATCTTCAGGGATGGAGGTGGTGAAATTCTTGGGAAACCAGAGCCCAGAAAATGCAGTGATCCTCAACATCCAATCTAGACTTCATATTTCAAAGGGAGCTTTGCTCTCATATTACCAGAAATTCCACAGGCAAAGAGCCAGATAACTTTCTCATTGTTTAGGAATTTGATTTTTATTACCAAATATCTACTATAAAAACAGTGAAGAAAATTTTTAAAAACACATTAAGGGGAAAAAAAAAATCACTGCAGAGGCAGCGTAACACAGTGGTTATAAACATGAACTCTGGAGTCAATCTCTCTACTCCTAACTAGTTGTGTGTCCTTAGGTAGGTTTCTTATGATCTGTGCCTCAGTTTCCCCACTTGTAAAATTGAGATAATAATAGTTCCTATCTTATAGAATTAAGGGGACTGAATAAGTTAATATCTGAAAAGCATTTAAAAAAAAGTCTAGTACACAGTAAGTGCTGTATGTGTTTGTAAAACTTAAAATCTTATTAGGTTAATTTACCCATGAGTATTTCCAGTCCTTATGCAAATACACTATTCAGATGTTCTAGTGGATATGTACATACAGTTTCGTGTCCTTTTTATTCCTTTATGTTATGTGTTCTGACTCAGTGTCCATAATTATAACTTATGTGATTGCCTAGAACAGATTACAAACTAATTGTCCGACTGCAGTCATAAGTAAACCATGGACACTGACACACTGGGTTAGGAACTATCACCTTGTGTTCCAAGAACATCAGTCTCATACTTCTGCACAGTAACCTTTCCGTCATTAGTAATCTCATTTACTACTCTTTCCTAAGGCTAATCTTGATCAACAGTAAATATCCCACTCAATACTATTCTTTTCTTAAATTCAGGTTTAGTATTCCATATTCTATTCTTAAAGGGCACCCAGACCCTCCTCTTACAATAGCACAATCTGTGTTTCCATAATGATGCACAAATGTTATTGTAAGGCTTCCATTCAGTACTCCATCTGGATGCAAAACAGTGTATTTCCAGTTGAAAATACTTTTCTAGGATAAAGTTTTTTCCATAACAATGCACTCTGAGCCACAAACAGTAGAGATCTCACTAATAGCTGTTTCATTCCCTATGTTCATGTTGCTCAAGTAGGATTCCTGGTGAACCATGAGGGGAGTCTCGAGTTCTCTTCATTGTACTTATTTGATTTTAAGCAAGGGCTACATAACTGTGGAAGGCTTTTACTTATTCTTTTCATTCACAGGTTTCTTCTACAAAGATAATTTCTACTGATTAATAGGGGGAGAAGTCTTACTAAACTCTTATTAAAATTTCCTCGCTTGATTATACTTATAGGGTTTTTTCAGTGTATTATCAAGTGTACAATAAAATAAAAACCTCATCAATTCAATTCACAGAGTTTCTCTTCACTATGAATTCTCTGGTGTTGGAGGAGGGCTGAGTGACCAGTAAAGGCTTTTCCGCAGTTGTTGCATATAAAGCGTTTCTCTCCACTATGCATTCTCTGATGAATAATAAGAGAAGAATTCTTACAGAAAGCTTTCTCACAATGATTACATTTGTAGGGTTTTTCTCCAGTATGGTTTCTCAGATGTACAATAAGGGAAGAACTCTCATTAAATGCTTTTCCACACTCGTTACATCTGTATGGTTTCTCTCCAGTATGAGTTCTCCGGTGAGCAATAAGATGAGAGCTACAGTTAAAGGATCTTTCACATTGATTACATTTGTAGGGTTTCTCACCAGTGTGGATTCTCCGATGAGCAACAAGGTGACAGCTCTGGCTGAAGGATTTTCCACATTTATTGCATTCATAGGGCTTTTCTCCAGTATGAGTTCTTTGATGTCTAACAAGGTGAGCCATTTGGCTACAGGATTTTCCACATTTATTGCATTCATAGGGCTTAATCCCAGAATGAATTATTTCATGTTTAGTTAGGGCTGAACGTTCTCTGAATGCTTTGCCACATTCCTGACAGTTATAGGGTTTCTCTCCCGTATGAGTTCTCTGATGGGCAATAAGGTGGGAGCTCCAGCTGAAGGATTTTCCACATTCAGTACATTTATATGGTTTTGCTCCCGAGTGAGTTCTTTCATGTTTACTAAGGGCTGAGTAATCCCTAAAAGCTTTTTCACATTCATCACATTTAAAGGGCTTCTCTCCAGTATGCATTCTCATATGGGCAATCAGATGGGAGCTCCAGCTGAAAGATTTCCCACATTCAGTACATTCGAAAGGTTTCTCTCCAGTATGAGTTCTCTGATGCCCAATAAGATGGGAGTTCCAGTTGAAAGACTTCCCACATTCATTACATACATAAGGTTTCTCTCCTGTATGAATTCTCTTATGTACAATAAGATGAGAATTCCAGCTGAAGGCTTTTCCACATTTATTACATTCATAAGGTTTTATTCCAGTGTGAGTCCGTTCATGTTTAGTAAGGGCTGAACGATTCCTAAAAACCTTTCCACATTTATCACATTCATAGGGTTTATCTCCAGTATGAGTTTTCTTATGTTGGATAAGGTAAGAACTCCAGATGAAAGATGTTCCACATTCATTATATTCATAAGGCTTCTCTGTAGCGTAAGTGCTTGTATGTTGTGTAAGGAAGGAGTCATACCCAAAGACTTTCTCCCATTCGTTGTATTTATATGCTTTCTCTACAGTACCAATTTTTTGATGTTCCATAAAGGATGAAAAGTAAAAGATGTTTTCATATTCTTTGTAATCATACTGGTTTCCTCCAATATGAATTCCCGGATCATTAAATGATGGGCTCTGGTTAAAGATTTGATGGCATTCCTTATATTCATAGAGTTTTTCTCCTGTATGCATTCCCATATGATCACCAAAATGCAGTATATGATTGAAAGATTTAACAGTATCAGTACATTTTAAAAGATTATCTCCAGTTTGTACCCTTGCAGGGTGAACAGGCTGCATGGACTGGTAGAAGGCTTTGTCATACTCATTATTTTCACAGGTAATCTTATCAGTATACATTATGGCTGAGTTACATCTCCAACTTTCAGCATTTACATCAGGCTTATAGAAATGTTCTACTTGAGAAACTTTCTGAGATGGAACAATGTTTAAGCTCTGGCTACACCCTGCTCCAAGTTCACAGAACTCAGAGCCTCTTTGAGATAGTATCTGCTTTTGCATGAAGACCATCTGCCTCATAGCTGTACTCTGGTTCACGTGATACATTTCTAATTGGTCTTTACATCCCAAAACTTCTAACCTGGAGAACCAAGGATCATCCCATATGTATCTCTCCAACTTCATGCTATGGGACTGTTCCTCCTCAAGTATGCTCTGTGTTGGGATCAATGCTTTGCTTTCAAGATTTTTCATCCATTCTGAAATAAATAGAAAAAGTCCATGAGAGTATAGAGAAACAAATTCTAAGAGTAGGGTGGACAAGGTAAGATTTATTGTCCATGTTATTGAAAAGGCAACTGTGAACTTGTTTCCAAATAGACTGGTAACCCAGAGAAACATCATAACAAGAAAGAGGAAAATAGTAAAGAGTGAGCGTAAGTAGTTAAGTAGAAAACAAAACGCGTAATGGATATGAATAAACCCATTGAGGAACGTTCCCCGTGTAAAGGAGGACCAGAATAAGTGACTACACAACGTGTAATGGATATGAATAAACCCATTTAGGAACATTCCCCATGTAAAGGAGGACCAGAATAAGTGACTACACAACGGGTAATGAATATGAATAAACCCATTGAGGAACGTTCCCCGTGTAAAGGAGGACCAGAATAAGTGACTACACAACGTGTAATGGATATGAATAAACCCATTGAGGAACATTCCCCGTGTAAAGGAGGACTAGAATAAGTGACTACAAAACGTGTAATGAATATGAATAAACCCATTGAGGAACACTTCCCCATGTAAAGGAGGACCAGAATAAGTGACTACAAAACGTGTAATGGATATGAATAAACCCATTTAGGAACACTTCCCCACGTGAAGGATGACTAGAATAAGTGACTACTGAAAACCTGCACTTGGTTTCCTCTGGACTTAGCGCCACACACCTTACCCTCTGCTGATGCTGCTCTGTATTATTTCACTGTAACAATCCACTACCCTGAGTTTAATGCCTTCTGAGTCCAGTGTGTACTTCCAGAGAATTACTGAACTTGGTGGAGGGGGGGTGGTGTTGTCTGGAGGATCCTGACACATTCAATACTACTAAGGTGAAAAAATAACAACTGGTTAAGCAAAAGACATATGAACAAGCAGCCCCTCAGCAACTAATATTTAAATTATTAAAGCATGTCAATTAATTTCTATGTTATAATGTCCTATTGCTCTCCTATTTTGACACCTACCAAAAAAAGGAGGGGTGTTAAGTGAAAGTATCACCAACAAGGCATCAAGCCTTATTTCCTATTCCACAGAGTTCACTCAGTAACACAAAACCATCTGCCCAAAGGGCAAAAATCACAAAGTTTAAGTATACTCCTAAAGTTCTTTTAACACTGCAGAATAATTTGTAGAGTGATGGCAGAAGAGACAGACTTGAAAGACAGAATACTGCAATGAAAAAGGTACAGGAGTTACAGTCTGATAATCTGTATTTAATTACTGGCTCTGCCACTCTCCTTAGGTGAGTTTTCCAAAGACTAAATGAGATTGTAAAACCAACAAAATGTCTGGCAAATTCAATACGTGGAAGCCACCTATCATCACCCTGGTTATCAGTCCTCCAGCAACGGAAGGGTGTCTCCTAGTTTCCTATTGCTGCTATAACAAATCACCCATCTCACAGTCTGAAAGTCAGAGGCTATAACGGCTTTCACTGGGCTAAAATCAAAATAGCTTTCCTTCAGAAGCTCTAGGGGAGAATCCATATCCTTGCTTTTCCCAGCTTTAAAAAGCTGCCTGCATTCTGTTACTTGTAGTTCCTCTTTCTATCTTCAAAGTATATTATTCCTATCTCTACTTCTGTCAATCATATCGGTGTCTCTGATACTCACTCTTATAAGGGTCTCATGATTACCATGGGTCCATCTGGACAATCCAAGATAATCTTTGCATCTCAAAAGATTCCTAGTTTAACTCACATCTGAAAAGCCACTTTTGCCACATAAAGCACCATATTCAGCTCTGGATGTGGACATTTTGTGGAGGGAGGAGGGGATCATTATTCAACATACCACAGTGTCTAAAAGCTACAGGAACCCAATATGGACCTAGACCCTGGTTTTCTTCAGGTTTTTATGCTTTCTTCACTATATACTATTTTCCCCTTTTACTACCCAAGTCCATTACAAGAGAGAGAGATTCTACTCTGCTAAAGAACTGGCATTTATTATCAATTTTAAGCTTCGCTCCTAGAAGTTAGAGAGTCCCTCTTTGTGCTCAGTTGTGTCCAATTTTTTGTGACCCCATGGACTACCAGGTTGCTCTGTACATGGGATTTCCCAGGCAAGTACACTGGGGTGGGTTGCACTTCCGCCTCCAGGGGATCTTCCCGACCCAGGGATCAAATTTGCATCTCCTGCATTGGCAGGCAGGTTCTTTACCTGCTGAGCCACCAGGGAAGCCCCAGAAGTCTGGGAATGATCTTCAAATAGCTTTTGAATTTTCCCAGTAAAAAAACTTTTTTAAATAGTAGCTGACCAAGTCACTGACCAAACAATTTCTGACCAGCTTTACAACCAGTATTTGTGGCCTGAGCATATCTTCCACCTGTAAATTATAATCTCTGTGATGAAAGGACAATCGAAACACTATACATCACTGTGACTGTGGGGCTGTAGATGCTAAGCAGGTGGGAGGCCAGAAAAGGAGATCAGCATGACAGAAGCCATCCAGGAAGGTTTCACCCACAAGAAACGACATGAGTTCAGCCTTCGAGCATGGCTCAAATACAGACTGCCAGAATGGCACAAGCAGAAGCAAGCTGTGATGAGCAAAGGCATCACACATCCTTAAGGATGCCAGCTGAGTAAACTCCAGGAATTAGGCAGGAAATAACGAGAGAAAAAGAAAATAGAGAAAACAGGAAGGTCTTGAAATTGAGTCAGTTATTTAAAAGGTAATCCAAGTCATTGTAGATTTACTGGCAGAGGCCTCATAATGGAAGACTTCAGGGATGTAAATCTAGAAATACCACCTGAGAGGCTCATAACAAATAAAATTTACTCAGCAACTTGAGCTGGATGAGAAGAGAGATTCCTTCTTAGAGAGGAAAGAACAGGGAGTCAGGATGACCTTCCCATTTCCAGCTCCGGGGATTCACAGAAGGCTGAACAAGGAATACACATCAGGAAGACAGGGACACCAGCCAGAAGGGAAAGTGAGATTCCTGGTTCTATCAGTATCAAGGAGACAGCTGAGATGATCTGCAAGAAGGCAGAAGTGTAAAGCTGGAGCTGGTGGAACCACAGGGCTCAGGATGATTACTCAGAAAGGTCAGCACATAAAAGCTACCGGAAATTATGACGCCTTGGTACAGGCTTTCAGATCCAGATGGGGGCAACAGGTAAGACCCCACAAAAGCCCACTTCGTTAGAGTGGACAGGAAGATGTCCACCTTTAGGACTCAAGAGAGAGCACAGTATATTGTTAAATTAAAAATAACAAAATACAGAACAATGTGTACTGTATTTCACCTTTGGAAAGGTGAAAAGTAACTATTGTGTCTATATGCTTAACCAAAGCTGTGCAGTGACCCAGAGAGAGTTTATTCAAGGAGAATAGTTAATTTTGATAGTAACAGATTTGTAGCATTTTAACTTACCCTAATCCCATCTCTGACTCCTCAACTCAGCAGTAGCCTTGGAAAATAACATCCCATATTTCTGGTGCTGGAGGAAACAGAACAAAGCTAGAGCTTTTTCAAAGCCTCACTCCCAAAGAACAGTCGTTATCTGAGCTGTTTGGTGATTCCCAGAAAGATCCCACTTGAAAGACTTGTGGGAACTTGCACAGTGCTAAAAGCTTCCAGGAAGTAGGGATCTGTCCAACATTTCCAGGCCAAGTTTTAAGAAGTCTTTTTTTTTTTTTAATTACTGTCCGAGATGATGCAAAATAGTTGGGGCAAACGATATACTAACCAAAAAATGAAAGGAAAAGCTGAGGAGTGAGATATGCATAGGAGCTTTGAAAAGTTCTAACATATTCCTGGGAATCTAGAAGGCCACATATATATACACTGTAGGTAAATTTTCAAAAGTCAAAGAAAACAACAAGAGAGAAGCAAGTCATCACACACAAGGGATCCTCAACAAGATTAACAGCTTATTTCTCATCAGAAACCAGGGAGGACAGAAAGAAGAAATGTGTCAACCACGAATCCTATACCTGGCAAAACTATCATTCAAAAATAGAGAAATCAAGACCTTCCCTGATAAAACAAAAGGTAAGAGTTTGCTAGTAAAGCTGCCCTATGAGAAACGCTAAAAGGAGTTCTTCAGACTGAAATGAAAAGACAATAACTCAAAATACAGACCACCAATAAAGGTAACTACTTGGGAAAATCCAAGACTGTATAACTGCATTTTTATTTGTTTCCTATCTGATTTAAAAGACAATTACATAAAATCCAAACTAAACTGCTGCAAATTAAGATGTTAATTATAATTCCCAGGACAACCACTAGTAAAATAACCAAAAATTTATAGTAAAAGGAAAGGGGTTACCTGTGTGTGTTTCTGTGTGTCTCTTTGGAGGATAAGAACAGTGTGAATAAGTATAAATGAAACTTCCTTTCACTTACCCATTTTATATAGCTTTGAGTTTTTAAACCATGTAGATACATTATCTGTATTAAACAATCACTTTTTGATACTTTTTTTTTTTTTTTGGAAAGAAGAGTCTGTGACTACAAGGATACAAGTTTTGCAATAAAAAATTAAAAAGCAGGTAACTGAATGAGAAGTCTTTTTAGACAAAAGGGACAGCAGATAATATGAGAGGTAAGGAGGGAAACTGCAGGATACAAAAATTGCTACCTTGTTAAGAAGGTGGGCATTTTTGCTCTGAAAATAGTACAAGGGATGAAGCTTCTTGGAAGGAACTGTGATGCTTTCTGAGGAAGTGAACTCTTCATGGCCTCAGCCCTTTTCTCAAAAAGTAGGGCTTGGAGGAAGGTTCCTCACTCCCACCTGGGGCCTGCTCTCACCTGGACAAGTGCCTTGAAGAGGATATGCTGGTTCCATTGACCATGGCTCTTCTCCTTGCTCCAACAGGGAGATGACCTCAGGCTTGGTGATCTGATTCCCTACATGAAGAGGAAAAACATGGACTTGTGTAGTCATGTAACCCTCCTTCCCCTACTCTTTCCATGAGTGACTTCACTTCATACTTTATGATCAGTAGGGACTCCATCCTGGAACCTCAGGGCTCATGATCACCTCGGCCCTCCTGAGGCTCATGTAAGATGGTAAACAGGGAGCAGCAGAGGGTATTGCAAGGACAGCTTCATTTATTCAGCCAGCCAGCAGCTTACCTACAGAGAGCAGGTGCCCATAGGTCTCCAGCATCACGTCACGGTACAGGGTCCTCTGAACAAGGTCCAGCTGCCCCCACTCCTCTTGTGTGAAGTCCACAGCCACATCATTGAAGGTCACTGGTTCCTAAAAGACCAGACATGTTCCTCTTCAACCTGGAGACGCCTCTCCCTGCCCCCCATTCCATCTAGTGTTTTCTGAGGAGGGAGTAGGGCTGACAGCGTTGGGGAGGAGACAGAACATAGAGGAATTGCCCTGAATGTACTCAATATTCTGACTGATGTGGATAAGGTCTCACTGGGAGCCAGCCAGGGCCCTGCATTTGAAATGTACTCTTAGACAAGTGGATACCTGGGCTCACAGTAACCACAATAAAAATGAGCAGCTCTCTCCCTAGTCTTGCTCAGTCCTAGTAACACTGGGTAGTGTCTGGACAGTTCTCCCTGCTTTTCCAGAGCTGCAGACACTTAGTGAGACCAAGACTAAGGCCAGGACCAGGATGGATGCAGAGCATGAGCCCTGATCACAGAGCAGAGAACCTGGGGCTGACATCTGCTCCACAAGTGGGTCCAGGACCTGGAAGGGCTCTCTAAACATTCAGAGGCTGCCTTCCTGGGCACAGAGAGAAGTTTCCACTCCCAGACTGTTTCTGAGGACAGCCTCCCAAGCACTGGAGGTGGGGTGGGCCAGGACTGAGCAGAGCTGTCCAAGCCAAGGAGAACCACTAACAGTTGCTATCAAAGCACTCTGAGTTCTAAAAAGTTCAAACTGACGTTTTTAAGAAAAACAACCAGGAATACCCACTAGAAAAATTAAAGGATGTCTGATTTTTGCAACAAATGCATCCTGCACAGTCCTTTGAAGCCATCAAAGTGAGTCTCAGGTATCTGGGCACTTCCAGCGTGGGGCAGGGGCATGTCTTCCCTCATGAGAGCAGTGGGGAGTGAGCTGTGTGTTGTGGGACGTGTGCTACAAACCCCACAGCCCCTGCTCCTTTTGAGGCCTCTCTCTTGGCCTGTCTATCCACTATGGTCCTCTCCTCCAGGTCAGCACAGAATTCCGTCAAGACAAATACCCACTGAATGGACACGTGTGCGGTGTGCTTCCCCTCATAGCATCTGGTGAACCTCTACAAAGCCTATTAAACACTTCTCTTCCAACCACATACAGCCGCCTTCCTTCCATCCCTGTGGGTCATGGCTCATAAACCAAGCCTGTCATCTCTGATGAGGGCCAGCTCTCATGCTGGGTCTTCAGTATAGATTTCTCTACTGGTCTGAACTGCTCCCCTCAGCCCTTTCACACAACTGGCTTGAAACACAGAATTGCTTCTGCTCCAGTGATTCTCTTACTTCAAAAAACATTTACAACTGCTGATCACAACCTCCTATGGTGAAACCCTCCCAAAACTCGGACTCCTCAATGACAATGGGTTTTCCTCTTGAAGACCTGCCCAGGCCTCAGTTTTCTTAATGGCAGCTGCCTCTACATTTTTGGGTAATGTAAACATTTTTACTTAAATGTGACATTCAGGTAGAGAAGTGCACAAAACCTAAGTGTGCACAAAGCATAAACTCACGGCACTTCCAGAGTGATACACTCAGGGGTGTTAGGGAAATTTTTAAAAAATAGTCTTGTTTAGGCTTCAGAGACAAAGCAGTACAGGTCTCTGACCTTGCTTCTAACCTGTGTGGACAGTGCCCTGACTGGGAGTAACTGCGTGCTGAGTGCAAGACTTGCAACACCTTAGATAAAATGAGGGAGGAATCTTGAGGTCCTTGCGCCCCTAAAGGGGGCCTGGCCAACCAAGCTCCAACCAAACCCCAAGCCCCAGCAACATTCCAAGTTTTACAAGACAAAACAAACAGCATGAACATGAAACAAGGCTTGCAGTTCGGTCACATATCGATGATGATCTCAGTTTGCCTCCGTCCTGGGATTATAAGCAGGAACCTGAACTGCAATCTCTGAAGTCTCACCCACAGAGTGGATGCGCTGCCTGGAACCTTTTCCCAGTTGGGACTCCGGATGTGCTGTGACTTGTGACTTCCCAGCACTGTTTAAGTCTGGATGTTGGTCAAAACCCAATTTAGTGATGTATCCTCCACTCTATTTCTCTATTAATGTTAGTATATTGAAAGTAAGATAATTCTCTGACAAATATCTGTATTACTTATTTGTATATAGCGAGTGGCTTATTTTGTTAACAAATCCTTTGAATCTGACATGAAAGTGAAAGCTTTCGCCAAAACAGGGGGCCCAGGCAGGAGGCCATGCTTCCTGCCCAGGGTGCTCTTAGGATGCTATCTCCCTGGAAGGTGGCACCTACTTACATGGCGTCAAAGTTCAACAGTTAACAATATCCAAGCCCACACCCTGGCAGCAGTCAAGCAGGTGGAATGAGCCACAAGTTCATCTCCCACTCCTTCAAAGACCCCAGCAGATCCCCACACAAATACTTAGAAAGGAACAACCACCTTTAACAGAGACAGAAGGAAGAAAATCACTAGAAAGAATTCGCAACCCCTAATAAAACAGTGGACCCTGGCACTCTGGGAATGATCAGTGATGACTGCCAAACTACAGGTGAAAAGCAGACGTGGAAATTTACGATGGAGGGATCAGGCCGGCTGCACCTGCACCCACTAATCCATCACGTCGTCTGGAAATGGGGCAACAGACGACTTGTGCCACTGATGCAACACAGGAGGGGCTCGGCACCACCTGTCAAGGACTCTTGCCCAAAATACAAGGCCTGTAACTGCTCTAGCCTCTAGCTCAATTATCCATCTACAGGAGACAGCAGGATGAAGGCACTCATCTGAGGACATCACAAGGGCAAAATTAGGCAAACCAATAAGGCAGGCGACCTGGTTTCATCAGCATATGAAATACATGCAATGTGCCATCCCTGCTTGGATCCTGATCTGAGTAAACCAACTGCAAAAGATATCTTGGGGACAAGTGGGGAAAAGTGAATGCAGGCTTGGTACTAAGTAATAAGTTACTGTTAATTTTGTTGGGTGTGATAAAGGTATTGTGTTCATTTCCTAAAAGGTGGGTATGTCTCAGATACAAACATGGGTGAAACAATGTAATATCTGAGCTTTGCTATAAAATACATTTTTTCCTAACACTCAACTTTTAAAAAAAAACTTATTTTTTAAAATTTTTATTGACATATAGTTGATTTCCAATGTTGTTTATAACTGTTGTACAGCAAATTGACTCGGTTATACATATATATACATTAAAAAAAAACACTCTTTTCCATTATGGCCTATCATAGGATCTATATTTTTTTAAGGTATCCAAATAGATGCAAAGGCAGAAAGCTGAAAGGTGACATTTGCTAAGGCTGATGAATGTGGCTGTCTGTGGTCAGCTGAATAATGGTCCTGCCAAAGACGTCCACATCCTAATGACCGTTACCTCAACATGACGAAAGATGTCACAGTTACAGAGATGTGATTACATTAAGGATGCCGAGATGGGGAGATTATCTTGGATTATCCAGGTGGGCTCAATGTAATCACAATGGTGCTTACAAGTGAAGGAGGCAAGAGGGTCTGCATCAGAGAAAATGAGACAATGGAAGCAGAGTTCAGAGTGATGCACAATGGAGGAAAGGCCCACGAGCCAAGAAATGCAGATGCCTCCAGAACTGAGTAAAAGCAAGGGAGCCAATTCTCCCCTGAGCCTCCAGGAAGATAAGAGCCCTGTAGTCCCATTCTAGACTTAGAACTCCAGAACAAGAGAATAAATTCATGTTGCTCTAAGTCATTGTTTGTGGTAATCTGTTATAGCACCACAGGAAACTAACAGGTTTAAAAATAGGTGATTTTTAAATATTTATTTTATTTAATATTTAATATTTAAAATTAATAAATATTTAATATTTATTTTTATTTATTTGATTGTGCCAGGTCTTAGTTGCAGCATGTGGGATCTAGTTCCCTGACCAGGGATTGAACCTGGGACCCCAGCATTGGGAGCACAGTCTCAGTCACTGGACCAACTAACCAAAGTCCCCCAAACCACCTAGTTTTAAAGAAAAGCCAGTGGTGCTCGCTTCGGCAGCACATATACTAAAATTGGAACGATACAGAGAAGATTAGCATGGCCCCTGTGTAAGGATGACATGCAAATTCGTGAAGCATTCCATATTTTAAAAAAAAGAAAAGCCAGTGAAGAAAAGAAGCCATCAGCATGTGGTGGTCCACACATTCCTGTAAGATCGGGAGCAGGAGTGTGGCTGACCAATGAAACACCAGAGACCTACTCTGCACGTGAGAAGGGGCTGCAGTGGAAGCGGCACCCCAGGAGGGGCTCCGGGCTCTGGGTTTAAATGCCACTGGTCAGGAGT
This sequence comes from Bos indicus, assembly GCF_029378745.1. Classification (NCBI taxonomy): domain Eukaryota; kingdom Metazoa; phylum Chordata; class Mammalia; order Artiodactyla; family Bovidae; genus Bos; species Bos indicus. Next base: position 66,495,624 of record NC_091777.1, read on the forward strand.
GAAAATCAGGCTTAAAGGCCTGTACTCAGGTCACCTTTGCCAGTTGCCCCTCCCCCCTGCCAGCCACTCTATCTGATGGGAAAGCGTGTCAGAGGTTCTCAGGTTGCCCAGGTGAGTGACCGCCCTGGAGTTGAGACCCCCTTCAGCCCAAAACAGGCAGAGAGGAGGGGGTCTGTGGATGACCTGACAGTCAGCTGTATACCCAGGAAACTGCAGGCAGAACTGACCTGGTGATGGTGGCCCACCCAGGTCCATGCAGTTTAGAATGAGACTTGTCAGGAGAGACAGAAGAGAGACAAGGAGGCAGTGAGGTCAAGAACCAAAGCTGCTCAGCTGCACAGTCACACAGTTCTCTGGTAAACACAAACAGATCGGAGGGCCCCTGAACTCAGGAGAAACATCTGCACAGGTGGAGACTGAATTTAGCAGCCAAGGGGACAGAGAATCCAGGCTGTAGTCACATAGAACTTTCAATGATCTGAAATTCTAATCCCCAGATTGGAAAGTTTCAGTATAAAACACGACAGGATGATACAAGAGGCTTGGAGTACAAGAATCTACAGAATACGAAGAGACAGAAAACACAGCAATCAGGTCAGGAGGTCATATAAATAACCTCAGGAAAGCAATATAAAGGAGGACAGGAAGGGATTTTGTTTTAAAATAAAGGACTTCTTTACATAAAATGCTAGCCATAAGCAAAAACAGATACATCTGACAAAAATATACCAAAAAACATTCCCCTGATAAAAGACATCATAAAGTTAAAGAGGAGAGTGAAAAAGTTGGCTTAAAGCTCAACATTCAGAAAACGAAGATCATGGCATACAGTCCCATCACTTCATGGCAAATAGATGGGGAAACAGTGGAAACAGTGACAGACTTTATTTTGGGGGGTTTCAAAATCACTGCAGATGGTGATTGCAGCCATGAAACTAAAAGACGCTTACTCCTTGGAAGGAAAGTTATGACCAACCTAGACAGCATATTGAAAAGCAGAGCCATTACTTTGTCAACAAAAGTTCCGTCTAGTCAAGGCTATGGTTTTTCCAGTAGTCATGTATGGATGTGAGAGTTGGACTATAAAGAAAGCTGAGCGCCGAAGAATTGATGCTTTTGAACTGTGGTGTTGGAGAAGACTCTTGAGAGTCCCTTGGACTGCAAGGAGATCCAACCAGTCCATCCTAAAGGAGATCAGTCCTGGGTGTTCATTGGAAGGACTGATGTTGAAGCTGAATCACCAATACTTTGGCCACCTGATGCGAAGAGCTGACTCATTTGAAAAGACCCTGATACTGGGAAAGGTTGAAGGCAGGAGGAGAAGGGGACAACAGAGGATGAAATGGTTAGATGGCATCACCGACTCAATGGACGTAAGTTTGGGTAAACTCCGGGAGTTGGTGATGGACAGGGAGGCCTGGCGTGCTGCAGTCCATGGGGTCGCAAAGAGCTGGACACGACTGAGCAACTGAACTGAACTGAAAGTTAAGACAAGCTACAGACTGGGAGAAGATAATCCATACACAGCAAGGATTCAGGATCCAGAAAGCATGAAATGCTTATATATCAACAGAATCTACAGAAATCTAGACATGGGAGTGAGACAGAGAGAGAAAGCCATACAGATGACCAGTAACTACATGCAAAGATATTCAACCCCACAAACAATCAAGGACATGCAAATTCAAGTAATACACTTCCTTGGTTTCAAGGTAAGCAAAAATTAAAAGACCCAATATTAATACTGTCAAGTGGCAGCAAAGATGGAAACAGACACCTTCCCTCAGAGTGGGGAGACTGAGAAGGGGCTTTGCTCTTTCAGAGCCATGTGGCAGCACAGGTCATACTGACAACACATATGCCTAAAACTTAGCAAAATTCTGCTTCCAGGAGTATGCCTAGATAAACTTACATGTGCATACAAGTAAAACTGTAATGTCCACACAGCTTTGTTTGAAATAGGAAAAATGGTAGAGGGAGGGAGGACTTATAAGCCTATCCACAGAACAGATGAATATAGAGTGCATGTCTTTGATGGGGCAAAAAGAAATGCACCTGATCTTTACACTCACATGGAGGGACCTCAAAATTGACCTTGAAAGGTGTAAAGAAAACATGTATAAAGCCTTGTTAAAAAGTATACAATTATTTATTACCTTATATCTACAGTTTATTATCTACATGTATCATACTATCTACATAGTATGAAAATGGACTCGCTGTAAGTGGCTGTTCTCAGGGTGGGAGAAGAATGTAATTGGGGACTAAAAAAGAAAGCAAAGCAAATACAGCAAAACATTAACAATTGTTCATTTGGAGTGATGGGAGGGACCCTGTCTAGCTTATCACTTTTTATATTTTTCTATAGCTATAGAATGTCAAAAAAATCTAAATAAAACATATTTCCAGAGTTGAGAGATGTCATCAAAACTGAAGGATCCATGGTCTGCTAAATAGAAAGAAAAAAAGACCCCCAGCAGAACATGCCCCAACATCAGGGCCCACAATTCACGGAGGCCTTAGGGACACAAAGGAAAATGCGAAACTGAGGCTGGTGATGAAACAGAAGGAAGAGATGGCAGGAGACAGGCACCTAGCCTCACCAGCTGTGGAGAAAAGGTGGGGCTGAGAGAGGCGTGTCACTGTTATCTAATGCTCAGGAGCAAGGGGACAGGGCAGAGAAGGGCCCACCTCTAGGTAGGAGTGAGCCCTTCCAATTCTCAGGTAACCCTTACCTGAATTCCCATCTTCCAAATTATTATCTGCCATGATGAATTGCAAAGATATTTCACCCAAATTTTTGTAAACATTTTTGGACAGATGGCTTTGCATACATGTATAAGCGTTTATCGGAGAAGGCAATGGCACCCCACTCCAGGACTCTTGCCTGGAAAATCCCATGGAAGGAGGAGCCTGGTAGGCTGCAGTCCATGGGGTCGCTAAGAGTCGGACACGACTGAGCGACTTCACTTTCACGCACTGGAGAAGGAAATGGCAACCCACTCCAGTGTTCTTGCCTGGAGAATCCCAGGGACAGGGGAGCCTGGTGGGCTGCCGTCTATGGGGTCACAGAGAGTTGGACATGACCAAAGTGACTTAGCAGCAGTAGCATAAGCGTTTATCTAGACATTCTAAGGCACTTTATGAAATTTGATACACCAGCCACACTCTAAACCATGGGAGGACGCAGGGCATGATGAGCTGGGTCTCAGCTGTTTGCCTGGCAGTATCTCATCTGATTGTTCCTGCATTACCTGAATTCTCTGACCACTGGCCCCTTCATAGAACCTAGAGAAATTCAGATGGACTCTTCGGCATCTTCAAAACTTCATGATTTATTACTGTTTTAGGGCAAGCTCTTCGCAGAGAAGGAAAATGTAACTAGAGTGTGTTCATCCTTGAGACAATCAATGATGGGGGCAGAGTATTCCATTAACTGACGTCTTATATGCAAGTTTATTGTGCAGAAAACTTTGGTGGATTGTTAAGGAGGGGTTTAAGAGTTTCCACATTTGGAGTGGCTGGCTGGGGTTTTTTAATGGGCTGGAATATTATTATTTTCCCTGTTCATCAGAATAATGGGATCTGGACTCCCACTAGCTAAAACTTCACTAACCAATATGTTTCTAAAATCAGACTATACCGATAACAAGGGATGACAGCCATTTGATGTTTTCACCAGGTGAATACTTTATTTCAATAAATATTTAATTTGGAGGGAACAACAGAGGTGGAATGGGCTCTTGTCTGTGTTTCTGAAAACCTCACTTTATACAAAACTCACATATTCAAGGCTTGAGTTTCCCAGAGGGAAAGATCCAAAGTGAGTGTAGAGAGAGGGCCAGGAGTATGTGCTCATAAATTACAACTCTTCAGACACTGGAGGGTGGTGTTATTTGAATTCTCCATTTTATTTTCTTGGCATTAACTCTAATAATTCTCAGAAACCCTCACAAATATTGCCAGCCAAGTGCAGCACAGTGGTTATTAGAACTTCATAGCATTTCACGGCAGCTAACTTCTATTCCCAAGCAACTGATCCAGGGCCCATCTTTCAACCTAGTCTAGCTTCACTACTGATTATGTTACAGAATCTAAAAATGACTGCACACTGTAACAGCAGCAAACATCAGTCACTCAACTTTTGATGCCAGACAACCACCACGCTGCATCACACGATTCAGGCCTTGCCTCCCAGAGATAGCAGCGCTGCCATGTGGGGACAGCACACTTATGACAAACTTCACCAGTCAGCTTTTAAACTGTGGGAGGTTTTGTTCATTTTTTTTTTTAAGTTGGTGGGAGACACAAAGTTAGGCAAAGATGTTATTAACATTTTTATATCATAGTATCTCCCATTTGCTTGATTCATTATTGTGACTTAGGAATGAAAAACCTAAATATAGTAATGGAACTATTTTTGTCTTTCATAGTAGAAAATCATTAGGATACACCTAAATTCAAAGAATTAAAATAAAAATCTCTCATTTAAAAGTAACCCTTCTCTGGTGGCTGAGACAGTAAAGAATTTGTCTCTGCAATGCCAGAGACCTGGGTTTGATCCCTAGATTGGGAAAATCCCCTGGAGAAGGGAATGGCTAACCACTCCAGTATTATCTCCTGGAGAATTCCAGGGACAGAGGAGCCTGGCAGGCTACAGTCCATGGGGTTGCAAAGAGTTGGATACAATTGAGCGACCAACACACTTCTAAAAAACTGAAACAGTAAGTTAAAAATGGCTATTTCTGTGTCATGAGAAAGGAAAAAATTGATAAATGATAATCACATCGATAACCTGTCAAAACATGCTAAGTGACAGAAGCAGACACAAAAGGCCATATATTATATGGTTCCCTTTATATCAAATGTCCACGATGGGCAAACACAGAGAGAAGTAAATTAGTGGTTACCAGGAGCTGGGAGTTGGGAAAACAGGGAGTAACTACTAATATGTATAAGGTTTCTTTCTGGAGTGATGAAAATTCTAGATACTGGTGATGGCTGCAGTTCTGCAGCCAATATACTAAAAAATCCACAGAACCACATACTTTAAGAGGTTGAACTTTATGGTATGTGAATAATATTTTCACAAAACAGTTATAGAAAAGTTCTTAAGTGGCTGCCTCCAATAAGGAGGCTTGGCAAGAGGGGAGGAGGGGGATGACACCTCTCCAACATCAACTCTGCTGCTCTGTTTCTCTAGGGAGCCAATCTTGTACCCAAATAATCACAAAGTCCTCCTGCTTCACCTCCCTTATACATATCAGATCTTGCTTCCAGGTGCCGATCAGACTGAAGCCTGATTTGCCAGCCTGCTTTCCAGTCCCCTTCTCTTCACTCCCCTGCCAGGAACATCCTTCCAGCTACATATTAGACCCTGGTGCTTCTTGCTCCCAACACTTCTGCGGCTCCTTACTACAACCAGGATGGAGCTCCAACTCTGTGGCAGGCATTCAGGATACAGCAAGGTTTTTCCTGGCCTTCTTGGCCTAAAATCAAATTATGGTCAGCCTTCACCCAGATGCTGGCCATGCAGTGTGTCCCCATGGTGCTAGAGAAGGCAGGTTTCTCTCACCAGGCTATGCCCATCTGGCTGATGTGTCTCCTTCACCTCTTGGCTCAGGTGCATCCTATCTTCCAGGCAGCCTCCCTCTCCACAACAAAAGGACCCCAGCTGTGGCACATGGCCTCTATGCAGACTGTGTCCCACCTCCAAGGCATCCGTTGTGCTCAGCTCCTCCAGGGATCAGGGCCTTTCTAAGCACCTCAGGCCTGTGTCCTGAATCACATGTACAGCACCAGGCAGATGGTGAGGCCTCAGGAGCTGACTAAACCACCCTGGAAAGGGGGCTGCGAGCTCCTAAGGATGGGGGCTCACAATTGACCTTGTTCCCCTCCCTAAGCACAGAGCTCAGCAAATAGGACCAATGTGAGTCAGGCACTGAATACATGGGGAAGGTGGAAGGGAAAAGGAAGAGGGGACTGCTTGCCAAAAGGGACTGACCCTTATCTACCAAACAGCCCACAGCACAGCTGGGGCTCAAGGACTCTGAACAGGCTGGTTGACAGTGAGGCTCCAAGTCATGGAAAACTGAGTTCTCCCTACCTATGCTCAAAAATCAATAAACTTCTGGCTGATTCCTTCTCTATCCAAACCTTAGCTGTGGTAAATTGAGGAGCCGTATCAACTGGGATGGTCAGGGACACCCTCAACACCTTAGGAAGAAGGCAACCCGTCAGATAAAAGGAGAAGCCCCATCTCACCTGGGCCTGGGCTGTTGGGAGCCCTGGGGCCCTCCTCCTCTCTTCGGCGGTCTCCTCCATTTGCCAGGTAGAGTCCTGAGGGCACAGAGCTGGGGGAGGAAAGTCAAGTCACAGAGGCAGCTCTCTCTGCCAGAAGTGGCCCAGCTGAGTACTACTTCCAGACCCTGTCCCTCCCATTTGGGCAAGGGAAAAGATCCACTTCCTCACATTACAGATGAAGGCAGTGGGATCCAGAGAAGTTAAACAATAAATCTAAACACACGACCCATCCCCTGTTGTCCTGAGGCACTGTCGTAGCCAAAGTGCCTGTTCACAGCCTTTCTGGGTCTGAGCCCTAAATGGCTACACATGCATCCTGCTCTGGAAATTTCATCGCTAGATTCCTCAGTGATGTGTTCAGATCCTTCCCTGTTCCAGCTCTACCAAGAGACGGATCTGGACCAGACCCTCTCCTCTCTCCCCACCAGCTCTGATTTCCAGCAATGGCAGGTTACTGATGGGAGAGACCACCACATAGTAACCAATGTGTCTGATGAAGAAACAGGGTCTTGACTCACCCCAGGAGGCCCACGGGTCAACAGTCGTCATTCCCCAGGACTGGTCCATAAGGATACCTACACCAGAGGGTCAGGTTAGGACAAGGAAAGGAAAGGACTGTGACACTGGTCCTAGTGACTAAAGGCAACAAGATGGAAAAGGAGACCTAGCTCACTAATGTGCACAACAAAATTCCATAAATAGAGCCCAAGGACGTGTGGGGGGAAAAAAAAACATAAGCTAGATTTATAGCAAAAATGCACAAGTGGGTCACTTTCAGGAAATTTATTGATATGATACAGCTACTGAACAATTAAGAACGTAACTCCTTAAGTGGCTGGAGAAGTATCTGATAAAATTGAACATCATTTAATTTTTAAGAAACATTACTGGTCTTTTGATGTCTTCAATGACAGATACATGAAATGTCACTTAAAAATAAAACACACTACTGACACCATTTAATGTTGTTCTTAAATTATAAACCAACGCTATACAGTGAAAAACAATAAAACAAGTAAAAAACATGAGGGTGGTATAGAAATTTTGGTTGTAGATGACTGTCTTCCAAGAAATTCCACAAATCACCAGAAAAATCTCTTAGAACTAATGAGACTTCTCAGGAGAGAACTATAAAACACAGGAAAATTACATTATCTTTTATACAAACAACCAATTAAAAAACAAAACAACCTCACTCAGTTCTAATTCTGTACCAAGATAAAGAAACCCCCTCCAATCCCAAAAACCCCTTAGCCCCTCTACAGCTCTGACCCCTAGCTACAGCAGGTCACCACTAGGGAAGCCCAGATGAAACAGGATTTGTACTCACCCCATGAACCCCACGGGTTGATGGCAGCCATCTTGCAGGATTAATCCACCAGACGCTCGCCGAGGAGCAGTGGATTTGGGTGATTATTGAAAACCAACTGCAAAACCCACCTAATAACAAAAGTAGGAAAAGACAAAAAATGGTTTTTCTCAAAGACTGTGGGAATAAGGAGAACACATCCACAAAAACAATAAAAGACTTCTACAGAGCACTGAAAGAAAACAATTTACAAGTCAAAAACAAATTCCTGAAGAAAAATGAAGAATGACTCGGGTTAGCTGAAAAAAGGGCATGGTCCAGGATGAGGGGGGAGAAATTTGTTAACAGTTCTCATGAGACGGGTACTGACAACGAAGAGGTAGCTTTTCTATTGATTTAACAAAAGTTGTTGTAAAACCTACCTACAATATTCATATGTAAGTAGTTGCCTAGAGCTGAGGGGAGGGAAGAACGGGCGAGTGGCAGCTTAATGGTTCAGGGTGGGTTGGTTTTGTTTTGTTTTTTTTGCGGGGGGGAGGGGTGATGAAAATGTTCTGGAATTATATAGTGGTGATAACTGCAAAACGCTCTGAACGCACAAGAAAACCACGGACTTGTACGTTAAAATAGTTAATTTTAAGTTATGTAAATCTTAGGTAGGAAAAAAAAAAAATCTGTCTCTTGGTGCAGGGGCCAACAGAAAACCAGATTTGGAGGCCACACCAACCCAACCCCCTAAATTCTAGACTTTTATGCAAGTTCTGCGACCTCTCGGAGGGCACCAACGCCAACTGGCAGAGCTCTGCGAATTCCTGGGAGCGTGTATAAAGCACTGGAACGCCCAATGGGCACCGGGAGCACCTGGATCTGCGCCCGAACTCCAAGTTGGCACACTAAATATTCTGCACGCTTGTTTGCAACTTGACAAAGTCATCCGGTCACTGCACCTTTAAAGGAGGCCCGGGCTGTTCCCAGGTCACTTTTGACTTCCCTCTATGACAAATGAGAACGGGTTCTCACGAGAAACGCCCGTCGGGAAAGACAAGGTGGACTCCTAAGGACGGCCTCGGAGGCGTCCTCGCCACCTGCCTTCTGGCCTCTCATCCCAGACTTCCTCCGCACTCCCGCTGTGGGTGCGAGGCTCACAGCCCGTCCCGGTAACGGCGGACCTCACCTGGATCGCAGCCGCCGGCCTCCCACCCCTGCTGGCCGGTGACCCCTGCTCTCAGCGGGCAGCTAGACAAGCTCGCGCTCGCTTCGCCGAGGGCGTTCGGCTTTTGTTGCGGTCACATTCGTCCCGGCTCGGCCGTGAGCTTAGGGTTCCCGCCCGGGGGACAAAGGCCCGACGCGCGGGGCTCACCCGGGCCCTCCCAGTCGATCCAGCGCCTCCGCGAAGCCAGAGGCGGGCCAAGGGACCTGCCCTGGAGGCGAGCCAGGCGCAAGTGTAGGCGCCAGCTCTCCCCGCCCGTTCTCCCTATCCTCCGGGCCGGCGGCAGCGGCAACAGTAATAACCCCACCGCCCGGGCGACCGCTTCACTTCAGCCGCGGACAATGGCGGCCTCTCCCCCTGCCTCGACGGGGACGCGTCGCGTGGGCTACTGGGAGTGGTAGTTCCAGGGGCGCGCTTCCGGTTGGACCGGAAGCGCCTTCTTGGCCAAGTCCTGAAGCGGCACTTGTCACAAGTTCCGCCTCCTAGGGATTTACTGGGACAGCAGTGTCCGAGGCCTTGGCGAGGTGGGCTATACCGTCCTAGACGCGGACCGCGCCGGCAAGGGGGTGGGGAAGCTCGGTAAATCGCCGCCCGGCGAGCCTCAGTTTGCCTGTCCGTAAAATGGCAGCTCACAGTAGCCGCACTTTGTAGTAACTTCGTTGAAGTCTGTTGAAGCGCTTTCCTTTTCATTCAGTAGTTGAAGAGTTGTGAGGGAAGGGCTGTTATGTACCCCTTTCAGTCAAGGAACCTAATTTTGAGCTTCGGCTCACGTATGAAGCCCTACCCCTTGTTACGAATAGAATTTGAGTCTGCTGAACCAAGGCCTCCTTCCCAGGAAAGGAGTTAGGAGGAACCCTTGCCCAGAGGATTCTGGCCCTCCTGGCCCCTACTCTTTCCTCCCCATTCGCCTCGCCTGTTAATTTGTCCACCCACGTTTCTATTGTTTAGTTGCCACAACAGTAAGATGGTCTGGAGAAGGAAATAGCAACCCACTCCAGTGTTCTTGCCTGGAGAATCCCACGACGGGAGCCTGGTGGGCTGCCATCCATGGGGTCACACAGAGTCGGACACGACTGAAGTGACTTAGCAGCAGCAGCAGCAAGATAGTCAGAGTGAGTGACGGGTTGGAGAGAGCCTGGGGGCATCAGAAAGGCTCTGCTGTGAGCCAGGGCATGGGTCTGAGCAGAGGAGCCACAGGCCCCGGCCTCATTAAAGGATCACTCACTCTGGCTTTTGTGAGGAGAATAGGCTCAAGAGGGTGAGGGAAGAACCGTGATGACTTTTGAACCAATGCAATAATCAAGGTGGATGGGGATCAGTGGTCAGATTGTGGACAGGTTAGTATTTTAAGGGTAGCGCCAACAGGCAGGGGGTTCAAGTTTGTGCATCATGGACTGCAGTCCAGCCCCTAATATGGAGAACAAGGCGTGGAGAAGGCCTCTCAACGCAGAGCTGTTTACCGAGGGTGAGTGGAGAATGTGTTACAGGTGTGTGATGAAACTGCTTCCCTTTTGTCCAGGCCCCCTCCTATTTTGGTTACGGGAGCTTGCTGGATGGTGCCCTGCTCTCTCTGAGTGATGGGGTGGCCAAGACTGGGCCACACAGCCGTTTTGGATGCCTCTGTTACAGAAGTCTGGGCTGTGTCTGAGCTGTTACTGCGGTTTCTGAATGGGAAAAGACCAGAGCGGTAGTAGAATCTATGCTCTCCGTGGACATGCTCCCTCTGAGAGATGTCCAAAATGTGATCACCCCCTGGCAAGTGAAGGGCTCCAGCTGGTTCCATTTCGTCATAGCCAGATGAAAATGAAAAGTAAAGGGAGGGTGAGTCAAGGACACCTTATTTGGAAAAAGTAGGGCATTTTATCGGAGAAGGCAATGGCACCCCACTCCAATACTCTTGCCTGGAAAATCCCATGGACGGAGAAGCCTGGTAGGCTGCAGTCCCTGGGGTCACTACGAGTTGGACGGACTTCACTTTCACTTTTCACTTTCATGCATTGGAGGAGGAAATGGCAACCCACTCCAGTATTCTTGCCTGGAGAATCCCAGGGACGGGGGAGCCTGGTGGGCTGCCATCTATGGGGTTGCACAGACTCGGACACAACTGAAGCGACTTAGCAGCAGCAGCAGGGCATTTTATGAGCTGAGTTGTAGGGTCACCAACAATAAAATAACTAGTACAAGTCATCTAGACTCGAAGTTATTAGTTTGGTGCAAAAGCAATTGCAGTTTTTGCTTGTTCAAATTTACCGTTTGATACTGTTTTTGTTGTTTTGTTCAGTTGCTAAGTCGAGTCTGACTCTTTGCAATCCCATGGACTGCAGCACGCCTGGCTCCCCTGTCCTTCACTTTTTCCTGGAGTTTGCTCAAATATTGATATTGGAATACATTCTAAATAAATGTGGTTATGTTATATATAATTTGAATGCACATTTCTCATTTTTTTTGGTAATGATATTACTTGCTGTTGATTTTATATTTATTTTAGACTGAGAAAGATTTAGTGCAGGAAGAGAAGAGGGTAACAGAGGATGAGATGGTTGGATGGCATCACCAACTCAATGAATGTAAGTTTGACCAAACTCCAGGAAATAGTGAAAGACAGGGAAGCCTGGCATGCTGTAGTCCATGATGTCGCAAAATGTTTGACACAACTTTGCAACTGAACAACAACAACAGTGGAAATGATGTTAGACAAAAAGCAAATTCCAGAAATTTTCTTATTTGAGTTCAAAATGGATCATAAAGCAGCGGAGACAACTCGCAACATCAACAATGCATCTGGCCCAGGAACTGCTAATGAACATACAATGGTAGTTCAAGAAGTTTCGCAAAGGAGACAGGGCTTTGAAGATGAGTGTAGTGGCTGGCCATCAGAAGTTGACACCAAAAAAAAAAAAAGAAGTTGACACCAACTGAGAGCATCATCGAAGCTGATTCTTTACAACTACATGAGACATTGCCAAAGAACTCAACGTCAACCATTCTATGGTTGTTTGGCATTTGGAGCAAATTGGAAATGTGAAAAACATCCATCAGTGGATGCCTCATGAGCTGACAAAAAAAAAAAAATGTTGTTTTGTAGTGTCCTCTTATTCTGTGCAACAGTGAACCATTTCTTGATTGGATTGTGACATGCAATGAAAAGTGGATTTTATATGATAACCAGCAATGACCAGCTCAATGGTTGGACTGAAAAGCCCCAAAGCACTTCCCAAAGGCAAACTTGCACCAAAAAAGGGTCATGGTCACTATTTGGTGGTCTACTGTTGGCCTGATCCACTACAGCTTTCTGAATCCTGGTGAAATCATTACATCTGAGAAGTATGCTCAGCAAATGTATGAAACACACCAAAAACTGCAACACCTGTAGCCGGCATTAGTCAACAGAAAAGGTTCAGTTGTCTATGACAATGCCTGACCAAACATGAGATAACCAAGGCTTCAAAAACTGAATGAATTGGGCTACAGAGTTTTGCCCCATCATTTGTATTCACCTGACCTCTGGCCAATCAGCTACCCCTTCTTCAAGCATCTTGAGAACTTTTTGCAGGAAAACCACTTCCACAAACAGCAGGATGCAGAAAATGCTTTCCAAGAGTGCATTGACTCCTAAAGCGTGGATTTTTATATTATAAGAATAAGCAAACTTTTCTCATTGGCAAAATCTTGATTGTAATGTTTCCTATTTGGATTAATAAAGATGTTTTGAGCCCAGTATAATGATTTAAAATTCATGGTCCGAAACTGCAAGTACATTTGCACCAATGTAATACCTCATGCTCTCAAACCCTAGGATTAACTCATTTTCTCCAGCTAATATTCTAAAAGTCACAAAGGTCAGCACTTGGGATTCTGAGTACCCCTCCTTGCCCCCAGGTGAAAGTCAAGATGTTTCTCTATAGCTGGTGACCATGCAGAGGCTCCCCTTTCACAGGTCTGCTTTGCCACCAGTTCAACATTCAGCATCCAATTTCTCCTGTCCCTGGAATTTAATGTTAGATGTCTGCTCCTTTTTCTTTTAAGAAAAATATGTAAGACAAAAATTTGTAAGAGATTCAATGAAACCTGTGAAAAGACTCCTAAGCTGAATAAAAAAAATGAAAAAGAACATCAACCTACAGGCCTAAACCCCTTTGTTCCCCTCTCTTCATTGGAAAAGACTCTGATTCTGGGAAAGATTGAGGGTAGAAAGAGAAGGAGATAGAGGATGAGATGGTTGGATACAATCACCAACTTGAGCAAACTCCAGGAAATAGTGAAGGACAAGGAAGCCTGGCGTGCTGCAGTCCATGGGGTCACAAAGAGTCGGACACAACGTAGCTACTGAAAAACATTCCCCTCTGGAATAGAAACCCCCCTTCTTCCAGGGGAGCCACTGTCCTGAATGAGATGTGAATCACGCCATGTGTTTCCTGAAAGTTTACAATGTGTTGTTTCATAACAATACAAAGCACTTTTTGCATGCATATAAAAGCATCGAATTTCATCTACAACTTGCATTTTTTGCTCCATAAATTTATCATTACAAGATTTATTCTTTTGGCTTTGTGTAGGGTTTTTTGTTGCTGTTGTTTGTTTTGCCAGGTTACCTGTCGGAATCTTAGTTCCCCAACCAGGGACTAAACCCAGCCCCCTGCAGTGGAAGCATGGATTCCTAAGCACTAGACCTCCAGGAGAGTCCAAAAATTTATCCTTTTTGATATGTGAGACTCAATTTCATTTATTTTCGCTGCTGTATAGTTTCCCATTGAATGACTATACCACAATTTGTTTATCCTTTGGACTTTTGATGGCCACTTAAGTTCATTGAAAAATACTCATTAAAACAACACCCTAGAGTCCATGCTCCACAAAAGAAGCCACCATGATAGGAAGCCCATGCACTGCAACTAGAGGAAAGCTCGCACAGCAATGAAAACCCAGCACAGCCAGAAACAATTTTTTTAAGCAAAGATGTCGTCATGAGTGAGTTTATGCTAAGTTGCTTCAGTCGTGACTGACTCTGTGACCCCATAGACTGTAGCTTGCCAGGCTCCTTTCTCCATGGGATTTTCCAGACAAGAATAGTGGAGTGGGTTGCTATTTTCTCCTTCAGGCGGTCTTCCCAACCCAGGGGCTGAAACCACGTCTCTCATATCTCCTGCATTGGCAGATGGATTCTTTACCACTAGTGCCACATGGGAAGTTTTCATGCCTTTTGATCGGGTAAAAGGAAACTGGGGAGAAAAGGGGTACACATTTTATGAAAGAAAAAAGAAAACAGTCTTATTTTTCATTTGGATTTGCAGGTGAGGGAAATGGTAATTGACATTTTATGAACACTTTAAAGCTTTCTTACTTCAGACAGAAGAGTAGTTTTCAGTATGACAATCACAAATATGATCCTTTATAGTCTCTAAATAACACCTTAAAAGAAAAACTAGAGCTTGCATCATGAGAGCATTCCGATCAGACACATTTCATAACAACCACTGTTATAAGGCTTACTAGATTTGAAATCTTTCACTCATGTGTGAACCAGCCAAATCTTTTACCTGTTATGTGTAAAAAAAGATGTCACCAGCTATATTTTTCCCTAACATAAGAATTCTTATTGTCTGCTGTTTTCAGCATCAGAGTTTTTCCAAAAGAAAAGATGCCCTTGGCTTGAAACGTTTTCTCAGCTTCAGATCCATCATGCAAGCCCCAACTTATCTGAATCAATCAATCCCTCTTAAAAGGGCAAAGGCAGGTGTCTCAGCCTTGGTTAGATTCTTGCTCCACTGGATGTTCACATGCATTACTGAAAATAAGTCCAGCTCAAGTAGGGGAATGGTGAACAGTCTCACCTTGTACACTTGGCTGCTGTACCCTGAGCATGCCACCTGGTTGGCCTCTGTCAGTGTTCACCATATGGCGAATTCAGTCATGTGCGTGGACGTCAATTTTTAATGTACTCATGCTCAGTGGCATCTGACTCTTTGCAACCCCACGGACTGTTGCCTGCCAGGCTCCTCCGTTAGTGGAATTTTCCAGGCAAGAATATTGGAGTGGGTTGCAGTTTCCTACTCCAAGGGGTCTTCACCACCCAGGGATCAAACCCGCATCTCTTGCATTGCAGGCAGATTCTTTACCACTGAGCCACTCCAGTACTGTGGCCACCTCATGCGAAGAGTTGACTCATTGGAAAAGACTCTGATGCTGGGAGGGATTGGGGGCAGGAGGAGAAGGGGACGACAGAAAATGAGATGGCTGGATGGCATCACTGACTTGATGGACGTGAGTCTGAGTGAACTCCGGGAGTTGGTGATGGACAGGGAGGCCTGGCGTGCTGTGATTCATGGGGTTGCAAAGAGTCGGACACGACTGAGCGCCTCAACTGAGCCAACAAAGCCACTGAAGCTTTGCATACTATGTGCAGGTGCTAAATCGCTTCAGTCCTGTCCCATTCTTTGCGGGTCCCTGGACTGTAGCCCCCCAGGTTTCTCTGTCCAAGGCATTCTTCTGACAAGAATACTGGAGTGGGTTGCC
Organism: Bos indicus; assembly: GCF_029378745.1. Lineage (NCBI taxonomy): Eukaryota > Metazoa > Chordata > Mammalia > Artiodactyla > Bovidae > Bos > Bos indicus. The sequence goes on from NC_091777.1 coordinate 66,510,959, forward strand.
ATTTCCTGCTCCAAAGGATCTTCCCCACCCAGGGATCAAACCCGCGACTCTTGCATTGTCAGGCACGTTCTTTACCACTAGCGCCACCTGGGTGAATGCTGCTGCTGCTGCTAAGACTCTTCAGTCGTGTCCCTGCTCTGTGCGACTCCATAGATGTCAGCCCACAAGGCTTCTCTGTCCCTGGGATTCTCCAGGCAAGATCACTGGAGTGGGTTGCCATATCCTTCTCCAATGCATGAAAGTGAAAAGTGAAAGTGAAGTCGCTCAGTCGTGTACTACTCGTAGGGATCCCAGGGACTGCAGCCTACCAGGCTCCTCCGTCCATGGGATTTTCCAGGCAAGAGTACTGGAGTGGGGTGCCATCGCCTTCTCCGACCTGGGTGAATACTATGAATACTATGCTGCTATTGCATTTCTTTTCCATGGGGATGGTCTTGATCCCTGTCTCCTGTACAATGTCACGAACCTCTGTCCATAGTTCATCAGGCACTCTATCTATCAGATCAAAATGGCTGTCTGGGGAGGCCTTACAAATAGCTGTGAAAAGAAGAGAAGTGAAAAGCAAAGGAGAAAAGGAAAGATATAAGCATCTGAATGCAGAGTTCCAAAGAATAGCAAGGAGAGATAAGAAAGCCTTCCTCAGCAATCAATGCAAAGAAATAGAGGAAAACAACAGAATGGGAAAGACTAGAGATCTCTTCAAGAAAATTAGAGATACCCAGGGAATATTTCATGCAAAAATGGGCTCGGTAAAGGACAGAAATGGTATGGACCTAACAGAAGCAGAAGATATTAAGAAGAGGTGGCAAGAATACACAGAAGAACTGTACAAAAAAGATCTTCACAACCCAGATAATCACGATGGTGTGATCACTCATCTAGAGCCAGACATTCTGGAATGTGAAGTCAAGTGGGCCTTAGAAAGCATCACTACGAACAAAGCTAGTGGAGGTGATGCAATTCCAGTTGAGCTATTTCAAATCCTGAAAGATGATTCTGTGAAAGTGCTGCACTCAATATGCCAGCAAATTTGGAAAACTCAGCAATGGCCACAAGACTGGAAAAGGTCAGTTTTCATTCCAATCCCAAAGAAAGGCAATGCCAAAGAATGCTCAAACTACCACACAATTGCACTCATCTCACACTCTAGTAAAGTAATGCTCAAAATTCTCCAAGCCAGGCTTCAGCACTACGTGAACCATGAACTTCCAGATGTCCAAGCTGGTTTTAGAAAAGGCAGAGGAACCAGAGACCAAATTGCCAACATCCGCTGGATCATGGAAAAAGCAAGAGAGTTCCAGAAAAAACATCTATTTCTGCTTTATTGACTATGCCAAAGCCTTTGACTGTGTGGATCACAATAAACTGTGGAAACTTCTGAAAGAGATGGGAATACCAGACCACCTGACCTGCCTCTTGAGAAACCTATATGCAGGTCAGGAAGCAACAGTTAGAACTGGACATGGAACAAGAGACTGGCTCCAAATAGGAAAAGGAGTACGTCAAGGCTGTATATTGTCACCCTGCTTATTTAACTTATATGCAGAGTACATCATGAGAAACGCTGGGCTGGAAGAAGCACAAGCTGGAATCAAGATTGCCGGGAGAAATATCAATAACCTCAGATATGCAGATGACACCACCCTTATGGCAGAAAGTGAAGAGGAACTAAAAAGTCTCTTAATGACAGTGAAAGAGGAGAGTGAAAAAGTTGGCTTAAAGCTCAACATTCAGAAAATGAAGATCATGGCATCTGGACCCATCATTTCATGGTAAATAGATGGGGAAACAGAGGAAACAGTGTCAGACTTTATTTTGGGGGACTCTAAAAATCACTGCAGATGGTGATTGCAGCCATGAAACTAAAAGACGCTTTCTCCTTGGAAGGAAAGTTATGACCATCCTAGATAGCATATTCAAAAGCAGAGACATTACTTTGCCAAAAAAGGTCTGTCTAGTCAAGGCTATGGTTTTTTGTGGCCATGTACGGGTGTGAGAGTTGGACTGTGAAGAAACCTGAGCGCTGAATAATTGATGCTTTTGAAGTGTGGTATTGGAGAAGACTGTTGAGAGTCCTTTGGACTGCAAGGAGATCCAACCAGTCCATTTTAAAGATCAGTCCTCGGTGTTCTTTGGAAGGACTGACGCTGAAGCTGAAACTCCACCTCATGCGAAGAGTTGACTCATTGGAAAAGACTGATGCTGGGAGGGATTGGGGGCAGGAGGAGAAGGGGACGACAGAGGATGAGATGGCTGGATGGAGTCACCAACTCGATGGACGTGAATTTGGGCAAACTCCGGGAGTTGGTGATGGACAGGGAGGCCTGGCGTGCTGCAATTCATGGCGTCGCAAAGAGTCGGATACGACTGAGCGACTGAACTGAACTGATGCTGCTATTGAAACGCACAGTTCTGACCATTACGAAGCAGTGCGTAAAGCAGTTTTCAAATATCCATGTTTCTTATAACCCTGTACTAAATACTGGCACCTACTGAGCGCCGGGCTACAATCACAAGGCGCCTCACCGCAGCGGCGGCACGGAATATTTATGATGGGGACACAGAGGTGTTAGGACTCGAATTCAGGTACCAGAGGTATCCCCCGGGCGGGAATAGACGCCCAGGGAAACCGCGAGTGGCCCTGGGCGATGCGGATCCGCGCCCTCCGCGCAGGCGCACTCCCAGACCAACGCGGTCGCAACCTCCCGCTCCAGTCCTAGGAGTGAGGCTCAGAGGGGTTCGAACATCTCAGCCTCCGTCCCAGGAGGGGTGGGACGAGCTGAGAAACGACCGGAGGTGAGAGCACCACCCTCTGGGAGTTGTAGTTCGGCGCCCGTCCAGCTAGGCGCAATCTCGGCCAGCAGCGGGCGTGGCCTTCGTCCTGCCACTCCTCCAAGGAGTGCGGAACGAGAGGATTCCTGGGTGGAAAACAAGGCGGAGCCAAGATTCAGAGCCCCTCAACCTCAGCCACCCAGGAGGGGGCGTGGCGAGCGGAAGACGCTCAGAGGCGCGCGCCGCCCTCTGGGAGGTGTAGTTCAGCGTCGGTGCGCAGGCGCAGTGCGCTCCGTGGCAGCCTCAGCCTTTGTCCTACAGTCCGGCGGTAAGTGAGGTTTGGGTTGGCCGGGGTACGGGAGGCCGGGCGGAGCGCGGGTCCAGGGTCTTCCTTGGGACTCCGGCCAGGGTGTGTATGTAGCCGCGCGCGCCTGTGTCGCATGCCTTTTACTGCTTCGGCCTAGTTTGGGTCGCTGTGGGCGGTGTGGCCTGGGCCGAGTGGGCGGGGCCCGATTCGAGACGGGTGTCAGTGTCCGAGGGGAGGAGTTGGGGCGGGGATTGGGTCACGACTTTGGTGGAAGGGATTGAGGTCTTTGGCTTCAGGAGCGTAGTCATAGAGATTAGCTGGCCTGACTCCTCAGAGCCTGGAGCCAGCCTGACCTGCATTCCTCCCCGGACTGGGCGAGACCTCCCACGTTTGGAGGTGGGGAAGGACGAAGCCCCACCATGTCAGCTCTGGAACCTCGCTTTCTTGAGGGGCTTCTGTCCGTAAAGAATAAAGGTAGTTCAGTTCAGTCGCTCAGTCGTGTCCGACTCTTTTCGACCCCATGAATCGCAGCACGCCAGGCCTCCCTGTCCATCACCAACTCCCGGAGTTCACTCAGACTCACGTCCATCGAGTCAGTGATGCCATCAAGCCATCTCATTCTCTGTCGTCCCCTTCTCCTCCTGCCCCCAATCCCTCCCAGCATCAGAGTCTTTTCCAATGAGTCAACTCTTCGCATAAGGTGGCCAAAGTACTGGAGTTTCAGCTTTAGCATCATTCCTTCCAAAGAAATCCCAGGGCTGATCTCCTTTAGAATGGACTGGTTGGATCTCCTTGCAGTACAAGGGATTCTCAAGAGTCTTCTCCAACACCACAGTTCAAAAGCAGCAATTCTTCAGTGCTCAGCTTTCTTCACAGGCCAACACTCACGTCCATACATGACGACTGGAAAAGCCATAGCCTTGACTAGACGGACCTTTGTTGGCAAAGTAATGTCTCTGCTTTTCAATATGCTATCTAGGTTGGTCATAACTTTCCTCCCAAGGAGTAAGCGTCTTTTAATTTCATGGCTACAGTCACCATCTGCAGTGATTTTGGAGCCCAGAAAAATAAAGTCTGACACTGTTTCCTCTATTTTCCCATCTATTTCCCATGAAGTGATGGGACCAGATGCCATGATCTTCGTTTTCTGAATGTTGAGTTTTAAGCCAATTTTTTCACTCTCCTCTTTCACTGTCATTAAGAGGCTTTTTAGTTCATCTTCACTTTCTGCCATAAGGGTGGTGTCATCTGCATATCTGAGGTTATTGATATTTCTTCTGGCAATCTTGATTCCAGCTTGTGCTTGTTCCAGCCCCGCGTTTCTCATGATGTACTCTGCATATAAGTGAAATAAGCAGGGTGACAATATACAGCCTTGACGTACTCTTTTTCCTATTTGGAGCCAGTCTCTTGTTCCATGTCCAGTTCTAACTGTTGCTTCCTGACCTGCATATAGGTTTCTCAAGAGGCAGGTCAGGTGGTCTGGTATTCCCATCTCTTTCAGAAGTTTGCACAGTTTATTGTGATCCACACAGTCAAAGGCTTTGGCATAGTCAATAAAGCAGAAATAGATGTTTTTTCTGGAACTCTCTTGCTTTTTCCATGATGCAGCAGATGTTGGCAATTTGATCTCTGGTTCCTCTGCCTTTTCTGAAACCAGCTTGAACATCTGGAAGTTCACGGTTCACGTAGTGCTGAAGCCTGGCTTGGAGAATTTTGAGCATTACTTTACTAGCGTGTGAGATGAGTGCAATTGTGTGGTAGTTTGAGCATTCTTTGGCATTGCCTTTCTTTGGGGTTGAAATGAAAACTGACCTTTTCCAGTCTTGTGGCCATTGCTGAGTTTTCCCAATTTGCTGGCATATTGAGTGCAGCACTTTCGCAGCATCATCTTTCAGGATTTAAATAGCTCAACTGGAATTGCATCACTTCCACTAGCTTTGTTCGTAGTGATGCTTTCTAAGGCCCACTTGACTTCACATTCCAGGATGTCTGGCTCTAGATGAGTGATCACACCTCCGTGATTATCTGGGTTGTGAAGATCTTTTTTGTACAGTTCTTCTGTGTATTCTTGCCACCTCTTCTTAATATCTTCTGCCTCTGTTAGATCCATACCATTTCTGTCCTTTATCGAGCCCATCTTTGCATGAAATATTCCCTTGGTATCTCTAATTTTCTTGAAAAGATCTCTAATCTTTCCCATTCTGTTGTTTTCCTCTATTTCTTTGCATAAAGAATAAAGGTAAAGGAGACCCAAAGCAATGAATTTTGATCTTAACCACACGGGACCCAGGAAACAGACAAATTAAAATCTTGTTGAGCATCAGCTGCATTCCCGGCACCATCCAGGTTCCTTCATTATTTCAACAAGCAAGTGTTTACATGTCCTGGGTGCCAGGCCCTGTCCTATATCCCCAACATTGTCTCCACCCTGGATGCCACAGGAGAGTCAGGGAGAGGATGATAAGCCATAAAATATCACTGAATATGATAACTCCCATCCAGGAAACTACAATGAAAACAAATGGGCAGAGTGGCTGGGGCAGAATCGGGTGATAGGCAGGGTCCTTAAGGGACAGTCCAGAGATAAGGGAAACACATCCTGCCTTTGGCCTGAGTTTCATTTGGCAATCAGCCAGGGATGAGCTTGTAAATCACTGCAAATAAGGCTGTGCATGTAGCAGATGGTAAATAGATGCTCACTGAAGCCATTAGCTTTCCCCCAACAGCAGTCACCTTCCTCTGTGTTCTGCTGCTTGCTGAGCTCTATGTTCAGCTCCTTTCACATTTTGTTTACTTACTTATTTATTTAGCCGCACTGCATGGCTCACGGAATCTCAGTTCCCCAACCATGAATTAAACTCCAGGCCACGGCAGTAAAAGCCCAGAATCCTAACCTCTAGCCCACCAGGGAACCCTGCCTTTTTACATTTTAATTTTCGTAAGCTCCGTCCTGGGTCACCATCCTCATTTTATAAGAGGAAAATCCTTTTGTAGAAACAGGCATGCCAAAGAGTGCCAGAGACCCAGTACTGCCTGGGGTCTCTGCCTTCTGCATAGTAACAGAGTTATCACCCTGGGCATCATCCGTGCGACCTGGGCTGCGCCCCTTGCCCCTCTGGCCGTCAGTCTCCCTGTCTGGAATGAGGTCTTCCTTCAGCAGCACCTGGAATAGCATCAGGCTCACAGCAGGAGCTCAAGAAATGCCACGCTGAGGTGGCAATCCTATTGCATCCCACCTGGGCACGGAGTTCCTTCTACGTGACACAGCCCTTTCGGGGCCTGGGTCACTTGTCACTTGCCCCGTCTCTCATATCCCCTTTCCCTCCAGAACTGCCTACAGAGGAGCTGACTGTTCCTGCGAAAGGCCCGAGAAGGAGGGAATGACCGCTGGGCTCCTCACTGCCGGGGACCCGGTGAGTACAGTGCCACCTCCCACCCGGCCCTCAGGCTCCACCCGTCGTCCCCACCAGGCTCGTTCTGCGCTCAGGGCCTCTGCCCTCACCCTGTCCCCAGCCCGGCCTGTGCTTTCATCAGCTCCACGTCCCTCCACATCTTAGCTTGCCACTCCGAGAAGACCAGCTGGGTCCCACTGCCCCACCCCTGCCCTGTGCCACCCTGGCAGACATCGCTCATCCATCCCACTGACGGGCCTGGAACTTTCTCAACACAGGGCTCAGAGTCTGTTCTCCCAGCTCACACTCCCTCCAGTCACTTGGCCAACGTGTGCTGAGCACTGCTCGCGAGCAGGCACTGTTCCAGGTACTGCAGGTGCGGAAACAGACAGGAAATCTCCACCCTGCGGCTCACAGAGCTCGTGAGGAATGTAAATGTACCATGTGTTGGGCAGGGAAATAAGCCCCCAAAGAGGGTGGGCTTGGGCGTCAGAAGGCCTCCGTGAGGCGTGGCCCCCAGGCAGAGACCTGCAGGAAGGGAGAGGGTGGGGTCAAGCCCACAGGCAGAATGCTGCAGGTGGAGGGGACAACAGGAGCAGAGGCCTGGGGTGGGAACTTAATGTGAAGACCAGGCACACATGTGGCAGGAAGATGGAGAGCCAGGTCTCCTAGGCCAGCTGCAGGGGCCCGAGGCCTTAGGAAGCAGTTCTGGCCATGTTTACCATGTGCAAAGGACTGACACACAGTAGGCACACAGAGAATGGGTGAAGACTGAGTGTTCTGAACACTGGTCAGTGCTGGACATGTTTCACTGGGTTCGACCTCTACATCGGTCCCATGAGGCGGGATGAGGAGGGACCAAGGCACGGGGGCAAGTGACGCAGTTGGGAGTGGTCGAGCTAGGCCTGAGCATTGACGCCTGAGGCCCCAGGGCCCCGAGCACGTCCTGCTCCTTCGTGCCTCTTCCTCCAGGTCCCTCTGGTGCTGCTGCAGCAGCATCCCTCCCGCTTTCCCCCAGAACACCGAGCCCTTCTGGAGTTTGCATTTTTGCTCCCTCCCCAACCCAGCAGCTAGCACACAGCAGCAGGAGGCACAGAGAGAGAGAGAGCGTGCGTGCGCACGCGCGCATGTGTGTGTGTGTGTGTGTGTGTGTGTCTGTGTGTGTGTGTGTCTGTGTGTCTGTGTGTCTGTGTCTTGTCTCCACAGCCTCTGCAGTGTCCAGACCTGTGCTCAGTAGGACTGCAGATAACTGAGCAAGATCTAATGAGTCTTGAAAGTGTGGAGCAAGCAGGAAGGGTTGGTGAGAGAAAAGAAAACCACCCCGCCCTGCCCTCAGCATAATTTGAAGCTGGGTCTGCAGGTAAAGCAACCACTATGTGCCGAGTCCTGGGCACACTTCCTGTGACTTCCCTCATTCCTCCCAATAGCCTTCTCAGGGAGCTTCCAGCAAATTGCAGATGAAGCCAGAGGGGCGGAGTGTAGTGCAAAGATACCTGGGGCTGGGGTTGGAATCTCCACCAAGTGGATGCACCGCCAGTCTTCACATCACCACCCCACCCTCGCCCCACCAGGCCGTTCTGGTGGGAGAATCTCTAGCAGAGGAGGATTCTGCCGGGAGACCAGGGTCCAGGAAGTGGGCGGCCTTGTGTCCCTGGCCACCCCTCCACGTGGCCAAGTCCTTAACTCCACCCTCCACTCTGGCCATCCATAATACTTGCTTCAGTGATGTGAAAATCTTGTTGTGGAGGATGTGAGTGCCCAAACCTCATGCGCCTTGTGGAAAAAAGGCATAAATTCCCCACCTGATAACGGAAGAAACTGGCCTTATTCTCATTTGTGAGTCTGTTGTTGTTTTGTTTGTTCACTGGTTTATTTTTAGACTCCATATGTGAGAGAATGATCAGTATTTATCTTTTTCTGGCTTGTTTCAATAAACATAATACCCTTCAGGTCCATCCGTGTTGTGGCAAATGGCAAAATTTCATTTTTACGGTTGGGCAGCATTCCAGTGAGTGTAGGTGTGCACGTGTGTACCGAGTCTTCTTTACTGGTTCATCTGCTGATGGACACTTGGGTTACTTCCTCATCTAATCTAGGCAATTGTAAATACTGCTGCTGTGAACACGGGGGTGCATATGTCTTTTAGAATTACTGTTGTTTGTTTTCTTCAGATACATACCCGGGAGTAGGATTCCTGGATCATGCAGTACGGGGGTCCTGCCCCTGGATATCCCCACCATTTCATTTTTCTGGCCACTCTCCATTGCTCTTTCTCTCCAAGGTTCCTCTTTGTGTTCAGGCATTGTTTATGCACTGTGTAGATTTTGTGAGTGTGCAGCCTGGTGCCTGCACATATGGACACCAGTGGATGGTCCACCTGAGGCGTGGGGTTCGCAGCCCCTCTGGGGCTCCCTAAGTCGATTCTGCTGTGACATCTCAGGGGTTCTTGTTTGTCCAAGGAGGAACCAGATAGGAGGGTGCAAGTCCCCTGCCTACCCCCCAGGCCCAGAACTCCCATTCCGACCTCTGGAGCCTGCTTTTCTCTCACTTATCTTTCAGGGAATTGGCTTAGCCCCATGGCCAACAGGCAATCGATGGACCCAGACTTCCTAAGGTCAAATCCTGGCTCCGCCCTCTCTCCGGGTGGTTTTGGGCGACTCCATTGTCGTCCTCCCTGGATGTGATCACCCATGGCTGGGGCTATTAAGTGAGCGATCCATGTGCATCTCTCAGCACCATCTGCATGTTTGCTCTGAATGTTTTTTTTAAGGTTCAGAAATCTAAAGTTCTTGGTGTGTCAGAACTCTGGTGTCTTCCATGGTTGGCTGCTTTTTAAGACCACACAGTCCCATAATGATCTTCTCCTTGCGAAAGTGCCAGGCAGACTTAGAAAGCCCCTTGTTCTCAAGCCTCCTAGGCTTCTGTCCAAAGCTGCCGCTGTTGTCGCTCTCTGCTCCTCACTTTCCGGTGCTAATATACACGTTTCCAGACAAGTAGGAACTAGAACTCTGTTTTGTTTCACATAAATAGCACTGTGCTGGTGATGTCCCCCCCCTCGCCCCGGGATTTTTCCACCTGGAAGGTTATTCCCCAGCTGTGCGTGTCAGTGCCCCCATCTTGTGCATGGCTGCAGGCTTTCCAGACACCAACTTTGGCTGCTCCCACATGACAGGTGTCTAGGCTGTTACCAGTTGTCTGTCACGTATAGACAGTGCAGCAAAGGAGCGAGGTTCTTGGGGGATGGGGAAGTGGAATTGCCAGCATAACTGCTGTATGTATGTTTAAAATCCTGTCCGTTGTGCAAGTAACCCATGCCTGGGTACTCAGCCACCCCTTTCTCAGAAGGGCCGGACTCTCTGTCCTGTTGTTTGCCTTTTGCTACTGATCTGTCAGCTCTTTGCGTGTGCTGGCCAGTCATCCTTTTCCGTCCATTTATGTTGCAAATATTCATTCTGCTGTTATGGTCCTTGTGGCTTGTAAACACTGTCATCTAGAAATCATGAATTGTGATTGCTGAATGTATCATTTTCCTGTTGATTCTGTAACAAATCCCAACAAACTTAGTGGCTTAAAAACACACAAATTTATTGTTTTATACTTCTGGAGACCAGAAGTCTGAAATACGTCTCCTTAGGCTGAAGTCAAGGTGTCCGCAGGGCTGTGTTGCTTCTGGCAGCTCTAGGAGAGAATCTGCTGCCTTCCCTTTTCCAGCTTCTAGATACCTCCTACATTCCTTGGCTCCTGGCCCCTTCCATCTTCTAAGACAGCTTCAGCCATTTGAGTCTTCCTCACATACCATTACTGTGAGGCTGACTCTTCAGCCTCTTCCTCATTGAAAGACCCTTGTGATTACACTGGGCTCACTAGATATTCCAGGATAACCTCCTTATTTTAAGGTCAGCAGACTGCTGCTGCTACTGCTGCTAAATCACTTCAGTCGTGTCTGACTCTGTGCAACCCCACAGACGGCAGCCCACCAGGCTCCCCCATCCCTGGGATTCTCCAGGCAAGAACACCAGAGTGGGTTGCCATTTCCTTCTCCAATGCATGAAAATGAAAAGTGAAAGTGAAGTCGCTCAGTCGTGTCTGACTCTTAGCGACCCCATGGACTGCAGCCCACCAGGCTCCTCCGTCCATGGGATTTTCCAGGCAAGAGTACTGGAGTGGGGTGCCATTGCCGTCTCTGAAGGTCAGCAGACTATCAACCTTAATTCCATCTGCCATCCTAATTCCTCCTTGCTATGTAATCCTGGGATGGTAGAGACACAGTTCTTCCTACCAAACTCATTTTTCTTCTTTCTAACTTCTGTTTTATTTGTGAAGACTTTCTCTGCCACCCATTTATTAAATTAATGGTCTATACTTTTCCAACTTTTTCCTTTTTCAATATTCATCTCTTTAAGATTTCTCGAATTTATTTATGGTATGAGGTAGAGATCTACTGTTTTTCCCCCAAAGGGCTAGTTGCCCCAGTGTTCCCCATTGCTTTGAAATGCTCCCACTACCACACTGACATTCCACTAATGCATGGATCTTCATGTACTTGAATTTAATTTGCACAGTAAACAGATTCTTAATAAAATCTCCCAGATTCAACCCTTGGGCTTGCCGCTTACCAGCTTTATACCTTTGGGCAAGATACTTAACGTTCTCCCAGTCTCTGGAAAATGGCTTCTGGCAGCTTGGACCCTCTTATCTCTTAAAGAGGGCTTTGTTTCATTCTGTATACACCACGGACCCCTCAGATGTGATTTTGGCCAAAGGGTGAGGCAGGGAAACAGCCTGACAGTTTTCTAGGTGCTGCTTCCCTGCCTTCTCCCTGAGGGACACCCACGCCAGCACCCTTTCTGTGACCCCAGCATGTCAGGACCAGCGTCCTCTTCACTGTTACTCCTCATTTTTTCATCTCAAGAGTCTCTCCTCCAGCAGGGCTCCTGGCCGCCCAAGGGAAACCTGACCCAAATCCCCTGATCCTCTCAACTACGTGGCTGAGGCCCCTGTTTGCCAGCTGCTCGCTCCCGACAGTCACACTGGGGACTCTGAGGATGCATGTGTGTGATGTTTCAGGACCAAGTGACTTTTGAGGATGTGGTCGTGGACTTCACCCAGGAGGAGTGGGGGCATCTGGAGCCGGCCCAGAGGACCCTGTACCGAGATGTGATGCTGGAGACCTTCGGGCTCCTGGTCTCTGTGGGTGAGGCCACCCCCATGCCCTGACGATCTGCCCCCAGCACAGGTTCTCATTTTCCTGGGATAAAAGTGGGCGTACATCTAGGCCTTAAATGGAGATATCTGGGCTGTGTCTTAGGCTTCAGGGACCCGATTGTTTCAGTGTAGGTAACATCAGTTATAGCGTTTTGGTTGCAAATACAGATCCGAGTGAACAGCACCAGAAGCAGAAGGTGCTGGGGTGAGAGGGACATATTGGTCCTGTGACTGCGGAACCCCAGGGCAGACTTGGATCTGCCTTTGGTGCTGTGGGGAACCCCCTCCTCCCCCCATGCCTCTTTCATCCTCCGTTCACAGATGGGCCCCCTGAAGGTGATGAGACCGCTAACAGTGTGCCTCTCCTGGGCTTGAGACCAGCAGGAGAGACAGGGTCTGTGTCCCGGGCGCCCATAGAAGGCCCCTAGGTTGTCTTGGTTTGGCAGCCAGGTCCCCTCCATGCTGGTCATTGTTGCCACGAGGCAAAGGAAGAAGCAGAGCTCTGATTGGCTACCCTGGGGCTAGGGATGGGGTCAGGGACTGAGTGGGGGGAAGGGGCCTCTAAGGAAGGGCAGAAGCTGTTACAACAACCGTGTCCTCCCAGAACCCCAGACACGTGGTCCTGGAAGACTGAAGGTGTGGGCAGAGGGTTAGGGAGGCTCCTAGGACACAGATGTTCACTGCGTGGGTCTCCCTCTGAGCAGGACACTGGCTCCCAAAGCCGGATGTCATCTCCTTGCTGGAGCAGGAGGCAGAGCTGTGGGCAGCGGACAAGGGAGGCCCCCGAGGTGTGTGCCCAGGTGAGATGAAAGCCCTGCAGTCTGGGGGGAGCCTGTTCACCCCCCAGCTTCTCTCTCCATACCCACCCTTGGTTCTTCAGAGCAAATTGACAACTCAGTCTCTCAGGGAACATTCACCAAGCACCTGTTCTGCTGTGAGAAGGGTAACCTCAAATTCAAAGTCTCCAGGGATGAGGACGTGGATATGTTTGGGAGTCTCTGTTCTGCCAACCACATCTTGCTTGAGCTTTTCTATATAACTTTTCACTGGAGTGTAACAAATGGGAAAGGTGCCCACATCATACTTTTAAGCAAGTCTGGTGTCAGGGTGGGGATGTCAGGCACTGAGGTCATGGCTGTACAGAGACAGTCACATCTCAGGGCCAGAAGGGAGGAGGAGGAAATGCATTTGTTTCTTCCTTCAACACATCCATTGAGCTGTGCTCTGGGCCAGGGGTACTCCAGGCCCAGGACATCTGTTGATAGTTTCCCTGGATGAGTGCTTTCTCCTCAGCATCCTCTCCTGCCCTCATTCTCTGTACTCCCCTGAACACCCCATCCACACCCCCTAAACCAGTGCCCCACCCATGATTATTCTCAGTGTGTCCTTCCCTGACTTGTAAAAATGTACTTTTTAATGGACAAAGCTGCCTATGCCCTGGACCTTTCAGAACTATGAGTTTTATTCTTCTGTCCACTCACCATCCCCCCCCCCCCCCCGCAACACACACACAGACTTCCTTCAGAACCAGGATTAGGGGACATTTCCATTTCTCTGCTTCTTACAGATTTGGAAACCAGACCCCAAAGCAAGCTATCAACTGAAAATCAAGGTGTAACTGAAGAAATACCCAACAGTGCCCTGGTAGAAAGGTTCCTACAGGAAAGTCTGTGGCACTCTAAGGATGAAGGTGCTGCAGGCCACAGGGAACAGGGCCCTGAGAAGTCAGATAGCTGTGTGGTACAGGCAGCCTGCACACTTGTAAAGACACTGACAGAGGAGCAGCAGCAAGGGGATGGGTGTGGGGAAAACTTGAGTTTGAGGCCAGATCTCCCAACTCAACCAATGACTCCTGAAAGGCAGGGTGCCCCAACGTGGGGGACACATGGACAAAGGGAGAATCCAGACTCAAATGCTCAACAGAAAACCTGTGCAAAAGAGAAGCCCTATGGATGTCAGGAATGTGGAAAGGCCTTTAGTCACAGCTTAGCACTCATTGAACACCACCGAACACACACAGGAGAGAGGCCTTATGAATGTCCTGAATGTGGAAAAGGCTTTCGAAACAGCTCGGCACTTACCAAACACCAGCGGATCCACACTGGTGAGAAGCCTTACAAGTGTGCTCAGTGTGGGAGGACCTTCAACCAAATTGCCCCACTGATCCAGCACCAGAGGACTCACACAGGTGAGAAACCCTATGAGTGCAGTGAGTGTGGGAAATCCTTCAGCTTTAGATCGTCCTTCAGCCAACACGAGCGGACGCACACAGGTGAGAAGCCCTACACGTGCAGTCAGTGTGGGAAGGCCTTCCGACAGAGCATCCATCTCACCCAGCACCTGCGAATCCACACCGGGGAGAAGCCGTACCAGTGTGGAGAGTGTGGCAAGGCCTTCAGCCACAGTTCATCCCTGACGAAACACCAGCGGATCCACACTGGGGAGAAGCCCTACGAGTGCCAGGCATGTGGAAAAGCCTTCACCCAGATCACACCACTGATTCAGCATCAGAGGATACACACGGGCGAGCGGCCTTATGAGTGCAGTGAGTGCGGGAGGGCTTTCAGCCAGAGCACACTCCTGACTGAGCATCGGAGGATCCACACAGGAGAGAAGCCCTACGGGTGCAACGAGTGTGGGAAAGCCTTCAGTCACAGCTCATCGCTTAGCCAGCACGAGCGGACGCACACAGGCGAGAAACCCTATGTGTGCAGTCAGTGTGGGAAGGCCTTCCGGCAGAGCACACACCTCACTCAGCATCAGAGAACCCACACGGGGGAGAAGCCCTACGAGTGTAGTGACTGCGGCAAGGCCTTCAGCCATAGCTCATCCCTGACCAAACACCAGCGGATCCACACTGGGGAGAAGCCCTATGAGTGTAACGAGTGTGGCAAAGCCTTCAGCCAGCTTGCTCCACTCATTCAACACCAGCGGATCCACACGGGAGAGAAGCCCTATGAGTGTAATCAGTGTGGCAGAGCCTTCAGCCAGAGCTCCCTCCTCATAGAACACCAGAGGATTCACACCAAGGAAAAACCCTATGGGTGCAACGAGTGTGGAAAGTCCTTCAGCCACAGCTCATCACTCAGCCAACACGAGAGGACGCACACTGGGGAAAAGCCCTACGACTGCCAGGACTGTGGGAAGTCCTTCAGGCAGCGCACCCACCTCACTCAGCACCAGAGGATCCACACAGGAGAGAAGCCATATGAGTGCAGGGACTGTGGGAAGGCCTTCACACACAGCTCCTCCTTTATCAAACACCAGAGAACTCATACTGGGTAGGCCCACTCTGGTGTGTGTGCTGGGACCCAGCAACGCCTTAAGCCATAGCACATCACTTACTCCATTTGACCCAGTCATACTCCTGATAAACAGTACACTGTAAACAAGCCTTTGTGCTCAACACACCCTAAGACTCCCACACAGAGTTGACATTTACAGAAATGATTGTGGGAACAGCAAGCTCTGGGTCATCCATCCCAGATAGCCAGTCATCCAGACAGTAGGGAAGTGTGAAGTTAATCACTGTTGAGAACCTCCAGCCATGAGTGCCCACCAATGCTTCACTATAGAACCTACAAAAGGGAGAAATGGAAAAAATGTAATGGACATGGGGTGGCTTCTAAGAAGTCACCATATTCTAAACCAGACATTTTCAAAGTGGTGAGAAACTCAGCAAATGCCTTTCATATAAAAGAATCAGATGCAGTCAGAACTTGTCATTATTGCACATGACATTCTTCAGGTGCTTATGAAAAGTGCAAGTTGACTTTCATATTTGCTAAAACCAATATGGCAGAATGTTCCAGACATGACAGTGGCATTTTTATGGAATCATGAATATTCAAATATCTCAGCACAAAATTTTCTGATTGGTGTGTAATTGTTTGAACAAGGTACATGGCCACCAGCCTCACAAATGTGAATGCCATATGATAATTATCCATGTACTATAAACAGATTTTAAAATAGTTGTATGCATTATGTGGCAATAAGTTAATTTTTATATGTAATGGAACTGAAAGGATTTGTATAGGAAGACTTGAAAGGTAGAGCCCCTTCCACAGAATCTTGCAGATTCTGAGATGGCTTTTACTGCTTTGTTCTTGCTATAACATTTTCTACCAGACTCAAAGGCATTAGAAATGCAGATGTTGCTGTTTCACAAAAAGGTTTTATCTTTGTTAAGTCATCATCTTGGGGCCTCCCAGATGATTCAATGTTCAAGAATCCACCTACCAAGCAGGAGATGCTGTTTTGATCCCTGGGTCAGGAAGCTCTCCTGGAGAAGGAAATGGCAACCCACTCCAGTATTCTTGCCTGAGAGATCCCATGGAGAGAGGAGCCTGGTAGGCTACAGTGCATGGGGTTGTAAAAGGGTCAAACATAACTTAGCAACTAAACAACAACAGAGCCACCATCTCATGGGCAAGTGCACATCCACATTGGGAGCTTATGTTTTGTAAGATTTATCTCTTGAGAAATGTACAAGTTAATCTTTTTTGAGCTGTTTTTTTTTAATTGACTCTTTATCCTAGTGTTTATTAAGATTTTGTTTTTATAAAATTCAACTAGAAGGGAGTCTATAGTATTTCACTGAACCCTGAATCCACTAATAGCAGTTGCCCTGACAACCATGATCCTTAGACAGTGACTTGTCACCCTCATTAGAACCCAAGTGTAAATGGCATTGGCTAATTTTGGTAACTAACCATCAGTTAGGGTTATATCAATCAGTTTGATTTTTCAAATCACAATGCTGGAATATGTTTCCAGTTAACTTGAAATTTCTCCATTGGAGGGGACCATGTTTGCAAATGGTCTTCAATACTGTTCTTCAGTACCCTTGTGGAATGCCTCTTCTTTATGGAATTAATTTGAGCCATTTGAAAACCATTTAAGGGGATTTCCCTGGCAGTCCAGTGGTTAAGAATCCACCTTGCATTGCAGGGGATGCAAGTTTGATCCCTGGTTGGGGAACTAAGATCCCACATGCCTTGGAACAGCTAATCCTGCATGCTGCAACTAAGACCCGACATAACCAAATAAGTATTTTTAAAAATTGATAAAAACCACTTATGAATCAATACGTAGTGCATAGCAACACTCCCCAATTGAAACAACGTAAGCCAGAGATGTAAATTAAATATATTGTAGTAGTCCAGTTTAAAAAGCAAGAGGACACAGGTGAAACTAATTTACTATTTTTCCCATATATCACAAATGTTGCCACTTTGACATGTTAATATAAAAAGGCACTAATGAGATAATGTGCTTTTTCAGTATACTGTGTCTTTGAGATCCAGTGTGTTTGACATATGCAGTACATATTAATTTGCTGTGACCATGTTTCAAGTGCTCTTTTGCCACACATAGCCAGCCAGTAGCTGTACTGAACAGGGCAGCTCAAGAGCCTTGATCCTTTGGCCAGGTGTCTTTTTCCTCCCATGTATCCTCCGCTGTTTCCCTGTGCTTCTATCTTTGTGCAGTTTCTTGTCCTCAAAGAAATCAGATGTGCTGGGAAGATCGGAAACAAAGTAGTCAGAATAGAAAGGAGACAAAGTGAAAACTGGCCAGAGATATTAACATCTGGATTATTGTGTATGGTGGATTGGGAGTTGGGAGGGGGCTCACATGAGGAGCCTCTGCACTTGTGGTTTGTCAGTTTTTTCAGCGATTTGCCGTGATGCCTTGGTGAACACCTGTTTTATGGCATTGCTGTTCTTAGTCTTTTTGGTGCTTACGTTGTCCCAGAAGTGGCCAATGAGAGTCCCTTCAGGAAAGTTCCTGGCATCCCTGTGACATGCCTCCATCATTTTCTGAAGACTTCCTTTCTTTTCAGAACATTTACAAGCTCATCTGGTTACTAACCCTGTAATCAGCCATAATTCTCCACTTCCAAAGAACTGGTTCCGTTTAGAGGGGGGCGCTATTCAGGACCAAATCTGAGTGCCAGGAGCGCGTTTTGCTAGGAAATAAAGGCACACATATGAACACAGATTCATACTAAAAGGTACATGGGTGCGTACACATGTACAGAAATGCCTCCAAATCCAATCTATGATTCCCTCACATTTTTAAGTCCGTTTTCAATAGAATGGGGCTTCCCTGGTGGCTCAGAGGGTAAAGCGTCTGCCTACAATGCGGGAGACCTGGGTTCGATCCCTGGGTCGGGAAGATCCCCTGGAGAAGGAAATGGCAACCCACTCCAGTACTCCTGCCTGGAAAATCCCATGGACTGAGAAGCCTGGTAGGCTACAGTCCATGGGGTCGCAAAGAGTCGGACACGACTGAGCGACTTCACTTTCAATAGAATGCTGATTACCCCCATAAAAGCACTAATTTGCTGAATTCTAAAATACTTGTAAAATAGTTCCAGAGTTGCTTTTCTCAAACCATTATGAAAACAAACCTGCTAAAAGAAATTTAGGATGTGTTTGCTGTTCCTCTACTATTACCATCCTGTCCAAGACATGGTGAAACAAACCAATGGATGATTTGATTCTACAAAGAGAAAAATATCGCCAAATGTCCCCATTTGTTAATATCAGGGGAAAAGTGAGTTGGCTCAGGCATTAGGAGTCTGTGCTGAGGGTCTTACCTCACATCCAAACGTGAAGGGAAATGAATCACTGAGAACAAATTTGGTTAAAAAACAAAACAAAACGGGAAGATTAATCTGCCCCAGTCTCCGTTTCAGAAGTCTCCACTACGGGGAAACCGGAACCGCCCCTGCAGAAGCCACGGCCCTTTACCCACACTCCCGGGCAGGCTGCTTCCAGCGGGGCTGGGGCACGGGCAGCGTTGTTCTCGGAGAGTTGTCTCAGTTTTGTGTGCCCTCCCAGTAGCACAATTCTCAAGAGAGTTTTTTTTTTTTTGTCATCCAGAGGCTGGAGCTGGAGAGCTAGTAGATATCACTGAGACTTCTGCAAACTGTCCTGTCTATGCACTCAGGTGCTGGTTGGCTAAGAGAGTCCTGGGTTAAGTTATATTTTGAGGCTCGGGTTTCATGGATTTGTCACAAAAGTGAAAGAAGTCATACTCCAAGGTCATTCACTAACTCCTGCCCCCCTTCCAAGGTCTAATACCTAATTTCATCTTGGCAATTTTAAATTTTTCCTCCCAAAGAGGCACTCCTCAGTCGTGTGAGCCTCGAATCCAATGAATCTGGACTGATCCCTGACTCAAGATACTTGAGACACATTTACAGTGATGATGCTCATATATTTTATATATGCACTGAAGACATACATACCAAATATTGTACACAGAAAAACGAGTCATCTATACACTCAAAAGTCAAAAGTAATAGTTCCTATGTTCTGGGAACATGAGAAAATATTTCTTCTTCTTCTTTTTTTTTTAAGTTTTCCATGATTGGGAGAAGTTTTTTCAAAATAGTGGAAAGTAAATTTTATAGAAGCCCAGTAAATAATTTTCAAGATAATTAAAAGCAAAACAAATATAACCAAAATTCCATGACTCCAAAAAACTATTTTAAGTTTTACACTTTCTCTGCTATGATTTGACCACATTCACTGTTTTATAGTTACAACAAAATAAATATTTATAATTTACTTACTAAGCAGTGCTTAGAAATATATTTTTCCGTGTTCCCACACAGTCTTCTTAATTATCATTATGCTTATTATTCCTTTGAATGACCCTACCAAAATTCAGGTCCTAGTTCCTCTGTAATTGGGTATTTAACTCCATGTAAATGAACATCCTAGTTATTTTGTTTTTAGTATCCCACATAGGTCCAGGAAGGATTTCAGCCTCAATGTATACAGCTTTCTCCTTCCCCTGCCCCACCACCTCCCAGCTAACTGTTTAAAAAAAAATTATTTTTGGCCGTGCCACACAGTTTGTGGACTTTCGTTCCCCACCTGGGGTCAGACCCGTGCCCTGTGCATTGGAATCTCAGAGTGTTAATCACTGGACCACCAGGGAAGTCACTCCTCACTAACTCTTTAGGAAAATCATCATGTCTTTACATTTCAAGAAACACAGGTGTCAAAGTAAGTCTTAAGCAATGGGGCTGTTTGTGTTCCAAGTGTTTGCACTGATTGACACTGATTTACAAAGCTCATCAACTCAGGCAATTATGGGGGCATGTATTAGTCTGCTTGGGCTGCCATAACAAACAGGTCAGCTGGCTTAAACAACAGAAATTTATTGCTGGAAGCTGGAAGTCCAAGTTATGGAGTTACAGAGTTACAGAGGCTGAAAGTCCAAGATCAAGGTGCTGTCAGGGTTGGTTTCTGGTGAGACCGTTTTCTCTAACTCCCTCTGTGCACACTTGGCAAGAGAGAGTAATCTTTGCTTTTTCTTCTACTTCTTGTGAGGCCACCAGTCCTATGGAAGTAGGCCCCACCTGCATGACCTCATTTAACCTGAATTATCTCCCCAAAGGCCCTACCTCTGAATTATGGCTTAGGGCTTCAACACATGAACTGGGGAGGGGGAGCATGGCAGCACATGACTCATCCATAACAGAAGGTAGTTAAGCACATTGGAATTCATTCCCATCTTGCCAGGTTGCCTTTTATGTGATTTTACCTCCCCCGTCCCTTTGAACATAGGCACCCTCTGACACAACAGGCTTCCCTGGTGGCTCAGTGGTAAAGAATCTGCCTGCCAATGCAGGAAACACAGGTTCAATCCCTGAGTTGGGAAGAACCCCTGGAGAAGGAAATGGCAAGCCACTGCAGTACTCTTGCTGGGAAATCCCATGGACAAAGGAGCCTGGTGGGCTACAGTCCACGGGGTTTGCAGAGTCAGACATGACCTAGGGACTAAACAAACTCTGACACTCTGTATGAACCCACTGACACTCAAGCAGCAGCAACCACTACAAGACAGGGATGTGAATGAGGAAATAAATCCTTGATTATGTGAAGCCCCTGTGATTTGGGCATGATTACAACAGAACTGTATTGCTGGAGAAGACTCCTGAGAGTCCCTTGGACAGAAAGATCAAACCAGTCAATCCTAAAGGAAATCAACCCTGAATATACATTGGAAGGTTGATGTTGAAGCTGAATCCCTAATATTTTGGCCACCTGATGTGAAGAGCTGACTCACTGAAAAAGACCCTGATGCTGGGAAAGATTGAAGGCAGGACAAAGGGGTGACAGAGGATGAGATGGTTGGGTGGCATCACCGACTCAATGGACATGAGTTTGAGCCAACTCTGGGAGCTAGTGAAGGACAGACAGGCCTGGCATGCTGGTGTCCGTGGGGTTGCAAAGAGTCAGACATGACTTAGCAACTGAACAACAGACTTCCTGCCCCAAAACTGACAGAAATAGGCAATGGTATCTATAGAAAGCAGTTAAGTTTATCTCAGGCAAAAAAAAAAAAAGAACAATGCTACAATCTGAGACTAAAGGCAGAAATCAAAAGATCACCTTATGCAGCCCAAGGAGTTAAGTTCCCCTTGTTCATGCAGACAGAGCTCATCAGCCTTTACTTGTGTTTTCGTTTTTTTTTAAATCACAATCCTCCCCACTCCCTACCAAGTAAAATACACATTTTACATGGCATCCAGTTTTCATATTTAGATATATGGCTGAAAAGTTTCATAAAACAGTATTTGCCTTTACTATATTATGAATTTTGACTTTTTTATTCTATGTCATTACTTTGTAATGTTGGTGGTCACCTGCTGGTTTGATTTCACAACTCACTAATGAGCTGAAACATGGTTTGAAAACACTCCATTACTAGGCTCTGAGTGTTTTTGTGATCTTTATAAGCCACTCCATACCTATAAAGACATGTGAGTTAAACTAAAATAGTATGCTACTGAGTATTCAGACGTGAATGTGACATCACGTGCTTATGAAAAGGCCAAAACAGCTGGCAAGATTTCTGCTTGAACAACAGCCTTCAGAAGTTCTACCAAGAGGAACAGAAACAAGGCTGACTTGGAGAAAGAGCTGGCAGATGATGCACTTTAAGGCAATTACACACTTTGCACAGAGACCAATGTTCCAATGTGTGGGTGGTGCTGAAGTGGGCATAGACGAAAGCAGAGTCCGTTCATTCTTGACGGCTTGTGTTCAAGGGTCAGCCCTCTTTAGCTCTGTTTGCAAGACGAGGGCTTCCTCGCAGCCCTTCCAGGGTTCTACCTGCTTTAGCCACATTAGCTCATTTAGAAAACGGGCGGACTTACACCCACACAGACACCACAGGAAACCACAGAAGGGTTTGGAAGTTACCTGATGTGTGATTCGGAACATTCAGGCAGGCAGCTGTCCTCCGTGCCCGCACGTACAGCAAAGTGGCCCATCTCTGCCTCAGAGTGAACAGGGCAAACGTCACCTTCCACGTGTTCTGGGACCTGCCAAGCCTCTGCTGGCCCGGGCTCCACGTGCAGCCTGGTGAGGCCCAGGGCCCTCTCAGACGCACAGACTCCTTCTCATGGTCTCCTGGTGCCCGGCCAGGGCCAGGCTGAAGTGGACGTTTCCAGCAGCCCTGCTCACCTAGAGCTTCCTGCTGTGGCTCTTGAGATGATCTGTGAAATGGCAGGTCCCCCCCGCCAGGTCTCCCCACAGGGCCTGCAGGCCCCTGGCTTCCCTTGGGACCCCCGACCCCCACCCAGGTTCACGTACTGCAGGGCAGCAGACGGCTTGAAGTGCCCTGGTCCTGCCTGGCCACAGCAGCACCTTCTTCGTGTGGCATTGCTGGCGGCTGCTCCTGCTGGAGACACCCTGGGGCCCTGCCCACCCACACCCTCCGCGTGAGGCCTGTTTCTTCCCCAGCCTTGCTGCGGGGTGCCTGGGGTGACAGGCAGTAGGGCTCTCCCCAGCTACGCCACTCTCCTGGCTGGCTCCTGGATGACTGACAGCTGCGGGCTATGGTGAGAAGGCCTGGTACCCCTCCCGAGGATCCATAAACTTCTGCAGCTGGCTTTCGTCCCACATGGCAGTGCCCCCAAGGAGCAAATGAGAAGTTCTCTCGTGAACGTCTCACATGCTGTCTTTGCTTTCCCGCCGCTTCCTGCTGCCTGAAACAAGGTCACGTGAATGGACCTGACTCATGGGGCTCAGAGAAGGAGATGGCTGCGGGAGCAGGTATGGGTGAGGATGGAGGGTCTGGGCAAGCAGGGAGGAGTGGGCAAGGGCATGCCATCATCGACGAACTGAGGGAGCTGTGGACTCAGGCAGGATCAGTTGCTGAGGGCCATGGCGCGGGACAGGGTGGTCCCCAGTCTGCTTTCCCATCTGTGAGTCCCTGAGCTCGTGGCTGCCTGAAAGACCCTCGCTCCCCGCCCACCGTATCGCTGAAGCGGCCACATGATTCAGTGCTGCCCAAAAGCACAAGCGGAAGGGCTCCTCCTGCCGTGAGAGCCGGGCCAGTCAGCCCGGACTGCGAGCTGACGCCGGCAATGGGCTGTCTGAGCTGGGACTGTCACCAGGAGGGCCAGACGCACCCACGTTGTAACTAGTGTTACGCTGGAGGCCCCAGCGATGCCCGTCTCCTGTGATTCATGCCCTTGGGTACACCCCTGCTACGCCCGAGCCCACCCCCTACACACACACACACGCACACGCACGCACAGTGGCTTGGCCACGTGACCTATATAGCCTACCGGACATTAGCACACACGATGCAAAGGCTTGATAAGCACCCGTACAACAGTACTTGCTGTGTTGGTCGCTCAGTCCTGTCCGACTCTTTGTGATCCTGTAGACTGTAGCTCAACAGGCTCCTCTGCCCATGCGATTATTCAGGCAAGAACACTGACGGGGCTGCCATGTCACAGTGCCTACCCTCCTAGAGTGCTCCCTCCTGAACCCAGCTGCCTGCCACACCGTGAGGCAGTGAAGCAACATGAACAAGAACCCAGGCCGACAGCTTCAGCTGAGCTCTGCGCCAAGGGCCAATGCCAACTGCCAGGGGGTGAGTGAGGCCACCCAGGACACGCCAGCCTGACTCAAGCCTCCAAGTGACACAGCCCAGCAGAAGGGCTGCCCGGCTGACCCAGGCAGTCCACAGAATGATAGTACCCAACACTGCTGTCCTTAAGTGACTACGCTTTGCGGTGGTTTTAGTACACGGCAGGAGATCACTGCAGCGGCCAGCGTTTGGGAAGGACAGGTGGTGGGCGGATGAGTGAGGTCAAAGTGGAGATCTCTACCGAGGACCTTGGGAAACGTGTTCAATGTCAAATACATTTAGCATGTCTTTAAAACAGGGTGGGGTCAGGATTCCTGAGACCAGCAGGGAGGGGGAGGGTGAGCAGGGATGCTGCAGAGGCAGGTCTCGCCCACAGCGGTGGAGTCTGAGGATCTTTCTCCAGTGGGGCTGCGCTGGTCCCCCACCCCGCCCTCCCCTGTATGAAGGTACCTCTGGAGACTTCAGCTCCTGAAACAGCAGTGCAGCCACAACTGAGGCTCCTGATCCAAAGAGGCCGGCCTCTCCGCGTCAGGCCCACAGTGAGATGCTTGGGGAGCACCGTCCTGGTTCTGCCCAGGGCCCCGTTTCCCGGCCCGGCCCAGGGCTCCGCGGCCGCAGCTTGCCGACCTTCTTGGGGCCAGGCCCGTCCTGGGCACGCAGGGTGCTGCACGGCACCCCAGCCTCTCACTTTTAGATGCCAGGATGGACACCCGAAGTGGCCCCCAGACACTGCCCACCACCTGCGCTGAGGACCAGTCCTTTTGTCCCCAGAGGCTCTTCTGTCCCTCCACCGCACACGGGCTCCGCGCCTGCGCTCAGGGTGGCAGGGCCACAACAGGGCAGACAGACATCGACAAAAGCCAGGCAGGAGATGAGATCGGGAGTCCTGGCTGGTGGGATCGGGAAGCCAAGGAAGGCAGACGAAGCAGGAAGGGTGAGGAGGGGAGCAAGAGCACACTGGGCATGGCCAGAGGGGCAGAGAGGAGGCTGCAGTGGCCACAGTGGGTTGGGGGGCAGCGTGTGGTCAGGGGCCACTTGGCAGGACCTCCCAGGAGGCGATGGGAGGGCTTGCGTCAGAGCCCCTCCCCGATCTCAGGGAGCTCCAATTCCCCCACCTCCAGCCTCAGCTCAGGACCAAGCTCATCCCCATTTCCCGGGGAGGTGGAGGCCTGGGTACCCACCCTGCTCCTCCTCTGGCCTCCCTGGGGCGGCTGGGGGTGCACTGATGATGGGGGGAGATGCTGACAAGCCAGGGTGGACGGGCCTGGGAGCGGCCAGGAGAGGGCCCTCCGGCTTCCACTTGGCCTCTGTGAGCTCGGCCTCTCTGATCTCCTCCACGACGTACCTCTGTTCCAGAACAGGGTCTGGAGCCGGAGAGGCTGCGAGAAGGCGAAGTTGAGGACCTTGGATCTCACGGCTTTGTTGTTCAGTCGCCAAGTTGTGTCCGACTCTTTGTGACCCCATGGACTGCAGCTCGCCAGGCCTCCCTGTCCATCACCATCTCCCAGAGCTTGCTCAAACTCATGTCCATTGAGTTGGTGATGCCATCCATCTCATCCTCTATTGTTCCCTTCTCCTCCTGCCTTCAATCTTTCCCAGCATCAGGGGCTTTTCCAATGAGTCAGCTCTTTTACCACAAACCTAGCAGCTTAATATAATGCAGATTTATCATCTCACAGCCCTAATTACTTCAGTGGCCTCCCCCCTACAGGAACCACCCGGGGCTCTGAGGCCACGCTGACCAGTGGCAGCAGGCCACAGTCAGTGCTGCTCAGCCTAGGAGGGAGGCCCCAGGTCCTCCTGGACCTCTCTGTGGCCTACTCTTCCCATCCTCCACGGGAACACCCTCTCATCATCCAGATTCTGAAGAGAGAAATTATCCTCATGCCCTGAGCTGTGGATGCTAAACCCAGAACAGATTCTGCCTGGACACTCCCGTCCATGGGAGGCAGAGGTTCCCCCTGGATACCCCTCCTCCATTCCCCCATCCATTCGTACATAAACTGCCCTGAGACCCTGACCCAGGCACTTCTGGTCTGAAAAAGGTCCAAAAAAACCCCACCTTTTCACTCCTCAACAAATTATTGAAACAACAACACATGATTTGTGATGGAGGAAAAATCACACACAGTCAACAGTCCCTTAGAAAAACCACGTTTATTTCTCTGTGATCAACTTCCAACCTACATCTGTATGTGTGCGTGCCTTTACATGGCTGCAGCAACGCAAATCTCTTTTATGCTCAGTTGCTAGCCATATTGTAAGTATTTTCAATACAAAACAAAATCTTTATCATTATGATTCGGCACGGCTGCACAAGTCCTGTGTCCCAGATGAACAATGCGGGGTGACAACACAAACACGACAACTCAGTGTTTTCTGTTCGCTTGGCTCAGCAACTAAAGCGATGCCTCGCATTTCTCAGCAGCAGCCCCTTCCCTCTTGGAGGAATCCACTCAGTCTCCTCTTAGAAGAAACATCATTGTTCATTCACAAGCAACTTCCTCACCCATCTGCCCCTGCTGAAACGAGTCCACAGCACCTGGCAGGACAGCAACATGGGAATCCACTCAAACAGTAATCTCCTGTAACTCTGCAGTCGTTGCAGGGTGTAGCAGTGTGTAGGCTTTTGCTGATACAGATAAAGCATGTAAGGGCCCCAGCCAGAAGTCTCCCTCACTGGGCTCTAGTAGGAGTCTGCCTACTGACTGGGAGGCCAACTCCCTGTCAAGGACTCCTCACTCTGATTACAGAAGAGCCTTGCGGTCCCAGGATTCCAACGTTCGGGCGGGTGGCTTCTCCAGGGGAGCGCAGGCTTTACTCCAGCGTGTGCGTCGTCAGGTACGTGCACCGTCACACGTGGTACAGGCGGGCCCATCCATGACGACTCCACCGTGTCTATCACCGTCCTGTATTCTCCTCAGGAGTTCCCGAACCTACAGCCCAAACAGTGCGGCTCAGGAACACCTCACATCTGTCGGTTCACTGCAGGGCTCAGAGAAGTGCCTTCCCCTGCCAGGGAGGAGCCACCCCTGGAGACCCTCCTCGCACACGAAGGTGTCTGAGAGCCAGTCGGGAGAGTGCGGCCCGTGCTCACTAAACGCCCACGGGCTGCTCGCCGGGGTGTGAGCGCTGGTGTCGGGCGAGGGCGGAGCCTCTCCGGAATGTCTTCCCACACTGCGGACAGTGGCCGGGGCCCGCCCTGCTGTGGAGTCTCTGGTGCACCGCCAGGTGAGAGTTCTGCCGGAAGGACTTGCCGCACTCGGGGCACCGGTATGGCGTCTCCCTGGTGTGGATCCTCCTGTGCTTGGTCAGACAGGAGCTGTCCCTGAAGGCCCGGCCGCACTGATTACACTCGTAGGGCTTCTCGCCGGTGTGAGTCCTCTGGTGCCGGATGAGGCCAGCGATGTTCCGGAACAGCTTCTGGCACTGGTCGCAGCCGTAGGGCTTCTCGCCAGTGTGAATCCTCTGGTGCCGGATGAGGTACGCGCTCTCGATGAAAGTCTTCCCGCACTCTTTGCACTCGAAGGGCTTCTCCCCCGAGTGAATCTTTTGATGCACGATGAGGTGGGAATTGCGGTTGAAGGACTTCCCGCATTCTGTGCACTCAAAGGGCTTCTCTCCAGTGTGAGTCCTCTCGTGCTGGGTGAGGTATGAGCCGTCTCGGAAGGCCTTTCCGCATCTGCTGCATTCATAGGGCTTCTCGCCAGTGTGGATCCTGAGGTGCACGGTGAGGTGGGAGATGTCTGTAAAAGGCTTCCCACACTCGTTACAGCGGTATGGCTTCTCCCCCGTGTGAGTCCTCTGATGGAGGATCAGGGACGAATTTCGGTTGAAGGTTTTCCCACATTCCGGACACTCATAAGGTTTCTCCCCGGTGTGAATTCTCTGGTGTTGTGTCAGAGCTGACCCATCACTGAAGGCCTTCCCGCATTTACTGCACTTGTAGGGCTTCTCTCCTGTATGGATTCTTTGGTGCACAATTAGGTTGTAGTTCTTGCTGAAGGACTTTCCACACTCATTACAAGTGTAAGGCTTCTCCCCAGTGTGAGTTCGGTGATGCAAGACAAGAGAAGAGTTTCGCTTGAAGCACTTGCCGCACTCGGTACATTTATACAACTTCTCTCCAGGGCTGCTCCTCCTGCTTTCACTAAGAGATGGACTCAGGGTAAAAAGGCCCCCAAAGTCCTCGCCTTCATACAGTCTCTTCCCTCGTGTCACGATTTTCTGTTGGCCAAGGGGGGTAAAGTGGCTGAGAGGCCTAACACTGTCAGGGCATCTATAAGGCGTCTCTCGGGTCTGAGTTCTTCCACACTGAGTCACTTCCACGGAATGGCCGAAGGCTTTCCCACAGGAGTCCCTGTCACCCGCTCTCTTAGCTGTGTAGCTCTTCTGACCATTATGTGAAGCTGGGTCACAATCCAGACTTTTAACATCTGAGCCACCTACACGGAAACCGTTTGTCGCAGGAACTCTCTGACCTTGTGGAAGATCTGCGCTCACGCTCAAATGCTTCCTAAACCCAGGATGTTCAGGAGCTGCCTCCCGGGCCCCTGGCTCCTCCTGAGTTAAGGCTGATCGCCTCGAACGTCCCTCTGGGTTCTCAGAGTCCCAGCTGGCCCCTGGAGTGCAAAGGCGAGGAGCCTCTCTCGTGAATGCCTCCATCTCCACGTCGCAGGACAGTCCTTCCTCAGGCACATTCCAAGCTGTCATTTTCAATCTTCTGTCCCGGGCTGGAAAGTAAAGAGTGAAAAAGACTTAAGCCCACGAAGCTGAGTCTAGAAGAGGAATGAAAAACAGTGATAGGCCAGGTGTGTGTTTGTGTCTTTTCACTTGTTTTCTTTTTGAAATTCATATATGAACAGTGAAAGTCAAGGATGGAGCCAAGAGCAAGTTCAAGAAGAACCATGTGGCATTTCCCTCTTCCCAGAGACCAGACAGGAGGAATGGTGCTGGGGTGATGGTCACTAAGAGGACTAGTCTCAGACAAGGGAGACCAGGGGCCATGTCACGGCTCACACGGGAGCACCATCTCAGCCACTCTGTGCTCGTCCTCATGACCCCTCCCCACCAGTGGTCAGCACATACTCCAGAGCAACACCCAGCAATGGTCTTACATCAGCACTGAACAGGCAGTCCTCAACCACCTCTGTGGTCAGAGCTCTGCCTTTATGGACTGGACACAGCATGAGCCTACTTTCCTGAAACCTGACATTCCGAGATCTGTCATCAACCTCCCTGTAAAACTTCCAAGTCCACAAAGCAGTGGTTCTCAACCCCCAAAAGACACCAGGCAGCATGTGGGGACAGTTCTGGTTGACACGACTAGGGAGCAGATGCTACTGGAAACTAGGGATGTTGCTGAACACCCTTGAAAACACAACACAGCCCTTCACAACAGTGACCAGACCCGAAGGTCAACAGTGTTGCAACAGAAAAATCCTATTAGAGGAGGAAAAAATAAAGACAAACAAAAAACCCAGATTGATCCAGAAGAAGGTGGTAAGGTAAAAGTTCAGAAAGGACACATTAGAATAGAAACTATAAAATAGGACATCACCAATAACAATAAATGTAAATGACTTTGATGGGTAAGATAAAGACACTGTGTCAGACTGTGTTAAAAAAATGTGTTTGTAACAGACACCAAAAGCAAAACAACACAGAAGACAAAACCAAAGGTTTGAGCAGACACATGCTCTCCAAACAGAGACTGTTGGTTCTTTGCTAACCAACAACAAACTTCAAAGATGACAACAGGGCTCTGTCACAGTCTACATTAACATTTTGCCTGCAAACACACCACAAGGTCAGCAAATATAACCATACTGGGTGGGTTCAACAGGCCTCCTTCCGAAATGGAAATACAGAAAGACTGAATACAGACACGCATGAGAATGTAATTAGCCTGGCCACACAGCTGCATGAAGGACCACTGCCAACAATCAGAGCCAAAGGCTTCCCACAAGTGGAACATACGCTACACTGGCCATAAACCCGGCCAAAGAACAGGTTCAACAAAGGCCAGACCACAGTCTTTTGACTACAGATGCAGTCAAGTTAAACACCAGTAACAGGAGGTGTGGCGGCCTGGGCGGGAGCAGGGCTTGGGGTGGACTGGATACATGTGTGTGTGCAGCTGAGTCCCTTCGCTGTTCACGTGAAATTATTACACCACAACACTGGTAATCAGCTATGCCCCAGTACAAAATAAAAAGTTTAAAGTTAAGGGAGAAAAAAAATACAGTAACAGAATGAGCATCAAATACACAAGAAAATAATTAAGTTTTTTAAAACGCTCTTTATTTGGAAGAGTGAAAACCTGTTTCTCAGTAATTCACAGATCAAATAGAAATCCTGATGAAAATTAGCAAGCACTGACTTAGAAAACAGAGAACAGAACCACCGATGATGATGACACAGCTCAAAACACGTGGCAAAGGAAGACGCAGCTAAAGTAGTTCCTCGGCAGAAGATGTTGGTCTTTAATGCTGGGCGTCTGGGGAGAGGCCTGAGCTGGGTTTTTTTATTTGTTTGTTTGTGGCCGAGCTGCACAGCTTGCACGGAGAAGGCAATGGCACCCCATTCCAGTACTCTTGCCTGGAAAATCCCATGGACGGAGGAGCCTGGTGGGCTGCAGTCCATGGGGTCGCTAAGAGTCGGACACGACTGAGCGACTTCACTTTCACGCATTGGAGAAGGAAATGGCAACCCACTCCAGTGTTCTTGCCTGGAGAGTCCCGGGGACGGGGGAGCCTGGTGGCTGCCGTCTACGGGGTCTCACAGAGTCGGACACGACTGGAGCGACTTAGCAGCAGCAGCAGCACTGCTTGTGGATCTTAGCTCCCCAACCAGGGACTGCGCCTGTGCCCTCAGCAACGAAGCGCAGAGTCCTAATCACCAGACCTCCAAAGAATTCCCCAATGCTTGTATTTTAAAGAGAAGGCTGAAAGGTAATGAGATCATTGTTCAAATTTAAGAAGCTACACAGGAAACCAACAGAAGGTGGTAAGAAGGAGATAATAAAGGTAAAGGCAAAAATTACAGAAGCCAAAAACAAAGAAACATCCAAGAATATGAAGAAAACCAAAAGTCTGTTACATGAAACAACTAATGAAATCATTTTTGACAAGAATAATCATTAAAAAATAAGAAGGCATACAAGGTGATATTCAGCTTTAATTAAGGGGGATTTAATTAAGAAAGAGAAGAAAGTTATCAAAACGGCAACATTGGATTTATCCCAGGAAAGCAAGGACTATGAAATATTAGAATATCTACTGATACGATTCCCCACATTTTCAGATCAACATAGAAGACACCCCCTACACCCAAGAGGAGAGTGAAAAAGTTGGCTTAAAGCTTAACATTCAGAAAACTAAGATCATGGCATCCGGTCCCATCACTTCATGGCAATTAGATAGGGAAACAGTGGCTGACTTTATTTTTGGGGGCTCCAAAATCACTTCAGATGGTGATTGCAGCCATGAAATTAAAAGATGCTTACTCCTTGGAAGAAAAGTTATGATCAACCTAGACAGCATATTAAAAAGCAGAGACATTACTTGGTCAACAAAGGTCCGTCTAGTCAAGGCTATGGTTTTTCCAGCAGTCATGTATGGATGTGAGAGTTGGACTATAAAGAAAGCTGAATGCCAAAGAATTGATGCTTAGAACTGTGGTGTTGGAAAAGACTTTTCAGAGTCCCTTGGACTGCAAGGAGATCCAACCAGTCCATCCTAAAGGAAATCAGTCCTGGGTGTTCATTGGAAGGACTGATGTTGAAGCTGAAACTCCAATATTTTGGCCACCTGATGTGAAGTGCTGACTCATTTGAAAAGACCCTGATGTTGGGAAAGATTGAAGGCAGGAGGAGAAGGGGACGACAGAGGATGAGATGGTTAGATGGCATCACCGACTCAATGGACATGAGTTTGGGTAAACTCCAGGAGCTGGTGATGGACAGGGAGGCCTGGTGTGCTGTGGTTCATGGGGTTGCAAAGAGCTGGACACAACCGAGGGACTGAACTGAACTGATATGATTCCCCACATTTTCAGATCAACACAGAAGACACTCCCTACACCCCATCTCAATAAATTCAGAAAGTAATCTGAACAAATCTCACCCAGACTCATGATCAAAATGCTCTCAGATTAAAGCAACAGACCCCTTTACCGTATGTCAATAAACTGATAAAATATTTTAAGGTTGCATGTTTCCAAATTGGCCTTCTGATTAGACTGGAGCCTGGGCATCCTACAGCTGTCCTGTGGAAACAAGAGATGGAGAGCATCTCCCTACATGTGTGAAGGGGAGGATGAGTGTGTGCACTTAAAAGAGGTAAGTCAGATATGTAAGTCATCATATATAAGATGATACCACTTAGTGAAACTTTTGACACACAAAATATTCTCGAAGTAAAAATATTAAAATGCCCTGGCAACATGCCTAACAAAGCTGTGATCATGACTGTTTTGGAAGTGTGGAAGGCCACAGGCCTTGAGGAGCAAAAGCAGTGTCCATTTTATCTATAATAAATACTTCTTTTATTGAAATGAGATTTACATATCTCTAAGCAAGTAAAAAGACAAGCTACCAAATCAGAGGAAATATTTACAATGCATGAATCTGATAAAGGACTTGTAGAAGGTATTAAAAAAATTCTGATAGCCCAATAATAACAGGACAACCCAAATTTTTTAAATAGGCAAAGGATCTGAATGGATATTTCTCCAAAGACGACCAACAGATGGCCAGTAAGCACATGAAAAGATGCTCAACATCACTGGTCATTAGGGAAATGCTAATCAAAACCACAGTGAGATGCCACTTTACACCTACCAGTGTGCCCAATATTAAAAGAAAAACAGACAATAACTGGGAGTTCCCTGGCAGTTCAGTGGTTAGGACTCAGTGCTTTAACTGCCATGGGCCTGGGTTCAATCCCTGAGGTGGTGGGAAGTGCCCTGGTGGTTACTGCAAACAGAACAAATTATCTCAAGTATATAGGAGGATATTAGAACAGACTTCAGGGCAACAGTATTAAATTAGGGTAATTAATGAAGGAACTGAACTGAATTTCATTAATTAAGGTTGTTTTTAAAATCTATTATTACCCTCATACATATCTGTGTATTGCTATTTTTGGCAGTACAATGATATAAAAATTATGTGGTAAAAAATTCATCCTCATGCTCTTCACAAATGTGGGGAGTTCTCTGTTTCCTTCACACACATACACTCTTCCTCTGACCTGACCTCAGATATTCACAACCACTTCTCTGGAGCCCCAGCATGACTAATTTCCCCTAGCCTTCTCTTCCCCATGGCCACCAAATAAGGTGGTCTTAAAGGTTTTTTACACTGAATGCTGCCCCAGCACATGCTGAGACTTCAGCTCTGTCTGGAGAACTGTTTTCTGCAATAAATCATCCTGATGTTGCTGCAGGTCACAGCAGAGGGGGTGATGGATCCCACACCTGTCACCCCAGATCATCCAAACAGCCTGGGTTGCCTCAACTGAGTTAAGTGCTTAGAACCTGCTTCCACCAAGGTACGTTCTTCCATTCCTATTTAATACACCTGGTCTGGACCCACCCACAACATTCATATTCCAGCAGGATCCAGTCACACCTCCCCTCATTCAGTTTCACTGAGGACAATGAGTTCTGATTGTCCTATTTCTCTTAATCCAAACCTATAATCTCCCAGCTGAGCGCCGAAGAATTGATGCTTTTGAACTGTGGTGTTGGAGAAGACTCTTGAGAGTCCCTTGGACTGCAAGGAAATCCAACCAGTCCATTCTAAAGGAGATCGGTCCTGGGTGTTCTTTGGAAGGACTGATGCTAAAGCTGAAACTCCAGTCCTTGGCCACCTCATGTGAAGAGTTGACTCATTGGAAAAGACTCTGATGCTGGGAGGGATTGGGGGCAGGAGGAGAAGGGGACGACAGAGGATGAGATGGCTGGATGGCATCACCGACTCGATGGATGTGAGTTTGAGTGAACTCCGGGAGATGGTGATGGACAGGGAGGCCTGGCGTGCTGTGATTCATGGGGTTGCAAAGAGTTGGACATGACTGAGTGACTGAACTGAACTGAACTGATAATCTCCAGCACCAGATATCTTCCTATGTCTTTAGGTAGCTGTGCCAAGCATTTAAACACAGAAATACATTTTTAAATACAAATGCCTTTTATTGATTCTTTACATTTACTTTTTAAAATTATACGGATATTTAATATTATCCATAGAATTCTTTTCAGGATGGTAAAAGGCACATTGCAACTATCGATCTTAAAGAGTGAACATTACAGAAAAATTAAGTCAAAATGCATCATAAGCATAAATATACAAGCTAAAACTACAAAACTCTTAAAAGACAAACACAGGCATAAATCTTCAGAAACCTAAGTATAACACCAAAAGCAAACTGACACAGGAGGTGAAATGGACTAAGCAAAATTAAACTGCTTGTGCTTCAAAGAGTGTTACTAACAAAGTTAAAAACACAATCCATGAGACTGGATCAAATACGTGAAAATCATATACCTGATGAGGCACTGGTATCCAGAATAAACTATACTTACAATTCAATAATAAAAAGATCGATAACCCATTTCATAAATGGGCAAAGGGTCCACATAGTGTTACAAAGAAGATAAACAAACAGCCAATAAGCACAATGAAAAGAAGCTTAATATCACTAACCACCAGTTCAGTTCAGTTCAGTTCAGTCGCTCAGTCGTGTCCAACTCTTTGCAACCCCATGAATCGCAGCACGCCAGGCCTCCCTGTCCATCATCAACTCCCGGAGTTTACCCAAACTCATGTCCATCGAGTCGGTGATGCCATCCAGCCACCTCATCCTCTGTCGTCCCCTTCTCCTCCTGCCCCCAATTCCTTCCACTAACTATCGGGAATTATAAATCAAAACCACATCGAGATACCATTTCACACCCCCGAGGATGGCTACAATTAGTTCCACTCCTAGGTTATCTAAGAGAAATGAAGACATATGTCCACAAAAAAAACCCCACAAAATTTGTATGTGAATGTTCACAGAAGCATTATTCTATGAAAGCAACTTAGATGGCTATCATCTGATGGATGGATAAAAAATTTAATATATTCATACAATGGAATATTATTCATCTATAAAAATGAACCAAGTACCAACACATGTTACCATGTGGATGAACCTAGAAAACACTGATAAGTGAAAGACGCCAGAACAACAGATTACACATTGTATGACCATCAATGTGAAATGTCTAGAATAGCAAATTCAGAGGCGGAAAGCAGGGTAGTAATTGCCTAGGCCTGAGAGGAATAGAGCAAATGGGAGTGAGAGCTAGTGCTAATGCGCATTTCCTGTCAGAGGATGATGAAAATATTCTAAAACTGGTGTTGGTAATGGATGTACAACTTAGTGAATTTACCAGAAAGCACTGAACTGTGTATCTTAAGAGGGTGTATTATATGGTATGTGAACTATACTTTAACACAATTATTAAAGAAAAAAAAAAAAAAAAGCAGGTACTGAAACTGTTGGGAGTCAGAATTACTGGTCCAGACTCCACTTGGCATGTTTCTGGTACCTTGAAATTTAAAGCTTATGGAGAATTCCATACAACAGTGTCAAGTAAAAAATAAATAAAGTTTATGGAGAATTCCATTCCCAGGTACTCACCTCTGAAGGGCTTTTCCCCCAGTCTCTATGACCCTGCAGAAGAATTCATTTAATCCCAACGACTGGATGTTTAACATCAGCGGTTGCTAGACTGCAGCTGTCTGATGCCATCTGCATGGTTCTTGACATCTCTGTGGACCAAACATGGTAACGTTTACTTGCTCAAATGTTTACTTGTTCAAAGGATACATTCTTTAACAAAAATAAACTGTTTGCCACTAATGTTAGCCCTGTCCTAATAAAGTTACCCATCTGATTACCAATTGTGATTAACAGTCTGACTTCATTTTTGATGACTAACTGCTGGCAGCTTTCCACTTCCATCCTCATCATCACCTATTGCCCCTTCTCCTTCTGCAAACTAGGCAAACAAACAAGAAAGCCTGAAAAAGGAGAGAGAGAACCAAAGTGCTTTCTCCTTGCAGTTGGCAGGAAGTTCAAACCATCCAAGCCTCAATCAATGCAAGGCCACCATCATCCCAATTCCATTCTCCAATCACTATAAAAGCCCAAAGAAAGACTTCAGTCATGGTCCAGTGAGTAGGACTCTGCACTTTCAAGGACCTGGAGTTCAATCCTTAATTGATCCCACAAGCTTCTCACTAATAAATAAATAAAGCCTAGCAAGTTTTTTTGTGGTCTCTCTTGATTTTTCTGGATCACTTTAGGAAGCCTGCCCTGCTCTCACAAAATAAGTCTCATCCTGTGAGTAACACACCGTTTATCTTCTTGGGTTGTCTGTAAAATGCACAAAAGAGTGTGTCTTTATGTGTTTGGGGCTTACCTGGTGGCTCAGACAGTAAAGAATCCACCTGCAATGACGCAGACGTGGGTTCCATCTCTAGGCTGGGAAGATCCCCTGGAGGAGGGCATGGCAACCCACTCCAATATTCTTGCCTGGAGAATCGCCATAGACAGAGGACTCTGGCGGGCTACAGTCCACAGGGTTGCAAAGAGTCAGAAATGACCGAGGGACTAAGCACAACACAGCACAATATGTGTGTTTGAGGCAGGGCGAAAAGAAAGGTAAGCTAATGAGGCAAAGTGTTAATAACTTGATAATCTGGATGGTTTTACAAGTGTTCATTGAACTATTTCTGCAACACTTCTGTAAGTGTAATACTTTTCAAAAAAAAAGTTGGGTAGGAGGAAGAGAAACAAGCAATAGAAGGGAGAAAAGTTACTGGCTGTGGGTTGAAAAAAACTAAAAAAGCCTGGTGTTAAAACATATTTTTACAAGCCCAAGTCCTTAAATTTTTTTTTAAATTGACAAAAGATAAAGAAGTATGTCAAGGCTGTATATTGTCACCCTGTTTATTTAACTTATATGCAGAGTACATCATGTGAAATGTCGGGCTGGATGAAGCACAAGCTGGAATCAAGACTGCCAGGAGAAATATCAATAATCTCAGATACGAAAATGACACCACCCTTATGGCAGAAAGTGAAGAGGAACTAAAGAGCCTCTTGATGAAAGTGAAAGAGGAGAGTGAAAAAGCTGGCTTAAAACTCAACATTCAAGATACTAAGATCACAGCATCTGGTTCCATCACTTCATGGAAAATAGATGGGGAAACAATGGAAACAGTGACAGACTTAATTTTCTTGGGCTCCAAAATCACTGTGGACAGTGAGTGCAGCCATGAAATTAAAAGACGCTTGCTCCTTGAAAGAAAAGCTATGATCAACCTAGACAGCATATTAAAAAGCAGAGACATTA
This sequence comes from Bos indicus, assembly GCF_029378745.1. Taxonomy (NCBI): domain Eukaryota; kingdom Metazoa; phylum Chordata; class Mammalia; order Artiodactyla; family Bovidae; genus Bos; species Bos indicus. The sequence goes on from NC_091777.1 coordinate 66,547,961, forward strand.
CTTTGCCGACAAAGGTCCATATAGTCAAAGCTATGGTTTTTCCAGTAGTCATGTATGGATACGAGAGCTGGACTATAAACAAAGCTGAGCACTGAAGAACTGATGCTTTTGAACTGTGGTTTTGGAGGAGACTCTTGAGAGAGTCCCTTGGACTGCAAGGAGATCCAACCAGTCCATCCTGAAGGAAATCAGTACAGAGTATTCATTGGAAGGACTGACACTGAAGCTGAAGTTCCAATACTTTAGCCACCTGATGCAAAGAAATGACTCATTGTAAAAGACCCTTATGCTGGGAAAGATAGAGGGCAGGAGGAGAAGGGGACAACAGAGGCTGAAGTGGCTGGATGGCATTACCGACTCGATGGACATGAGTTTGAGCAAGCTCCTGGAGTTGGTGATGGACAGGGAAGCCTGGTGTGCTGCAGGCCATGGGGTGGCAAAGAGTCAGACACGACTGACTGAACTGAAAGGATCTTTTGGGGTAATGGTAATTTGGACAAAAGTTTGAATTACATTTGTCACAACTCATCCAGTGGTGCATTTCACTGTAAGTCAGTTTTCCCTCAAAAATGTAAAGAGCAATACTGAACTCTAACTGATGTTAAGCACAGTGAGGTGTTTGAGGGGGTAAGTAATAATGATAGTCTGTCATTTATTTTGAATGTATCCCCAAAAGATTTTTGAGCAAACTCAGGGAGACAGTGAAGGACAGGGAAGCCTGCTGCCATGTAGTCCATGGGGTCGCAGTCAGACACGACTTAGCAACTGCGCAACAACACAAAATGATTGCTGGATGGTTAAAGGGTGGACAAAGGGAACAAATACAGAGCATACAGCAAGCAGAGCAGGTGTTAATGGATTAGTATGGGGACGTACGAGTAACTCAACCTCACTATATGTAGAAAAACTTACCCTAACCTACTGGGTGAAGAAGAGCTAAGGAAAGGAACCACTAAACCAAGAAAGAGGACTTCCCTGGTGGCCCAGTGGCTAAGACTTCACTCTCCCCAGGCAGGGCGCTCAGGTGTGAGCCCTGGTCAGGGAACTAGATTCCACATGCCACAACTAAGACCCAGAGCAGCCAAACAAATATTACCAAAAAGAAAAAAAATTCAAGGAAGAGGAAAGTGAAAAGGCCACTAACAGGTGGGGAAAAGCGGTTTTCACTGAGAACCCCGCAAGACCTGATTTTGCAGCTCTTAGGTGGTAAAATACAGGTGATCTGACACCTGCTGGTCCGCCGGGCGGTCGGAAACCGCACAGTCCGTGGGCGCGATGGGGCCACCTTGGCCAGACACCTACCGATGCCCACACCCGCTCGCCCGACACCTGGCAGGAGAAGGGCGGCAGACCTGGGGGTCGCCCAGCAGCCGGGCTCGGACACCTAGCAGGCAGGGGCAAAACGGTCCCTGCCGAAGGGCCGGCTGGCTCCTCACGAGCGCGGAACCGCCGGGCCATGCGATGGAAATGGCTAGGGCGTTCTCACCAGGAGAGGGGGCGTCCACACCCGCCGGGGGGCATCCTCACTTGCAGAAGGAGGGGGCGTCCTCACCCCCAGGAGAGGGGCATCTACATACACGCGGGCGTCCTCACTGCCGCCGGCCGACGCGTCGCTCTTGAGCCACTCGAGCCCAGCGGACACCGCCCCCGCCACAGACACCCCACCCTCGAGGGGAAGCCGCGGCGCTAAAGAACGAGCGGCGCGGCGAACTCACCCCCGGCAGGTCGGCAACGCCGGCCACGGCGGCGGCCATGTTCCTGCGAATGAGCGTGCGCGCGGCGGGACCGGAAGTGCGCGTCCCGGGGCTCCGCGGACCCCGCCCGCCCCGCGTACAGAACCGCGCCTTTCGCTTCCTACCCGCGCCAGGGCGGGCCCGCGCCGGGTCCGGTCCCCGCTCCCTGGGCTGGGGTCGGCCCCAGGGTTCCGGGCTCCCTCTGCCCGCCCGGCGCCCAGCCTTCGCCTCTAGCCCGGGGCTTCAGAGAAGTGCATTGGGGCAGAGATGTCCTTTCGCCGCATCTACTAATTCAGTTATTTATGGCGATCAGTGTGGGTTCGCCGACATTTATTTTCGCCTACGGCTTTCATCCGAGGACATCATTATTGTGCAGCCCTATTTTTGTGTACTGCATCAGTTCAGTTCAGTCGCTCAGTCGTGTCCGACTCTTTGCGACCCCATGAATCGCAGCACGCCAGGCCTCCCTGTCCATCACCATCTCCCGGAGTTCACTCAGACTCACGTCCATCGAATCAGTGATGCCATCCAGCCATCTCATCCTCTATCGTCCCCTTCTCCTCCTGCCCCCAATCCCTCCCAGCATCAGAGTCTTTTCCAATGAGGCAACTCTTCGCATGAGGTGGCCAAAGTACTGGAGTTTCAGCTTTAGCATCATTCCTTCCAAAGAACACCCAGGGCTGATCTCCTTTGTGTACTGCATAGATTGCCGAAATAATTCTATGCCATCCCTTCTTTGTTGTTTTTAAGAAAAATATGTTCAAATTCAGATAAGGGCAACTCAGTATCAATTAACAGTACAGTTATTTACTTAGAAATCTAAACAGAAAAAAAAAAAAGAAATCTAAACAGAAGCTACACATTTTTGGATTTGATATGACAATTAGTTAAGGATTTTTTGATGGATTAGGACTGCGAATGAACGTATGTGTTGTGGAAAAATCACCATACAAAAATAATGTAACAAGCAGTTAGAAAGTATGCTTTGAAAAGGTCGCAGTTTTGTGTATGTATATAAAACAATCCAAAAAGAAATCATTCATGTATATACAAAAAATAATAAGTTGCCATACTTCCAGCATGAATGTGTGTATGGGGGTGGGGGGGCGGTGATCCTCAGAGTAAGCCCAGGCAGGACATGTCTGGGAGGCCTAGGAGACCAGGCTCAATCCCTACACAGCCAAAGTCAAGGTTAAGGAAACAATTCTCAAAGAATCTTGCCCAATATTTATACCTTTTTGCCTTCATATTGGTGATCGTAGGGTTTTTTTTAATTGAAATACAATTTATTTACAATATTGCCTTAGTTTCAGGTGTGTGTGCCTGCTGAGTCACTTCATTTGTGTTCGACTCTTTGCAACCCCATGGACTGTAGCTCGCCAGGCTCCTCTGTCCATGGGATTCTCTGAGCAAGAATACTGGAGTGGGTCACCATGCCCTCCTCCAGGGCATCTGACTCAGGGATCAAGATGATAGTTTACGGTGAACAATGTTGGATTCGTGATATCCGAAGATAAAGATTTAGCTTCGGGACCAGGGACCAGGCTTCAGACAGTCAGACTTCGTGTGGCAGAAGTTTTATTACCGTGAAGGACAGAGAAAGCTTCTGACGGAGACATCAGAAGGGGGATGAAGAGTGCCTGCTGGCTAGGCTTCCGGGTCTCCTGCATTGGCCGGCGGGTTCTTTACCACTGGCTCCATCTGGGACGCCCTTAGTTTCAGGTGAAAACCAAAGTGATTCGGTTATTTTTTTCAGATTCCTTCCCTCAATAGGTTATTATAAGATACTAACTATAGTTCCCTGTGCTATACAGTAGATCCTGTTGCTTATCTATTTTATACATTGTAGTTTGAATCTGCTAATCCCATATTCCTAAATCATCCCTGCCTCCCTCTCTTCCCCCTTTGGTAACCGTAAGTTTGGTGCCAAACCAAATGCCAGTGCTACCCTCAACTCCAACTCCTCTCACAGTACTGCCTGTCTGGGTTCCTAGCATTTCCACTCTTTGCCTGGTGCAGGCCAAGTCTTCACTGGTGTCTGGATTCCCCTCATATCCTACCTGTGACTGGATAGCATGTCCTGCCAGCATCATGCCGACCCCTACCTAGAATGCACCCGTCTCTGCCTGCCTGACAGCCAGCATCTCTTACAGTGATCCTGTCATCAGCCTCCCTGCTGTCCTTTTTCCCAACTCAATTTACCCATAGCAGCCAGAGGGTTCTCCTGCCCCTTGCCTCCTTTACTCAAAAGTTTCAAGGGCTGCCGCTCTCTCAGTGGGGAAAGACCATACTGTAGCCTGAGAGGTGGCCAGGTCAGCTCAGTTGCCTTTCTGAGCTCATCATCCACATCTTTCTCTCTGCCTCAGCTCCAGCCACACCGGTCCTCTCCCTGGTGCTCACATGCACAGTACACTTCCACCTCAGGGCCTTTGCACATGCTCTTCCCCCTTGCCCAGAGTATGTTTCCACCAGATACATGCTCAGCTCTTTCCTTCTTCTAAGTCTTTGTTCTACCTGGCACACACTAGGTACTTAGTGAACATTCATTGGCTGAAAACTAGTCAGTTGATTGTTGGTCCCAACTTTTCACCGCCTTTCCTGAAGAAGGGTTACATGTCCTGACATGTTGCTAGTGACTTGCAAAGTATCCCTGTGCAGGTGGGAAGGAGGCATATATATGTGACATATATATGTGTGTGTGTGTGTGTGTGTAATATACATCAGTTCAGTTCAGTCGCTCAGTCATGTCTGACTCTGCGACCCCATGGACTGCAGCACATCAAGCTTCCCTGTTCATCACCAACTCCCAGAGCTTACTCAAACTCATGTCCATCGAATTTGTGATGCCATCCAACCATCTCATCCTCTGTGGTCCCCTTCTCCTCCTGCCTTCAATCTTTCCCAGCATCAGGGTCTTTTCCAATGAGTCAGTTCTTCGCATCAGGTGGCCAAAGTATTGGAGTTTCAGCTTCAGCATCAGTCCTTCCAATGAATATTCAGGACTGATTTCCTTTAGGATAGACTGGTTTGATCTCCTTGCAGTCAAAGGGCCTCTCAAGAGTCTTCTCCAACACCACAGTTCAAAAGCACCAATTCTTCAGCACTCAACTTTCTTTATACATAAATGTCTATATTTGCATATGGGTGGTGCAGTGGTAAAGAATCCACCTGCCAATGCAGGAGACACACAAGAGACGTGGGTTGAATCCCTGAGTCAGGAAGACCCCCTGGAGGAGGAAGTGGCAACCTACTCCAGTATTCTTGCCTGGGAAATCCCATGGACAGAGGAGCCTGGTGGGCTATAGTCCATAGGGTCACAAAAAGTCAGACACGACTGAGCACTGAGCACTTACACTTTTTTTTCCAGGTCGGGAAACCCAATTCAAAAGCAAAGAGTTAACCAGAAAGCAGAGCATTTCTCCTAGAATCATGTGCTGCTTGAAAACAGAAAGATTCGTAAAGGATGAACTACATCCCTCCACGTTTGGCAGAGACTAGGAACAAGACTCACTTACAGCAGCTGTAGGAGAACCAGGAGAGAGAGGTGGAATACATGGCCCTTGAGGAAACACTGTTTCAAGACAACGGGAGCAAGAATAATACGCTTGGGGGAAAAGTTAATTAGGACTGTCCTTCCTTCTTCCTCTATTCAGTGACATCAGAGAAGTCATACTCAAGAGGGATCATACAAATATATCGAGACTACAGAAATATGAATAGAGCTCGGCCTTAAAACCATGAACAAATTCTCTCAGGAGACACATCTTACAAATATCTGAGTGTAGGAGAAAGATTGCCTATCAGTACATTTTAGAACTTATACAGGAGAAAAATCCTATAAATATACAGGCACAAACTATCCATTACTGTGCATGAGAGAAGTTATACGTATGAGACATTTCATATTTGCAGTGAATTCAAGAAATTATTTTCAAGGAGTGACTGCTCTATGCTACAAGGTTCTGTAAAGAAACCCTACAACATACGCATCAAGGAAAAGTTTCATGCTATTCTCCTTTAGTCAACATCACGGCAAACACACTGGAGAGAAACCTATGGATATATGCATTGTGGGAAAGGCTTTAAACATAGCTCAGCACTATGATGCGACATCAGAGGACTCATACTGGGAAAACCCTATACAAGTACACAGCGTAGAAGAATCTTCGGGAAGTGTTCTCCCTTTATGCAACACAAGAGGACTCATACTGGAGAACAGAATAGAGGCAAGGTTGGCTGACTTTCGATTACGGCTTTCATGTTGTTTGACACCAGGAAACTCAGAGATTAGAGAAACTCACTGAACATAATCAATATGGAAAAGCTGTTGCTTGGAATTTCATTCGATGTGCCAACATAAAGAAACCAAAAACAAGGCAGAATTCACAAGTTATCTTTGACCCATAAATAGGCTGTTGTTGTTTAATCACTAAGTCATGTTTGACTCTTTGTGACCCCATGGATTGTAGCCAGGCTCCTCTGTCCATTTGATTATCCAGGCAAGAATACTGGAGCCAGTTGCCATTTTCTCCTCCAGGGATCTTCCTGATCCAGGGATCAAACCCGAGTCTCCTGCATTGGCAGGTGGATTATTTACCATTGAGCCACTATGGAAGCCCTGAATGTAATATGACTGCACCTGTAGCTCCCCATAGTCACGGACGATGAAGTATGAGCAGTTATGCCCCATATATGCCCTTGATTTGCTGTAGAAACATCATTTAGTGGGACTTAGGGTCTAAGCCTCAGGGACAATGTCTCATAGAAATGATGCTATAGATAATAAAATGTAAATGTTATCAGTGGCAACACCCTATTTTTTGTATCATATAAAAGCCAGAGAACCATCAAATTGAAGTGTCATGCAAAGATCATTGATCTTTTAGTATCACAGGGATTAATATATGTACAATTTTATACTAATCACAGAAGAGAGCTGAAAAATATGCCATCCATTTCTTTCTTGCATAGTCCTGTCACATCAAATTACAGAGTTTTATACTAACTCACGAATGTTTCACAAATGGCATTCTATTACTAAGTTTAAGAGAGGAATCATAAAGAGTTGTCTGCATCTTCGTGTTTCCAGGGGCACAGCCAGTGTCCAGGCAGGACTAAACAGACATACCCATGTGCTCTGCAGCCCACAGGCCACACGAGAGAGAAGCCCTTGTGCCCCAGAGAAGACCCAGTGCAGCCAAAAACAAGTAAATAAACACAATTTTAAAAAGGAAAACACAAACTAAAAAGGGCAGAGGATTTGAATAGACCTTTATCCAAAGACAAACAGATGGTCAACAGGCACCTGAAAAGACATTCAGCATCATGAGTCACCAGGGACGTGAAAATCAGAGCCACAAGATGTCATCTCACACTTGTCAGAATGACCGTCATCAGAAAGACAACAAATAGTAAGTGCTGGCAAAGACGTGGAGAAAAGGGAACACTCATCCACCGTGGCTGGGAATGTAAATCAGTGTAGGCACTGTGGAAAACAGTGTGGCTGCTAAGTCACTTCAGTCGTGTCCGACTCTGTGCGACCCCATAGACAGCAGCCCACCAGGCCCCCCCGTCCCTGGGATTCTCCAGGCAAGAACACTGGAGTGGGTTGCCATTTCCTTCTCCAATGCATGAAAGTGAAAAGTGAAAGTATGGAGGTGCCTCAAAAAATTAAATCAGGGAATTTCCTGGTGGTCCACTGGTTAGGATTCAGTGCTTTCACTGCCATGGTCCGGGTTCAATCCCTGGTTGGGAAACTAATATCCCATAAGCCACCTGGCATGAACAAAAAAATAAATAAAAAATAAAAAGTCTATTTCTGGGTATTTATCCGAAGAAAATAAAAACACTAACTTGAAAAGACACATGCAGCCCTATGTTCATTGCAGCATTATTTACAATGGACAAGATGTGGTCCAGATCTCTGCTGCTACCAAGTCCGACATTTTCCAGCACCAGCTGCTCTCCAGGGGCACGTGGCCCTACAACCCAACTGCAGGAGAGGGTTCTGGGGCCGATGAGTTTCCCCCAAGCTGACTTTTGTGCCCACCGCTGAGAAGAGGTCAGCTCCAGATGCCAACACGTGAGCCACCCTTTTCCAGCTTTTATCAGAGGCAGGACATGGATACAACAGGGCCTGAGAAAGTCTATGGAAAGAGGGCTCGAGAAGATCATGAATTCCTTCCTTGTGGTTGGCAAGGAGTAGCTCCTCAAAGCTGTTCGCATCCTAATAGCTGGAGCCAGTGACTGTTTCATTACAGGGCAAAGAGCTCTTTGCAGGTGCAATTAAGTTTTATGGCTTTGAGATAAGATTATCTTGGGGCCGATGTAATCGCAGTTGTCCTTGTTTAAGAAGCAGCAGGAGAGGGGCTTCCCTGGTGGTCTAGTGGTTAAGAATCTGCCTGTCAATGCAGGGAATGCAGGTTTGATCCTTGGTTGGGGAACTAAGATCGTACACAGTGCGGAGCAACGAAGCCGACAAATCACAGCTTCTGAAGCCGCGTGCTCCAGTGCCTGCATGCCACAGTTGAGAATCTGTACACTGCAGTGAAAGATCCTGAATGATGGAAGGAAGATCCCGCATGTGGCAACTAAGATCTAACACAGCAAATACAGAAAAAAAGTAAGAACCCTCCAATTCTTCAAAAAAGAAAAGAAAAGAAGCAGGAGAATCAGAGTCAGTGGAGGCAATGTGATGATGAAGCAGAGGTCAGAGTCAGAGAGAGACTTGTAGATGATACACCACTGGCAGGAAGTCTCTAGAAGCTGGAAAAGGCGAAGAAACTGGTTCTCCCCTAGAGACTCCAAAGAAGGCAGCACTGCCAACATGTTTATTTTGCCCAGAAAGGTCTATTTCCCTTCTGATCTTCACAGCTGTGGGATGATACATTTTTGCTGTTTCAAGCCACAAAATTTGTGGCAATTTGTTACAGTGTCAAAGGAAACAAACACTCCCTGGTGCCAATATCTTCAGCCAAACGTTGTATGATTCAAGCGATGCATGAAACAACCACCTGAGACCATGAGGACAGGAACCTCTGGAAAAACCAAGACAATATACTGAGGAGTGATGAGCAGGCGATGGAGAGTGCCTGCAACCACCCCGGGAGCTCTTGCCTCTGAAATGCATGTGATGTAAGATAATGTATGGTGGCACATTCTGCAACTTGTGGCCAAAAAAAAACACCCATCTTGCACAATAATTCTTTCTTGTTCCCAACCAACTTCTGCTCTGCAGTCTCATTTAGTCATGCTGAGCCAATTCAGCCATAGACTTGGCTCCTGCCGCTGTGCTCAGTTGTGTCCGACCCTTTGCAGCCCCATGGACTAGCCCACCAGGCTCATCTGTCCAGGCAATTTCCCAGGCAAGAATGAGTTGCCATTTCCCATGCCAGGGGAGCTTCCCGACCCAGGGATTGAACTCTTACATCTCCTGCTCTGGCAAGTGGATTCTTTACCACTAGCGCCACCTGGGAAGTCCCTTAGGGACTCCTAGAAGAAGTCATCCCAGGTAAGCAGGTTGTACAGGCTCAGGCTGACCCTTGCTTACCTGATTCAAAGTCCTTTCTCAGGAGGTGGACACACCACAAGGAGCAAAGACTCGCTGTGGTAAGCAAGATGGGCCAAGCTACCTCAGCTGCAGTCTCAGAGGCACTGCCAAGGGGCTACAGAGGACACAGACAGACATTGCAGGCTCCAAGGATATGATGTGATAGTACATGGGACCAAGGGCATATGGGGGATTCATCAAGTTACACACGCAGACGTGGGTGCAGTATCCCCCTGAGTCTTCATAGTGGGTTACAGGAGTCCTCTCTGGATGGGACAAAAAAAAAGTGCTTGAAAAAAGCCACACTCTTCAATTTGAAAAAATTGGGCCAACTTGCTGAAAAGATGAAACCCCTGCAGCCAGCACCACACACACAAGAAAAGTTATACGATTATTACCGCATGCTGTTGATGGCTTTGAAGTCTAAATTTACAGGAAAGAAACGAATTTTTTGGCACTTGTACTTTTGGGGGCATTTCTTAGAGAAAATGAGTTTGAATCCAAGTAGTTTCCCAGTGAGGATGGTGGTGCGTTCCATCACATTTTCAAGAGGAAAGAAGCATAGAGCCAAGTCCAGGGACCAGACGCCCACTGTGGTCCTGTAATCCCACTTGCTCTTGTATTGAGCCCAGTGATGGTCTGCGACTTATAGTTGGCCTTCCCAACCTGGAGCACGATATTCATCTTCATTTATACCATTTTACTTGTAATTCTTTCCAGAAACGTATCTTCCTGTAGATTCCTTGCATTTCCCAACAAATTAATCCTAGACATTTGTCTTTATGCTTCATCTGTGAATCTCCTTTTCAATATATTTGTTTGTAAAGATTTTGTATGTTACATGTGTGTTGAGTCACGTACCTTTATTTCTTTATTGCCTCATTTACTGCAATCTTGTTTTTTTTAATTTCCAATTGGATTTTGTATATACAATAATGTTGTGCTCAGATGCTCAGTTGTGTCCGACTCTTTGCAGCCCCTTGGACTGTAGCCCACTGGGCTTCTCTGTCTGTGGAATTTTCCAGGCCAAGAACACTGGAATGGTTACCATTTCCTCCTCCAGGGGATCTTCCTGACCCAGAGATTGAACCCAAGCCTCTTACATTTCCTACATTGGCTGGCAGATTCTTTACCAGTATTACATGGGAAGCCCAAGTATTCTATTGTTGCCTATTTGTTAAAGCATTTTTATATTTTCTTCTCCAGTAGTTACAGCCCTTAGATCTGTTTCCTATCTTACTTGTGATAATAAGAACACCAGGAAATCTTAAACTTAAGGTTGCTGAGAGCAGATATCATCTTCTGTTTTGGATGTGTACATCAATCCATGGCTATTGAACAGAAGAGTGAACAGGCAAGAGAATGAAGAAAGGTCAGATTTCATGGGAGAGGAAAAGGTCAATTTCCTAAGGTAAAGAGAAATGTAGAAATTGGTGGTATTCAGAACCATAAAGAAGGCTGAGTGCTGAAGAACTGATGATTTCAAACTGTGGTGCTGGAGAAGACTCAAGAGTCCCTTGGACTGCAAGATCAAACCAGTCAATCTTGAAGGAAATCATCCCTGAATATTCATTAGAAGGACCGATGCTGAAGCCGAAGCTTCAATATTTTGGCCACCTAATGCAAAGAGCTGACTCCCTGGAAAAGGCCCTGATGCTGGGAAAGATTGATGGCAGGAGGAGAAGGGGACAACAGAGGATGAGATGGCTGGATGGCATCACTGACTCGATAGACATGAGCTTGAGCAAGCTCCGGGAGTTGGTGATGCACAGAGGAGCCTGGTATGCTGCAGTCCATGGGGCTGCAAGAGTTGGACATGACTGAGAAACTGAATAACAAAAGGACTAGCAGTAAGCAGGTTGTTGGCTTATTCTTTGTCTACCCTCCAGTGGCCAGGAAGGGTGACACACTCCTACACTGATGAGAGCAACAGAGAAAGTAAGAGTCTGGTCCTGGGTGACACTGGCAGCTTAACCAATCCCAGGACATTCATTTTTGAGGAAACGGTGTTTATGATAGCTAAATTCTCATTTACGGCCAAACACACCCTATAGGATACAGGGTACAAAGCTATTGAAAGGGATACCAAACCCGACTTACTGGTTTGTCCAGTTTCTGTGGACTTCCCACACTCCTCTTTGAAACAGATCACTTCTGGAAGCTGCATGTGGTCTGTCTCTGCTCAGACCTCAGATTCTTTACCTTTCCTCCATGTGCTACACCCAGTCTGGATTATCTTGATTTTGAACTCACCCTTTATCTTGGGGAGAACAGGCATAGAACAAATGTGTAGTAGTCACGACCCCAAAGTCTGTTTGGGGAACCAGTTATGACACTAATAATTTACAGTTAATGTGCTGATTGATTTATTCCTGCTTCTCCAAGCTGAAGTTTCAAGCTCTGAGGAGTTCTGAGAAGGTCCTAGATGCTCATGTTTTAAAGACAAAACATACATCTTTCTTCCTCTTCTTTTTTTAAATGAGTTTTAAACACATGTTCCCCTTCACATGAAACACTCTGAGATGTTCTGTGTGATGAAATAAGACAATAATGATGAGTGGAGACCAAATCACAGGTCCATTGTTGAGTGGACTGAATGCCACCAGCTGCTATAGTGATTTGGTCAATATATAGTTTCATATCTCTTATTCAACCAATAGGACACTGTTGATTTTAAAAGCATATGAAAGAATACTATTTCAACAATTCAGTATCTCAGTAAACATGCTTGTTAAACTATATAAAGTATACAAAGAGAGATGAAGTGCAAATTAAACCCTGCAATTGAATGAAACTATTATTGCTTATCTAGCTGTTTTCATAAATGATCCACAATGCCTTTTCTGCAATTCTAAAACCTTTTCTAATGAATAAAGTTTCTTCCCCTATTATGCATCTGCAAAATTTAGCTGAAATGACAAGGCTGTGTAGGGCTTCCCAGGTAGCTCAGTGCGTAAAGAATCTTCCTGCAATGCAGGAGACACGGGTTTGATCCCTGGGTTGGGACAATCCCCTGGAGGAAGAACCGTCAACTTCTCTCCAGTATTCTTGCCTGGAGAACCCCATGGACAAAGGAGCCTGGTGGGTTACAGTCCATAGGATCACAAAGAGTCAAACACGACTGAAGTGACTGAGCACAACACAGCTATTTACAGTTTTTCTCCAATTTAGTGTGACCCCTTATATATTTTGCTACAGATACACCCAGATGCTGCCCCAGACCTGTTGGGGATGTCACATGTGATACGGTGTGTTCACCTTCCTATACTGCTAAAATTCAAATGCTTATGAATTCCAAAATACTTCTGGCTCTGAAGGTTTTGAACAAGGGGTTAGGGCCCTGTATGCAAACAGGATGCATAACATTTTTTTTTTAATTGGAGGCTAATTACAATATTGTGGTGGGTTTTGCCATACATTGACATGAATCAGCCATGAGCACATGTGTTCCCCATCCTGAACCCCGCTCCCACCTCCCTCCCCATCCCATCCCTCAGGGTCATCCCAGTGCACCAGCCCTGAGAACCCTGTCTCATGCATCGAACCTGGACTGGCGATCTATTTCACATATGGTAATATACATGTTTCAATGCTATTCTCTCAAATCATCCCACCCTCGCCTTCTCCCACAGAGTCCAAAAGTCTGCTCTTTACATCTGTGTCTCTTTCACTGTCTCGCATATAGGGTCATCGTTACCATCTTTCTAAATTCCATATGTATGCATTAATATACTGTATTGGTGTTTTTCTGACTTACTTCACTCTGTGTAATAGGCTCCCATTTCATCCACCTCATTAGAACTGATTCAAATGCATTCTTTTTAATAGCTGAGTAATATTCCATTGTGTATATGTACCACAGCTTTCTTATCCATTCGTCTGCTGATGGACATCTAGGTAGGATGCGTAACATTTTTGACATTTTACATACGTAACAGTTAACATTCACCCAAAAATGTGCTCATTTACTTCTTCATCTTTGGCTGCGCTGGGTCTTCGCTGCTGTGCACAGGCTTTCTCCAGCCGCAGTGAGTCGGCTTCTCACTGCAGCGTCCTCTCTTGTTGTGGAGCACAGGCTAAGCAAGCAGGCTTCAGTAGTGTGGCACGTGGGCTCAGTTTCTCCACGGCACTTGGGATCTTCCCGGACCAGGGGTCAAACCTGCGTCCCCTGCACTGGCAGGCAGATTCTTAACCACTGAAGCACCAGGAAACCCCCCCAGAAATGTTTTTAATGTAATCAAGTTACAGCAAATTAAACAGCATTCTTAATTTGCTAAATGGCAAAAAAACCCCATGCAATTTATTATTAAACATTGTACTAAAGTGAGTTTCATGAATCAATCTTAAATAATATACTTAAGATCACCTTTTAACCTAAAATCATGTTTTTACTCTATAGTATACAAACAGAAAGAACTGAAAGAACTTCCAAGAAGGCCCAATTCCTTAAGATGTTCAAGCCTCCATCAAATTGACCGTAAACTACTAGAAGGATCCCTAGTCATAACCAGAAGAAAACAATACGGCTAATTGCCTTGTCCTACTACCTATGGCTATAGAACACCATTTTTTTAAGTGAAAATATGAGAAAGAGGCTTGAGTTATTTAATGAATGGGGATGCTGTTTTAGCTATAACAGCCAAGAAAAATTCAGGGAAATGCATAGTTAGTGACTCAATGCTAATATGCACAAGTCAACAGACACACTGTCTTAATCGCAACAAATAAGATGAACAATATGCAGCACACCTGTGAATATTCTCCACAGTGGCCACAGAAATGTACAACTGCTGGAACAAGCATAGCATGCAATGGACAGGATGACTCAAACAGAGGCATAAGGCCACTGAAACCTGCTACAAAGTGGAGAGAGGATGCACTGGGCCCTGGGTCTCAGGAGAGTCCCAAGCACCAAGAAGGAGAGAGGACATCAGAGTCTGGGCCCTGGAACCTCAGGAAGATGGAAGGACACCAGATACTGGACTTTGAGGAAGACATGAGACTATTTTGTTCTGGGCTCCAAATAAAGATGAGAGTGGACTGGGCTCAAGGAAGAGGTGCACACACCCGGTCCTGGGCAGGCAAAGACTTCTTCCATTTCCTAGACATGGACACCTGGCTCACAGATGAGGACCCGGGGCAGAGGAACCTTCCTGTCCACCCCACACCACACCAACTCCCTGATTCTCTGCTCAGCCAAACGTTAGCAAAGTTACTCTGAACCTTCTCCCCATAAGGCCCATACCTGTACTTCCTCATAGAATCCCATTTGAGCAAGAATCCTAAGTCAGTTTATGAAGACTCCCCTACTCTTGATATCTGATCAAATTCCTCACCCCTACTCTCTCCCCAGGTGATACATCATCACCCTGGCCTGCCTTCCTTAAAACCGTCTATTAGCTTTGTCCAGCTAGAATCCCCCAGACAGGATGCCTCCTTCTCCTCATTTTCTACCCACTGGTACGGCTCCCCTTACTCCTAGGCCATAAATCCCCACTTACTCTAGTTGTATTCAGAAATGAGCTGTTCTACACTGGAGTCTCCCGCTTCCCCCGTTGCAAGTTTATTGAACAAAATCTACTTCCATTGCTTTAACCTCCGTCCAGCTCTGATTTACCCGTGGACAATCCTCCCTCCACTCTGCTGCCTGGGTTCCACTTGCTCTGCCCTTCTCTTCACAACTTGAGTAGACAGTTAGTCCTGACCCCATTCCCCTCCCTGGGCCTGCAGGACATGTAGCCTCACCCTCTGCACATTTCCCTGGTGGCTCAAACCATAAAGAATCTACCCGGATTCCATCTCTGGGTCGGGATGATCCCCTGGAGAAGGCAATGGCAACCCATTCCGGTATTCTTCCCTGGGAAATCCCATGGACAGAGGAGCCTGGCGGGCTACCGTCCATGGGGTCGCAAAGAGCTGGACACGATGAGCGACTAACACCCGCACAATTCACGGCAGGCCCTTTACCTCTTTTCCTCCCAGGAGCTCGGGAGGATTTCAGTCCCGCTTTCTGAACACGTCCCACCGGCCCAACCCGACCCCTTTTCCTCTCCCTTAGAGGTGTGAACACACACATAGTATCCTCTTCCCCGAAACTTAGCAGGACTTTGTGCTCAGCTGTATGGGAACCTTTGGCCTGAAGTCCATCAGGCTCCTCTGTCCATGGAATTTTTCAGGCAAGAATACTGAAGTGAGCTGCCATTTCCCGCGCCAGGCGATTTTGCCGACCGAGGGATCGAACTCGCGTCTTCTGTATCTTTTGCACTGCAGGCCAACTCTTGACTGCTGAGCCTAAGGGGACCAACTTTACCGCTGCCTCAAGGCACTTCCGGCCCGCCCCTCCTCTCTCTACGGTTGGTGTGAGAAGCTCGCCCCGCCCCTCAGCACTTCCGGCCCTGCCCCTCCCATGCCTTCTCTTTCTCCATTTCCCATTCGTCCCACGCGTTGCAGCCCTCGAGGCTTGGCGAGCCTCCCTCTCAGCCTGCGTCGCCGCCCATGCAGGTGCTGGGACCCACCAGCGGACCGACTTGCCCCTCGAAGGCCTCCTCCTGTCCAGCGGGATCACCAAGGGCACTCTTTCCGCGCCCGGGGCTTCGCCTACCGCCCCGAGTTGGCCGCCAAGATCTCCGCCGCCCACAACGTGGGGTGCGCCGCGCCGCGGGGGTTTCTGGGAGTCGTAGTCCAAATGGACGCACTGACGCAGTTCGCCGGGGGCTGACAGGCGCCATTGTGTGGCGCGCGCGCGCAGGGTGAGTGTGGCGCGAAACCTGCACCCGTCGGGGGCTGTGTTCCAGGGCTGCTCCGCGGGGAGCACCCAGTTGCGGCCCCTACCCCGCCAATCGCAGGAGCCCAGAGCCAGCCTCGTCTGCCGTCCTTCCGCCGTGGGGCCTTTAGGGCAGTGAATCGGGGACTCGGGGCCCATAGGGGCGCGAGGCGGGGCAACCCCATCCGGGCGCTTGCGGGCTGGGTAAGGCGCCGACTCCATCTGGGTGAGGAGGTTGGGAAATTTCCCCTCTGGGTGTTTGAGAACAGGTGGAGACGACTTTTTAGAGCATTTTCCGAGGTTGGAGTTAGATCTGTCATTTCCTGTAGATTGGGCCGAGGGGGCGGGGGCCTTGATCTAACCCTCACGCCCCTTCCACCTCCCAAATTCGACCTTCTTAGGACTCTGCCTACTCCCACGGGACTCGTTGAGGAAGAGGAAGTTATGGCCTCCGGGCTTCCGACGGATTGGTTCCGTGTGAGTAGAGGTTTCTTGATAAATTTCAGAGTCTACCGCTGGATTTGGGAGCGGGGGTGGAGGGGTGATGCAGGCACACGCGTTCCCTGGGGTGCCTCCAGGCCCCCTTGCATCTAGGTAAGGGGTGGGGGACTGTAGGAGGAGAGACCCTAGTGGGCAGAGGGATAGCAAGTTGCTTAGCTTTCCAAGGGAGCAAATAGAGGACAAATCGCGGGGGATTCTAATTTATCTTTTAAACGGAGCGGGGAAAGCCATTGGCAGGTGTAAGCAGAAATCAGGCTTCACTTAGCTTTCAGTAGTACTTTGGAATTAAAGCTTAGTCACTGGGTGAAGCGCGAGATGGGCATGAAGCCCTGATAGGTGAAGGTAGCAGCAGAATAGCCAGTGGATGGAGGCTACAGGCTGAAGTGTGGTGATTTAGCTCACGGAATTCCGTAGGAGAAAGGATACACCTGATATCACTGTTGGAATCCTCAGGTTACTAAGAAGTGGAAAGGTTTTCAGAGAATGAACAATGTTTTCTGACCTCATGGGTTGTCCTACTTGCTGTGACCTGATGGGATCAAGCTTGGGTTTGCTGTTTCAAATTCAGGAACTCGTGATGAGATATCTGGAATGCTCGAGTCACCTTATTAATTGTGCCTACATGTGGTCAGTCACCCTCCTCCTCCTCCTCCTGTCAGCATGGGTGACAACAGGCCCTAGCTGAACAGGCACCTGTGGGTTTTAGGAACCAGTGACCTTTGAAGATGTGGCCTTGGGTTTTACCCCAGATGAGTGGGGAAAGCTGGACCTCGAACAGAAGTCCCTGTACAGGGAGGTGATGCTGGAGAACTACAGGAACCTGGTCTCAGTGGGTAAGGATGGCCTCTGTGTCAATAAAGATTTGTGCTTTGCAGCCCGAATGTGGTGCCTTTGAAGTGTGTGTCTGCTTTGGCTCAGTCTGCAGGGATCTGAGTTCAAGGGTCAAGGCCCTGGAGCCTGAGGGAAAGGGCAACTTTACAAATAACTTTTGAAACTTTACCTAGTCCACCCCTCAGAGGTGTTCAATACCAGGGATGTGGGCCTATCAGGGATGTTTCCAACTGCTGATGGATGCTTACTATTTTTGTAACAAGAATTCCAGAACGTGGTGTCAGTGTCTGACAGCTCAGGTGTATCATCAAAGGCCTTGCTCCCTTCCATCTCTGCATGGTTAGCGTGAAGTTGTCATTCTTAGGTTAGCATGGGCCTGACTGACGCCAAGCATTATGTCCATCCAAGTTTAAGGCAGAAAGTAAAGCCAGGGCAGCCCTGACTAGTTCTCTTTCTATAGCTGGCACACTTTACAAACAAACAAAAATGCAATAAGCCCCCAGATGACAAACTTCCCTTAGTGTTTTACTGACCAGAACCAAGTCCCACTACCTCCTTTACAGTCAAGAGAACCCAGAAAAGGAAGCAGATGGCAAAGGGGATGGGTGAAGTTAGCAACACTGCCCTAGACCAGAAGCCGTTTCTACCAGGGAGAACACAGGGACAGAATTGCTACAGCAGGAAAGTACTTTCTCCCGAACACAGACCCCCAAGCACTGTCTCTTTTCCCTTGGGCAGAACATCAGCTTTCCAAGCCAGATGTGGTATCTCAGTTAGAGGAAGAGGAAGAGCTGTGGTCGGTGGAGAGAGGAATTCCTCAAGACACCTTTTCAGGTGAGAACCAGGCACATGGGAGTCCTGGTGTGGGAGTCCTGGTTAGGCAGGAACTAGTGTCTTAGCAAAGGAGGTGGATGGGGAAAACCCCTAGTGGGGTGTTGTGAGGAGTAGCTGCAAACATGCTGAATCAAGCTCTGCATTTTCCTTGGCTTCAGTCGGGGGCACTGCTTGGCTGAATGGGAACCTCTTGCTGGTGCCAGGTTGGCAGTAGGGGCGTCCTCACCCTGCTTCACTCATGGTCTATCGCCCTTCCCTTTTGTAATCTCCGGTAACTGGTGTGTGGCTTTGGCCAGATTTTATGTAAGTTTATGTTTTGGGGGGGGGTGACCATACTCAGTGGAGACAGATTTGCATCATTCATTCACACATGCAGTGTAGACTTGACTTTTACTTTTTTCTCTTGATGGACATTCAAGTGGTTGCAAAAAAAAAAAAAATCCTTGCATACAGTTTTTTGCACAATCAAGTTGGGTTTTTTGTGTAGATAGCATTTCTAGAAATAGAATGTAGACTCAACCAAGATGTAAGTGAAAATATTTGGTAGCAACAAGTTGTTGTCTTAAGTTCCTTTAAAATACATACAGCTGCGTAAGGTAGATGGTGACTTACAGTCCTGTTTTTAAGGGTTACAGATCTGATAGGAAAAGATATATTCAGTTTGGTTTCTAAGTTTACAGATTATTTGTACTTTTGCTTTTGTGAGTTTTTCTATTTTCCTTTTTTTTTCCTCTGTTGGTTTGTCTTTTGTGTGTGGTGGTGGGGAGGACCCTACTATATATTATGGATAGTAACACTGCAGGTTAACAGTCCAATATCTATCTCCTACCTTTATTTAGTCTCCATAAAGTTTTATGATTTCAGATTTTTTTCTTTCAGATCTGTCTTTATTCCTAATCTAGGTTTCATGCCATCCATGGGCAGATTGTACAAATACTTTATTCTGGTACTTTTGGGTTTTGTTTAGCTGTTTCGTGTACTGGGTTCCTTGTGTAATTGGTGTGGGGCACAAGTTTTTTCAATGCCGTTTTCTGATTATTGGAACACCATCTATATCCTCTCATAGTCACTGTTTGTTGCATGCAGGCCTTCTTGGCCCCTTATGGTGCCTTGATCTCTGTCGGTATCTTAGTAAGCACCGTATTACTGTACTTACTGTAGCTTTATAACAATCTTGGATAAACGGTAGGCCCTCTTTTTTTTTTTAATTAAAAAAACCTATTATTTGTTCTCAACCAGATGAATACCTACCATCAGCTTGTCAGGATTCATTGAGAAAATGCTGTTAGGATGTATATTACATTTAACTTCATTCAGAAATTTGATCAGAACTGGTCTGTCACCTTCCGGCTCAGGTGTACAAGGGGCAGGCTTTCCACGTGCGGTTGGGCATTCCCTCCATTGCTATCTTATCTGCTCAGGTTACTCCTCCCTTGCAGTCCTGTGTAGTTGCTGCAGATGAACCTATCCTGCTGCTAAATTCTTATTTGTAACAGTTTTCTTAGGTTATCATTAATTTTCTTAGTACGGAGTCATATTATTGGCAAGTATAAAGTATTATTATTTTATTTCTTTTGCATTCAAGGTAGGTGAGGAGGTAATTACATTCCTCACAGCTACTGCTTCCAAAACACTGGGCTGAGAATGTGATGATTTTAAGTATCTGGTCTCTAACTTAAAAGGGAAAGTTTCTGGATTCTGCTTTGATTCGTATCACTTTTTATCTGGATAAAGGAACAGTCATCTCACCCTTTCTAGTAAATGAAAATTAGTAAGAGCCCCAATTTTCCCCCTCCAAAGCCCTCCAAGGTGATCATGGAGATTTTCTGATTTGAACAGTTAACAGTGACATAATTATAGATGTGCCCCTGTTGTAATATCCTGATGTCTATTAACTTTTAGGATTTCTGCATCAGTGTTCATAAATTATATTGGGGAGGTGGATGGTTTTCTTTATGCTTGTTATTTTTGGACACTTCTGTATCAGAGTGTGCTGGCTTTGTAAGGAGAACTTCTTGTGTTCCCCTTTGTTCTCTGTGCTTTAATGCAAGTGGCTCTGGAACTACCTGGAACTTTCACAGTGTCCAGCTGTGAAATCTGTACCTGGCCTGCATCTTTGGTGATGACGACCTTCCAGCCATGCATCTCTGGATGATCTAGCAGTTTCCTGAATCTAGCTGCCATGGGGGTCATTGGGCACTTATGGTTCTGCACGTCAGAAAGGCTGGCTTTTCAGGGGTGGTGTCCTAGAACAAAAGATCCTGTGTTACAAGCTAGGCCTGGGGTGATAGGTGCCTAACATGTTTATGCTTCGTCACAAAGAATCCTTTATGTGATGTTTTTTCTCCACTGTCTCCCCCTGACCTTAGAAATATTTGTAGAAGGCCCCTTGTGTCCTATGCAATATAAAAAAGAGAAAGTATGTACTTGGTAGTAAGCCAAAGACCTAGTGTAATCCCTTTGATTGTAGACTCCTCCGTCTAACAGAGGAGCACCTTCTACCAACACGCTACACAGATCTAACTGGGTAAAGGCCAGTTAACTAGTGGTATGGACAGAGAAGAAAAAGAACATGGTGTAAAGCAGGGAGCAACAGGGAATTACTCTAGAGGTGGCGTCAGGGGACACTGCAGGGCGAAGATTTTAAGCCAATGCCTATAGAACAGAAAGTCGGCAGTGACGGGCAAGAATAGAAGCGAAGAGCTTCGTTTCCTGGTGCAGAAACGCCACTGGGGGTTACCCTGAGAATGGGGCAAGGGTGGCACATTCTGGGAATGGAAAGTCACCTATTAGGCTGGAAGGAAGTAACTGAGGTGTACTGATAGGTGAGTTAAGTTTGGGGCCTCCACTGTCAGGGGGGTTTGATCTTCCTTGAGTAGGTGTGTGCTGTGCTTTTTACAGCTCTCTGAGGACAGAAGGGCACAGACGCCAGCAGGCGGGGGGCTGCGGTAGTAGCAGATAGGGAAGAGGTGGTTAATATCTGCCCCCAAGAGAGTACCAACAGGGCTGGGAGAAGCTGGCTCCTCTCTATGTGAGGTGGATCCAATGCGGCCAGTTGAGTAACTGACCAGGAGGGCACGGAAAGGAAGCTACAAAGAACTGCTCACAGGTGAAGGCTTCAAGGGATTCCTTGTGACTGTTCTTTGTAATGTATGTATTTATATGCATTTTTCATGCACACTTTTAAAATGTATCAGTATCTCATTTTTAAAATACAGTAACAGAGATGAGATGGTTGGATGGCATCACCGATTCAATGGACATGAGTTTGAGTAAGCTCCAGGAATTGGTGATGGACAGGGAAGCTCGGCGTGCTGCAGTTCATGGGGTCGCAGTCGGATACAGCTGAGCGACTGAACTGAAAACAGAGGTACTACTACTCTGGACTTTTTGGCATTGGTCAGTGACATGGAAGTCTGGTAAAGGCCAAGACTTTTGAAGGGTGGAAATATGTTTTCTTTGGCTTTTCTTTTTATGTTGAAATAATTTTAAGCAAACAGATGAATCATACAAAGAACTACCTAATAGCTTCCACCTAAATTCACATATTTTTGCAACTGTACCATGTCCTGACTGGTTCTATTAACGGAGTATGAATAGGAGGCGACTTAGAAACACCCATGTAAAGGTCTGTGAAGCCAGTGGCATGCCCCTGTCTGAGGTCCAGGCAGTGCATAAAAACATGGGAGTCTGAGGTGTTTGGAATGGCCTGCTTACTGTTAAGAGAATATCTCCTTCAGTGGTCCCTTTCTCCCAGCGCTAATGTAGCTGTGCCTCTCCTCAAGGCAGAGAACGAACTGAACAAAAGCTAGGCCTCACTAATACAGCCCAGTTTGCATGTGTCTTAGCTCTCCATGACAGCAAAAATGGCAGCACAGACAGTGGCTGAAGTAGAAAGGAACCTGGGTAAATGCTTAAGACATGGAATTAATCTTCAAGAAGGCACTAATTTGAAAAGATGCTGTGAAGATAAGTGTGGAGAAATATTTGATGGCACTCACATCTTAAGCCTTCTCACTCAATGTTCTTTCAAGAAAGTATTACCTACCATATGTGTGGCTTGGGTGGAATATCTTGAGACATAATCTATATAGATTCAAACATTAGGGACAATGCAATGGAATAAAGACACTATTTTGAAGGTCATGATTGTAGGAAAGCTTGCAGGACAGTTACATTTTTTTTGGTTTGTCAAGAATTTAAGCAAAAGAGCCCTGCAAATATGAATGTGGCAACTCAAATTAGTATAGACATTAGTAGGAAAAAAAGGCTAGTACAAGAAGATTGTATTGTTGAGAGGAATAGAAGGAAATTCTTCTCAAGATTTTTTGTGTAGCCTGAGAGGACTCACATGGGCTATAAAACCAACATGTGGGGGATGTAGGAAATTATTCGTTTTATACAAAGGATAATTCTTTCAGGAACAAGAGTAAATATGTTTAGTGTGAGAAAACCTAGTTTTAGCTCAGCTTACAGAGGAGACTCACATGGAAAAACCTCAAATGGAGGAAGTCCTTTTCATCATGTGTTTTTCAATATGAGAACTCAAACGGAAGAAATCCCAGGAATCATAGCAGGAAATGCTTATAGCCTGATTTGAGAGAATTCATACTAGACAAAAAATTCCAGTTGTATTCCGTTTGGAAAAGTTCTTACATCAAATCATTGTATCTGAGAACTCTGAAATCACAGGGAAATAGTTGCTGCGGAGAGGTTTCATAAACAGCTGTTTTCAATATCATAGAAGTAGATATTGAAGAGTGTCTGAGAATGTAATCAATGTTAGGCATGAGGAGTCACAGAACCCACTGACCAGAAGCCCTTCAGTAGGAGTCCTCATTGTGTTCAGCATCAGAGGACTCATATGAGAGCAGATTCTCAACGTAATCTGTGCAGGCAGATCATTCATCTTAGCTCTCCCCTTGTTTGACAGAACAGAAAAACAGACTGAAGAGACCCACACTGAATAGTACAAATGAAATGTCTCATTCTGTTTTTACACCAGATTGTCATAAGAAAGACAAACTCTAAAACCTTGATCACATTAGGACAGTTATCCCTTGATATCCATGGGGAATTGTTTTAGGACTCCTACAGATACCAAAATCTAGATGCTCAAGTCCTTTATATAAAATGGTGCAGTACAGTGCTTGCTTCGGCAGCATGCACACTAAAATTGGAACAACACAGGATTAGCATGGCCCCTGTGCAAGGATAACAGGCCATTCGTGAAGCCCTCCATACTACTTTAAAAAAATACAATAAAATTGTGAAGTATAGACAGATGTGAAGGGTCAACTGTATGAATATATAGTAAAACAGGTTCTGTTTCTCCAATTTGGATTCTATTATCTTATCTGAATATCTAGAACAAATGTTAAGTAGCACGAGTGAGCCCGGCATCCTTATTTCAGTTTCCTTCACATGTCCCCAGTTGCTAGGAAATAACTGACATTACAGCTCAGGAAACCGTTGAGTGAATAAACAGTTGGAAAAATTACAAGAGATGAGGAAATCTTCAAACAGGAGAGTCTGAAGACTAGGCCAGGCTCCAAGAGGATGATAAAAGAAATCTTAAAATAGTGCTACAAAGAACTTTGAAGTGGTCACATTCCTGGGGACAAGGTCAAAAGTCTATAACCTTGAATGGCTATCAAACATGTTTTGGCAGGAATCCAGCCTATCACGGTGTGGTCACATACTGTGCAGTCTTTATTCAAGAATACTTCATGTTCTCTGTTACCATCAATTTGCTCTCTAGGACCCATGTAACCTTAATCCTATTATCTGAGGACCACTTTCCCTAGCGTCTAGGTACAGTCTCCGGAGTAATTTCAAGACCCGAAGTGCTTAAACTATTAACTGAAAAAGAAGGAAAGTAAATGAACTAAGCATTGGACTCAAACCTTTTTTTGAGGAGAAAAAAAACTAAGAGTCCTGAGGAAAAATAAGATAAAAGCAGTAGTAAGTCAGAAATGAAGAAGAAAAAAAGAGCCCATTTTCTGGATAGATAAGAATAAATAAGTGGCAAGTTAAAAACCTATACAGAGAAAAGAAACTATGTAGATATTCAGCAATACATGTTCCCATTATAGTGTTTTAAACAACTGTCAAAGAATAAGCCTGCTAGGGACTTCCCTGATGGTCCAGTGGTTAAGACTCAGCTCTTCCATTGCAAGGGGTGTGGGTTCAGTCCCTGGTTGGGGAACTAAGATCCCCTTGCCATGTGGTATGGCCAAAGAATGAAGAATAAGCCAGCTTTATGTACTGATATGAAACAATCACCAAGAGATATTTGTTTCTTACAAATATATACCTTTTAACATAGATAACGTGAACGTGTGAAGTGAAAGTGTTAGTCACTCCTGTCCGACTGCAACCCATGGACTGTAGCCTGCCAGGCTCCTCTGTCCATGGAATTCTCCAGCCAAGAATACTGGAGCGGGTAGCCATTCCTTTCAACAGGGGATCTTGCCAACCCAGGGATCAAACCTGGGTCTCCTGCATCACAGGCAGATTCACCATCTGAGCCACCAGGGAAGTCCACCTTAACGTATATAAAGGTGTACAGACATACAGGATACCAATGTCTTTTTTTCCCACTTAAAAATATACATGCAAACATACACCAGGTATTAATATACCAATTGTTACCACTGGGAGAATATAGAAACTATAGGATGTGATTGTCTCCAGAGAAGGAAATTGGGTGGGAGGGTGACCTTCCACTTTCAGAGGTCCTGCCAGTAACTATGCTTATAAAATGGAAGACTGTCATCTTCATGCTGTGTCACCAGCTCCTGACATAGCATAGGTGCTCAGTAAGTATTTGTTAAGTACAGGAACGAACAAACAATAAGATGGAAAGATTTCTGGAAAAGTGTAAAGTTGGCCCAAGAGAAATGTTAAAACCAACTTTTTCTTAAGAACAAAGTAGATAATTAGTTGTATCTCTGTATTAACCCAGGCAGTGAATATTTTCTAGCTTCCTATTAAAAGATAGGTTTCCACAGAACATGAGCTACTCAATGACAGAACACTAGGTGCTTTGTTAACAGGTTCTTTCTGCAACCTATACATAGCATTGTTCTCACTAAAGCACAAAATGAGAAAAATATGAAACGGAGAAAATATCTGTAGCTTGTAATAATGAACACCTATTTTATCTATTTTTAGATAATGTGTTTAAAAAAAAAAGTATCCTCTGAAATAGAGTTGAGCACTTACAACAGAGTATAAAATACAGAAACTTAATACTTGTGGCTTAAAGCAGAAATAACCACTTCAACATAGAGGAAAGACTTTGTTATTGATACTTTTTTGAAATGGAACCTAAGAATAAATTGGTAAGGAATGAGCAGGCTCTACTTGGAGAAGGTTATGTTAGAGGGCCATGTAAGACTTAAGTATGTAAAAACACTGACTTCTTTTGAGGGGTTAAAAGGCTAGAAGTGCATGAAGTCCCTTTCTTAAGTCCTATAATTATTCCAGCCAGCAGCCCCAGAGAAACTCCACAGCCCCATTCATCCTGTGGGAGCATGAAGGCAAGTCCCTGACCTGGCTTGTCTGGGAAGAAGCAGGTGGGGGTTTAAACCAAGGTCCTCTTACCCCATGACCTGCTTAGGCTCCCAAGTAAAAGATGGGAACTTTGCAGCAGCGGCTGTCTTCCCATGATAACTTACAGATGGACACAATTTCAGTACCAATGAGATTTCCTGAAATTTGAAATATGGGCAAGCATAAGCCTTTGAAAGGCCCAATGTCTTGGTGCACTGTTCATCAAAGCACTTAGAAGCTCTGCTGTGTCAACAAATACTTCCTGAACAAACCTGCCAAAATGCCAAGTCCTGTTATAGGGAAGGGTCACCATGATAAACAGGGTGGAAAGGCCCCTGTCTCACTGGGCTTACACTCATTCCAGAGAAGCTACTAGCCTGTGTTGCTGAGTAAATGTAAACCTACTAAAACAAACTTACCAGTTCAGTTCCTTAGTTGTGCTGGCCTTTCAAATGTTCACTGGTCACTTGCAGCTAATGGCTACTACATTGGACAGTGCAGATCTGGAATATTCCCTTCACCAAAGAATGTTCCACTGAGCAGTGCTGTTCTAGAGAGAGTGGAGAGAGAAATTAATGAGCCAGATACTTAAAGGTGGCAATCAATGGTATGAAGAAAAATGAAACAATATAGAGTATATATATGGGGAAGATACAGGAATGGGGAAGCATGGCTGGGCAATACTAGTTTAGAACTGGGTGGGAAGATAGCTCCTAGATGACATCTGACCTGAGAGCTGGATGGGGAAGGAGAAGCAGAGATGTTAGGAAAGACATCACCTGGCAGGCAGGTGCAAGTGCAGTGACTTCTGGATGAGACACTCTTGGGCACATTCGAGGAAAAGATTGTAGCTATGTGAAGCCCTCTTTGGTATAAAAGGCATGAAAGAACAGGGTTTGGTTCCCAGGTGCTCCCTTCTGCAGATTCTTAGCCTCTCCCAGCGTGGATCTGTGTAAAAGTTGGTCACTTGCTTAATGGGGCTGGGGTGTTGTAAAAGCCCAGGTAGGTCCTTGGAGGGTTTCATGAAATGGTAGCTGCTGTTACTGATTTGAAGGCCGACTGTGTAATGATCATCAACAGCTTTGGCACATCCTCCTCTGGGCTTGGCTTAGGAGTTTCCAATGCATGAGACCCAGTTAGCAGCCTCAGCAGGCCAGTGAGGGGAGACACGTTTAGAAGGTGATGTAGCAAGATGTCCAGAGCTGAGGAGTAAGAAATGGGGAAAGGACGAGACAGGATGAGCTGAGGGCATCCTAGACAAAGGGAAGGTGCAACAGGGATGAGGGGAGCTGCCCCTGCACCCTCAACAAGCTCACAGAAGGACATTGTAATTAGTTACTATTATTTTTGTGGTCTTGTAGCAAAGCTTTCACTAGAAAACTGGGCACTGTGAGACAGACAGCTTACCTGAAGGTAGCAGAGAGAGCATGAGAGAAGAAAACAACGACTGCCATCAGCCTTTACAACTCCCCAGTACCTGCCTTGAGGTCCCTATTCACTTAGGGTGGGGAAACTGAGGCCCAGAAGGATTAAGCCCCTTGCCCAAAGGCTCAGTGAGTTTGTAAAATAGCCCCCTAGCTAGATAGGGAATTGCAGGTGGCAGGGACTAAATTCCCCAATCCTACCCCACCCCCCACCCCCGGGGGTTTTTCAGCTGGTGGATTGAAAGCCAGCACTTGGGATTTGTGGCTGAGGAATCATTTTATGCAGCTCCCAAGGCAGGTGGGTAGGTTAGTCAGCCCCGCCTGAGTGAGGTGTGGATCCAGGTTCAGCCTACACAGAGCTTTCATTTTTCTGTCAAGTGGGGCCAATACAGACAGCATTGAGGGTTCCCTTTAGAGGGATTGGGGAGTTGTTCCTGAGATGAGACAGAGGACTGAGGTGCCTGGAGTGACACTTACCCGCGGCCATTTCAGGTACTGCACAGCATCCAGTAGGTGTTTATGATAACTGCATAACCAGTGTCCACCTGAAGGGTTGCTACAGCAGAGAGAGGGCGGATACACTGGATTCAGCAACAAAGGAAAACACCCTGGTGCCCACAACGATAAGGAGGAAGTAAATATATGGCCCAGATTAAAGAAGGGGTGAGGTTAGAGAGAATGAAGTAGAATACAAAAAAAAAATTTTTTTTAAGGGAGAAAGCACTAAATAAAAATTCCTCTGATTAACCAAGGAATAAAACACGGAAATTTCATAAAGTAAAAAGCTATTAAGCAATCTGGAGAATTAAGGTTTTTCTTTTAAGTGTCATGCATGATTATTGCTCAAAATGGTGCTTGTGGCCCAGCACGGAGCCCCTAGGGAGCCCCACCTTGTTATCCTCAGAGAGAAATTCCAAGCCTTAAGAGCTGTAATTAAAAGAAAAAAACTGTGCTTTCAAGTCAAGAATGACTGGGCGGGGAGGCGGGAATCAGTTCAGTTCAGTCGTTCAGTCGGGTCCCACGCTTTGCGACCCCATGGACTACAGCACGCCAGGCTTCCCTGTCCATCACCAACTCCCAGAGCTTACTCAAACTCATGTCCATCGAGGCGGGAATAAGCCTCCAGAATCCTGAGGAACAGGAAGGGAACTAAATAAATGTTCAAGATAACGCAGGTATGAACTAAGGCAGGCAAGCATCCACATGAAGCTAACTCAAAGCCTTATTTGAGAGGAAGTTGGGGGAAGGGTTTGGAAATGGAAGGTCAAATGTCTGTCATGATTTTCATCAAGGAAAAAATCCTTTAAAAGTAGGAAAGGAGTGACCGGGTAGCGGCCATTACGTGACAGCGTGGCCCAGGAGCTGCTTTTCAACCCTGGAGCGCCCAAGGCCAGTCTGGATGAGCGGCCCCAGCTGGCACTGGGCGACTTGTGACTCCGAGCTGACTCACTACGCGCCAGCAACGGGCAAAACCCGTGAGGTCCGTGGAGGCCGCTGCCCAGTCGAGGTGTGTAATCAGAAAATTCGGAGAAAGGAGGACAAAAAAGCCCAAAGGAGACAAGGAAAGAATGTGGGAGCGGGGGAGGAAAATGGGTCGGGAATCCAGGTGCTCGTTACTCTCGAGCAAAGTGGTCGCGCTCCCGACACCCAACGTCACCCAACAAGACAGACTTGCAGCTCGGGAAGGTGTGTATGGAGGCTCCGCCGCACTGACCCAGGGAGACCGGGAAAGGGAACGCGAAAGGAAGAGGTGAGAGGCGAGTGAGCCGCAATCCTGCCAAAGGCCTCAGAGAAACCCAAAGCCTCAACATGGCGGCGCCGGAAGTCGCACGACTTGGAGGCTTCTGGGAGTTGTAGTGCGGCGGGAGCATGACGCATTTCCGTCCAGGCCGGAAGTCGCGGTCCTAAGCTCCTAGAACTTGGAGAGGAGCTGGTGCGGTTGTGAAGGGAGCATAGGCATCTAAATTCTTCACCCTTGGGAGGAGGGGTCGGGCGCACTTCGTACACAGTCGTCTGGTGTGGGCACGGGCTCTACCAAAACCAGCTCCGCAGCCGCCGCAGCTAAGAGCGCGGCGACATACGCGGCAGGTGCTTGGGTGGCCACAGACGGCAAGGGAAAGCACGGAGACAGCGAACAAGCAGCCGCTACTCCTAGTCGCTTTCAGATTTTTTTTCTTTAAGCAGCTGCAGTTACTCCACAGTAATATAACTGACCTCGTGTGCGCCAGGCGTAGAAAGCCAAACTCCAACAGCGGGAGTTTGCAGCAAAGTAAAGGTTTATTATGTGGAGACAAATCCTAGGAGTGTTTTAAAGGGAAAGATTGGAGAGGCTGGGGTTAATAATTTTTTTTTTTTGGACATTTCTTAATCCTGTTTTTTGGCAACCTGCTCCAGTATTCTTGCCTGGAGAACCCCCATGGACAGAGGAGCCTAGTAGGCTCCATAGCGTCGCACAGTTGGAGATGACTTATCACGACGTCTCTGGCCAGGTGATCCATGGCTCCAGGATCTGTTAGCTCATCTTGCCCTGGACAGACAGCTTCAGTTTGTATTAAAATACGATGCTATCGATCACAGCAGTTTTGGTCGTCTGACACTGGTGGATTCCGGAATTGAAGTCAGAGGGGACAAGAAAGGGGATACAGTTTTGGATAATAGAGGTTAAGCGTAAACTCGGTAGGGAAGTCGTTTTTAGGGGGACTCGTTTTCAACAGTAATTTCCTGTTCTGCTTTTTACTGCATGTGACAGGAACATTCCAATGTTGTCATAGTCCCCCTAAAATCAACGTACGAATTTTATAATGCTCACAAGGGGATCTTTCACAATTTTCTTGACCTGTGTTTGAATACTCCCTGTGTCTTCCAGTTTTACTCCATCATTTACCACATTGCCCTGGAAGTGAGTGTTGTGGAAATAAAGCCCGCTCAAAAGAGGACATGCAGAGGCTATTACTCAAGAGTTGAACCTAGCAGGGGAGATCAACCACCATCCTTTGTGTTTGAAGTGAAGTGAAGGTCGCTCAGTTGTGTCCGACTCTTTGCGACCCAATGAGTCTATACAGTCCATGGAAATCTCAAGGCCAGAATACTGGAGTGGGTAGCCTTTCCTTTCTCCAGGGGAATCTTCCCAACCCAGGGATCGAACCCAGGTCTCCCACATTGCAGGTGGATTCTTTACCAGCTGAGCCACAAGGGAAGCCCAAGAATACTGGAGTGGGTAGCCTATCGCTTCTTCAGGGGATATTCCTGACCCAGGAATTGAATCAGGATCTCCTGCATTGCTGGCAGATTCTTTACTAACTGAACTGAGAGTAAAGCAGATTGGGAGGGGGAAGATCATGGTGAAAAAAAAGAGAAGGTTCTGATTGGAGAGTATTGGCTTGGGGGTCAGAAAGAAAAACTGGAAGTTATCAACCAAGTCCTGAGAGCTGGGCTTGTTGCCACAGAAGTTGTAGTTCCGAGTTCTGTTGTCTTATACTGGCTTTCCTTTATCTGTGTATTCATTCTCTGGTATCACAGAAGTCACGTCTTCATCTCTGGCTGGCTCCCTGCTCATAAGTAGATTAGTATGGTAAAGTTCCTAGGCGTCCATTGTGAACTCTTTGTGTACTCAAATCAGTTGCATGGTGGGGATCTTGGGAACCCTGGGCTGCGCTGAGGTATAGCAAGTGGGGTAGGCACTGGTACAGCTGTTCTGAGGTGGATCAGAGGCTCAGCGTGGGCTCCATTCGGCCAGAATCTGTCTCCGGGCTGGAACGGGAGCTGCCCTCCTGGGGCCCCTCCGCCTACCGACTCGGCTGGGATGGCTGTACTGATGAGTCCAATTGAGGTAAATGCTTTGTCCACTGGGCCCCTCAGCCAGCATTTTTTTTTTTTTTTTAATACTTTTATTTTGCTGTTGCTGCTCTGGCCTTTCTCTAGGGGCGGAGAGTGGGGTCTACTCTCTGTTGTGGTGCTCGGGCTTCTCATTGTGGAGCTGGGGCTGTAGGACGTGGACTCAGTAGTTGTGACTCCTTGGCTCTAGAGCACAGGCTAATTATTTGTGACACAGAGGCTTAGTTGCTCCACAGCCTGTGGGATCTTCCCGGATCAGGGATGGATCCCATGTCTCCTGCATTGGCAGGTGGACTCGGACTCTACCACTGAGCCTGGTGGCTCTTGCCAGAGACCCAGGTTTGATCACTGGGCCTGGAAGATCCCCTGGAGAAGGAAATGGCAACCCACTCCAGTATTCTTGCCTGGAAAATCCGTGGATGGAGGAGCCTGGCAGGCTTCAGTCCATGGGGTCCCAAAGAGTCGGACATGATTGAGTGACTTCACTTTCACTTTCATTTTGGCTGGCCATTGTCTGTGTGTTCATTCTCTGGGTATCACAGAAGTTGTGTTTTCACCTCTGGATGGCTCCCGGATATATGCAGATTCATCTGGTAAAGTTCCTAGGCATCCATTGTTAGGCTTTGAGTTCATCTATAAATTCCTTTCCAAGTAGAGCTGTGCTTAACCACTTATACTTACAATAGCAACGGTGAAAGTACGGGTTTGCTCTGGATATCAGCTATGCCATTTCTGTCTTTATAAAACAAGTCTAATTGAAAGTAAATCATAATCTGTGTTATTCACCTTTTTAAACTTATTTTTTGAATCTTTAACTCATTCAGAATTAGCATTTATTCTTGGAGTTGTAGAGAACTCTCTTGTTTCCTGTTACTTTGTGCCTGTTCCTTAGCATTTCAGGGCCATCCTGGAATTCTGTTTAGCAAATGCTCTCTGGACTCTATGCCAAGACCCAGCACCCCTGTCTTTCCCAGATATTTTCATTCTTGGCCCCCATGGAGGTGGGATCAGGTTCAGTTCGCCTCATGGGCAGGCATATATAGCGACACAGTTCTTGTTGTCTCTTGGGGTTTTTTTGTTGTTGTCGTTATTCTGTGTTAAGAAATAATTTATATATCATAAAGTTCACCCTTTGAAAGTAACAGTTCAGTGGTTTTTATTATATTCACAAGGTTGTGCAACCATCAATATGATCTCATTTCAAAATAGTTTCTATATCCTAAAGAAGCCGTTACCCCCCAACCCCCTCATCTCTCCTTTCTCCTGGAAACCACTCTACTTTCTGTCTCTCTGTATTTGTTAATTTTGGACATTTCATATAAATAGAACCATACATATGTGGCCTTTTATGTCTGGTTTCTTTCACTTAGCATCATGTTGTCAAGGTTCATTCATGCTGTAGTATGTATCAAAACTTCATTCCTTTTTATTGCCAAAGACAAATGTATCATATGGATAGATCTTATTTTGTTTATTCATTTATCATTTGATGGGTGTTTGTTTTCCTTTTTTGGCAATTTTGAATAATGCTGCTGTGAACGTTCTTGTACAAGTTTTTGTGTTGACATGTGTTTTGAATTCTTTTGGATTGAAACCCGTGTATCATGATATAACTCTACGTGTAACTTGTTGAGGAGCTACCAGACTGTTTTGCAAAGTAGTGTCGCATTCTGTATTCCTACTACTGTGTGCAAGAGTTCTAGGTTTTCCACATCCTCACCAACAGCTGTTACCACCCATCCTTGATAACAGCCATCCTAGAGACTGGGAAGTGATATTTCACAGTGGTTTTTGACTTGTATTTTCCTGGTGGCTAACAACATTGCGAAACTTTTCATGCATTTTTTTGCCCATCTGTCTTGCTCTGTTTTCGACTTTCAGAGTGTCCTGAGGCTCAGTTGGAACCTCAGTTGGATCCTTTTCCTGCTGGGAATCCCCTGATGAACATCGAGGTGGTTGAAGTCCTCACCCTGAACCAGGAGGTGGCTGTTCCCCGGAATGCCCAGATCCGGGCTCTGTATGCTGAAGATGAGGGCCTGAGCCCAGAGGTTCTCAGGGAGCCCCCTCAACATCTGGATAAGCCTACGGCTGATCCTGAGATGGCTCGGCAGAGGTTCCGGGGTTTCCACTTTGAGGAGGTGGCTGGTCCCCGCGAGGCGCTGGCCCAACTCCGGGAGCTCTGCTGCCAGTGGCTGCGGCCCGAGGCGCACTCCAAGGACCAGATGCTGGAGCTGCTGGTGCTGGAGCAGTTCCTGGGCGCACTGCCTGAGAAGCTGCGGCTATGGGTGGAGTCGCAGCACCCAGTGGACTGCCGGCAGGCAGTGGCCCTGGTGGAGGACGTGACCTGGATCTCTGAGGAGGAAAGTGAGTTCCATGGAAGGGTGGGGAGATGGCTGTTCCTGGGAGGGTGTCTCGAGGGTGGGAGCAAAAGAACCCAGCCTTCCTGACGGGTGGCAGAAGGGTGGCGCCCACTCCATCTAGGCCAAGGGCATCTGCTTCCTCCCCTTCCCCGACCCCATTTGGGGAATCAGTTTTAGATCATCAGTCCCCAACCTTTTTGGCACCAAGGAATGTTGTGAAAGACAGTTTTTCCATAGACAGGCGTGGAGGGTGTGGTTCGGGCTGTAATGGAAACCATGGGGATCAGCCGATGGAGCTTTGCTGTCTTACCCACCACTCACCTCCTGCTGTGTGGCCTGGTTCCTAACAGGCCTTGGGCTGGTACCTGTCTGCAACCCAGGAATGGGGACCCCTACTTTAGATGTTTCCTTGCTGACATACCTGTCACTACCACTAGATCAAAGAACTTTGAGAATGGCCTCATCCCTGGACCTGTTTGTGGAAATGGAAGGCCTCAGGCCCTACCTCAAAGCTGCTGAAACTCTTGGGTGGGGCCTGGTACTGCGTCCCTTTTTTTAAAATTGGAAGATAATTGCTTTACAGTGCTATGTTAGTTTCTGCTGTACAACAATGTAAATCAGCCGTAAGTATACATATGTCCCCTCCCTCTAGAACCTCCCTCCCACCCTGGCACTGCGTTCTTTAATGAGCCCTCCACACATTTCTGATGGAGGCCAGCAGATAATGTGCTTCATTTTTATCCTGGGATCCCTGCTGCATCCATTTCAGTCACACAGGTGTATGTGTATGTATTTCTGAAGTGGCTTCTAACATCACACACTCATTGGGGGCTGTGAATAATGTGATGACTGAGACAGGATTCATGGACTCGTGAGGTCAACAAGCCTCCAACCTAGCAAGAAAGATGGGAGTCTGACAAGTGAACATGCATCTGACAGCAGTGGGTAGAGTGGTGACGGCAGCAGTGGGCCAGGGAGATGGTACAAGTTTGGGATGTACTGGGGATCCAGCCTTGATGAGACTTGATTTTCATTAGGCTGAGTTCTATAGAGCACAGACACCTGTTGGCTCACCTCCATTTTCTGTGTCCATGACCGGTACTCAAAAGATGCTTCTTGAGTGAGTGAATGGTTGACTGACTGACTGATGCTTGAGGAGGAGGGAGGGAATCTGAGCCTGGAGAGTGGCATCCAGAGAACAGGGCTTCCTGGAGAAACAGGTGTGGGCAGAGAGCAGGGCTGGCAGCTGCAGGAGTGGTCTCTTCACGTGCACCGAGTCTGGGGTGCTGTGGTCAGCAGGCTGAGGGTCCCAAAGATATCCACATTAGAACCCTGTGAACCTCACATGGTGAAAGGGACAAGGGACTTCACATGTGTGATAACGTTAAGGATCTAGAGATGGACAGGTTAACCTGGATTATTTGGAAGGACCCAAGGTCATTGCAAGGATCCTAAGGAAGACAGGCAGGAGGGTCAGAGTCAGAGTAGATGTGACAGCTGAAGCAGGGGTGCTACAAGGAAAGTGTCATGGGCAGCGAGCCTCCGGGAACTGGAAGGAGCAAGGAATACATTCTCCCTAAGTCTCCAGAAGGAATACAGCCCTGGGAGCACTTTGATTTAGCCCCTTGAGTTTGTATCAAACTTCTAATCTCCATAACTGTAACACAGCAAATTCGTGTTATTTTGAGCCACTGTCATGGCAGCTTGTTAAACCAGGGAGCTAATACAGGTGCCAGGAAGACGGTTGTCAAGCTCATGAGATGAAAGTCAGTGAGTCCATGTCACACCACGGGGGCAAATGAAACCAATTAGTATTACAGAAGACAATGGAATAGGCTTTCCAAGGAACCCTGCATTTTTGGTCAGCATTCTGTTGAACTTGGGTGTGACTGCTGTGAACCTTTGCACAGAGTGGTTCAAGGGAGAAATACAATTTACTGAAAATGTCCAGAGTGATTCAGGTTCGGGCATGGCTAGACCCAGCAGTTCCAGACGTCTTCAGGGCTTGTCGTCCGCTATATCATTCCTCTGGGAGCTGCACGCAAATGCACACTGTTTCCATATAGGGCTCCCAGCATGGGGTTTCTCTTTCCTGTATGTTCCAGCAGTTGCCTCTTCGGCTCTCATTGGCTGGCTGGGGGGCCGGGGTTTGTCCCTGAGGCAGTCATTTTGGCCAGGAGGAAGCAACAGCCTGGCGGCCCAGCCTGGGTCATACCATGTG
This sequence comes from Bos indicus, assembly GCF_029378745.1. NCBI lineage: Eukaryota > Metazoa > Chordata > Mammalia > Artiodactyla > Bovidae > Bos > Bos indicus. The sequence goes on from NC_091777.1 coordinate 66,583,568, forward strand.
TCCCCTTGATAGTGGCGGGGGCGGGGGCGCGGGGGGGAGCGCATCATCATTATAGAAGCCTAAGGATCGTGTGGGGACACATGGGGAGAGTCACGTCAAAGCATCACAGAGCTGGGCAGAGCTGTTTTCGAAGGTGGAAGAAACTTGGTAAAATTGCATCAAGATACGTTTGAGAGAATGAGTCTGGTCCTGGCAGCCAGAGAAAGTCCCACCCTTCGTGGGGAGGGGGGACAGAGGGAGGGAGGACTCGGAGGCCAGCAGTGGGTCTCTGTGTTTGGGGAGAAGGTGTGAAGCCAGCTGCTGAGGTGATGTGGCGGTGACTCGGCTGCCTCAGTGGAGGGCCTGCTTCCAGAACAGTCCTTGGAGAGGCAGGGAGAGGGGCCAGCAGGAGGGACGCCAGTGCCCTGTGGTCACAAAAGTGGGGTTTGGGTGCAGGTCACAGAAAGGACTGATGGGATGAACTGCAGGTGTGTGCCGGCCCCAGGCATCCCAGAGCCAGAGGTGGGCTGCCCTTGCCCTGCTAACCCTGTGCTGACATCTCTTCCCAGCACTGCCCACCCAGGGCGCCCCCGGCACTCTCCCTCCCGCGGCTCAGCAGGACACAGCTACCTGGCCCGTGAAGGCGCTGCCTGAGGTGAGTGGGGAGTGTTGCACTTTCCTTCTCTGGTCCTGACTTCCCCGGCAGGTCTGCCCTCCAGTGTCCATAATGTCATTGGAGACCATGATGGGGCACACTGACCTGGAGTCAGGAAACCTGGACGGAAGAGGAAGAAGGGCCAAGTGAGAGGCAGGCAGCCTTGAGCCCTGGCGTGCAGATGACTGCTGGATCTCAGTTAAAACAAAAGAGACTTCATTCTCTGGAAACACAGACTTGGGTGTTTATGGTGTTTAAAACAAAGCCTGGTATTTGCTTCAAAATAACCAGAGCCAGGTTGTAGACAAAATAGGACTGGTCCTGTCTTACTGACTGTCGAGGCTCAGAAAGTGGCCGGTGATGGTGTGTATATGGCCTTGGTCAGGGCTGACACCTGGCTTGAGCACAGAAGTGGTCTCGTGTAACGACTGGTCTGAGGCAGGCTTCAGGCTTCGTACAGGCAGGTATGGCTGTATTCAGGTGTTCCAGCCTCTTGCTTCTCAAGCAGGCTCTGCCCCTTGTGGGCAGAGTGCTTCCCATCTGGGTTAGGGCAGTGGAAGACCTCTTACTCCCAGAGTCCTGGTCAGCATCTCGAAAGGACTGACCATACTGCAGCTGGTCTGCTGCCCCACCCCGAGGCAACCCGAGGGGTAGTCCCCTGTGGGAAGTCATGGGGAAAAGGAAGCAGTCTGTGGCACTTGTAGTCCTTGTGAAGGAACTCCAGTCTGGGCCCCAGACTCTGGTTTCATCAGAACACACTCACTAGACCTCTTACAGGCCCCAGGCAGTGTTTCCCAGTAAACCCCCAAAGCTGGGGAGTGCCAGCACAGTGAGCTCTGTTGGAATGTCCCTGCCAGCCTCTCTTGTGTACCTACCAAGGAGTGTGAACTTCCTGCTGAGACACGTGTGTGACGTTGCAGGATCCAGTGACCTTCCTGGACGTGGCTGTGGACTTCAGCACGGAGGAGTGGGGGCTGCTGGACCCAACACAGCGGACTGAGTACCACGACGTGATGCTGGAGACCTTCGGACACCTGGTGTCTGTGGGTAAGGCCCCGCCACCGTCCCCAGGACTGGGATGCCCCAGAGGCTGTAAGTCCAGGCTTATACCTCCTCTGGGCCCAGCGCAAGGCCTATATGTGCCTTCAAGAGTCCCCTGCAGCCTCCAGGCCTTTAGCTGACGCTGTAGACCTAGAAGGGCAGGCAAGGTGTGGACAGAGGCAGCCTCGGGTCCAGTGAAGGACTGATTTGCTGTCCAAACTCCAAGGGGATATGAGAACCCAGACGCTCAGCCATCTGCTGAGCTCTGCTGCTTCAGTGCTTCGGTATCCCTCCCCAGCCTGCGTGGCTGCACTTGGGGCGGGAGGAAGCTTCTGGATATCTGATTATGTCGTATTATCGACCCGTTTCAGCACTTTCTCAACGCGGTCCACACGTCTGGGTTTCTTTCAGGGTGGGAGACGACCCTGGACAGCAAGCAGTTAACGCCACAGCCTGGACCTCCTGAGGAGGGGCCCGCCTGCCCCCTGAAGGAGGAGGAGGGGTCCTCGGCGGATGACGCCCGGCCCTCCACCTCCGGAGAGGCTCTGGAGGCCGGGGCCCCGGGAGTCTGGGACACAGCGCTGAAACCGGTGACACTCGCTTCGGAAAATACCCTCCCCCCGCAGCCGCCCGGGGACAGCCCCCAACCCCAGGCGAGCACAGGCCCGGACCGCGGCCGCGTCTCCCTTCAGAAAGCTGTTCCTAGAAAGCGCTTGCGCAAGCGCGACCCCTGGCTTAAAAGGGGGACACGCGGCGCATGCGTAAAGCTTCCTCCAAAGCGCGGCGGCGCCGGGAAGGCTGTGGAGAGCGGCGGCGACGGGGGCAGGAGGCCCTGCGCCCGGAACGCCCCGCAGATCACCTTCACGCGAATTCACAAAGGGAGCCAGGTGTGCCGGTGCAGCGAATGCGGGAAGACGTTCCGGAATCCCAGGTACTTCTCGGTGCACAAGAAGATCCACACGGGAGAGAAGCCCTATGTGTGTCGGGACTGCGGGAAGGCGTTCGTGCAGAGCTCCTCCCTCAGGCAGCACCAGAGGGTTCACACTGGGGAGAGACCCTTCGTGTGTCACGAGTGCGGGAGGACTTTCAACGACCGCTCGGCCATCTCCCAGCACCTGCGGACCCACACCGGGGCCAAGCCCTACCCGTGTCCGGACTGCGGCAAAACCTTCCGCCAGAGCTCCCATCTCATCCGGCATCAGAGGACTCACACCGGCGAGCGCCCCTACTCCTGTAGCAAGTGCGGAAAGGCCTTCACGCAGAGCTCGCACCTGATAGGGCACCAGAAAACGCACAGCAGGGTGAAATGCAAGAAGAAATAGCCTGCCTCCCAGCTCTCAAGCCGTTTGAGGAGGCGTCACCGTTGCAGCAGTGTCACCTGAGGAAACCTGGTTGGGATTCGGATATGAATGAAAGTCGCTGGTGATGAAATTCTCAAGACCCAAGGACGACCAGGAACACCGCCCTGCACTTAAGAAAACCAGTGGGGAGTTACTGCTAATGAATACATCAGTCGCTCCTAGGTGTTTGCTCAGTTGATTTGCCGTTCTAATTTGTTTGTTCATTGGTTGTTAAAAGTAATAACTAGTGAAACCTGAAAATGCTTGTAACGTAAGTTTAAAAAAACAGATACCAAGAAGTCTGTGCACTGATGTTTGTGGTAAAGTATTTATGCATATGGACAAGGGTTGAAAGAGAACTTGGATAAATAAACTATATATTTCTGTAGTAGGGTCTCTGTGTGTTTTTTTCCACCTATTTAAACATCTTTTCACTAATGACTTAGTTAAAAGAAGCAATGTTAAAACAAAAGGATGGGCCCTGGGTGGATGTGGGAATTTGTCCCAGAGTGCATAAGGGGAGTGTGTGGGGAGGCAGGTGAAGGAAATGCTCTGGGAGCATGATCAGCAGGTAGGAGGGCGGGTGTTGCATGGACCTCCTTCAGATGAATGGACATCTGTCAGGATTATATGAGCAGCCTGGATGGTGAGCTAGAGGATGATCAACCAGGGAATGGTGGATGATGCCACCAGGAGGGCAGGCAGTGCCCTAGTCTCATGGCAGGAGCCTCTCTACTCACCACTCTCTCACTAAAGGAAACGTGAAAGTAATAAAGGCTCAGTTGGGAAAGATTTCAGGCTGTGGGTAACTTCATGTCATAAGTTGACTGCTTCGGAAGGCCAGAGACACCTCATCTCTGATGTGAATGTAAGAGTTCACACTTAATATAGCATAAAATGATGCGGGATTTATTACATTGTGTCAGCTGAAGGCTGGAGAAAATGGAGAAGCTAAGATCTGGTTTTCTTCTGTCTCATATCCACAGATCACAGAACATAGAAACAACCACCATTACAGCTGTTCTTTTGGAGCTGGAATTTAATGAATGCCAACCATCTAGACAACCAAGAGAGCTCCCATGCGGCTGCAGTGTCTTCTTGGTGTGCACAATAACCTTCCCAGGTTGGCAGTCTTCTTCCTATTTGTGGGGACAGAACCGGTGAGCAGCAGAGCCAAGAGATCTACATATATTTAGTTATTTGCTCAACAAGCAGGCCTTGAATGCCTACAGAAAAGAATTCAAAGGCCACGTGAGAATCATCTTCCAGCCCCTAGCGGCTTAGATTGTAATTGGAAAAATATGGCCAACGGAAAATAGAAGGTAAAGGTGAAACAGGATTAAAGCAATTTTTCAGGGCTCTAATAAGGGTCAAATAAGGACTTTGGTGTATGAGAGTGGAACTTTTTCAGAGTATAGAATGAGCTAATGGATGACCAATTCCTCAGGATCTTCATCCACCAAATTATATGGTCTTCCTTCTCCTTGCTGTTCATTCACAATTGCCACTTCCAGCATTGTTCATGATATTTGTGTATGTCAAGACCTACTGGAGGTTAGTGTCAAGTTTGAAACACTCCCTCAAAGGACACTAAAAATTGGAGGTGTGTGTTTATGTCTGGAATTATAGGACTTAACTCATACTGGAGACTGACAAGATTAGTGTGGTAAATCTATTAAGTGGAGTTCTCATATCTAAGAAAAACTGCATAATGTGATCAATGGTGGGAAGTCTTTCACCGGGTGCTCCTACCTGTTGACATTACATAATTTGTACTACAGAAAGGCTCCATGAATGCCATGAATGTGGGAGGCTTTCTGTGGGAATTATCAACTAATTAGGCATCAGAAAACTCATACTGAGGAAAAACTGTTCTTTTGCAATCAATGTGGGAAGTCTTTCAGTCATTTATTTTAATGTCTATCAAAGAATGGAGAGAAGTCTTAATGAGTACAATTAATATAAGAAATCTTTCCTTCAGAGCTCTGATGTAACTTCACATCAAAGAACTCACACTGAAGAGAAAGAAGCCTTTCTCTTCATTGGGAAAGTGTAATCAGTTGGGAAATGCTTCAGTTGGAGTTCTCACTTTGAAGTGTTACTTCAGAGAACTCACACTGGAGGAAAACTTCATAAATGTCATGGGAAAAGTATTCCCAATGGAATTCTCACCTTATTGGACATCAAAGAATCCATATTGGAGAGAATCTCTGTAAATGTAACCAATGTGGGAAATCTTTAGATGGAGATTTTGATCTTAGTGTGAATCAGAAAATTCATATATAGGTGGAAAAACCACATGAATGTAACATGAAAAAGCCTTCAGCAGACCATCTGAGTTACGGAACACCAGAGAATTCATAGTGAAAGAAACCTTCTGCATACAATCAGTGCAGACATGCTTTCACTTGGCGCTCTTCCCTTGCTGCATATCAGAGAACTCATCCTTGAAGAAAACCATTAACAGTTTTTAGTGTAATGACATATGGTCAATCTCTGCTCCTCTACTTGTATAGGACTCCTTAAAAGACAATCCTACTAAAGGTGATCAACTAGACAGTGTTCTTAGTACCACTGAGGCCTAGATTTGAGAAGGAACAAGGACAATAGAATAGGCTCTGATGTGGGTAAATGTTTCCTTAGATGATTAAAAATGGAAACAGTTGATTAAAATGTAGTGTCAATGTTTTTTACTTATAATATCAATGTTCTTTTTCACTTAGATATTTTTCCGTTTGGGAATATTTGCATAGTTTCTAATCTGTTTTATGTGGATTCTGTAGTTTCTAATGTTTATGCAGATTCTATAATTATATGAAGTGAAAAATACATTATGTACATGGTCATGCTGTCATGTTTAAAAAAAATGTTTGCATATGGATGAGAATAAAAGTGGAATGGCTAAATAGTTGATTGGTCCCATTTAAAAATATTTAAATGCTCCTATGATAATTAACACATTTGTAAAAAACAGAACAAAATTAGAATCGTGTGGACTATCTCCTCCTTTGTCTGAGGATATCAGGAAGAACCAGGATAAGGAACTGAGAAGCTAAGTGTACCTGGCTTCTGGTAAGTAAAAAGTGTGTGACAGCCACACCTCCTATCATTCTTAGGTTCCAGGAATTTACCATTAAGAGTACCCAGTAGTTCCTCCGGAGGGGACTTGAAATCCATTGAAGAATCTCATCACAGAAGTGAAAGTTCCAGATAAGAGACCAGATAAGAAATTCAGGCAAGGCTTTATTGGGATTCGTGCTGCAGCTCAGGGGAGGGAAAACAAGTAACAGCTTCCTTTGCTGGCTTCCTGAGGAGGAGACAGCTGGTTCCTTATGTGGCAAGAGAGCAGAGGTGTGTCCAGGAGTTGGGGTGGAGGGGTCACTTAGGTGGTCTGCCCACCCCTGGGTGGCACTGTGTACAGGGTGCATGCCAGTACCCTGCTTCTGCTCATTTTGGTCTTTTTGTATCTCTTCATTGATAACGTGCCCCAACTGTGTAGGCACACAGCTAGTTGTAGTCCCTTTTAGCTTCTTAGTTTTTTGTTGCTGAAAGAGACCATTTGTCCAGGTGCAGGCACTGCAGCAAAGGATCCCAGGGTTCAGGTCCCAGCCTGTCTCAGGAGGGAACAGCTTTAACCATTGCCCATCTCCTGAGTGAGTGTATCTCACCTGAGTGTCTGACATGAAACAAGCTTGGGATCCATTCCACGAGCTGGCTATGGTTTTCCTGGTGGTCACTGTTTGCTGCTTTCACTTAATGAAAGACAATCTGTATTTTAGGAAGGAACAAGAAAAAGTTAAACCTAAAATTGTTTGCACCTCCTCTCCCTAATGTGCAGTGTGCATCTACATTAGAAATTAACCAGAGCTCTTCAGAGATGGGAGTGCCTGCTTGACCATTCTTCTGACACTAGCAATGTAACTTCTTAAAGAGAATGGCATTTGTTCCCACCTCTGTAATGGGTCCAAAAGCTGCTTCCCTATTGGATCCTACTGTTTGTTGAAATCAAGCTCTCAGGAACAAGAAGCCCTCTGCCAGGTTCACTTGGCACTACTCCAAGGTGCATCTTAGGTGTTAAGTTGGTGTGAGGTGCCCACTTTCAAACTGTTTATATAGGACATCTAGCAAGGAAGATATTTCCAGGAGCACAAGAGCAGAGGCTTCTTCCACTGCTGCTGTTTCCAGGAATACAGGGCTGGGTCTCAGGGTAGGCATTCTCACAGGCAGCGCTGTTAACATCTTAACAGAAATGTATCATCAGGGCCACACTGGTGATGAGACAGAATTAGAGATCGTACTTAGAGGTTAATTAACATTTACTCACACAGGATGCAGCAACAGGTGGCTGACAAGTCTCCTTACCTCTGAGAGGTAATCCTCTGATAAAGCAGGTTATCAAGTGGCAGAGAATATCCCTGCTGCCTTTTCAGTGGGAACAGCCAAAGGCAGGAGTTCCTTTCATGACACCAAGAGAAAGAAAAGCTAAAAACTCACAAAATGGGAAAGAAAGAGATGAGAGCAGTGTTCTGCATGGGAGGGACACCCCCTGGAGTTGTGTGAGGCGCTGCCCAACAGAGCAATGATTGTTCCTGGAATTATGAGCACACCCAAGCCTGCAGGGTCCGGTTGGTAGGAGAGCTGTTCAGCAGTGTTCCATCTGTTCCTGGGTGGGGTGCTGGGTTTCTGCCTACAAGCTCCACTCATCATGTGAGGCAGAGTGGTTCCTGCCAGTGACACCAACACTCAGCTTTGACACCCCAACTTTGAGGGCTCCCCTGGCAACAATGAGAAAATTGATCTTCCAGAGAAGAGAAGACATGGCCAAGACCAAACCAGGAGTGAAGGGAATCTCAGATTTCCAAGTGAGTCTGGTCTAGAACTGGCATATATTTGGGGAGGGGGGAGCTCTGCAGCAAGATGCCCTGGATTCAAAATCTTGGGTCTTGCGTACCAGTTTTGCCACTCAAGTTAATTACTTAACCTCTTTGTGCCTCGGTTTTCCTATCTGTTCCAAGCGGAAGTTAATATAGGGTTGCTAGGAGGAGTACTCGTATTTTACTAGTCATATTTTAATATCAGACTAATCTTGCCGTGTGACAGAACTTTCATTTGGCTGTAGTTTCTTCTTTGCCTGCAAACGTACTTACGTTTCTATTTATTTATAAAAAACAAAATTCAAATAATTTTTTAAGTTATTATCTTTCTTTCCCCTTCCATTCAATAATAAAAATATCAATAACCTCAGATATGCAGATGACACCACCCTTATGGCAGAAAGTGAAGAGGAACTAAAGGGCCTCTTGATGAAAGTGAAAGTGGAGAGTGAAAAAGTTAGCTTAAAGCTCAACATTCAGAAAACGGAGATCATGGCATCCAGTCCCATCACTTCATGGGAAATAGATGGGGAAACAGTGGAAACAGTGTCAGACTTTATTTTTCGGGGCTCCAAAATCACTGCAGATGGTGACTGCAGCCATGAAATTAAAAGACGCTTACTCCTTGGAAGGAAAGTTATGACCAACCTAGATAGCATATTAAAAAGCAGAGACATTACTTTGCCAACAAAGGTCTGTCTAGTCAAGGCTATGGTTTTTCCAGTGGTCATGTATGGATGTGAGAAGAAGGCTGAGCGCCGAAGAATTGATGCTTTTGAACTATGGTGTTGGAGAAGACTCTTGAGAGTCCCTTGGACTGCAAGGAGATCCAACCAGTCCATTCTAAAGGAGATCAGCCCTGGGATTTCTTTGGAAGGAATAATGCTGAAGCTGAAACTGCAGTACTTTGGCCACCTGATGTGAAGAGTTGACTCACTGGAAAAGACTCTGATGCTGGGAAGGTTTGGGGGCAAGAGAAGGGGACGACAGAGGATGAGATGGCTGGATGGCATCACCGACTCGATGGACATGAGTGTCAGTGAACTCCAGGAGTTGGTGATGGACAGGGAGGCCTGGTGTGCTGCGATTCATGGGGTCGCAGAGAGTCGGACACAACTGAGTGACTGATCTGATCTGAAGAGGAGTACTGAATCAATACACGTGTGTGCTTTACCAGGCTGGTAGTCGGCAAACTCTTAAGCTATTACTATTCTTATTATTATCATTACTAGCTCCTCTTTCAACACCTGTCAGTTTATAAGGGCTAAATAATAAACAAGAGAGAAAAGCCAGAAACACCCTGAAGATGAAAGGTAATGTAGGAGGGCCAACTCTACTAGATAGTAAACCATATTATGAAGCATCTATAATTTTAAAGTTGTAGTACTGGCACATGAGTAGACAGACCAATTCAAGAGAAAAGAAAATTCAGAAATAGATTTAATTGCATGTGTAAAGTAAGTGATAAAAGGGGCACCTCAGTGAGGAAAAAGTAGACTTTAGCTAAACTACTTAGTATACCATATACACGTATACTTAGTATACCTGCAAAAGAGAAAATGAAATCCATTCCTCACACTTCATACTAGGATGAATTCTGAGTGGATTAAAGATTTAAATGTAAAATATGACATACAAGCACTAGGAGAAACATGGGTGAATTTCCCCAAAACTTGAGAATATTTACTACCCATGAATTAAAATCCAAGGGCAATAAAGGAAAATACTGATAAATTTGATAGTGTAAAAATAAATGTTTCTATTTATTGGGGAAGAAAACCAATTGTTGGGGAAGAAAAACCCCACAACACTGTTAACATGAACAGATTACAAGCTGTCAAAAATTGCAACCTGCAAAGTTATTATTACCAGTAAGGAACTTTCAAAGGTAAAATAAAAGATCAACAAACCTACTAAAAAATGGCTACAATATGAATAGATCACAAAACAAAAAAATGCTTCTTAAATATATTAAAAATGCTCATAACTAGAAAAATTCTCATTAGAGGAATGAAAATTAGAACTATTTTGAAATAACACTTTTTACCTATCAGATAAAGATTCAAAACTATGATGCCATAACCAGCTGATGAGACTGTGAGGAACAGGCCCTACCAAACACTGTTCAGTTCAGTTCAGTTGCTCAATCGAGTCTGACTCTTTGCAACCCCATGGACTGCAGTACGCCAGGCTTCCCTGTCCATCACCAACTCCCAGAGCTTATTCAAATTCATGTCCATTGAGTCGGTGATGCCATCAAACCATCTCATCCTCTGTCACCCCTTCTCCTCCCGCCTTCAATCTTCCTAGCATCAGGGTCTTTTCCAATGAGTCAGTTCTTCGAATCAGGTGGCCAAAGTATTGGAGTTTCAGGTTCAGCATCAGTCCTTCCAATGAATATCCAGGACTGGTTTCCTTTAGGATGGACTGGTTGGATTTCCTTGCAGTCCAAGGGACTCTCAAGAGTCTTCTCAAACACCACAGTTCAAAAGTATCAATTCTTCGGCGCTCAGCTTTCTTTATAGTCCAACTCTCACATCCATACATGACTACTGGAAAAACCAAAGCTTTGACTAGATGGACGTTTGTTGGCAAAGTAATGTCTCTGCTTTTTAATATGCTGTCTAGATTGGTCATAACTTTTCTCCCAAGGAGCAAGCACCTTTTAATTTCATGGCTGCAGTCACCATCTGCAGTGATTTGCTGGGATGCAAACAGGTGGGTGCAATCTCAAAAATGACAGAATGATCTCTCTTCATTTCCAAGGCAAACCATTCAATATGACAGTAATCCAAGTCTATGCCCCAACCAGTAATGCTGAAGAAGCTGAAATTGAACGGTTCTATGAAGACATACAAGACCTTTTAGAACTAACACCCAAAAAAGATGTCCTTTTCATTATGGGGGACTGGAATGCAAAAGTAGGAAGTCAAGAAACACCTGGAGTAACAGGCAAATTTGGCCCTGGAATACAGAATGAGGCAGGGCAAAGGCTAATAGAGGTTTGCCAAGAGAACGCACTGGTCATAGCAAACACCCTCTTCCAACAACACAAGAGAAGACTCTACATATGGACATCACCAGATGGTCAACACCGAAATCAGATAGATTATATTCTTTGCAGCCAAAGATGGAGAAGCTCTATACACTCAGCAAAAACAAGACCGGGAGCTGACTGTGGCTCAGATCATGAGCTCCTTATTGCCAAATTCAGATGTAAATTGAAGAAAGTAGGGAAAACCATTCGACTATTCAGGTATGACCTAAATCAAATCCCTTATGATTATACAGTGGAAGTGAGAAATAGATTTAAGGAACTAGATCTTATAGATAGACTGCCTGATGAACTATGGACGGAGCTTCGTGACATTGTACAGGAGACAGGGATCAAGACCATCCCCATGGAAAAGAAATGCAAAAAAGCAAAATGGCTGTCTGAGGAGGCCTTACAAAGAGCTGTGAAAAGAAGAGAAAGGGAAAGTGAAGTCACTCAGTCGTGTCCAACTCTTCACGACCGCATGGACTGCAGCCCACCAGGCTCCTCCGCCCATGGGATTTTCCAGGCAAGAGTGCTGGAGTGGGATGCCATTGCCTTCTAGCAAAGGAGAAAAGGAAAGATATAAGCATCTGAATGCAGAGTTCCAAAGAATAGCAAAGAGAGATAAGAAAGCCTTCCTCAGCAATCAGTGCAAAGAAATAGAGGAAAACAGAATGGGAAAGACTAGAGATCTCTTCAAGAAAATTAGAGATCCAAGGAACATTTCACGCAAAGATGGGCTTGATAAAGGACAGAAATGGAATGGATCTAACAGAAGCAGAAGATATTAAGAAGAGGTGGCAAAAATACACAGAAGAACTGTACAAAAAAGATCTTCACGACCCAGACAATCATGATGGTGTGATCACTGACCTAGAGCCAGACATCCTGGAATGTGAAGTCAAGTGGGCCTTAGAAAGCATCACTACGAACAAAGCTAGTCAGGTGATGGAATTCCTCACTATTTGAAATAGTTGAGCTATTTCAAATCCTGGAAGATGATTCTGTGAAAGTGCTGCACTCACTATGCCAGCAAATTTGGAAAATTCAGCAGTGGCCACAGGACTGGAAAAGGTCAGTGTTCATTCCAATGCCAAAGAAAGGCAATGCCAAAAAATGCTCAAACTACCACACAATTGCACTCATCTCACATGCTAGTAAAGTAATGCTCAAAATTCTCCAAGCCAGGCTTCAGCAATACGTGAACTGTGAACTTCCAGATGTTCAAGCTGGTTTTAGAAAAGGCAGAGGATCAAATTGCCAACACCTGCTGGATCATGGAAAAAGCAAGAGAGTGCCAGAAAAACATCTATTTCTGCTTTATTGACTATGTCAAAGCCTTTGACTGTGTGGATCACAATAAACTGGAAAATTCTAAAAGAGATGGGAATACCAGACCACCTGACCCGCCTCTTGAGAAACCTATATGCAGATCAGGACACAACAGTTAGAACTGGTCATGGAACAACCGACTGGTTCCAAATAGGAAAAGGAGTACATCAAGGCTGTATATTGTCACCCTGCTTATTTCACTTATATGCAGAGTACATCATGAGAAATGCTGAGCTGGAAGAAGCACAAGCTGGAATCAAGATTGCCGGGAGAAATATCAATAATCTCAGAAACGCAGATGACACCACCCTTATGGCAGAAAGTGAAGAGGAACTAAAAAGCCTCTTGATGAAAGTAAAAGAGGAGAGTGAAAAAGTTGGCTTAAAGCTCAATAATCAGAAAACGAAGATCATGGCATCTGGTCCCATCACTTCATGGCAAATAGATGGGGAAACAGTGGAAACAGTGTCAGACTTTATTTTGGGGGGCTCCAAAATCACTGCAGATGGTGATTGCAGCCATGAAATTACAAGATGTTTACTCCTTGGAAGGAAAGTTATGACCAACCTAAATAGCATATTGAAAAGCAGAGACATTACTTTGCCAACAAAGGTCTGTCTAGTCAAGGCTATGGTTTTTCCTGTGGTCATGTATGGATGTGAGAGTTGGACTGTGAAGAAAGCTGAGCACCGAAGAATTGATGCTTTTGAACTGTGGTGTTGGAGAAGACTCTTGAGAGTCCCTTGGCCTGCAAGGAGATCCAACCAATCCATTCTGAAGGAGATCAGCCTGGGATTTCTTTGGAAGGACTGATGCTAAAGCTGAAACTCCGATACTTTGGCCACCTCATGCGAAGAGTTGCCTCATTGGAAAAGACTCTGATGCTGGGAGGGATTGGGGGCAGGAGGAGAAGGGGATGACAGAGGATGAGATGGCTGGACGGCATCACTGACTCGATGGACATGAGTTTGAGTGAACTCCAGGAGTTGGTGATGGACAGGCAGGCCTGGTATGCTGTGATTCATGGGGTCACAAAGAGTCGGACACGACTGAGTGACTGCACTGAACTGAACTGAAACAGGTGTAACTCCAAAGGACAAGAATTAGGCAAAATTAAAAACACACTTACCTTTGACCCAACATCCCACTTCTAGAGATCTAAATTCACACTGGCACAGATGCAAAACGATGTTGGCTCAGGAATACCCATTGCAGCACCGTCTGTAAAACACTCAATACAGCTTATGTGTCATCAGTAGCGGGCTGGTGGAAGAACTACAGTCCTGACACACAATGGTGCCCTGGCATTTGCCAGAGAACAATCTCTCACCAAACGCTTAGGTGGAAAACAATGAAGTGTGTCACAATACTGTGTATAGTAGTGAAGCTTTTACCCAAGGAAGAGTGTGGGATACACTTACAGAATGTATTGCTTACACTTTTTAAACGGAAGGATAATCCAAAACTTATAATTACCAATGGGAGAGGACAGGGATACAGGGATGAGAAGCCAAAGAGGCTAGGCTTCTTTTAGTACACTTTTGTGTCTGTAGTTTTCATGTTGGAACCATGAAAGTACTTTGCATAAATTATAAATTAGTTAAGGTTTAAGTGACGTCTAAATATTGAAAGTATTCAGTGAAGAGCTTATCACAGATAACCTCTTTCATGAAGAGCCAGAGTGGTTTCCGCCAGAAGGCCGCCCTAGGAAGGTTTCCTGTGGTCTCTCCCACCTTGAAGCCAGGACGGGATAGCAGGTCTGTGGTCTCAACCCCACAAGGCAGTGAGGCTGAATATGCACACAATGGTCAGACCACATAAAACAGAACTCTCTGACCCACGATCTCTGTAGCAACAGGTCCAAAGCAGCCAGGACTTGCTCACTAACTGCCAGCTTCCCTATTTTTTGCCCCTGTCCCACTTAGGACCAACTGGAGAAAGCCAGACAAGCTTCCCTAAGCCGTCACACAGGAGGACGCACTGCTAGTCGCCGGCCTCCAACTTGCATACTCTACACTCAGATCACACCCGAGGCCCTCCCTCTCCCCAACACCCGCTGTGGCAGACTCCCCTGCTCTAGCGGGCTCTGTGAAAACGTCTTCCGTGCTCCTCGGCAGGTGGTCTCTCCCGACTTCCACACCCAGACGCCAAAGGCCACTGTGCTGCCGCCGCGAGGAGTAACGTCTGCCGCGGCAACTGGAGAAACTGCCCCCTGAGCGAGAAAAACCGCCACCGGCGCGCGACTTTCTGGGACTTGTAGTTCCTCGCGCCGAGCGGGCGCACTTCCGGAACTGGCCCGGGAACCCGCGCGGAGGCGCCCCGGTGCCCCACAGGCCTCCCGAGCTCAGTACGTGGACACAGTTCTTCCACTGGTACGCGGGTTTCGAACTCAGCTTGAAGAGAAAGTGTATGTTGTCCTGGTGGACAGAGAATTACGGGCAGTCTTGGCAGAGCAAAAGGCACCGGCGACTCCGGACCTGGGTGTTGGGGGCCCGTGTTGGTTGTGTTTGGTGATGCTGGCCCAGGTGGAGAGACCGGTGTGAGCAGGGGCTGGAGGGGTGAACGTGACTGGAGGTGTGCAGAGCGGGCCACAGAATTGCCGGGTGCGCGAGGGCTGGGGTTTGGGTTTCAGAGCCTCAGTAAAGAGTAGAATCCGGCGGTGGATGGCTCAGTGGAGGGGCAGTGCCGAGGGAGTAGAAAGTGTGAGGAGGACTCTTGAGTTTCCGGTTCTAGTGGGGAGCCAGGATGGAGGTCGCAGTGCAAGGGATGAGGGAACCCTGGACGCTATCAGCTGTGTTGAGTCTGTGGACGAAGAAATTAATCAATAATGGCTCTAAGAAAGAAATGGGACATTTTATTCAAGCCTTTGGGTTATATAACTCAGGAAGCAGCTTTTCAGAAAGCTCTGAGGATTGTTCCACCCTGGAGGTCAAAGCACAGTTATATACTTTTTGAGACAAAGGGCCATGTGTCAGATGAGGAATTGACAGTTGATATAATCCAGCCCTGCAGTACAAAGTGGGTAGTGGGTCATTGTGGCCCCTTAGAACGAAGGAAGTCTGTCTGTCCCCTAAGCAGGTGTGGTTAATGCGGATGCACCATGCACACTAAATGGGAGGGAGGAGGCCCAAATGAGCAACGCAAACGTTTCTGTTTAAATGTTTTTGTCTTGCCATGAAATACGATTTTTATTTCATCAAGTCTTTAGAGGCGTGGCTGGATATGGAGGAGAGAATGGCAATGGTAGGGAGCCTGGGAGGGAGGTCTGGGCTGGACATAAGGCCTGGGGCAGTACTTGAAAGCCCCACCCCCTCACTGGCAGGAAAAAAAGAAACTAGGAAGAGAAGTAGAAAGAGAGGCCTCTAGAAAGAGGTCTAGCACGAGGGAAAGGAGTTTTATGTCCAGGTGTAATCAATAGAGTTAAATCTGCTGTGGCCCCTACTGTGTGTCAGCACGAGTGTTAAACTCTGTAAATGCAACTCTTGGAATCATCACAGCAGCACCACAAAGCAGGCCTGCTCTCCTCCCAGACTTCTGCAGATGAGGCCCCGAGAGGCTGAGGAGGCCTTTCAGGGTCCTCCAGAGGCAAGTGGTGGAGGTAGGACTTTGAAAGCAGGCAGTCTGGCTGTGGAGGGGAGGTGTTCCCAGCCCTCGCCCTGGGTGTCTCCAACAAGGAAGAAGAGGACCCGAGGGTGAAAATGAACACGTGTAGTAGATTGCCCGTGGAGGGACAGGAATGTCAGAACAGTACAGCTTCACATAGAGCCTTGAGCGGTCTTCTTAGGTGTGGTGTACACGTGTGTGTGTGTGTGTGTGTGTGTGTGTGCACGCCTGGAAGCGTGCAGCATAGGTGTGCTTTTGGTACACAGAGTGAGAGAGAGTCAAACATGGGGAAGGGTTTGGGATAAGATAAGCAGAGTATGGGAAGCAATAGCAGCATTAAGGGAAACGGGATAATAGGTATGGCTTCTGGCCACTTGGGCAGCATCCCAGCAGGTCCAGAAGTTTGATACCCGCTCACAGAGTGCCCTTAGTTGTCTTCCTGGGAATTTTCACATGCTCCTTGTCCCCTTCCCCCACCTCGATTTTTAGAAACCGGCTGATGTTTCACTGAGATTTTTTTTTAATTGTACAATCAATTGTTTTGACACTGCCTCCATTTCTCTCTAGTATCTTGAGATGACAGGAAAAACTGGCCCCTCCTTTATTTGACTGTTGAGGTACTGTTGTGTGTCTTTGGGTTCATGGTTCATACACCCCAGCACATGCCTCAAGACATTTACCTTGAGCCTATGACAGCCCAGGCCCAGAGCTAGGCAGACTGGCCCTCTTCAGTGAGAGAGTTTAGCCGCCTTGGCTGACCTCAGAGCCTTGAACAGGGAGATCATGTGGTCAGAGCCCCGCCTCCCTGCCCTTCACTCCCCAGGGTATAGTCTTCAGCTGGCACTGGTTGCTCTTGCCTTTGGGCATGGGGGTGGACTTGGGAGTGTGGAGGCACTGAGGTAGGGGCTAAACCCCTAATTGTCCCCCCAAACCCAGCCCTGCTTTCTGAGGACCTCTGCCTTCTTCACAACAGCATCACCAGATATGAGGAGGAAATGGAGGCATATTTTCAGCAGATCCCATTGCAGGTGAGTTGGAGACCTTTGTTCTCATTGCCTTAGTCTCCATGGCTGTAGAATGCATCCAGGAATAACACCCACATCCTCAGGTCAGCACACATTAGAGTTCTTGCAATGCTGCCCTGTGCCTTGGGGTGAAGTGCACGGGCTCCCACATGAATGAGCCAGGCATTCCCCAAACCTGGGTCTCTGAGCCAGGTCTCTTCAGACTTCTTCATGGTGTTTGCTCAGTGGACCCTTGAGGGCGAGTAGAGCTGAGCCTCCAGAAACAGGCAGCCACTCTGGCCCATTGACCCTTACCGCAGACCACTCAGGAGGGCAGCTGAGAGTGTGCCTGTAAAGCGCCAAAGGCACCCTTAGATGGCTCACATGTGGTTTCATGAGGAAGCAATTGAGCTCATGGCATTAGCTTCCTAGAAACACACCACAGCCCTGATTTGTCTCATGGCTGTGCTGACCCTTGATTTAAAGCATCCTCTTTGGCTGGTTTCCAATCTGATATTGTACAGAAGATGGGGGTGAAGATCTCCAAGAGGGGTCCCCGTTGTTCCCAAAGCAGAAAATCAGGATCACCGATGCAACTAGCAGCAGAGGAGATACCCAGAGAAAAATGAAAACACCTTGGACCTGGGTCCGAGTCTGATCTGAGCAAGGGGTTCTCCCTCCCCTGTGCTGTCCTATTCCCAACTTTCTCATCAAGAAAGCAGGGCTCCATGGTAATACCAGTGATGTTTCAGCCAACCGTGAGCTTCAAGGACGTGGCTGTGACCTTCACATGGGTGAAGTGGGGACATGTGGACCTGGCCCAGAGGACAGTGTACCGTGAGGTGGTTCTTGAGACATGCAGTCGCCTGGTCTCCCTGGTTAAGGCAGTCGCTACCCATCACCAGACCCAGGGCGTGGCTCATTTCAGGCACGCCTGGACTGGCCCAGAAGGTGCTGGAAGTGTGTCCCTTTGAGATGCAGGTCTGGGTATTGCTGCTTATCCCTCCTCCAGGGCAAGTCTGTGGCTTATGGTTCAGGGTGTGGGGAGTCTACTTGGGAGGATGGGGGCCCCTCCTAGTCCATCCACATCTGACCCCAGGGGTGAGAGCTCGACCTGTCTCCCAGCAGAAGACCAAGCCCTCTGTTTTTCCTCCATTGACCAGGACTTCTGCTCTCAAAACTAAATGTGATCTCCTAGCTGGAGCAAGGGGAGGACCAATGGAGAGTGGGGCAGGGACCTCCCCAAGGTGAGAACAAGCCAGCGGCTCAACAGTTAAAGTCCAAGGAGCAGAGAGGCCGCTTGCAGGAAGTTTGCTCACGTGTTCTCTGCTGCCACCTCATGTCCAACATGGCAGCCACGTTCTCATCCATGTCAGGCTGTCTCTGCCCAGCCCACCCACAGAGGATACTTGTTGCTGTTGTCAACATGTGTCTCACACACAAGTTCACTTCTGTCCCCATCTCCCTTTGGTCTTAACTCCTCTGCTACCATGTCTCATTCCCAGGTCCTCATGCCCCCTGTTTTCCTCCAGCCCCTCATCATAGCTTCCATCCAGGGTGCCAGCTCCTCAGGCCTCCCCTTCCTGCTGGTCTTTGCTCTGCCATTTGGGTGTCCACCCATCTTCCACATTGGACATTTTCATGACTTCAAAATGATCCCCAGGTGTGGTAAGAATCCATGCCTTCCAGAAGGATTCCTATTAAATCACCATTCCTGGACCTGCTTTCCCACCTCCCCTCATCCCATAGGCCCACCACCTACCCTGCATGTCAGCCTAATTGGAATTTTTTTTTTCTCCTTCAGCTATATGGAAATAAAACACTTCTCATACCATACAGTTCATCTGTATAAAGCACGTAAAGGTTCTTAATATAGTTGCAGCTTGTGGATTTATCACCACAGTCTATTTTAGAACATGGTCATCTCCCCGACTAATTGGGCTGCTTCTGATTTTTTGTGTGGTTTTGTTTTAACTGATAAACTTTATTTTTTAGAGCCAGTTTCATCCTTACAGAAAGTACAGGGTTTCTCTATGCCAACCCTCCCCATGCAGTTTCCCCTATTATTAATATCTTGCATTCAGTGGTACATTTGTTACAAATGATGATCTTACACCAATTAATGATTACCATCAGAGGTCAATAGTTTACATTAGATTCACTCTGGTGTTGTACATTTTGTGGGTTTCGACAAATATGTGATGTTATATATCCACTGGTGTAGTGTACAGAGTAGCTCCACTACCCTAAGAATCCTCTGTGCTCCACCTGTTCATCCCTCCCTCCACCCTAACTCCTGGAAACCACTGATTAATTTACTGTCTCTATAAGTTTACGTTTCTAGACTGTCCTGTAGTTGGAATCATGCAGTACTTGGTCCTTTCTGAGAGACTGCTTTCACTTAACAATAAGCGGCATCTATGTCTATCACACCACCTTCTGCCAGCCTAGCGGTGTTGGATTTATCCCATGTGTTCCTGCTCCTTCTTACCCTATAACTGTCATGTCTGCAGCCTCTCTTGTTTCTAACTTGGAAGTCTTACCTACTTTTACTTACCCTTGGCACTCAAATGACATCATTCTGAATTCAGTTTACCAGCAGTGTCTTTCTTCTCTTCTACCCTAGATGTTACTTTCTGGCTGACCCACACAGCCTGTCTTCCTTATTTCAAGATTCTGATGCAGATACTGCTGTAGAATTTTTACCTCCTTTGCCCATTTTTTCAACAGCCAGACATATCTTAGACATAGCTTAGCCACGCAAAGATTCCTTTCCTCCCCTTCATCCCCAGATACTCTTTCACTCCCCTTCATGAGGCTATTGTTTCATTTGAAAACTTCGTCTCATCAGAGATTCCAAGGCAGCACCCCAAAGGAACACAGCAGGGTCTTGGGAAGGAGGACAGTGTGGTTGTGGGAGTGTTGGGCAGAGATTAGGGCTTTCCCCAAGAGGGAAAGAAGGTCTGTGTTTAGCACAAGGAAAACATCCTCCTGGAACTCATACTTTGCCAAATGGAGGATGCTTGTCTCCTTGGCAGGTACGGGAGAAAGGGATGGGAACCTGGAGAGAGGACTTAATATTACTGGGTGTGGGTGGCTACCCACCTAAAAAGGGCAGTTGTGTGGGCAGAGTGACAAGTGAAGGGGGAATCTTGGAGGACTCAGTTGAGTGTCCTGAGCTGGGAGCCCATTGCACTCTTTATTAGAGGCCTACTACCGATGGCGACTGCAGCCATGAAATTAAAAGATGCTTACCCCTTGGAAGAAAAGTTATGACCAATCTAGATAACATATTGAAAAGCAGAGACATTACTTTGCCAACAAAGGTCCGTCTAGTCAAGGCTATGGTTTTTCCAGTGGTCAGGTATGGATGTGAGAGTTGGACTGTGAAGAAAGCTGAGCGCCGAAGAATTGATGCTTTTGAACTGTAGTGTTGGGGAAGACTCTTGAGAGTCCCTTGGCCTGCAAGGAGATCCAACCTGTCCATTCTGAAGGAGATCAGCCCTGGGATTTCTTTGGAAGGACTGATGCTAAAGCTGAAACTCCAGTACTTTGGCCACCTCATTCAAAGAGTTGACTCATTGGAAAAGACTCTGATGCTGGGAGGGATTGGGGGCAGGAGGAGAAGGGGACGACAGAGGATGAGATGGCTGGATGGCATCACTGACTCGATGGATGTGAGTCCAAGTGAACTCTGGGAGTTGGTGATGGACAGGGAGGCCTGGTGTGCTTCGATTCATGGAGTTGCAAAGAGTCAGACACGACTGAGCGACTGAACTGAACTGAGCTGAACCGATGGCTCAGCAGTAAAGAATCTTCCTGCAATGCAGGAGACTTGAGTTTAATCCCTGGGTTGGGAAGATCCCCTGGAGGAGGATCCCCTCCAGTATTCTTGCCTAGAAAATACCATGGACAGAACAGCCAGATCTCGTTTTAAGATCCAGCACCAGGAAATAGAGTGTGAGTCATAAGGTTGAGGCACATGTTAGGACCTTGTTTCCTGTGACTTCTCCAACAGATTACCAGCTGGGTAACTTAAAACAACATAGATGATTCTCCCACAGCTCTGAGGCTAGAAGTCACAATCAGCGTCATTGGGCTGAAATCAGTGCGCACAGGCCATTCTCCCTCTGGAGGCTTCATTGGAAAAGCTGTTCCTTTTTTCCTTCCAGGTTCTAGTGGCTAGGGGGATTCCTTGCTCAGTGGCCACATCACTTCAGTCTTTCAGGCCAGCACCTTCACGTCTCTGCTCTGTGTTCAGATTGTCTTCTTTGTGTGTATCAAGTCTCATTCTGCCTCCTTCTTATAAGGACAGTTGTGATAACATTTGGGGCCCACCCAGATAATCCCTGGGCATCCCTGTTGGCTCAGATTGTAAAGAATCTGCTTGCAATGCAGGAGACATGGGTTCAATCCCTGGGTTGGGAAGATCCCAGGGAGAAGGGAATGGCTACCCATTCCAGTATTATTGTCTGGAGAATCCATAGACAGAGGAGCCTGGCGGGCCACAGTGCATGGGGTCGCAAAGAGTCAGACACGACTGAGGGACTTACACACACACTGATTTCCTGTTTGCTGAGCCATCCCTCCATTTCACATTCTGCATGAAATTACAGTCCATAGGTTAGAAACAGACCCAGAGATATATCTCTTATACTTGGTGGTCTGTTTTATCCCACCCTCCCCTTCTAATGCTTCTCTAGTAATTCAGGCCATTTGGATTTCTTTCAGACTGGAAGACTACACTTGAAGGAGTCAGTGTCTGAAGAGGATATTGCTGTGGAAGGGCCATCTTATCACATGGAAAAGAAACACCATGTTCAGGAGGAGGGCCCCAGGTTGGTGTCATTAGGAGAAATGCACCTTTGGCAGGACCAGCTAGGGATGAACCAGTAGGACGCTGAATCAAACAGTACTCACCTCAGAGAGATGTTTTGCTCAAGGTGGGAGTTGTGAGCCTGAGCTTAGGAAAATTATCTGAGTTTAAGCCTCCTACCTCCGACATTACCTACAAGAACATATTTCTATAAGGTTAACTCACAGCATAAAAAGTTGAAACAGAACTCAGTTTTCATTAAAAAGACTGAGCTGATCTGAAGCCCTGTGAAGATCATCAAAGTGCTAGAGCCTTCTAGCAGATTATTTACTTGAATAAACTTGCAGATTTTGAAACAGGAAATAAAAAGCCTTATGATTATACTGTCAATATTGACTGTTTCAACTATGGTACCTCCTTTCGTTTTCTTAATAGAATTTTTTCAGCAGAGAACAGCAAAGATGGTCAGAACTATGGAAACATTAATCATAGCTTGTCGCTTAATGAACACAAGCCAACGCATTTGGAGAGTCAGTTCAATTGTGACAAATGCCTTGTACAGACTGAACTAAGTCATCCTGGAGAGGCACTACTCATATATGAGGAGGACTGTGATGCCTCCACATGGCCTCATCTTTTACTTACTGTGACATCATTTAGACTGGAAAGAAGACATGAATGTAATCAGCGTGCAAGATCTTTCAGCTGTTGCTCTAAGCTTGTACACCAGAGAACACTCTGGAGAAAAGCCCTATGAGTGTACTCAATGTGGAAGGTCTTTCAGGCAGAGCTATGACCTTGTTGTACACCAGAAAACTCACATGGGAGAAAAACCCAATGAATGTAATCAGTGTGGGAAATCCTTCACCCAGAGTTCCAAACTTGTTAGGCATCAATGAACTCACACTGGAGAAAAACCATATAAATGTCATGACTGTGGAAAATCTTTCAGGTGGAACTCTAACGTTTTTGTACATCAAATAATTCACACTGCCTTAAAGCTTATGAGTACGCTCATTGTGGAAAGTCCTTCAGTCAGAGCTCTGACTTTGTCACACATAAACGGACTCACATGGAGAGAAATCCTATGAATATAACCCTATGAATATGAATATAGTGTGGTAAGTCCTTCATTTGAAGCACTCAACTTCTTAGGCACCTGTGAATTCACACTGGAGAGAAGCCATATAAATGCAATCAATGTGATAAAGCCTACACTGGGATCTCTCACCTTATTGAATATCAGAGAACTCATACTGGAGAGAAACCATTTGAATGTCATCAATGTGGGAGAGGCTTCACTGGGAGTTCTTACCTTCTTTCACCTTAGAGAGTTCATTCTGGAGAGAAACCGTATGAGTGTAATGACTGTGGGAAGGCTTTTCGGCAGCAAACTCAGCTTGTGCATCAACGAACACGTGCTGGAAAGAAACCTTATGATGCAGTCACTATGGAAAAGCTCTCAGCCAAAGGGCTGCACTCTGTGCATCAGAGAATGCACACTGGGGAGAAGCCCTGTCAGTGTAATGTGTGTTAAGGCCTTTAGTCAGAGGTCACACCTTATTGAACATCAGAGAACACATACTGGAGAAAAGCCCTATGAGTGCATTGACTGTGGGAAGACCTTCAATGATTGATCAACCCTTACAAAACATGAGAGAATACATGCTGGGGAAAAACCCTATGAATGTAAACATTGTGAAAAGGCCTTTAGCCAGTGGTGTCAACTTACTAGGCATCAGAGACACCATACTGGAGAGACCCTATGAATGTAATGAGTGTGGGAAAGCTTTCAGTTATAATACATCCTTTTTCCAACATGAGAAGACTTATAGGGAAGAAACCCTGTGAATAGTCAAGATGAAAAATAGTCAAGATGCCAGACTTTCTTTACTAGACATCAGATGACCAAGGTATGACTGTCACTGTAGTCTAATGACTGCAGGCATCAGAATTGCTTGGAGTGTCTGTGTTGAACTGCACATTACCAAGCTTACCCTCAGCTTACTAAATCAGAATCTCTAGCAGTAAAACTCAGGAGCCCACAGTTTCCAAAAGCAGCATGAAGGACTTGTTTGTACACTAAAATACATTTACTTCTGCAGTTAGGTGAGAAGCTATGAATATAACCACTGATGAAAAACATTGTCAGAGCTCTCAGCAGGAATTAGAAAACACAGACTGGAGCTGTACCCGCCAGATAATCTTTTATAGTCCAAACAGCCAACCAATCTCAATCAGACTTTGTCCCAGTAACACATTCCTGGAAATGATAGTGAACCGAAAAATACTCTTGATACAGAGCTCCAAACATTCCACCTAAGAAGAAACCATTACATGAGGAAGATGGTGTTAGAGATGAAATTTGGGGCCAGCCATGTTCAGTTGCCAGGAGAAATATCAATAACCTCAGATATGCAGATGACACCACCCTTATGGCAGAAAGTGAAGAGAAACTAAAAAGCCTCTTGATGAAAGTGAAAGAGGAGAGTGAAAAAGTTGGCTTAAAGCTCAACATTCGGAAAACTAAGATCATGGCATCTGGTCCCATCACTTCATGGCAAATAGATGGGGAAACAGTAGAAACAGTCTCAGACTTTATTTTTTTGGGCTCCAAAATCACTGCAGATGGTGATTGCAGCCATGAAATTACAAGATGTTTACTCCTTGGAAGGAAAGTTATGACCAACCTAGATAGCATATTCAAAAGCAGAGACATTACTTTGCCAACAAAGTTCCGTCTAGTCAAGGCTATGGTTTTTCCAGTGGTCAGGTATGGCTGAGAGTTGGACTGTGAAGAAAGCTGAGCACCGAAGAATTGATGCTTTTGAACTGTAGTGTTGGGGAAGACTCTTGAGAGTCCCTTGGACTGCAAGGAGATCCAATCAGTCCATCTTAAAGAAGATCAGTCCTGGGTGTTCATTGGAAGGACTGATGCTGAGGCTGAAACTCCAATACTTTGGCCACCTGATGCGAAGAGCTGACTCACTGGAAAAGACCCTGATGCTGGGACGGATTAGGGGCAGGAGGAGAAGGGGATGACAGTGGATGAGATGGCTGAATGGCATCACTGACTTGATGGACATGAATTTGAGTGAACTCCAGGAGTTGGTGACGGACAGGGAGGCCTGGTGTGCTGCAATTCATGGGGTCACAAAGAGTCAGACACGACTGAGCGACTGAACTGACTGAACTGATGTTCGGTGTAAACCAGCAATAAAAAACACAAATTGAAGGAATACTAAGGATGGGAAGTTTTGTAAAATGGTTTTTATTGGAGTTAAAAGTAGACTCAGTTTTCCAAGGACTCCGTTATGCTCTAACTTTCTTGCTGAGTTAGGTTGACTAAGTGAGTCCAGAGCAATATGAAAAATATCAAATGAAGTGAAAATAGGACCAAAAACAGTATGTATGCAAAATGTTACAGCACATAAAAATTTGTGCACAGATGGTTGATTAAGATCAACTCAGCAACATATTAAAAAACAATATATATGTGTGTGCTTAGTTGCATCAGACTCTGCAACCCTGTGGAATGTAACCCACCAAGCTCCTCTGTCCATGGGATTTTCCAGGCAAGACTACAGGAGTGAGTTGCCATTTCCTTCTGCAGTGGATCTTCCTGACCTAGGGATCAAACCCATGGCTCCTGCTTTGGCAGGCAGGTTTGTTTGTCTGTTTTTTATAACCACTGAGCCACCTGGGAAGCCTTCCATAAAAAAGGCTGAAATGTAAATCCACAATGGTGAAGCAAGTAGGGGAGGCTGTTAATTGCAGGTTGAGTGAGGTGACAGCACCCAGAGGTGCAGAGTGGGAAAGGTTGAAGTCAGGAACTTGTAAAGAGGGGCTGCAGCAGTGCAGGTCACAGCCACCCCAGCAGAGCTGTAGACTCACAGGGGGAGCAGGAAAGTTGGGTTCATTGAAGGACTGTCTGTGAAACTCCAGATTTTCTCCTCTTAAGTATCTGGCTGTGGGCCAGCAAAAAAAAAGAGTAGAGAATGAGTTATGTTCTGACAACGGGGAAAACAATTCTGAGGGACTAGAGAATCTGCTGTATTGTGCTTCAGAACAAGGGCTTCCTTATTTTGCCACTCCAAGGACCTTCGTCATCATTGTTAGTTCTTCCCTTTTCATCCCAAAGCAAAGTGTGCCATTAACCAGCCCCACCCATCTGGGGATGCTTTCATCTTTGCCTTCTCACGTTGTTATTTAGTTGCTAAGTCTTGTCGGACTCTTTGCCACCCCATGGTCTTTAGCACACCAAGCTCCTCTGTCTCACCCTCTGGGAATCACACAAGGATGCCTATGGGGGGCGGGAAGGAATGGAAGGACAGCAGCTGCTGTGTACACATGAGTGCTTCAGGTCCTGTTGTGGGAAGTGTTTCACCCTTTCATAAATCAAAGCAGACACTTCTGGGGCCAGGAAGCGGGCTCACTTGAAATAGGAACCTGAGACCTTTCTTCCCAGATGGTTCTCATACCCAGAGACCAGTGGTTCCAAATTGGAACATGCATAAGACACACATGAAAGGAAGTGCTAGAGTTACAGCTTGCTGGGCCAGTCTTTTTAATTACTTAATTACTTGACTGCACCAGATTTTAGTTTTATCAGGTGAGATCTTTGATATTCATTTGGGGTCTTTATTTTTTCTAAGTTGTGGCATGCAAAATTTTAATTGTGGCATATGGGATCTAGTTCCCCAACCAGGGATCGAACCCAGGCCTTCTACATTGAGAGTCTTAGGCACTGGGCCATCAGAGAGGTCCCTGGACCCATTTTAACATTGTAAAGAGTAATCTCACAATTGTATATCCATGTATCTATTTCATTTTTGTTGGTTTCACTTATGTTTGTGGCTTATTTTTTTAAATCCCCTAAATATAAGAGGGAATGGCAACCCACTCCAGTATTCTTGCCTAGGAAATCCCATGGACATAGTCTGAGCCTGGTGGGCTACAGTCCGTGGGATTGCAAAGAGTCAGACGCGACTTAGCGACTGAGCACACAAACACAGGAGACCCAGGTTCAATCCTTGTTTGGAAGATCCCCTCAAGAAGGAAACGGCAACCTACTTCAGTATTCTTGCCTGGAGAGTTCCATGGACAGAGGAGCCTGGCAGACCACAGTCCATGGGGCAGCAAAGAGTCAGACACGACTGAGAAACTAACACAAACCAAAACGCCACACCTGTGTCACATATGACCCAGGGGCTCCTTCTAACAGAAGTCCATTCTTCCTGCTTTTAAACAGAGAGATATCAAAATATTGCTGAGTATGTTTTTGATACAACCAGCAGTGGGACTGTTGCGGGTCCACAAGGCCATTCCCACATGAGGAAGCTTTCTAGAGGAACTCATGAGACTCAGCATACAGTTGCACTCATGGCTGAGATTTACGGCAGTGGTGTTACAGGGATGCAGGCAGTTGGATCATAAGGGAAAAGGCAGGCGAAGTCTGGGTGAATCCGTGTGCAGCTCTCAACATTGTGCTTCCCATGAAGGGTCATACAAAGCACAGCAGGCACCAGGTAAGCAGACACCTGCCCAGCAAGTACCACAATCCAGACCCCCAGGAGGCCAGCAGATGCTCAGTGTGAATGAAATTGTTTCCGCAGTCTAGGCATAGTACTGCTGCTGCTGCTGCTGCTGCTAAGTCGCTTCAGTCGTGTCCAACTCTATGCGACGCCATAGACGGCAGCCCACCAGGCTCCTCTGTCCATGGGATTCTCCAAGCAAGAACACTGGAGTGGGTTGTCATTTCCTTCTCCAATGCATGAAAGTGAAAAGTCAAAGTGAAGTCACTCAGTCGTGTCCGACTCCTAGCGACCCCATGGACTGCAGCCTACCAGGCTCCTCCATCCATGGGATTTTCCAGGCAAGAGTACTGGAGTGGGGTGCCATTGCCTTCTCCTAGGCACAGTACAGACAACACTAAAGGCCAAGTTCCCAGATGCCAGCTAGAGATCAGGCTGGCACATGTGCTGCATGTGTGCTGAGTCTCTCAACCATGTCTGACTCTGAGAACCCACGGACTGAAGCCCACCAGGCTTCTCTGTCCACAGGATTCTCTAGGCAAGAACACTGGAGTGGGTTGCCGTGCCCTCCTCCAAGGGATCTTCCCAACCCAGGGATTGAACCCACATCTCTTACATCTCCTGCGTTGGAGGGTGGGTTCTTTATCACTGGCACCACCTGGGAAGCTCAGGCTTGCACACAGGATCTCCTAAAACTTGCAGCCTCAGGCCTGCTGTGTCAATCCATTTTTCTCAAGCTGTTCTGTCTCTTTAAACATGAATACAGCTAGCAGTATTTATAGTATCTGTTCCACTAAACTGTTTAAACTGCAGTTCTGGGGGCTTCCCTGGTGGACCAGTTAAGAATCCACCTTGCAATGCAGGAGACATGCGTTCCATCCCTGACCCGGCCGACATTCCTCAGCAGTGATTCCATCACGTAGATGTAAATCTCATTTGCGCTGCTCCAGGCTTAGCAGTGGTTTTTCCTCCTATAGACACCCTGAATATAAAATGCAAATATGTGTGTTAACACTAAGCATTCTGAATGATGTCCAGGTTGAGTTTATCAGCAGAACTCTTGGGTGCCGCCGCATCGTGATATTTCCCCTTCATCTCTGGAGGAGAAATGAAGCTTCTCTCATAACACCGAGCCATGCCCTATTCTGTTCTCAGACATAGGACATGTGGAAAAAGCCCTCTAGCTGGAGGTGGGGGAGATGTAGATAACTCAAGGGTGGCTTCTGTGTCTCCTGCACATGTGGAAACCCTCCTCATAATGCTGGGCTCAGAGTCAGTGAGGAGGGACCACCTTGTGCTCACTGCACACTGAGGCCCCCATCCAGCCATCCCCTCTGGAAAATGGCCTCTTCATCCATCCACACTGGAGGATTCTCCATCTGGCCACCTCTCGGCAGGAGCCTTTACCTGGCAGCGTGGGGGATCCCAGTCACCACCACACCTCATGTATCACACACATACACCCCGTAGCAGTACTACATGTCAACTGCTCTGTGCCAGGAGCAAGTATTATATATCAAGCACTGACTTTGTGCTAGGCTAATGTTAAGTACTTTGTATGTATCATTAATTTATTTAACCCTCATCACAATCCTTTGAGGTAGCTAACATTACAATTGAGGTATCTGAGGCTCAGAGAGGTGCAAAAACCTGCTTAAGGTCACCCAGCTAGCAAGGTAGGAAACTGCTTTTTATTTTTGCAAATCTCTTTAATGTTTGGCCTGACTGAAGGCAACTGGATTTCCATAATGATTTATGCCTTTGAGAATTGCAGAACTCTCAGCAAGTAAGAACTCAGTCCAGGAAATTCCCTGGCAGTCCAGTGGTAGGACTCCATGCTCTCCCTGCCAAGGGCCCGGGTTTGATCCCTAACGGGGAACTAAAAATCCCACAAGCCTCCCAGTGCCGAGGGGTGTGGGGAGAGAGAACTCAGTCCAAATGCTTGTATTAAGAGACAACCAAAGTCTACCATGACTTCTAGCGGCATAACGTTATATTGCTAGGAAGATCCCAACCTCTCGTTATTATGTCTTCTTGAGAAATTCTGCTAGGAGAATTTACAGTTTTTTTCCAGCCATCACCTGAGAATAGTCTCCTGACTTCCCTTTCTTAGCATGCTTGTATGCTCAGTCATATCCAACTCTGCGACCCTATGGACTGAAGCCCATCAGTCTCCTCTGTCCATGGGATTTCCCAGGCAAGAATACTGGAGTGGTTTGCCATTTCCTATTCCAGGGCATCTTCCTCACCCAAGGGTCAAACTCGTGTCTCCTGCGCTGGCAGGCAGATTCTTTACCATTGAGTCACCTTAGAGCACTGACAAAAAAGGGCTTGCAGTTTTGAACCTTTCTCTGCCCCTTTGAAATGCATTTGTATCTCTAACTCTGAAGTGTCTTTCTCAAGGACCTGAAGGCCACTCCTTAGAAATGCAACCACCAGGAAGGACGGGGCCTCTCTCTCCAGTCTCCAGGAGGACAGAATCCTAACTTCAAGAATGCCCAGCATCTGATGCAGCTGACCTAATCACATTTACACTGAACAACCCTTTATAATTTTTCATGTGAGCCCCTACACTCCCCCTTCTGATTCCCTCATTCTCCCTTTCAACTGCCCAGTCTCGGCTTCACTGGTAGCTCAGTGGTAAAGAGTCCGCCTGCCAAAGAAGGAAACACGTGTTCAGTCCCTGGCCCAGGAAGATCCTCTATGCTGTGGGGTAACTAAGCCCCCATCACAACTACTGAACCTGCGGTCTAGAGCCCAGAGGCCGCAACTCCTGAAGCCCTCACGCCTGTAGCCTGTGCTCTGGAAGAAGAGAAGCTACGGCAATGAGGACCTTGCTCACCCAACAAAGAGCAGCCCCTGCCCACCGCAACTAGAGAAAAGACCTCACAGCAAGGAAGACTCAGCACAGCCATAAACAAAATTATTTTTTTAAAGAAAGCCCAATCACCTCTGTACACATTCAAATGGAGCTCAGTTATTGCCTCTTCTGTCAGCAGTTACTAAATAAAGTCTGTTTTCACCAAGTTAACCAGTATCCAGCTTTGTCTGACACCGTCAGTCTGTCCCAATATTGTTCATTCAGAAGCTTAAAAAAAAACCTCTACCATACATTTGTGAGAAACGGGAATGGGGGGGAAGTATTATTATGAACTTAGCTTGGAACTCACTGACTCATAGAAAGGATCTCAGGAATCTCCCAGGTTGTCCCTAGTCCACACTTTGAGAACTACTTCAATAGACAAAACCCTATATTAAAATCAGGGCTTCTCTAGTGGCTCAGATGGTAAAGAATCTGCCTGTAATGCAAGAGGCCTGGGATTGATCCTTGGGTCAGGAAGATCCCCTGGAAATGAATGGTTACTCACTCTAGTATCCTCGTCTGGAGAATTCCATTGACAGAGGAACCTGGCAGGCTACCATCCCCAGGGGGCAAAGAGTTGGACACCATTGAGAAATTAACACTTATAATCAAGAAGAAAACAAAACTACAAGTAATAGAAAAGAAACAGTCAAAGTAATAGGAAAACATCATGCATCCAAGATTCAGCAGCACCAGGAGAAAAGTCAGTGACTATTCAGTCACCCAGTCATGTCCGACTCTGCAACCCCATGGATCGCAGCCCGGCAGTCTCCTCCATCCTCCACTATCTCCCAGCGTTTGCTCAAATTCATGTCCATTGAGTCGGTGATGCTATCTAACCTTTCATCGGTCCGTGACTGTAGAGAAAGGGATACTGCCAGGAAATTTTGCTGGGTTCCTGACAGAGGCCAGATTTGGTCTCCTTGGAGGCTGCCTGATTTGTGGTTTCCACAGGCACCTGCTGTGGTGAAGGAAGATGCTTGACCACATGCTCCTCCTGGTACTGCAGACCTTGTGGGGTTGGGCCCCAGATAGGGTTGCAGGGGGGTTGCCCAGTAAAGAGCAGAGGGGTCACTGGAGGAGCGGAGATTCAAGGGCAGAAAAGAGAGGAGCAGGAGAGAGTGTGGAAACTTCAGGCCCCTTGGAGGCCGGCTGCCCCATCCCCGCAGTGACCGTGACTGTTCACCCCTTTGCCATGTTTGTGCTTTATTGTCTGTCTCTCCCCACTACACCAGCACCACTGTGAGGGCAGGCAAGTACCTCTGTTCTCTGCTTGCTATGCCTGGTTCCTAGCATACAGTAAATGGTCAAGTAAATATTCTTATTTGATTGCATCCCGGTGAACATCTGCTTTTTCCTTCTTTTCTAGTAATTTTTTAACAGACTCTAACAAACTCACAGACATGACCCATGGCAAGGGAAACACCCCCAATCGAGAAACAGAACAAGATCAGCTTTCAGATCTCGAGCGGTGCCCGCTCTGGGCAACGGCTCCTCAAAATGGTTCCAGTGACAAACGTTTAAACGTTCGTGTTATTCTGAAGCATAGAAATATTTTGAGCACAACGACAGTATACAATCCAGAAAGAAACTAGGAAAGCCCCAGGCCTCCTCCTCTGTGTTTCCGGCTAGGAAGAGCAGACCCCGGATTTCAAGGGCTGTGGCAATCCAGGTTGCCGACTGGCATTTGGAAGGGGGGCAGCGGGGCACAAACTGCACTTGAAAGAGGGGCCGCAGGGCGCAGATTGGCATTTGAAAGAGGGGCCACGGGGCGCAGACTGTATTTGGAGGAGGGGACCCGGGGCGCAGACTGGCATTTGGAGGCAGGGCTGCGAAGGCGAAGGCTGCGGAACGGCTGGACTGGGAGAAGGACTTCCCCACGACGACGACCCGCAGCACTACAGCAATGGGCAGAGGAACCCCGCCCACTCAGGCCCGCGGCTCTCTGCGGTGAGCGCTTGCGGTACCTGGAGGCCGGAGGATGGAGGCTCCCATTGGCCTCAGGGCAACAGGGAGGAAGCTCCCATTGGCCCGAAGCCAACGGGCTCCCATTGGTTGAAGGCTCGACGAACGAAAGCTTTCATTGGCCGGGGCTGCGGCGTGCCGCACGGCCTTCTGGGATCTGTAGTTTCGGCGTCCCCAGCGCGGCCGCCATTGTCCAGCGGGCTGTGAGTCTTGAGGTTCTTGTGTCGGGGACGGCTCTCGTGTTCAGGGTCGCCTCGGGCACCAGTCCTCTACCTGTCAGCCTAGGATGGACCCCGAGGAGGAAGCGGCGGCACTGGCGATGGCTATGGGGCCGCCGGTAGAACGGCTCCAGGTACGGCAGAACAATAATAGCAACAATAACAACGATGGCAGCGGGCTTCGGGCCGGGTATTACCCCTTTAGCCCTCACAGCGCACGGTGGGCAGGGTCGGGCCTTATCCCCTGGACAGACGGGGAGACTGAAGCCCAGGTTGGGGTACGCTGACATGCCCAGCTGGTGAGGGGTGGCGTCTGGTTCGAACCCGGGCTTTCCCGTCCCCGAGTGCGCGTGCTCCGCGAGTCCTCCGGCCTTTCCGTTCAGGGAAAGGACTTGGGTTCGTTCCCGAGCATCAGGCTGGCCCCCCGCCGATATCCTGCCCCCCTCCCCCGCCCCGAAGGCCGTCCACCGTGAGGATGGGTCTTAGAAACTGTAGTAGAGATGCTTCAACGTGCGGAGTCAACCGACACCCACCCAGAGTCCCGCTCCCCGAAACCCCGGGCACCGCCTCCTGGGTAAGGACACACCGCGTTATTGGGGCGGGAGCGACTATTAGGGTCTGACCCCTGCCGGGCTGTCGGGGACTCAGTTCAGAGCAATCTCCAAGGGCATCTGGGAAGGCGCCTGTTTGAAAGCTCCGGCCCTTCTAGACAAAGTGGCTGCTGCCCGTGTTCTCCATACCGTGCTGACTCCACGTGGCAGGAACCAAAAGAAATGTATATAATTCCTTAAGTTCCAGACTTTCTGTCCTTCTGTCCTTGCCTACCGGCTTTTGCATTTATTTCAGATTTGGTATGCAAAGTGAGACTGTTGATAATCCTAGGTGTGCACAGTGTTCGGAGACTGTTGCAAATGTGTAGGAGATGCAACCACGTTTTTGTTTGCTTTTGCTGTGGATCCCGGAGAAGGGGCAGGGAGTGAGCAGTGTCAAAGAGTATCAGAGCTGGGCCATAGTTAAAGCAGTAAAAACAGGTTTTCTTTGGGGACAGTTGCAATAGGGGGAAAGAGACTTCAGTATAGAACTGGGCTCAACTGTGAATACAACAAGCAAATGTGGGTATTTTTTATAGTGGGGGTAGAGGTAATTTTTGGTTGTTGTCTGACTGTGCGACCTCATGGACTGCAGCATGCCAGACTTCCCTGTCCTTCACTATCTCCCAGAGTTTGCTCAAACTCATGTCCATTGAGTTGGCGATGCCATCCAACTATCTCATCCTCTGTCATCCCCTTCTGCTCCTGCGTTCAATCTTTCACAGCATCAGGGTCTTTTCCAATGAGTTGGCTCTTCGCATCAGGTGGCCAAAGTATTGGGAGCTTCAGTATCAGTTCTTCCAATGAATATTCAGGGTTGGTTTCCTTTAGGATGACTGGTTAGGTCTCCTTGCAGTCCACGGGACTCTCAAGAGTCTTATCCAGCACCGCAATTCGAAAGCATCAGTTCTTTGGCGCTCAGCCTTCTTTATGGTCCAGCTGTACATCCATACATGACATACACGACTGCATGTCTGTTCGCAATGCAGGAGATCCAGGTTCCATCTCTGAGTGGGGAAGATCCCCTGGAGAAGGAAATGGCAACCCGCTCCAGTATTCTTGCCTGATCCAGGCAAGAGGAATTCTCAAGAGAATTCAAGAAAATTCCAGAGGAGCCTGGTGGGCTACAGTCCATGGGGTCACAAAGAATTGGACATGGCTGAGTGACTAATACTTTCACTTAACTATATGGACAAAGTGATGTCTCTGCTTTTTAATATGCTGTCTAGGTTTGTCATAGCTTTCCTTTGAGGGAGCAAGCATCTTTTAAAAATTTCATGGTTGCAGTTACCCTCTGCAGTGATTTTGGAGCCCAAGAAAATAAAGTCTGTCACCATTTCCATTGTTTCCCCATCTGTTTGCCATGAAGTGGTGGGACCAGATGCCATGATCTTAGTTTTCTGAATGTTGAGTTTTAAGTCAGCTTTTTCACTCTCCTCTTTCACCCTCATCAAGAGACTCCTTAGTTCCTCTTTACTTTCTGCCATTAGAGTGGTGTCATCTGCATATCTTGCTAAACTGACCTAAAACAGGGTTCTTGCTGAATCAGGCCAAATGATGGGATGTTACTTGGAGGGCTGTGGGGGATGAGGACTTTGAAAAGATATCAAGAGTGATCAGATATGGAGGGTAGGATTCTTGGGACCAGTGGGACCCAAGAAACCAATGGGACCAGAATTTCGGTAAAACTGAATGATGCAGAAATGGATGCAGAAGCCCAAAGGTCAAAGCTTATTTGGGAAGAGGTTGCGAGCCAGACTAAAGTTCGGTCAAGGAGAGAATCTGTCAGCAGTGAGAGGCTTGAGAGTGTGTTTGTTATCTGTTGCTGTGCAACAAATGATGAAAACATAGTGGCCTAAAACAACAATCAGTATTACCTCAGTTGCTGATGACAGGAGTCCTGTAATACCTGCTGGTGGTTCTGGCCTGGGTTCATGACAGTCAAGATGTCAGCCTGGACTGCTGTCACCTGAGACTTGACTGGGGCTGGAGGATCCACCTCCAGGATGGCTCATTCATGAGAGTTGTTAGGAGGCCTCTGTTCCTTCTGGTGTGGGACTCTCTCTGGAGCCGTCTGGGCGTTCTTACATGGCGCCCAGCTTCCCACAAAGGGAATGATCCAAGAGAGGGCTCGGTGGAAGCCACAGTGTCTTGTGACCTGGGCTCAGAATTCACTCTCTGAATTATCGTATCAGTTACATAAGTCAGATCTGCTCAGTATAGGAGGAGGCTACACAGGGGCTGGGGATCACTGGGGTCCATCTTGGAGGCCTGCCACCACAGGAGGCAAGGGTCGGAAGCAGGGGGCTTTGAGGTCCAGTGTGTTAGCATCCTTTGGCTGCCATGACAGATTATTACAAACGTGATGGTTTGAAATATATATTAATATGTTGATTCTTAGGGTTCCAGAGGTCAGGAGTCTGAAATCACTTTCCCTGAACTGAGATCAGGCGTGGGCAGC
Source organism: Bos indicus (assembly GCF_029378745.1). Taxonomy (NCBI): domain Eukaryota; kingdom Metazoa; phylum Chordata; class Mammalia; order Artiodactyla; family Bovidae; genus Bos; species Bos indicus. The sequence continues at coordinate 66,618,880 of NC_091777.1, forward strand.
TGCACCTTTCCTGTCAAGGCTCTCCGCTGGTCTCGTGTTTCCTTTTTCAGCTATTAGAGCCATAGACCTTGCATTTTTTGGCTCATGGGCCTTTGTCCACTTTCATTTTGCTTTAGTGGTCACATTATCTTCTGCCTCCTGTAGTTCAGTCTCCCAATACCTTCCCTTCAGAAGGACATTTGTGATTGAATTTAAGGACCACCTGGATATTCCAGGATAATCTCCCTATTTTTAAAACCCATTAAAGGTTTAAAATGGGTTTAAAACCCATTAAGGGATGCGATTAACACATCCACAGAGTCCCTTTTGCCATTTATGATAATATTCACAGGTTCCAAGAACTAGGACCTGAATATCTTTAGGGGCCATTTTTCAGCTACCCATAGCCAGGCTAAAGGGGGTCATCCTTTATCGAAAGGAAGGAGCTATTTGAATGCTTTAAGCAGGAGTGGCATGGGTTTGAAAAATACATTCAGGCATTGCCGCGTGGGAGTAAGAGACACTGAGAGCTAGCTAACGCCCAGGGTGGAGTCCAGTGACTGCCTGCTCAGCTCGGGGAGGATGTATGGAGGGAGCAGGTCTGACAAAGCCCATCCCGCTGGGCCCACAGTGCAGAGCAGGAGACCAGGAGGAGGGCTGCAGGGGTCTGCGGTGAAGCAGCGGGGAGGCTCAAAGACAGCGAGGAGCGGGCTTCTGCTGGGATGCCAGGAGGAGACATGCGGGACTCCTGTGATGCCGCGGAGAGGTCTGTGGCCTAGACAGCCCGCAGCGGGCCCAGCACTGTCATTGGCGCCGCGTGCAGAGCAGGTAATGGCGGCCGGAGGCACAGCGACCGTGTTTTCAGGGCTGGAGGACCGTCAGAGTGAGAGGTGAGGGTGCGGGGACAGGAGCAGAGACCTTGGTCGCAACCAAAGGGTTCTGTAAATTTGCTGCATAATTTTTGGTCGAACCACATTCCACCTGTACTGTAATTTCTTAAATATTTAAAAATGTAATTGTGTTTTTCTTAAAGGAAATACCACTTGAAAATTGAAGTCTTTTGTATGTGATTTTGACTTGCATTTCCCTGGTGGCGAATGACCTTGAGCATCTTTTCAGGTGCTTATTAGCTGATTGTTTATTTTCTTTTATATCTTCTTGAAGAAATACCTATTTAGAGTCTTTGCTTATTTATTGGATTGTCTTCATTATTGAGTCTTAAGAGTTCTCTATATCTTCGGAATACAAGTCACGTATGAGAGAGATGATCTGCAATCATCACCTCCCATCATGCGAGTATCTTTTCACTTTCCTGTTAATGTCCCTTAGAAACAAAAAAGGTTTTAATTTTTATGAAGTCCAGTTTACTTATTTTTTTTTACTTTATTGCTTGTTCTTTTGCTGTTATAGCTAAGAATCCTTTGTCAGATACAGTTATAAAAATTTAGCCATATGTTTTCTTCTAAGAGGTTAATAGTTTTAACTCTTATATTTATGCCTTTGACCCATTTGAGTTAAATTTTATATATGGCGTGAGATAGGAGACTTAACTTTATTCTTTTACATGGAACTACAAGTTTTTCCCTCATAAAATGTGGCCTAATTTTCAGTTTCTCACCAGAGACTGGGCATTCTGACCACGTGAGGCCTGTATTTTGCCACAGTCAATTGGTTCTGAGTCCGAGCTGCCCCTTTAGACAGGGCACATGTTACCATCACTTCCTGTGCCACCTCTCATAAGTTAAGTACCCTCACAGGCCCTTACATGAACCCACTTCAGTCACTTGTGAGCCTGCCCAGTCTCTGAAGGCCAGTGAATTTCTAACTCCAACTGCACACCCCTCTTTTCGGGGAGGAGGATAAGCCTTGCTTTGACTCTGAGGATTTTTTAGTGTGTCAGTTAGCTGTTGTTGCATAACAGACTATCCCAAAATTTGGGGGCTTAGACACAACAGTCACTGTTTCTTTAGCCCACAAATCTGCAAGTCAGCAGTTTAGACTGGTCTCTGTCAGCACCTGCGCCTGTCCAAGGTTGGTTGTGGGTTGGTTGGCTTTGCTCTTGCCCGGATGCCTTCTTGCATCCTGGCCGACAGCCCACCCCAGGCGGGAGCCCAGCAGGGCCCAGGAAACCTGACTCTCGTTGCTTGGGACGCACTCCCTGGCCACTGGCCTGCTTGTCTTCACCTTTCCCACCCCTCCTCCTAATCCTGAAGACACCGATGGGGACAGTCCGGGTGATGCAGCATGTGTGATGTTTCAGGAGCCGGTGACTTTCCGGGACGTGGCCGTGGACTTCACCCAGGAGGAGTGGGGGCAGCTGGGCCCGGCCCAGAGGACCCTGTACCGAGACGTGATGCTGGAGACCTTTGGGCACCTGCTCTCTGTGGGTGAGGCCGCTTCCCCTGCTGCTGACCAGATTCCTGCGCTGACTTACTCTTCATGGGTTATGGGTTGCCGGGCTTCTCGTGTGATGACTTGACCTCGGGCTGGAGATCACGGAGCTTGATTTCGCACTCCTGCGGGACACGTGGGTTGTAGACTCTACCCTTGTGTGTCCGGATGCAGAACCTTATGAGGCACCCCGGCCCCTGAGGGTCAGGAGTCTCAGTCTGGAGCCTGGACTGGTTCTCATCTTCTCCAGAGCAGACCCACACCACCTTTGTCTTTCTCTGTTTCCAGGGCCTGAGCTTCCCAAACCAGACGTCATCTCCCAGCTGGAGCAAGGGGCTGAGCTGTGGGTGGCGGAGAGAGGACTTGCCCAGGGCTGCCGTCCAGGTGAGAGCCCACTGAGTGGGAGCCCTGATAGGAGCAGCTGTGCCCCTTGGAAGGGGTGATGTGTTGGGGTCCCCAGAGGAAAGTCAGCAAAGGGAAGAGGCCAGTCAGGGGGGCCAGAGCCCCCCCTGGACCCCCTCAGTCTCCCGGCAGTGCGCTGTGACAGTTCGTGAGAGGTGTTGGCTACTAGGCAGGCTCATGTAGGCTCTGGGCCAGGGGCTGATTGGGGGCTGGTCTTGCAGGCATCCTCCACCTGGCACAGACCAAGACCCAAGCTCCCAGGAGAAAGCAGGTGTTTGCCCTAAGCCACAGTGAGTCTCTCTTCCCAGTTTGGTTCAGGGCAGTGCCCCCAAATCCAAGTTCCCCGACCAAGCCAGAGGCCGGCCTCAAGGGACAAGCTCAAGGGACAGGCCTCAAGGCCTCAAGCTGTCCTTCTGGGACAGCTGCCTCGGCCGCCCTGGAGCCCTTTCTCCACAGGGGCTTGGGCCCCGTCCTTCACCCCCTGCCTGCAGTGCTCCCAGTGCTCTGGGGTCCCCTCACTCATGCCCCCCTTTCTCTGAGCTCAGAGATGCTGGCTCTGCTTGAGCGGCCAGAGTCCAGCACTTCCTCTTTTCCCAGCAGCGTGTGGTGTGTCTGTCCCATGGGATAATTTCTGAGTGTGAACCTGCCCTTCACCTCCATTTCATTCTTGCACGTCCACAGTCTGTGCACTTGTGCCGTACGCGCTTCTGTTCTCGTGGGAGCCATGAGTACCTGACGGCTGGCCCAGCGCCGTCAGCATGGGAGCGGCAGGCCCCTCACGAAGCAGAGCTGGGGGGATCGTGCCAGTGCTGGCTCAGCATTCCCGCGCCGCCAAGGCTGGTGGTCCCAATTCTTCTGGCCTTTCTCCGGGCTGGGTGCGGCTGCAGCAGCTTTGGACGCCACATCCGTGCTCCGTGCGAGGGCTGAGGGAGCTGGGAAGAGTGGCACCAGTCATATTTGTCCCCTTTCTCCAGCTCCAGATGTTGTTGAGGAGGGGGACGCCCCAGCTGCTCGAAGGCTGGGGTGGGGTTAGATTGTCATCAGTCCCTGGGCCGATGTGTTGGTACCCTGACTACATTTTGAAGGAAGTGGGCTCTGGCCATGGGAAACGTAAGCAGCTAGACCCACAGTCCGCTTCCCCTCTGACACCATCCACAGGGAGTCTGTGGTCCCTCCACACACGGTGTGGCCCCCCACCTGGGACAGGACTGCCAAGTACGCTGTCTCCTCTGGGTGTGGAGCCTGTGTATTTTCAGCCCCAGACAGTAGCCTTCCTTTCCCCATTCTCTGAGGTAACTCTCATCCACCTGGCCAGCTCCCTTCTGGCTGCCCGGTCCCAAGCTTGCCATAAAATTGACCCATCTGAAGTGTACGGTTCTCTGGTTTCGAGCATGTTCACGGATTGTACATCCATCACCACTGTGTAGTTCCAGAACGTTGCAGCTCCCCAGAAATCATCCACTAGAGGTACTCTGGTTTGTTTCTACCCATAGAACACTCTTGATGCCAAATATGTGGGTTTTTTCCACATCAACAACTGATTGCCCAACTCTTGAGGCACTAGATGGGTGTCGCAACAGTTCAGTCCAATTCTGACCCGCCCTGCCTGGAGTTGGTGCAGACCTCACAGCTTAGGAACGCAGTCCTATTAGACTGGCCCCTCTTCAGACATGGGTCACAAGTCGGCCTCCCATCCTTCGGACTGACTGGCTGTAAACCAGGGCTTCCCACGCGCCCTCCTTAGGTTCAGTAGTGTGCTGTAACAGCTCACAGAACTCAGGAAATCACAGCTTACATTTATTGTGTTTTATAAATGCTAGTATAAAGGATATAAATGAACAGGCAAGTGTCAGGGGAGAGGGGCTGAAGCATCCCATCTTGAAGCTGTTGAGGGCCCATCAAGAGTCGCCTCTCAGCATGAACTCATGGTTGAGGGGAATTTATTACAATTAACAAAAGACAGTCCTAACCCCTCTCACTAAGGAAATTGCAAGGGTTTTAGGAGCTGTGTGCTGGGGCCCAGGGATGAAGACCACATACATATTTCTCATTAAATGACAGTAGTCGCTCATCACCTCATCCCACCCAGCCCCTGGCAGTCACTAATCCACTTTCTATCAGGGAATTTGCATATTCTGGATATTCCATTTAAATGGAATCTTATAACATGGCCTTTGGTGTCTAGCTTTTATTTTTTCTTGAAATGTAGTTGATGTATAACATCTTATATAAATACAGGTATACAGTGTAGTGATTCACAGTTTTTAAAGGCTCTGCTCCTCTCACAGCTGTAAAATATTGGGTGAATACCCTCTGTCGTACAGAATGCCCTTGTAACTTACTTTAGTACGTGATAGTTTGTGTATGTCTGGCTTCTTCCAAGGAGCATCAGGCTTTCAAGGTTCAGTCATGCTGTGCTTTGTCTCCGTAGTTCATTCCTTCCATCACTGAATCACATTCCATTGTGTGGATGGACCACATTTGGTTGGTGGACCACATTGGGTTGTTTCTACTTGGTTCTACTGGATAGCGCTACTGTGAACGTTCCTGTACAAGCTTTTGTGAGGGCTGACTGGTGTTTTAGAAGACCCGCTGGGTGCTGTGCATGGAGCCCAGTCTGGGGTCTGGAGGTGAGGAGAGGCGCCAGCTGCCTGGCCAGCCTGAGCCCCTCCAGTTCCTCTCCCCGGCCAGTGCTCCCGCACTGCCTCGGATCTGAGGCAGGTTTGAGAACCTGCTTCCTGTCAGCTCTGAGCTGCCTGTGGACATTCTGATGTGGTGAGGTGGGCCCTGAGTGCATGAACACAGAGTGTGCTATGGCCAGAATTGCAGCAGGTCAGGAGGTTCAAGCTGGGGGTGGGCAGGCCCGCTGGCCCCGAAGACGTCCATGTCCTAATCCCCTAGCCCAGCTGTTGGATTGCTGGGCCAGCCTGTGACCTCACAGCAGCCCTCTTGTGAGGGGGGCAGGATGAGGACGGGAGATGTCAGAGGGGAATTGCCCGATGCTCCGCTGCTGGCTCTGGAGGTGAGGGGAAGGGCCAAGGCCCGAGGGCGCCTCTGGAGGCTGGAGCGTCCAGGAAACCCCCCCCTGCAGCCTCCGGAAGCCGCCCTGCCTTCCCAGAAATAGGTATGTGCAGGGGCTGAGTGTGTGGTCAGTTGGTAGAGTGGTGCATCACTGTGCTGGGAGGAGGGAGCACCTTGCCTGCCTGAGGGGCAGTTCGGCCTCTGGAGGATCCAGGACCAGGGGCTGCTCCTCGCAAGGTGTCCCACAGGTGAGAGGGCACCTCCACATGGGATCTGACCTGTCACACCTGGGTTTGAAATAGCTCCTCGTCCCCCCGAGCCTGCTCCTTCTGTGCTGTGTGTCTGCCTCCCCAGCAGGGCTTTCTGTCCTTCGGAGTCACTGCTTTATCCCCAGCACCTCAGGCCAGACAGTATTTTAGGCTTTGTGGACAGTGTTCAATCTCTGTATTTGTTTTCTATCATCACTGTAGCAGATTACCACAAACACAGAGGTTTAAGGCAACGTGTTATTTCTCAGTTCTGTCCGACCCAACTGGTTCATTGCCGCGGCCCCCACAAGGCCAAAGGCAGGGTACCGGTGGGCGGGCAGTGGAGGCGGCAGACTTACTGGGAGGCTCAGAGAGGCTGTGCCTCCATGCGGGCAGGCTGTTGGCAGAGTCCAGCCACGTGGTCCTTGGACAGAAGTCCCCGTGTCCTTGCAGGCTGACAGCTGGCTCAGCTTCCCTGGCTCAGGCCCCCTGCCCAGCCTGTCCCTTCTACCTCCTCCTCCTGTTTGTAAAGCTTGAGGGGATTGCTCGTCGCCCAGCTAACCCAGCATCATCTCCCAGTGCTAAGGTTTTTAAAGCCAGCTGATGAGTGGACTGCGTGTCACCTGCAAAATCGCCTGCCAGCAGACCCTCTGTGACTGACAAGAGAGACCTGACCGCTTCAGAGTCCGCCCGTTAGCGTGGTTAGCTTGGGGGTTGTCTTTGGCCAGCTCCTGATCTAGGCCAGTATCTGGCCCATGGCGGGTGCTCAAAAAGTTTTTGTTGAAAGAATGAGTGAGGGAAGCTTTGTTTGCAGACAGAGCACTGCGGTCAACGTGAGCAGAACTGGGAGGTTGGACACCGACCTAGGGTGTGTCCATCAGCCCCTCACAGCTCTTTGGTTTTCTTTCAGGCCAGGAAGCTGCACTGGAGGGTCAACCACCAGCCCGGGAGCAGGGCCTTCCTGAGGAGAAGGGGCAGGAAGGCTTCCTGGGGGAGGCGCTGTGTCCCACTTCGTCGGGGGAAGACTGGGAACGGGCGGGCTGGGTCAGGGGGCCCGAGCAGGACCAGGGGCATTGGCAGCTCAAGGAAGTCCCGGTTCAGGACGGAAGTCTCAGACTTGGGGAGAGCCTCGGTCGGCTCCCAGAGGTCTCCCGGGTGGAGCGTGCGTGTGTGCCGGAATCTCGGGGTCCGAGCTCGGAGCGGAGCCCTGACGCCGCACGTGAGGAGACGGGCTCCCCGGGACCGCAGCCGCGCAGCCGCCACGACCGCGGCGAGGCTTCCACTGTGGCGCGTCCCGTTCCGGAGGCGGAGCTGGCGCGCGGCCAGGCGCCCGACAAGCCCTACAAGTGCGCGGACTGCGGGAAGTCCTTCAACCACAACGCGCACCTCACGGTGCACCGGCGCATCCATACAGGCGAGCGGCCCTACGCGTGCAAGGAATGCGGCAAGGCCTTCAGCCAGAACTCGTCGCTGGTGCAGCACGAGCGCATCCACACGGGCCACAAGCCCTACAAATGCGCCGAATGCGGCAAGTCTTTCTGCCACAGCACGCACCTCACGGTGCACCGGCGCATCCACACGGGCGAGAAGCCCTACGCCTGCCAGGACTGCGGGCGCGCCTTCAACCAGAACTCGTCACTGGGCCGCCACCGGCGCACGCACACCGGCGAGAAGCCGTTCGCCTGCAGCGTGTGCGGCAAGGCCTTCTCGCGGACCACTTGCCTGTTCTTGCACCTGCGGACGCACACGGCTGAGCGGCCCTACGAGTGCAGCCGCTGCGGCAAGGGCTTCAGGCACAGCTCGTCGCTGGCACAGCACCAGCGCAAGCATGCGGGCGACGGGCCCTACGACTGCCGCCAGAGGTTGCTCTTCGCGCCCGCGCCCTCCTGGCCCGAGCCCCTGAGCCCGGGCGAGGGCCCGCCGCGCAGCGACAGGCCCTTCCGGTGCAGCCAGTGCGGCAAGGGTTTCACGCAGAGCTCGCACCTCATCCGCCACCAGATCACGCACACCCGAGAGCAGCCCCGGGGCCGGGGCCGCCGGCGCCCGCAGGTCCGCAGCCGCGGCGCGCACCTCGGGCGGCGCCCGCTCGGACCCCCGGAGGAGAGCCCCGGGGGCGGGACGAAGGCGGGGCCGCCCGCCGGCAGGGCACTGGCGCTGTTTGACCTCCACGAGATCATGCAGGAAAAGAACCCGGTGCGCGTTATTGGGGTGGAAGAGCCCGCCATGAGCACGTCCGTGCTGTTTGACATCAGGGAGTCCACGTAGGGAAGGAACGCGGCGGATGACAGGTACAGAAATGTGGTACGTCCACAAAGTGTATTTCTGGAAGGGGGCTGAGGGTAGAAACGCCCTCAGATTTCCTAAGGCGGTGGTGCTTGCAAACACCTGAGATCACTGATTCTCCTGAGTCTCAAACCCAGTCCTCGCAAATGAATTCAGAGGTAATGGAACCTACACACGTGTGTAATGTTGAGAAACCCATACATGTCCCCGTTTTGTAAAGGATAATTAAAGCAAAAGAAACGGTCAGTAGGTAACGTCGGCTGAGTTGCTGTCTTTCCCTGTGGTGGAGACCATCGTGCCTGGAGACTTGGGGCGTTGCTTATGGCTTGCCATCTGGTGCATGGGGTGTGGTGTTACCCACAGAAACATGAGAGGCCTGTGTGGGTGTGATATCCCAAAGTGGTGACTAAGGCTTGGGAAAGGTTTGCACAAAACAAATGCAGCTGCGTTACTGGAAGGTTTTGTTTAAATTCTAAACATGCAGGAATTAATTTATATGTGGAGTCAACCCAAGTCGCAGTTGATATAGAAAGGAGTTTCAGACATACATCCATGGCCGCTGGGATCCATTTCTGCACTTTAGAGTCATTAGAGCAGGCATGGCAGCCACACTCATGCCCAAATCAAGGGACAAAGGATTCCCCCGTGAAATTCCACAGCTTTCCCTGGGGGTGTCACAGCTCCAGTTAGAAACCATGGCCTTAGATTGGCAATGTTGCCTGTGATGGAGGGACTCACTCAGAGTGGCTTTGTTCCCCCAGGAGATACTTGGTGATGTTTGGACACATTTTGGTTGTCATGACTGGCGGAGGAGGGCGGTGGCATCCTCTGGAGGAAGTCGAGGATGCTGCTGAGCATCCTGCAAAACCCCATCACCAAAGAGCCACCTGGCCGTGAGGTGGAGAACCCTCGCCCAGCATAAGAGCCGGCTTTCCTGACTCTGGAAATTGGTTAATCAGGGCTGTGTTAACAGCCTTGTACATTTGATTTTAACAAATGCTATCTTGAGCATGTACACATTTTCTTTTAGTAATTCTTTCCCACTGTTTTGCAACATTTGTAGTTGGTGTGAGGGAAGAGAATCCACTTATTTTTCTGAGTAATTTTAGCATTTTATTTTGGACATTCCATGTGCTGATACATTTTCAAAATGGCACCCCTGTTGCCATAGGATTATTTTTACATCAGCACCAGAAATCTTGTCATTTTATCAATTTTTTTAAATATCTCTATAAAGCATGGACTTTATAAATATATATAAATATATATATATATAAAATCATGTTGGCACGTGATGACAAAAACCATTTTTATAGTCATTCTGAGCTATCATTTGCCTTTTTCACTAAGTTGATGTTTACACTGATGTTTGCACTGATAGTGCAAATCCAACACTGGGTAACACTGCCAGAGTCTCAGTGAGAATCAAGGAAGTTGCCCCGAGGTCGCTGTTCATATTTTTCCTTCCCTGGCACTGCAGTAAAGGGAGTGGGGTGGGGGGATGGTTTCACTTAAGAACGTCTGTGATGAAGCAGGAAAAATTATTAATTTCATTAAATCTCGAGTAAAACTATATTACCATCTAAGCAGAAATAACAGTAATTACTATGTCATCAAATATCTAGTGGATATTCCTGGTTTCCTTATAAATTTTGTTTTGTTTTCTGTTTGGTTTGTTCTAATCATGCTCTAAAGAAAAATCACACCGTGCATTTGCTTGACTTAGGTCTCTTTTAATCTATAGGTCTCCCCTCTTTTTCTTTTTTAGTCTTTTATATGTTGGGGGAAACAACAGGATAACCTAAATTTTGTCCCTATCCCAAGCCTGCCCATCAGACCCACTGGACTATGCTGAGGGCCCTTGGTGAATGATGTGACTCTGTTTTGTTCTCTAAGTTTATCTGCCCCATCTCAAGCACAGCTTACCATCTTGCTGGGGTCTCTGCTGACCTTCAGAAGACCTTTCTTTCAGCTGTCATTGTCCAGAAAAGCAAGACGTCTGAGAAAATGGCTTATTTATATATGATGCAGTACATTGTAATATGACCATTTTCATGTCCACAATTGGAAACTTCGCCTGGCTCATCTTCTTGCTCTCTTCCAAGTTTACTCCTGAGGAAATCAAAGCCTTCTGATCTTTGTCTATGCTGTTCTTGTTATAAAGAAGAACATTGTGTTCAAAGGTGTGCTCCTTGGTATCTCAGCAGAAAGGATGCAAAAACTAAGGATTTAATCCGCCTGCTTTCTAACCTAGAATGAAAGAGTGAAATGCCCATCCCTCTGGGATGCTGTGTTGTGTGCTCCAGTTACACAGCACAATTGCCTTTCTTGTTTGTTTGCTGTTCCCACTGTGGTTGCATCCTATCGAAGTTAAATACAAAACATAAACATCAACAATTGGAAGGAAGGAAAATTGGCCATGGCACAGGTCAGCTTGTAGAAATCGTTCCAGAAAAATATCCCCCAGAAGGAATACTGGGTTGTCAGAGCGTCGAGTTGAATGGAAGAAGTATTCTGGAAGGGTACAGCGGCTGTTCTAAGCACAGTGTCAGAGTGTCCAACCATCAGAACTCACTGCTGAGATGTGATGGGTGAGTTTCAGGACCTGTCAGAACTTTCCTTTGTCCAATTCTGTTCTTTGGATGCTTGAGTGTCACACCCAGTAGGGTTTCCACAGTAGCAGAGCCAGGCTTGCAGCTCATCTCCAGAGGTTCCTCAGGATGCCTCGAAGCCTCGGGTTTGTCTCTGCCACCCTGTCACTCTCTGGGCTTGTCTTGTGGACTTCTCCATCAACTCTCATTATCACAGCGCCTCTGTTGTCATGCCTTGGCCTCCACCACCTTCCATTTCATTCTTAGCAAATAACCTATTTACGTGGCTCAGAAGAGGTATGTTTTCAGACAGGCAGTGACTCACACCTCTGTGAGGTGGCGCCATTTTATGTATAAGGAAAATCTGGCCCAGGACAAACATAACCTTCCCAGGGTTGCACAGCTAGGAGTTGGAGGCAGCATTTGAAGTCAGCACCCCATTAACAGTGGCTTAAACAGATCAGACTTTGCTTGAAGGCTGTGTCTTCAGTGGCTCTGCGCCATCAGAGGCAGTGGCTTCTCTCCCAGCCTGTCCCTCATGGTCACAGGGAGACCACTGCAGCCTCAGCCGATGCACCCACCATCATCAGGACTGGAGGAGGGAAAAAGGCAGCCAGTACTCATCACCTGTGAGGTTTCAAAAAACGACTCTCCCAGAAGCTTTCATCCAATGCCTCCATGTCTTGCTGGCCAAGACTGAATCGCTTAGCTTCTCTAACCTCCGTGGTTGAGACTATACCTGAGAAAAAGCCTCAGAAGAGGTTAATGGTGGGCAGCTGGCAGCGCCCGTCGCCTTTCTCCCCAGTCTCTTTCTTGAGGAATCTGCAGCGCTCCCTCTTTGGGTCAGGCACCACCGCCTCTTCAACGCCTGGCTTGTCCCGCTTGCCGACCAGGCCCCCCACAGTCCTCGGTCCCCTGGCATGCTGGAGCACTGTGCTTGCCCAGATCCCTTCTACCTCTCAAGGGGCCTCTTGCCCTCCCCTCCTCAACTCCTGGGGCCCCTGGGCTGCTGTCCCAGAGGCGCATCTTGAGCTCTACACACTCCCAAGATGTCCCAGTCAACACCGTGGCTATGTGCTGCTCACTCCCAGGTCCTGGTCTCGGAACTTCAGGCTGGAACAGCAGCTGCATGCTGCCGGAAGCTCCCCCTGGATGCCTGGCAAACTCTGGAAACCGCCTACCCAGAGGGAAATGCCACTTTCCATCCCAAACCTGTGCTTCCTTCCCTGCTCCCTTTCTCGAGGATTGTTGCCACCTGCCATCCCATCCCTCAATCCAAAAGATACCAATAGACATCCTGTTGATTTTACTGTGTAAGCAGCTTGGCTGTCTTCTTTGTTCCATTTCCTTCCCACTGCTGCCACTGACGCAGGATGACCGGGAGAAGCCTGGTCACTAGTGCCCTCCATTTGTGACGGCCCCATCGTTGGTGTGGGGGTGCAGACTTGGAATGCCCCCACCACTAGCGTGCTCTGACTCGGGGAGACCCCGCGGTAACTGGACAGCTCAGAAGCCAGGCCTGCGACTGCCCCGTCCCCTCCGCCACGGCCCGCACAGTGGCAGCTGCAGAAGGGTCGTGTCTCCACAGTTCTTAGAGTGGGCACTGGGCGGGCTGAGGCTCCAGTCACCTCGTCTGTTAAGCTGGGAACAAGCTTGTCACCATCAGTGATTGCGGCCCTCTCCATGCAGTGCAGCTCTTTTGGAATTTTCCATTTCTCATTTCGGGTCACCTTTTCTAGGCATCATATTCCTACTAATTTCTTTACAGATACTTTGAAACCAAGTCAGATAAGAAACTCCTCAGGGGAAATTGCTGTAAACTAGAGAAAGTGTATCATTTTATCAGTTTATCAAAGTAATGCAAAATCTTTGTAGCAAAACCTGGAAAATGCACAAAAGTAAAATACACAAAAGTATGAAGGCTTATTTAAAATTCAGTTCCTCATACTTCCACCATCCAGGGCTGTTCATTACCTTAAGATTTTGTTAATTTTCTTTGTAACTTTTTTTTGAAATATACATGTGTGTATACATAGAGTGAACATTAAATCTTATACACAGCAAAAATACGTATAGTTATCTTTTGTTTACAAAGTTCTCTTGTAATGTGCTTCTTACTATATTTTGAACATTTTCCTGTGAAGATGGATTTTTAAATTAACATTCAGGAGGGTTGTAGCCATGTGATCTCCACCCACCATCTTACCTAAACTTTCACTTTTATCTAAAAGGGGGCGAAGGGATTCATATACATTTCTTAGGGGATATGAATTGATACAGCCTCTGTGAAGGTTACTTTGTTGGTTGCTATCTAAATTACAGCAATCTTTGTCCCAGCAAGCCATTTGCTGGAAATGAATCCTACAGATACATTTCTACCCGCACAAACTGTGCTTGTATAGTTTTTACTATGATATTGATTTCAGAAAGTGAACATTTAGAATCAGCCTTGGCATCCACCACATGGGACTAGTTAAGTGATTTCTGGTGGACTGGCTGGCTGTTACACAGCCCTTGAAATGAGGACTGTCTTTATGAACGTGTATGGAAAAGAGCACCAAGATACATTGTCTATGAAAAGGTATAAAACTGTATGATAGGTTTCCATTTGTGTAAAGAGGAAGCCATTGCTTACACATACACAAACACACTGAATCTGAAGGGTACAAGGTTACCAGACATACTGCTTGCTTTTGGGGAGGAGAATTGGAGGGAGGGGGAAGATGAGGAATAATTTTCACTCTATATCTTTTGATATTTTTGGAATTTTGAAACATGTAAAAATATTACCAGTTCAAAGAATAAATTTAAACAAAACCTTAGTTCTTTCAAATTAAACTAAGTTTGAGTTTGTTTCATTGTTCACTGTCTCCCCCTTCTTAAATGTCCACATGACTGTGTGTCTTGGTCACATCTGTTTTATATGATACAATGGTAAAGAATCCACCTTTGTCATATAGAAGAGATGTGGGTTCGATCCCTGGATTGGGAAGATCCCCTGGAGGAGGGCATGGCAACCCACTCCAGTATGCTTGCCGGGATAATCCCATGGACAGAGGAGCCTGGCAGGCTACAGCCCAAGAGATCACAAGGAGTCAAACATGACTGACCTTGTACATGTGTGTGTTGAGGCAACAGTACCAATTGAGAATAAGATATCCTAGGCCCTATGAAGTTTCCTGCCAGCTAGTTGTTGCACACACATTTCCAATCAATAAACCAATCTACAGTACGAATAGAAAAAAAATTTTGTTTGAGCCAAACTGAGGACTATAGCCTGGGAGACAGCATCTCAGATAACCCTGAGAAACTGCTCCATTGAAGCATGGTTTCAGTGCAGTTTTATGTCTTGTCAGAACAAAAAACATCACACAACTCAAGGATACATTCCTTCAAGGTTTCAAAACAAAAAACCACCAGATCAACAGTGAGTCAGGATGGCCTTGGCACCTGGGAAGGGAGCCTTATTGTTGAAGGAGGACCAGCATTGGTGTCCCAAGAAGCAAGGCATTTAATCTTTTTTTTAGTTCTACCAGTTTATTGCTACCAACTCATCTCGCTCCACCCTCATGCACACATGCTCAGACATGTCACCCCATAGACTGCAGCCCAGCAGGCTCCTCTGTCTATGGACTTTTCCAGGTAACAATACTGGAGTGGGTTGCCATATCCTTCTCCTAATCTTTATTTTTAACATGGACATTAGTTCTGGTCAGTGCACCCTTTTCTTTGGTGATAAAAGCAGAGAGTGTATGTATGACAGGCTGTAAGTGGGCTGTTTTAGTTAGCATAAATATCAAGATAAATCATTTATAACCCAGAATGACTTCCCCATAGCTCAATACATTAAAAATTCCTTTTGTTAATACTTGTATATGGGCCAAGAGGAAGAGGAAAAAATATATATATGCAGTATAGCTAAAAGGACACAGAGAATGCCACACGCTTGCGCCTCCCGTCCTTTCTGCCATCTTTCTGTGCTGCCAGAATGGTGCACGTGAATGTCCTAGCTGATATTCTCAAGAGTATCAACAAAGAGGAAAAGAGGTAAATGCCCGGTGCTAATTAGACTATCATTGGATATCTCGTGGAGATACCCCACGTCCAAGGTAAGAGAAACCCAATTAAGATGGTAGGTGTTGCAAGAGGGCATCAGAGGGCAAACACACTGAAACCATACTCAGAAAACTAGTCAATCTAATCACACTAGGACCACAGCCTTGTCTAACTCAATGAAACTAAGCCATGCCCATGGGGCCACCAAAGATGGGCAGGTCATGGTGGAGAGGTCTGACAGAATGTGGTCCACTGGAGAAGGGAATGGCAAACCGCTTCAGTATTCTTGCCTTGAGAACTCCATGAACAGTATGAAAAGGCAAAATGGTAGGATACTGAAAGAGGAACTCCCCAGGTCAGTAGGTGTCCAATATGCTACTGGATATCAGTGGAGAAATAACTCCACAAAGAATGAAGGAATGGAGCCAAAGCAAAAACAGTACCCAATTGTGGATGTGACTGGTGATAGAAGCAAGGTCCAATGCTGTAAAGAGCAATATTGCATAGGAACCTGGAATGTCAGGTCCATGAATCAAGGCAAATTGGAATTGGTCAAACAGGAGATGGCAAGAGTGAACGTTGACATTCTAGGAATCAGCGAACTAAAATGGACTGGCATGGGTGAATTTAACTCTGATGACCATTATATCTACTACTCTGGGCAGGAATCCCTTAGAAGAAATGGAGTAGCCATCATGGTCAACAAAAGAGGCCGAAAGGCAGTACTTGGATGCAATCTCAAAAACGACAGGATGATCTCTGTTCGATTCCAAGGCAAACCATTCAATATCACAGTAATCCAAGTCTGTGCCCCAACCAGTAATGCTGAAGAAGCTGAAGTTGAACGGTTCTATGAGGACCTACAAGATCTTTTAGAACTAACACCCAAAAAAGATGTCCTTTTCATTATAGGGGACTGGAATGCAAAAGTAGGAAGTCAAGAAACACCTGGAGTAACAGGCAAATTTGTCCTTGGAATACGGAATGAAGCAGGGCAAAGACAAACATTTTGCCAAGAAAATACACTGGTCATAGCAAACACCCTCTTCCAACAACACAAGAATCTACACATGGACATCACCAGATGGTCAACACCAAAATCAGATTGATTATATTCTTTGCAGCCAAAGATGGAGAAGCTCTTTAGAGTCAACAAAAACAAGACCAGGAGCTGACAGTGGCTCAGATCATGAACTCCTTATTGCCAAATTCAGACTGAAATTGAAGAAAGTAGGGAAAACCACTAGACCATTCATGTATGACCTAAATCAAATCCCTTATGATTATACAGTGGAAGTGAGAAATAGATTTAAGGGACTAGATCTGATAGATAAGACTGCCTGATGAACTATGGACGGAGATTCATGACATTGTACAGGAGACAGGGATCAAGACCATCCCCATGGAAAAGAAATGCAAAAAAGCAAAATGGCTGTCTGAGGAGGCCTTACAAATAGCTGTGAAAAGAATAGAAGCAAAAAGCAAAGGAGAAAAGGAAAGATATAAGCATCTGAATGCAGAGTTCCAAAGAATAGCAAGAAGAGATAAGAAAGCCTTCTTCAAAAAAAAAAAAGAAAGAAAGAAAGAAAGAAAGAAAGAAAGCCTTCCTCAGCGATCAGTGCAAAGAAAGAGAGGAAAACAACAGAATGGGAAAGACGAGAGATCTCTTTGAGAAAATTAGAGATACCAAGGGAACATTTCATGCAAAGATGGGCTTGATAAAGGACAGAAATAGTATGGACCTAACAGAAGCAGAAGATATTAAGAAGACGTGGCAAGAATACACCGAAGAACTGTACAAAAAATTTCTTCACGACCAAGATAATCACGATGGTGTGATCACTCACCTAAAGCCAGACATGCTGGAATGTGAAGTCAAGTGGGCCTTAGGAAGCATCACTATCAACAAAGCTAGTGGAGGTGATGGAATTCCAGTTGAGCTATTTCAAATCCTGAAAGATGATGCTGTGAAAGTGTTGCACTCAATATGCCAGCAAATTTGGAAAATTCAGCAGTGGCCACAGGACTACAAAAGGTCAGTTTTCTTTTCTTTTCTTTTTTTTTTTTTTATTCTTTGATAGATTCTTTTTTTTTTTTTTTTAAACTTTACGTAATTGTATTAGTTTTGCCAAATATCAAAATGAATCCGCCACAGGCATACATGTGTTCCCCATCCTGAACCCTCCTCCCTCCTCCCTCCCCACACCATCCCTCTGGGTCGTCCCAGTGCACCAGCCCCAAGCATCCAGTATCGCGCATCGAACCTGGACTGGCAACTCGTTTCTTACAAGATATTCTACATGTTTCAATGTCACTCTCCCAAATCTTCCCACCCTCTCCCTCTCCCACAGAGTCCATAAGACAGTTCTATACATCCGTGTCTCTTTTGCTGTCTCGTACACCAGGTTATTGTTACCATCTTTCTAAATTCCATATATATGCGTTAGTATACTGTATTTATGTTTTTCCTTCTGGCTTACTTCACTCTGTATAATAGGCTCCAGTTTCATCCACCTCATTAGAACTGATTCAAATGTATTCTTTTTAATGGCTGAGTAATACTCCATTGTGTATATGTACCACAGCTTTCTTATCCATTCATCTGCTGATGGACATCTAGGTTGCTTCCATGTCCTGGCTATTATAAACAGTGCTGCGATGAACATTGGGGTACACGTGTCTCTTTCCCTTCTGGTTTCCTCAGTGTGTATGCCCAGCAGTGGGATTGCTGGATCATAAGGCAGTTCTATTTCCAGTTTTTGACATACATCACAGCAGGATCCTCTATGACCCACCTCCCAGAATATTGGAAATAAAAGCAAAAATAAACACATGGGACCTAATTAACCTTAAAAGCTTCTGCACATCAAAGGAAACTATTAGCAAGGTGAAAAGACAGACTTCAGAATGGGAGAAAATAATAGCAAATGAAGCAACTGACAAACAACTAATCTCAAAAATATACAAGCAACTCCTACAGCTCAACTCCAGAAAAATAAATGACCCAATCAAAAAATGGGCCAAAGAACTAAATAGACATTTCTCCAAAGAAGACATACAGATGGCTAACAAACACATGAAAAGATGCTCAACATCACTCATTATCAGAGAAATGCAAATCAAAACCACTATGAGGTACCATTTCACACCAGTCAGAATGGCTGCAATCCAAAAGTCTACAAATAATAAGTGCTGGAGAGGGTGTGGAGAAAAGGGAACCCTCTTACACTGTTGGTGGGAATGCAAACTAGTACAGCCACTATGGAGAACAGTGTGGAGATTCCTTAAAAAGGTCAGTTTTCATTCCAGTCCCAAAGAAAGGCAATGCCAAAGAATGCTCAAACTACTGCACAATTGCACTCATCTCACACGCTAGTAAAGTAATGCTCAAAATTCTCCAAGCCAGGCTTCAGCAATACATGAACCGTGAACTTCCAGGTGTTCAAGCTGGTTTTAGAAAAGGCAGAGGAACCAGAGATCAAATTGCCAACATCCGCTGGATCATGGAAAACGCAAGAGAGTGCCAGAAAAAACATCTATTTCTGCTTTATTGACTATGCCAAAGCCTTTGTGTGGATCACAATAAACTGTGGAAACTTCTGAAAGAGATGAGAATACCAGACCACCTGACCTGCCTCTTGAGAAACCTATATGCAAGTTAGGAAGCAACAGTTAGAACTGGACGTGGAACAACAGACTGGTTCCAAATAGCAAAAGGAGTACGTCAAGGCTGTATATTGTCACCCTGCTTATTTCACTTCTATGCAGAGTACATCATGAGAAACGCTGAGCTGGAAGAAGCACAAGCTGGAATCAAGATTGCCGGGAGAAATATCAATAACCTCAGATATGCAAATGACACCACCCTTATGGCAGAAAGTGAAGAGGAACTAAAAAGCCTCTTGATGAAAGTGAAAGTGAAGAGTGAAATGGTTGGCTTAAAGCTTAACATTCAGAGATGAAGATCATGGCATCTGGTCCCATCACTTCATGGGAAATAGATGGGGAAACAGTGGAAACAGTGTCAGACTTTATTTTCGGGGGCTCCAAAATCACTGCAGATGGTGATTGCAGCCATAAAATTAAAAGACGCTTACTCCTTGGAAGAAAAGTTATGACCAACCTAGATAGCATATTGAAAAGCAGAGACATTACTTTGCCAACTAAGGTCCGTCTAGTCAAGGCTATGCTTTTTCCAGTGGTCGTGTATGGATGTGAGAGTTGGACTGTGAAGAAAGCTGAGCTCTGAAGAATTGATGCTTTTGAACTGTGGTGTTGGAGAACACTCTTGAGAGTCCCTTGGACTGCAAGGAGATCCAACCAGTCCATTCTAAAGGAGATCCGTCCTGGGTGTTCATTGGAAGGACTGATGCTGAAGCTGAAACTCCAATACTTTGGCCACCTCATGCGAAGAGTTGACTCATTGTAAAAGACTGATACTGGGGGGGATTGGGGGTTGGAGGAGAAGGGGACGACAGAGGATGAGATGGCTGGATGGCATCACTGACTCGATGGACATGAGTCTGAGTGAACTCTGGGAATTGGTGATGGACAGGGAGGCCTGGCATGCTGCAATTCATGGTGTTGCAAAGAGTCGTACACAACTGAGTGACTGAACTGAACTGAACTGAATTATACGCTGCTCCAAAGTCATCATCAGGTTTCTAATTGTGATGATGAAGCATTATTACATTGGCAAATTTGAAATCATTGATGATCACAGGGCTGGGAAAATTGTTGTGAACCTCACAGGCAGGCTGAATAACTGTGGAGGTTTGCCCAGTAGTCATGTATGGATGTGAGAGTTGGACTGTGAAGAAAGCTAAGCGCCGAAGAATTGATGCTTTTGAACTGTGGTGTTGGAGAAGACTCTTGAGAGTCCCTTGGACTGCAAGGAGATCCAACCAGTCCAATCTAAAGGAGGTCAGTCCTGGGTGTTCTTTGGAAGAATGATGCTAAAGCTGAAACTCCAATACTTTGGCCACCTCATGCGAAGAGTTGACTCATTGTAAAAGACTGATACTGGGGGGGGGTTGGGGGTTGGAGGAGAAGGGGACGACAGAGGATGAGATGGCTGGATGGCATCACTGACTCGATGGACATGAGTCTGAGTGAACTCTGGGAATTGGTGATGGACAGGGAGGCCTGGCGTGCTGCAATTCATGGAGTCGCAAAGAGTCAGATACGACTGAGCAACTGAACTGAACTGAACTGCTGCTGCTAAGTCACTGCAGTCGTGTCCGACTCTGTGTGACCCCATAGACAGCAGCCCACCAGGGCTGTGGGACTGGGGAGACAGAAGGGGGCGCGGGGCGTGCCAGGGGGCGGGGAAGCCAGCTGTGCTGTGCCGGCAGGTGAGACCTCAGGTGTGTATCCAGGTGCGACCCCGCTTGTGTGAACCACCTGTGGATGCAGGTGTGCCCTCGCGGCTGTGGGTCTATGCTCTGAACCCCTTAGCCATCACTCCCAGTTCATTTATTCTTCAGCCCCTGGAAAACGTTAACCTACTTTCTGTCTCTGCTCTGGACATTTCCTGTAAATGGTGTCATATAATATGTGCTCTTTTTGTGTATGGCTTTTCTCATTGAAAATATTTTCTGAGCTTCCCTGGTGGCTCAGTGGTAAAAAAAAAAAAAAAAAAAAAATCCGCCTGTCAGTGCAGGAGACACGAGTTTGATCCCTGATCTGGGAAGATCCCAAAGGCCGCAGAGCGACTAAGCAGACACCCAGATGTGTTCCCTGCGGTGCTGGAATAAACGCCGCCCTGAGACCGGGAGATGACGCGAGGATTGGGTTCCGCCTTAAGAAGCAGTTGGTCCGTTTGACCACCTCGTGGCAAAGGCAGTGTGGGAACGGGCAGCCCTTGTTCCATCCGGATGTTGAAATGCCTACTGAGAGCCATGCATGTGTTTCCATCACAGGCATGAGCCCTTCACTCCCGCACAGCTTTCCTCAGGGCTTCCCTATGACCACCAAGCTAAATTCTGACTCAAGCCAACCTTGAAGCCCCTGCTCTCCCCACTGTGGCCCGCCTTTTCCAGACTCATGTCTCATCATTCCATGGGGAGCCCGGGACGATCAAACCTGTCTCCTTCCTGCTCCTCCGTCAGCCCAGCTTCTTCTGGTTTCCTGTCCACAGCATCAGCTCTCGTCAGTGCAGCTGCTTCCAGGTGCTGTGCCATGAAGGGAATTCAGGATGGAGAAAAACAGGAAGCACTCTGTGCTTTGGATACTGGCCCTGGATACTTAAGATACCTATCTAAGGAATAATTTCAATGAGCCCAGACTCCGGAATCATACACGGAAAAGCACTAAAATTAACTTGAAGTGTCTGATCTGTGTGATTGGCAGTAACCTTTTGATGTTCAACTATATCAGAAGTTGTGTTCCCCCCACCCCCCACCCAGAAAATGAAACATACCTCTCTATACCCTGGCTCCTCCCTTACCTCTTTAATGAACAGTGTTATTGTGAATATTTCTGTATAATATTTTGTGCTTTCATTTCTCTTGGAATTGGTGGTGTGTATGTTCTCAGTCACTCAGTCGTGTCTGACTCTTTGTGACCCCATGGGCTGTAGCCCACCAGGCTTCTTTCTCTCTCCATGGAATTTTCCAGTCAAGAATACTGGGACAAGTTGCCATTTCCTACTTCAGGGGAACTTATTGATCAGGTATTGGACTCATCTTTGCATCTCCTGCACTGGCAGGTGGATTCTTAACCACTGTACCACTGTGCCACCTGTGAAGCCCCGGAATTTCTGGGTCATAAGATAACTATGTTTAACTTTTTGTGGAACTGCTAACCTGTTTTCCATAGGGCCTGCTTCGTTTTACATCTCCACCGGCCTGGTATGAGAGTGTCCGTCTCTCCACATCCTCACCAGCGCTAGTTACCTTTCTGGTGGCGGCCATCCTCGCAGATGTGAAGTGGCATCACATTGTGGCTTTGATTTGCATTTCCCTGAATACAAAGGATGTTGAGCATCCATTTGCATGTTTTCTTTACCCATTTGTATTATATTTATATGTCTGCATTGGGTGGCTTGCAGGATCTTAGTTTCCCAGCCAGGGTTCTAACCCTGCTCCCCCACCCCCACCCTAGCAGTGGAAATGAAGTGCTTAACCACTGGCCTGCTAGGGAATGTCCTCCCCACTTTTAAACTGGGTTACTTAAGGGTTTTGTTGTTGTTGTAAGAGTTCTTTATATATCCTGGATGCTAGTTGTGTATTTGTGTGTCTGCGTGTCTTTATGTGGGTCTGTATGTCTGTGTGAGCCTAAGTGTATGTCTATATCTAAGTGGGCACAACTTTTCTTCCCACTCACTGGACATGGAGATTCCCAGGTGGCAGTCGTAAAAAACAAAACAAAACAAAAAAAAACACCACCTGCCAATGCAGGAGATGCAAGAGACACTGGTTTGGTCACTGGGTTGGGAAGATCCCCTGGAGGAGGAAATGGCAACCCACTCCAGTATTCTCACCTGGAGAATCCTGTGGACAGAGGAGCCTGGCAGGCTACAGTCCATGGGGTTGCAAAGAGTCGGACACGACTGAAATGACTGAGCACAACAAACACGTGGACATGGAGATGCAAAGGGCATCATGATCAGCTGGATAGAGGGATGAGTGTGTGGGTACGTGCTGAGCCGTGTCTGACTCTTTGCAACCATATGGACTATAGCCCGCCAGGTTCCTCTGTCCATGGGATTTTCCTGGCAAGAACACTGGGGCACATAGCCATTTCTTCCTCCAGGGGATCTTCTTGCCTCAAGGAAGGAACCCAGGTCTCCTGCATCTACTGCACTAAAGGCAGATTCATAGAAGGGAAGAGTATCCTGGATTACAGGCGAGTCCAATGTAATCACAAGGGTCCACATAAGTGAAGAAGAGATGCAGGAGATAGGTTCAAGCCAGAGAAGGAGTGATGAAGGAAAGACAGGGACACAGAACAAGGAATGCAGGTAGCCTCCGGAAGGTGGAAGAGGCAATGAGATGGATTTCTTCCTTATGGCCTCTAGAGGAAACCAGCCCTGCCAACATGGTGATTTTTGCACAGTGAGACCCATCTGGGGATTCTGACCTCCAGAAATATAATAGATTTGTTGTTATGAGCCACTGCATGCTGTGATTACAGTAGCAATAGGAAACAAATACAGCCTCTCTAGACAGGAGCCAGGCCAAGTTAGCAGAGCTAACTCCACCCACGTGTAAAATAGGAAAAAGGGCATGACGGTTCACAGAAATGATAAAACAGGAACCAGAAAAATCGGGTTCCTTTTACTGGTGAGAGGCAAGTTTAGCTTGGAGGCAGGGAGGTAAAAAGGGAAGTACCATGAGACATCAGTGATGTGAAATTGGACTTGGTGGAGAGGGCAGGACTGAAGGGTAGGAAGCAGGAGCTGCCAAAGAGAAAGCCTCCTGTTGGTGCAAAAAAGGAGAAGGTCACAGGCAGAGTTGGCAGTCTAGATGAACTGACCAGGGTCAGTAAGTGCCTGGTGTGCAAATGGAGCTCTGCAGACACGGTTTATTGTTATGACTTTGGGGGCTGTGCCTTTGCAAACAGAAGTGGGACAGAAGACCACAGGAATGCCAACTAGACCCAAATATGTGAAGGCCACCAGTGCCACCCACAGGCCAAAGCCCAGCACTTGACAGGTGACGTGGGTCTTGGTTGGGTAAAGTGAAGGATGCCTTGGATTAGGGTGTCCCTGGTGTGCCAACCAGTGGTCAGGAAATGCAAAGGGACCATTTAGACAAAATATACAGAACACACATCTACAGATGCAGGACGCAGATGAGTGGGTGTCCAGGGGTGGGGCATCAGGAATAGGGAGTGACTGCTAATGGGTATGGGGATTCTTTCAGTTCAGTTCAGTCACTCAGTTGTATCCGACTCTTTTCTACCCCATGAATTGCAGCACGCCAGGCCTCCCTGTCCATCACCAACTCCCGGAGTTCACCCAAACTCACGTGCATTGAGTCAGTGATGCCATACAGCCATCTCATCCTCTGTCGTCCCCTTCTCCTCCTGCCCCCAACCCCTCCCAGCATCAGAGTCTTTTCCAATGAGTCAACTCTTCACATGAGGTGGCCAAAGTATCAGAGTTTCAGCTTTAGCATCAGTCCTTTGGTGAACACCCAGGACTGGTCTCCTTTATGATGGACTGGTTGGAACTCCTTGCAGTCCAAGGGACTCTCAAGAGTCTTCAACACCACAGTTCAAAAGCATCAATTCTTCGTCGCTCAGCTTTCTTCACAGTCCAACTCCCACGTCCATACATGACCACTGGAAAAACCATAGCCTTGACTAGACGGACCTTTGTTGGCAAAGTAATGTCTCTGCTTTTCAATATGCTATCTAGGATGGTCATAACTTTCCTTCCCAGGAGTAAGTGTCTTTTAATTTCATGGCTGCAATCACCATCTGCAGTGATTTTGGAGCCCCAAAAAATAAAGTCTGACACTGTTTCCACTGTTTCCCCATCTATTTCCCATGAAGTGATGGGACCAGATGCCATGATCTTAGTTTTCTGAATGTTGAACTTTAAGCCAACATTTTCACTCTCCACTTTCACTGTCATCAAGAGGCTTTTTAGTTCCTCTTCACTTTCTGCCATAAGGGTGGTGTCATCTGCATATCTGAGGTTATTGATATTTCTCCCAGCAATCTTGATTCTAGCTTGTGCTTCTTCCAGCCCAGAGTTTCTCATGATGTACTCTGCATATAAGTGAAATAAGCAGGGTGACAATATACAGCCTTGACGTACTCCTTTTGCTATTTGGAACCAGTCTGTTGCTCCATGTCCAGTTCTAACTGTTGCTTCCTGACCTGCATATAGGTTTCTCAAGAGGCAGGTCAGAGGGTCTGGTATTCCCATCTCTTTCAGAAGTTTCCACAGTTTATTGTGATCCACACAGTCAAAGGCTTTGGCATAGTCAATAAAGCAGAAATAGATGTTTTTCTGGAACTCTCTTGCTTTTTCCATGATCCAGTGGATGTTGGCAATTTGATCTCTGGTTCCTCTGCCTTTTCTAAAACCAGCTTGAACATCTGGAAGTTCACGGTTCATGTATTGCTGAAGCCTGGCTTGGAGAATTTTGAGCATTACTTTACTAGCATGTGAGATGAGTGCAATTGTGTGGTAGTTTGAGCATTCCTTGGCATTGCCTTTCTTTGGGACTGGAATGAAAACTGAACTTTTCCAGTCCTGTGGCCACTGCTGAATTTTTCAAATTTGCTGGCATATTGAGTGCAACACTTTCACAGCATCATCTTTCAGGATTTGAAATAGCTCAACTGGAATTCCATCACCTCCACTAGCTTTGTTGATAGTGATGCTTCCTAAGGCCCACTTGACTTCACATTCCAGCATGTCTGGCTTTAGGTGAGTGATCACACCATCGTGATTATCTTGGTCGTGAAGATCTTTTTTGTACAGTTCTGTGTATTCTTGCCACGTCTTCTTAATATCTTCTGCTTCTGTTAGGTCCATACCATTTCTGTCCTTTATCAAGCCCATCTTTGCATGAAATGTTCCCTTGGTATCTCTAATTTTCTCAAAGAGATCTCTCGTCTTTCCCATTCTAGTCTTTCCTCTATTTCTTTGCATTGATCGCTGAGGAAGGCTCTCTTATCTCTCCTTGCTATTCTTTGGAACTCTGCATTCAGATGTTTAAATCTTTCCTTTTCTCCTTTGCTTTTTGCTTCTATTCTTTTCACAGCTATTTGTAAGGCCTCCTCAGACAGCCATTTTGCTTTTTTGCATTTCTTTTCCACGGGGATGGTCTTGATCCCTGTCTCCTGTACAATGTCACGAACCTCCGTCCATAGTTCATCAGGCACTCTATCAGATCCAGTCCCTTAAATCTATTTCTCACTTCGACTGTATAATCATAAGGGATTTGATTTAGGTCATACATGAATGGTCTAGTGGTTTTCCCTACTTTCTTCAATTTCAGTCTGAATTTGGCAATAAGGAGTTCATGATCTGAGCCACAGTCAGCTCCTGGTCTTGTTTTTGTTGACTCTAAAGAGCTTCTCCATCTTTGGCTGCAAAGATTATAATCAATCTGATTTTGGTGTTGACCATCTGGTGATGTCCATGTGTAGAGTCTTCTCTTGTGTTGATGAAAGTGAAAGTGGAGAGTGAAAATGTTGGCTTAAAGTTCAACATTCAGAAAACGAAGATCATGGTATCTGGTCCCATCACTTCATGGGAAATAGATGGGGAAACAGTGGAAACAGTGTCAGACTTTATTTTTGGGGGCTCCAAAATCACTGCAGATGGTGATTGCAGCCATGAAATTAAAAGACGCTTACTCCTTGGAAGGAAAGTGATGACCAACCTAGATAGCATATTGAAAAGCAGAGACTTTACTTTGCCAACAAAGGTCCATCTAGTCAAGGCTATGGTTTTTCCAGTGGTCATGTATGGATGTGAGAGTTGGACTGTGAAGAAAGCTGAGCTCTGAAGAATTGATGCTTTTGAACTGTGGTGTTGGAGAAGACTTTTGAGAGTCCCTTGGACTGCAAGGAAATCCAACCAGTCCATTCTGAAGGAGATCAGCCCTGGGATTTCTTTGGAGGGAATGATGCTAAAGCTGAAACTCCAGTACTTTGGCCACGTCATGCGAAGAGTTGACTCATTGGAAAAGACTCTGATGCTGGGAGGGATTGGGGGCAGGAGGAGAAGGGGACGACAGAGGATGAGATGGCTGGATGGCATCACTGACTCAATGGACGTGAGTCTGAGTGAACTCCGGGAATTGGTGATGGACAGGGAGGCCTGGCGTGCTGCGTTTCATGGGGTCGCAAAGAGTCGGATGTGACTGAGTGACTGAACTGAACTGAACTGAACTGAACTGAGTGGGCTTAGGGATTTCCCAGGTGGCACTAGTGGTAAAGAACTCACCTGCCAAAGCAGGAAAAATGAGAGGCAGGGTTCTATCCCTGGGTTGGTAAGATGCCCTGGAGGACGGCATGGCTAGCTGCTCCAGTGTTCTTGCCTGGAATAATCCCATGGACAGTGGAGCCTGGTGGGCTACAGTCCATAGGGCTGCAAAAAAGTTGTACAGGGCTGAAGCGACTTAGCATGCACGCATAGTGGGCTTAAAGGGGGAGAAGATTCTAGAGCTGAAATCCCGACTTCGCCACTAGCTAGCTGTGTGATATTGTAAAAGTTACTCAACCTCTCTGTGTTAATCATGTGGTCCTGTACCAGTTACTCAAGACCTCCCCTCAGTTGGGCGTGCATTTCCTTGCCTGGAACACAGTGGTCAAAGTGCCTCTTTCTGAGAGCAGAATGAAGCTTACACGAGGCAATGGAAGTTACCCACTTGTTGGGGGCCAGCGTGAGGTACTCCGCCCATGGCAAAGGTCATGAGGAAGGAGGCTCGACATACACAAAGGCGGGATCGAGCCTCAGGAGTCCCCCTGGAAATCCTCGAGCATCTACCCCCATAACCAGAGCCTGCCTACTTTACTACTTTGTGCTCTTACCTACACCTCTGACTTTACAGGGGGCTGTCCCCCACCACCTCTTTCGGAGAAGGAGTTAACTTAGAGCTTCAGTTAATAATAATTCTTGGGTGTGATAGGAGTGTTTCAACCTACAAACTCCTCTGAAGGTTCTCTAGCCTGCCTGACAGGAAGGACTCCTGCAGCCTATGTAAACCCACATGTGATTGCTCACAGCCTCCCAACCGTGAGAGGCACGAGATGCTTTAAACCTTCTAAAAACCGGTTCCTTAGAAAAGTTAGAAAACCATTAGTATAAGTATAGTGGGCTGATTAGAAATTGTATTGGTGAAGGGTTTTTCATTTGTTGAGCCAATGTTTGTTGCTAAGTCTCCACATTCCCTGCCTTTACACACATTAATGAATATATAGAAGAAATAAGTATTAACCTTTGATATTAATCACGTTAGACCTTAGGCTAAGTAAATTCTTTCCTTAATTAAAACCGACTACACCCTCACCCTATAGGAATGTAACTTTATCTGGTACCTTCGGAAGGTGGAGTCTTTTTTAAGAATAATCACCCCTGGAGAAATAAGTGTCCTGGTTGACTGACCGCTGTCACAAGGAGAGGGTCATAAATTGTCAGCAGGGCCCCTGGCCAGAAGATGATGTAACACCTCTAAGACCTCTGTATACATTTGTATGAAGCACCTGACTTTGATAAAAGTCAGGACTGCTGACCCCGCGTGACTTTTGCATAACATCTCAGTGTATAAAAGTAGGCCATGGAAAATAAAGAATTGGGATCAGTTTCTCGAAATACTGGTCTCCCCATGTCGTTCTCTCTCTCAAACTCTGGCTGAGTCTCCATCTGGAGCGCGGAACCCACCAAGCTTACTAATTATGCCTGGGCTTCTAAGATCCGACCAGGGAGGCCTCAGTGTCTCCTCTCCTTCAGGAGAATGGAAGGACGCCTGCAGCCTATGTAAGTGGTGCAAGCTTCTTGTCTTGAAGTTTTATTGGTCTCCTGTGTAACCAAGCTACTCAGCCTCTTTTCTCCACTGAATTTTCCTACTGAGCTATCCTCATTCTATTACTCTTTACATTGCTAATTAATATCTAATTGAAGCTATTGTATCCTGATCCTCGCCGACGCTGTCCCCGCTTCAAACTCCCCAGATCAGCCGGGGTAGTTGGAGCCTAGCATAGAACAAGAGCCTGATGATGGCCAGCAGCCCTGAGAGGCAAGCAGTATAGTATCCCGTCTTCCAGATGAGGAAACTGAGGCCCAAATGAGGGCAAGACTGCCCAACCCTTGGAGCTGGCCAGCGGCAGAGCTAGAGCACTACTGTGGACCTAACCGACAGTTATTCCAGCCACCCCCTTCCTGGAATATGTCCAGCAAACAATGCCCAGTCAAGCATCCTCAGACCATACACACCCGTCAAAGCAGGTCAGTTCAGGCACGCTCCTACCCCATTCACAGGCCAGCTTGCAGCTGCCCCTTAGGTGTGCACTGCCTTCCCAGCAGATTATGAAGAGTGGGCCTTGGGTTCCAAGGTGGCTCAGGGAGGCCAGGTGGGCATCACCCACCACCCACAGCCCCAGGTATCTGCCTGGGCTTCAAGGGCAAGTCTCCTGCAGCCTGGATTGATTCCCTCACCCAACCAGTCTTTACTGAGCCTCTGCAGATTTGTCCAGGTCCAAGCAGCAGGGAATGAGGGGGTGGGATGGAGCTCGAGCCAGCCCCGGAAGCATGTCCTCAGGCGTCTGGCTCTCTCAGATCAGTTCAACCCCGGGGATTTCCTTCTGATATTTGAGATAAAATCAGGAGCCTTAAAGAATGGAGGGTTTGAGAGGGAGGTAGTGAGTGAGGGGTGACTAGAAACCTGTAACAGGGTTTTTAATATATTGGTTTACAATGCTGTGTTAATTTCTGCTGTTTAGCAAAATGATTCAGTTATACACACATATACTTTCTTTTTCATATTCTTTTCCATTGTGTCTTATTCAAGGGCATTGAATATAGTCCCTGTGCTGTACAGTAGGACCTTGTTTATCCATCCTATACATACTAGTCTGCATCTGCTAACCCCAAACTCAGTCCAGCCCCACCCCTCCGCCCCGTGGCCACCACAAGTCTGTTCTCTATGTCTGTGGTCTGTGAGTCTGTTTCTATTTCGTAGGTAAGTTCATTTTTGTCTTTTTTTTTTTTTTTTGGCTGCGACATGTGCCATGCAGGGTCTCAGTTCCCTGGCCAGGGATTGAACCCGCGCCCCCTGCAGTGGAACCAGGGAGTCTTAACCCCCGGACCACCAGGGAAGTCCCTGTGTCATATTTTAGATTCAACATGTAAGTGATATCATGCGATACTTATTTTTCTCTTCTTGACTTACTTCACTTCGTATGATAATCTCTAGTCCCATCCATGTTGTTTCACATGGTTTTATTTCATTCTTTTCATGGCTGAGTAATATTCCATTGTGTATATATACCACATCTTTATCCATTCATCTGCCAGTGGACATTTAGGTTGCTTCCATGTCTTGGCTGTTGTAAATACAATATGAACAGGGGTGCCTTTTCAAATTAGAGTTTTGTCTGATTATATGCCTAGGAGTGGGATTGCTGGGTCATATGGCAAACACTATTTTTAGTGTTTTGAGGAACTGTCATACTGTTCTCCATAGTGGCCAAGTCAATTTATATTCCCACTACACACCCTCTCCAACATTTATTGTTTGTAGACTTTTTTGATGATGGCCATTCTGAGCAGCATGAAGTGGTATCTCACTTCTGATTTGCATTTCTCTCGTAATTAGCGATGATGAGCACCCTTTCATGTGCCCATTGGCCGTCTGTGTGTGTGACGCAGGTGGTTGATGGTGTTGGAGGACACCATCCAAGACACCAAGTGAGAAACTTTTCTTTGGAGAGGGGACCAAATGTCAGGAGTGGCCCACAGCTTCCCTTTCAGGGTGAGGCCAGGGCTCGGCAGAGTTAGGGAGGCCTGGTATGAGAAAAGTGGTGACTCTGTGGTTTGAACTGTTGCAGGCTGGGCGCTGGGATCTGAGCTCACAGACACCAGCTATAAGCGGAGTGGTTAGGAGGAGTCGGAGCCCTGGGACAGGGCCGCGGAAACTCTGGGAGGAGGGACTCCCTCGGGAGCCGCCTTTGGTGGTGACTGTGAATCCCAGGGCGGCCCAGAGAGGCAGGCCAGACTCTCAGGGGAAACGTGGGCCCAGTCTGTCTCCCACCACATGGATTTCAGGAGAACTTCAGGGCCTCACAAGGACGCTCCCCTAGCCCAGCCCAGCTGTGAAGCTGGTGCCTTGGGGGATAGCCTCCACGTGCGGCCAGACCTCACCTCCTGAGAGAAGACTCCTTCTGAGGAAAGATGGGATCCACCGGATGGTTGTGGGACAGAGCCTCCAGGCACGTGCTCGGGGAGGAACCCCCCCGACGTGTGGAGAGTGGGGGAAGACCCTCCGGAGCCCCTCGGAGGCCCACCAGAAGAGCCAGGCCCGCAAGATGCCCTACACCTGCAGCAAGTGTGGGAAAGCCTTCGGCCGGAGCGCACACCTGGCGCAGCACCAGGTGATGCACACGGGGGCCAAGCCCCACAATTGCATGGAGTGTGGCAAGGCCTTCGCCTGGCTCACCCACCTGAGCCAGCACCGGAGGGTGCACACCGGGGAGAAGCCCTACGCCTGCGGAGAGTGCGGCAAGGCCTTCCGCCGCAGCACCCACCTCAGCCAGCACCGGCGGACGCACACGGGCAAGCGGCCCTACACGTGCGACGCGTGTGGCCAGGCCTTCAGCCAGAGCACGCATCTGACCCAGCACCAGCGCATGCACACCGGCGAGAAGCCCTGTGAGTGCGGCGCCTGCGGGAAAGCCTTCAGCAACTGCTCAGCTCTGGTGCGGCACCTGCGGGTGCACTCCGGGGAGAAGCCCTACCAGTGCCGGGAGTGCCCCAAGGCCTTCGCGCAGAGCTCCTCCCTCCTGGAGCACCAGCGCGTGCACACAGGCGAGAAGCCCTACGGTGCGACGACTGCGGGAAAGCCTTCAGCCGCAGCTCAGCCCTCATGCTTCACCTGCGCCTCCACGTCAGCGTCCTCCAGTGATGAGCGCGCCTCCCGCCGCGGCGCAGCGCTGGCAAGGAACCTGAATTCCAGAAGAGCCAGGACAGCTGGACTGGGGACTGGGGCGTCCCCGAAACGACAAGGGGCTTACGGGCAGAATCTGGGGCTGCTGGGGGACAGCACTTCATTCAGGGACGCGGAGGGAGGCTCTTCAGGCCAGCCGGCGAAGCTTCCAGAAGCCCTGGCTGCCCTCCGTTCCCCACTCAGGGCCGTCTCAGGACAGCTGAATCCAGGGGGTGCGTTGATCCTTGAAGCCGGGACAGCCCAGGTCGCGCTGCTCTCAGGACTCAGGGGCCCCCAGGTGCTCGGGCGGGAGGCTCGTCTTCACACGCCCGGGTGGCTGCCCTCCTTGCCCGCCCCTCTCCTGTGTAACTGGGGCCTGCCCGCGCCCACCTACTTCTTCACACACACTGTTCTCTCCGCCTGCTCAAGTCCGACTCCGAGGCCAGCCTGGGAGCTGCCTTTTCCACGAGACCCTCTCCGACCCTCAGCCTCTCTGGCATTTTCCCCGCCCTGAGGGTGCTCTTGTCCCTGCACAGCATCCATTTTTCCCTGCCCACTCCGTGCACGGCCCACCAGTCGTCAGGCTGTTGGTTTTACCTCACTACTCCATCTTCACCGTCATTACCTTCTGCGGGCCCACATCCCCTGTTCGCGGGATTCCAGCAGGGGGTCTCCTTCCTAACGCCTTCCTGCCTTCATCACACACACACACACCACATACATATACACACAGCACATACATATATCACACACAGCACATGCATATACACAGCACATACATATATCACACACACCACATGCATATACACACAGCACATACATGTATCACACCACATGCATATACACAGCACATACATATATCACACACCACATACATATACACACAGCACATACATATATCACACACACCACATGCATACACACAGCACATACATATATCACACACACCACATGCATACACACACAGCACATACATATATCACACACACCACATGCATATACACAGCACATACATATATCACACACACCACATGCATACACACACAGCACATACATATATCACACACACCACATGCATACACACAGCACATACATATATCACACACAGCACATGCATACACACACAGCACATACATATATCACACACACCACATGCATACACACACAGCACATATATCACACACACCACATGCATATACACACATGCACACTATATACAAACACATTTCCCCCACACCACATACACCACACACAAACCAACACACACACCACACACACATGCCACTTACATACACTCCCCACATACACACACACGGTTGTTTCCTTCTCCACACGGGCCTCCAGCAGGCTCTTTCCACAACCCGAATCTGATCGTGTCTCTACAGTCATGGGAAGCTCTCCACTGTGTCACCTTCTACAGCAAAGCTTCCTGAATGGGTTACAAGTTCCTGTCAAGGCATCAGCCTTCTTTCATGTGTTTCTCTGATGACTCTATGGTGTGTGAACCTGACCCCCCACCATACAGTTGTGTATTGTGTACTGGTCATCTATACCATCTCTCCCTGTGTTTCTCCCTCTGTCTGGAATTCATTCCTTCTGTGTCATGAGTAAACAAAGACCTCTGACGAGCGAGGTTAAGAGCAGGAAGGCTGAGACCCAGGGAGACGGAGATCTTGTAGTGTCTCAGAGAGTCCTAGATGTACCTAGACACAGCATGGCTGAGGCTCAGATGCTGAGGAACTGATGGGACGTGAGGAAAGACTGAGAGGCAAGAGATGCATGTCCCCCTGCCCTTAGGCCCCCAGCAGGCTGCAGGGAGTGGAAAAGACATGAACCTAACATCAGGACGCCTTGGGGACCCCAGGTAAGTGACTTCCCTGAGCCTTAGTGACCGGCTCGGTCAGGAGAGGGGATGATGAGACCCGCCTTGTGCAGCACCTGATGCAGGCTCTGAGCACTGGCCCTGACTGCTGGCATCTGACTCCCCCTTTCCGCCCCACCCTCCCGCTCTCTTTCACTGAGGAACTGAATCTCCTCCCCACCCCAGCACTCAGAGCACTATCATACCCACTTTGTTGTGAGATGTGTATCTACTTTGTTTATTCAAAGGAGAAGGAGTTCAGGGGAAGAAATGAATCTTTATTAAGGTCTTACATCCCATTTAAATGGTAAAGTATTAATTCTAAGTAGACTGCAAAGAGTTAAGTATGCATACTGTAATCCCAAGAGAAATCTTTTAAAAAGACTATACAAAGAGAATTCATTGGAATGACTGATGCTGAAGCTCCAATATTTTGGCCACCTGATGTGAACTGACTCATTGGAAAAGACCCTGATGCTGGGAAAGACTGAAGACAGAAGGGGATGACAGAGGATGAGGGGGTTGGATGGCAGCACCGACTCGATGGACATGAATGTGAGCAAGCTCTAGGAGTTGGTGATGGACAGGGCAGCCTGGCATGCTGCAGTCCATGGGGGTCGCAAAGAGTCGGACATGACTGAGTGACTGAAATGAACTGAAACAGATGATCAAAAACTCAGATGAGTTAAAAAGGAAGCTGAGAAACAACCCAAAAGAAAGCAGGAAAGGGAAAACTGACAGATAACAAAAGGAGCAAACAGGAAAGAAAAAGGCAGACCAAACCATAAGCTTATACATTGTTACATATAAGTGATCTAAACATACCAATTAAAAG
The DNA here is from genome assembly GCF_029378745.1 of Bos indicus. Lineage (NCBI taxonomy): Eukaryota > Metazoa > Chordata > Mammalia > Artiodactyla > Bovidae > Bos > Bos indicus. The sequence goes on from NC_091777.1 coordinate 66,653,157, forward strand.
AATTTGCCAGAATGAATTTTTTTAAAAAAGAAAATAAGAAACTTAACTTTCAGTGTGATGATATAGGGACTTCCCCGGTGGTCCAGTGGTTAAGAATCCACCTTGCAATCCAGGGGACGGGTTTGATCCCTGGTCAGGGAACTAGATCCCACATGCTGCGTAGAAACTGAGTACCACAACTACTGAGCCCACGTGCTCCGAAGCTGCTGAGCCACAACTAGAGTTCATGTGTCCCAGGGGAAGATCCTGCATGACGCAACAAAGACCCTCAGGCCCCAACTAAGACCCAGTGCAGCCAAATAAATAAATATTTAAAAAATAAATGTAATTAGGTAAGCTTAAGGTAAAAGAGTGGGGAAAGATATATATTATGAAATCTCCACATCAAAAAATGCTGCAATGGCTATATTAGTATCAAACCAAGTAGACTTAAGAACAAGGAAAATTACTAGGAACAAAGAGAGAACTTACATAGTGATAAAGAGACAATTCACCAAGAAGACATAACAGTTCCAAATAATGTATGCATTTAACAACAAAGCCTTAAAATAACAGGAAATAAAAACTGATAGAGCTGAAAGAAAATAATAGACTTTAAATTCACAAATTATAATTGGAGACTTCAACACCCCTCTCACTAGAATCAACAGAACAAAACAGAAAACCAGTAAGGATACAAAAGAACTGACCAATGTCATCAACCAACTGGATGTAATGGATGAAGCTGCCAAAGGTCAAACTTTGTTTATCCAGAAATGAGTAATTTCCCATGATTTAAGCTAAGATAAAGCTTTTGAAGTCTGATTTTAAGCTGTTACTAATGTTTACCCCCAAAAGTGAATGGTCTAAGTTTCCACCTGAAGAAAATGAAAAAGAAATTAATTCAGAATTAAGTAGAAGGAAGGGAATGACGCAAGTAGTGAATCACAAAATAGAAAAGAGTACCAAAATGAGCACTCTCAAAAGGTAATCTGTTCTTTGATAAAGATAAATATAAAGATAAATACAATTGATAAACCTCCAGCTAGACAGAGAGGGAGAAGGGACACAGCATCAGTCATGAAAGAGGTGGCATCCCTATAGACCCTGCAGGCATGAGAAGACTACAGCTGTGCTATGAGCAATTCTGTGCCAGTCAATCAGACCTCTCCGTTCAAGAAATAGGCAAATTTCTTGCAAAAACAGTTCACCAAGCATTAGTTGATTGGAGAAGGCGATGGCACCCCACTCCAGTACTCTTGCCTGGAAAATCCCATGGACGGAGTAGCCTGGTAGGCTGCAGTCCATGGGGTCGAGAAGAGTTGGACACGACTGAGCGACTTCACTTTGACTTTTCACTTTCATGCACTGGAGAAGGAAATGGCAACCCAGTCCAGTGTTCTTGCCTGGAGAATCCCAGGGACGGGGGAGCCTAGTGGGCTGCCGTCTATGGGGTCGCACAGAGTCGGACACGACTGAAGCGAGTTAGCAGCAGCAGCAAGCATTAGTTGATAATGCTAGCCTTACTCACAACTGATGTATGTCAGCACCTGGAGGGCCAGGCTAGGGCCGGTCAGTGGTCCAGGAGGGGTCCAGTTCGGGGACCGTGGGGAAGAGCAGAGAGGACCCCTCCCCTCCCGCGGCCTTGGGCTGCGGGGTGGGCGACCCGGCCTTGGCGCGGGACACAGCCCCGCATCGCCACCTGGTGGCCGCTGAGCCGGGAAGAGAGCTGCAAAATGCAGCCTCTGAACCGCCTCCCATCCAGTCAAGGAGGTCCGGAGCTTCAGCTGCCTCCCACACCTGCGAGGGTTGGGCGGAGGGGACTGGGGAGCAGGAGGAAGCTTAATGGGAGAAAGCAAGAGAAGGGGCCTCCACCCTCAGGATCCATCCCAGAGCCCACCCACCTTCAGGACTCAGGATCCCAGCCCGGGGGCTCCCGCCCCCCGCACCTGGACCACCATGGGCCAGAGACACGTCTTAAAGGCTGTCTGCACATTTATTAGTTCCTGGGATGGATCAGGGAGAGGCGGCCATTCCCCCTGCTCCCAGGGAGAACTCCAGCTTCCCGCTGCAGCACAAGGCATCAGAGGCAGGCTGGAGAAAGGACTTCCCGAGGATACTATCAGCACCCGAGTCGGCCACTGGGTCAGCTTCCTGGACCAAGTGGACAAAAGAGATGGTGGGGAGGGAGGCTCCCTGCGTCCTCCCTGATGAGTCAGGGCGGGCCTCGTTGAGGCCTCAGCAGGGCGGGGACTGGTCAGCTGCCCGCGAGGAAACATGCCCCCACCGCCCCCTACAGGTGCTCGTGACCACACCCCGCCCTGCCTTGCAGTCCCCCGACACACACACACACGCACACACACACACCCAGCAGTCTAGGCCCACCAGCCAATGTCAGCCCTGGAAGGGCGCATGAAAGCGCAGCCCTGGAGGAGAGTACCGTCGGGGCAAAGACCTGGATCGCAACCCCCTCCTCCTGGGGCTTCAATTCACCTGCCACCCGGAGCTCCACCGGGTCGCTGAGCTCCGACAGCAAGGAGCGGGGCCCGCCGGTGCGGTAGCGGCAGCTGTATGTGCCGGCGTGCTGGGGCCCCACGGAGGTCAGCACCAGGTCCGCGGGGCCGTGGGTGGACCAAGCCACCTCCAAGGGCTCCTCTTCGCCCGCGCGCAGCAGCAGGAAGGAGACGTCGGGCACCTCGGCCTCGCAGCGCAGGACGGCATCGCGGCCCGGAGTCAAGGCCCCAGTCCACAGGGCCCGGAGCTGCGGCCTGGGCAGAGGCCCTGGGCGAGCGGCGGGAGGTCAAGTGAGGCTCCTCGCCCCGCCTCCGACCCTCGGCACTGCGCTGTAGCCGGCGGGCCTCCCCGCCCCACCCCCCAGACCTGCCATGAGGTCTGAGCCCCCCAGGGGTCCCCATCACGGGCACACAGCGCCCAGGAGGAAAACGCCACCCGCCCAGCGGAGTGGGGTTCCTGCGAAGGGCACAGCCGGGGCAGCGGCCCAGAGGTGGGACCTGTGCGGCCAGGAGTCCCGGACGCTGAAATCCGAGGAGCACACAGACCCAGGGCCGGGGGGGCTCGGCGAGAATTACACCTGGACCCTCCGCGTAGGCACCTGGGCTCCAGGAGGGCCGGGATCCTAATCTGACGACCACCGACAGGCGCGTGGCGCACGAGCCAGTGCAGAGCGGTTAGGAGTCTGAACCCTAAAAACTGGATCCGCCCTCCACGATCTCCACCAAAGCGCCCCACCTGCCCGGCGCTCACGGCGGTGGCAGACAGGCCACCAGGCGGGGCGCCCCGGGGCCCTGGAGGCCGACCCCACCCCCTCAGGCCCCGGGCGCCTCCCGTCGTATCCCGGGACAGGCGCCCGGGTAGAAGGGGGCTCCGGGCCGCCGTGCCCGCAGCTCACCGTCCACGCGCAGCTCCAGGGTCGCGCTAGGCTTGGAGCCCGCGAAGGGCGGCGACGTGTCCACGTAGACGCAGCTGTAGTTGCCCGAGTCCACCGCCGAGACGCCGCGCAGCTCGAATTGGGCCTCGGGGCCCGCGGGGCTCAGGACGCGCTGCACCTGGCGCCCGCCGGCGTCCTTGCGCACCAGGGCGAAGCGCACGCCGGCGCGCGGTGCCCGGCACCGCAGCTGCACCAGCGCGCCCGGCGTGGGGCTCAGGATCGCGGGTTCGGCCGACAGCTCCGGCGCGGGGAGCGTCCCTGCGGGGAGCGCGCGGGAGGCTGGCGCACAAACCGGATCCTCCCCCAGAAAGATCCGTCTTGCTCCCTCCCGGGAAGCCGGCTGAGACCACCCCGGAGCCTTCCTCCCGACCCGGCCCGGTCCTCGCCGGACGCGGACATTCCTACGCTCTCCGCACTAGTCCGTAAGCGCAGGAAAACGGGGTGCGGGCGCGTTTTGTGGAAGGAGCACCCCCGAGCCCCCGACGACCTCTCCTGAGCTTTACGCCCCTGGTCCGAGTCCTTAGGGGTCCTGCAGCCCCCCCTTGGCTCCCTCCACAGCGGCCTCAGGGCCCACCGGGGCCGGCCCTGCGCTCCTCGCCTTAGGCTCGCGGGGGAGAGCGCGCCCCGGGCACGGGCAGGGCCGCGTCCGGGCTCCGTCCGGGCTCTCGCAGCCCTCGCAGCCCCGCGGTCTCGTCCCGCAGGCTCACCGTCGCTCAGCACCAGCTCAGCCGGCGCACTGTCCCGGGACCAGGCCGCCAGCTCGCTGCGCAGCCGGTAGCGGCAGGTGTAGCCGCTGCCGTCGCCCGCGGCCAGCGCGCTCAGCCGGAAGAAGACGCGGTCCGGACTGGTGCTGGCCCGGGGTACCAGCTGCTCCTCCGCGCCCCGCCGCAGCTGGAAGTCCACGCCGCTCAGGGGCGCCACGCAGGTGAGCGAGGCAGACGAGCCCGGCCTCAGGACCTTGGCCGACTCCCTGTCCACTGTCAGCGTGGGCGCCGGCGGCGGGTCTGCAGGGAGGGGTGTGTCACTGGGGAGGCCGCTGGGGGGGCGCCCAGCCCCCAGACCTCTGTCCCAGGAACAGCCTGCCTGTGGTGGGTTCCGACGCAGCTCCCCAGGCAGGCCGCTGCTTCCCACAGCCGTCCTGGGTGGGGCTGCTCAGGGTCCAGGGTAGTTTCTCGTCCTCCAGGAGCCTCCTCCCCCAGGAAGCCCTCTGGGCTGGCCCACCCACTCACCTAGCTCCTCTATGGTCACTGTGGCACTGGGCTCCGAGGGGGTGCCTGCCGCGTGGGTCCGGTAGCTGCAGCTGTAGTTCCCAGCCCGGTGGACCGGGAAGGTGGCTTGCGTGGCCTCTGGGGCCTCAGCCACCTCCAGAAACTGGTCCTCTCCTTCCAGCCTCAGCAGGAAAGTCACACCTCGAAGTCCCGAGAGGCACAGCAGTGTGGTGTTCAGGCCGGGTGTGATCCAGGACACGGGACTGGTTGAGATCGAGGGTGCGGGCAGGGGCTCTGCAGATGGGGCAGGGGTCACAGCGGGACAGGGGTCTTGGGTAACTCTGCCTGAGCTGGGAGACATGGGGGCCCAGCCCGACCTGGACCTCCAAGCTCCTGACAGTGTGAGGGAGCCAAGATGGACGTCTCGATGGGGGAGTGAGCCGGGAATACAAGTGGAAGGCATGGGGCCAGCCTGCCCACAGCTTCCTGGGGATTCAATCATTTATTCTCACAGCCTTCTAGGGTTGGTGAAAACATCACCCTCTTTTTGTTCAGTCACTAAGTCTGTCCAGTTGTTTGGCACCCCACGGACTGTAGCCCGCCAGGCTTCTCTGACAGTGGGATTCCCCAGGCAAGGATACTGGAGCGGGTCGCCATGCCCTCCTCCAGGGGGTCTTCCCGACCCAGGGATTGAACTGGCCTCTCCTGCACTGGCAGGTGGATTCTTTACTACTGAGCCGCCAGGGAAGCCCAGTCACCCTTATTTAACAGATGGGGACACTGGGCTCAGAGACAGCACCGGAACTGCCCGAGGCCACCAGCTGCTCTGGAGCGGCAGCAAGAGCACAGGGAGGGTGAGGCGTGAGCAGAGGAGCCTCCCCAGCAGCCCGCCTCCTGCCTCCAGGCCGTGGACCACACTCACCTGCTCCGGTCACTTCCACCAGGTTGCTCGGGCTGATCCAATCGTTGTTGCCCTTGTAGCTGCAGCGGTAGAGGCCCCGGGTGGTGCTGGTCACTGGTCCCAGCGGGAACCTGTGCTCATGGGCAGGGGACTCCAGGTGCACCGGTTCCTGGCCCACGCCATCCTTGAGGAGCTGAAACTCCTGGGTCGGCAGCGGGCTCTGGCAGGTCAGCGTCACATCGGCCCAGGGTGCCAGCGGTGAGCCGGCCTCGGCCCACAGGGATGGCCTGGGGTCAAAGACTGAGTAGGGGAGGCAGTCAGAGCCGGGCACCCACCCGCGGGCTCACCCCGCAGCACCCTCCGTACCCAGGCTGGCCCACTCACACGTCGCCTGCTCAGTCACTGGGCTCAGGGACAGACCTGCAGAGACCCAGCTGTTAGGCCTCACTGCCGTTCCCCCCAGCCCCCGGCCACCCCAGGACCCAGCCTCACCCCAGAGCAGCAGGAGGGCTGCCCAAGCAGACATGGTCCACGTCCCGCAGCCTCAGGGCTGTCTGTGGGGTTATAAGGTGCAGCCGCGGCGGCGGGGCTCACCCCCGCGCCCTTCCCGGAAAGCTGGGCTCCAGGGGCAAAGGGCGAACCTTGACCCCCAGAGGCTCAGCCACAGCAACAGTCAATAACCACGCTGAATGGGTTTGCTGCCTTCCGGTCAGTTTTGCAATCACTCACACGCAGTTGTCTGGGGACTAGCGGCTGTCAGGTTACACGTTTTGCCCCAGACATGTCAGAAAGACTGGACACGGCTTCTTTTCAGGATCCCGCTGGCAGCCCTCACAGGCAGGTTATTTTTCCCTTGGATATCCCAACCACAAAAAACCTGCCTGCCAAACAGGAGACGGGTTCAATCCCTGAGTAAGGAAGCTCCCCTGGAAAAGGGAATGGTAACCCACTCCAGTATTCTCACCTGGGAAATTCCACAGACAGAGGAGCCTGGAGGGCTATAATCCATAGGGTCCCAAAGAGCCAACACAACTTAGAGACTAAACAAAAAATCTCAACTACAGCCGCAGAGATGAATCAGTGGTCAGAGCTCTGGGGAAAAGGTTTTTGAGTGGAAATCAGCCGCGGTGAATTGGTTAAAGGTGAGATTGCAGAGGAAGGTGCGGCCTGCGGACAGTGAGGGGCCACAGGAGCTGCAATTGCTCTGCTCATCAGGGACTGCTTGTCGGAATCCGGAAGCTGAAGGCCCCGAGTAAGAGCGTCCCGTCTGGTCCTGCGTTCGGCAAGTAACTGGTCTGAGGCATTCCCCAGAGAAACGAGGAGGCCATACAGACAGGCAGGACCTGAGGTTCTCACACAGGTCGCACATCACACACACTCATCACACACACACGTGGCCATTGCACAATCTCCCGTCCCCTCTGGGCCTGTGTGGGCCTGGCCTTCAACCCAGGGAGGTGAAGGCCTCTCCCCCCATTGGTGGCATTGATCGGGTAATTCCTTGGAAATCCAGTGCCTCCCGTGCTCTGTGGCAACTCACCACATTGTCCCTCGGTTTCTCCACCTGACAAATTAGCCAGCTGGAGCTTGAGACTGAAGAATGGGTGCTGGGAGCCCCTTCTCCAAGCAGGCGTGAGGATATTGGGGTGATGGTGAACACTGGCATGCCATGACCCATGCCAAACTGTCCCCAGGGCCCTGATGATCACCTGTCACCACGTGGGAGGATGTGACGAGAAGCTCTGCTTTCCCAGAGCTCGTGGGCTGGAGTCCGAGGATGCTCATCCCAGGCGGGACGTGGGCTGGCCGCCATGCTGCCTGTCCACCTGAGATGCTGAGAATGGGGCTGTGGGGAGCCAGGTGCGCTGGCTCAGCAGCAGGTGGGAACAACCTGACCCACAGTGGACGCCAGCCCAGACCGACAGAGCTGGGGTCAGCAGCTGTGACTCCTGGGGGAGGTCAAGGAAGGTGTTTCTCTAGAATTTGAAGCCTGTTGTGCAAGTAAGTAGACCAGCCGCAGGTTCCAAAAGGCGTCACTCATACGCCAGGATGGGCAGAGCGGTGGGCGGCAGGCCCTGTTGTGTGTCACCCGCTGCGGCTTAACTGCTCAGGCATCCAGCACCCGGCCCACACAGAGTCTGCCCTGCCGAGGACAGATGGGCGGGAAGAGCTGGCCGGGGAAAGGCAAGTGCAGAATGCACCCTCAGTGCAGCCAGCCGCTGTGGATGGCTGCCTGGACGTGCCCGCAGTGGTCAAACAGTACACCACACGTCCAGTCCTACGTGAGAGAAGTGAAAACAGGCGTTCAAGCAAACACTTGTACACTAATGTTCACTGCAGAATTTTCCCTAACCACCAAAAGGTGGAAACAACCCAAATGTCCATCAACTGATGAATGGCTAAATGAATTGTGGTCTACCCATAGGATGGAATATTACTCAGCAATAAAAAGGAATGAAATACTGGTACATGCTCAGACCACAGAAAATATCACGGTCAGGGAAAGAAGCCAGACACCAAAAGGCCACATATTATATGATTCCATTTATATGAAAAATCTAGAACAAGCAGATCCAAAGTGAATTAGTGGTTGCTAGGGGCTGAGGGGAGGAACAAAGGGGAGTAATGGCTTAATAAGCAGAGTTTCATTTTGGAGTGTGGAAATGTACTGGAATTAGTGATGATGACAATCACACAGCACAGAAAATACATGAACTAAAAAATATAACAAAAACAAAAACCAACCTGAATTGTACACTTTGAAATGGTTCAATTATGTTCTGTGAATTGCATCTCAAAACCAGAAGGCACTCAGGGCATAAGGTGTTCTTGCCTTTGGCATGCTGGGGTGTCCACTTGAGGTGGCTGGGGCCAGCCCACCCACCAACATCCAGAAGTCATCCAAGCCCCGCCACAGGGACAAGATTGCATTGACAGGAGGTGAGTGCATATGTGTTTAAGTGATATTTTTATAATAAAAACAAGGTCTTGGGAATTGTTAGGTAAAATAAAACATCAGCTTTTTGTCCATGGTCGAGCTGACTGCACACCAAGCAGTTTTTACATCAGAAGATTAACGCAGGGTTGACAGAAAGTGGAGAGTGAAAAAGTTGGCTTAAAGCTCAACATTCAGAAAACGAAGATCATGGCATCCGGTCCCATCACTTCATGGGAAATAGATGGGGAAACAGTGGAAACAGTGTCAGACTTTATTTTTCTGGGCTCCAAAATCACTCCAGATGGTGACTGCAGCCATGAAATTAAAAGACGCTTACTCCTTGGAAGGAAAGTTATGACCAACCTAGATAGCATATTGAAAAGCAGAGACATTACTTTGTCAACAAAGGTTCGTCTAGTCAAGGCTATGGTTTTTCCAGTGGTCATGTATGGATGTGAGAGTTGGACTGTGAAGAAGGCTGAGCGCCGAAGAATTGATGCTTTTGAACTATGGTGTTGGAGAAAACTCTTGAGAGTCCCTTGGACTGCAAGGAGATCAGCCCTGGGATTTCTTTGGAAGGAATGATGCTAAAGCTGAAACTCCAGTACTTTGGCCACCTCATGTCAAGAGCTGACTCATTGGAAAAGACTCTGATGCTGGGAGGGATTAGGGGCAAGAGGAGAAGGGGACGAGAGAGGATGAGATGGCTGGATGGCATCACTGACTTGATGGACGTGAGTCTCAGTGAACTCCGGGAGTTGGTGATGGACAGGGAGGCCTGGCGTTCTTCGATTCATGGGGTCGCAAAGAGTCGGACATGACTGAGCGACGGATCTGACCTGATCTGATCTGACAGCATTCTCCCCAGGGCACAGACTTCTCTTCAACCAGGTGTCTCTTAATCCACTCGCTTCAAGAAGAAAATGCTTTGTGGGAAGATGGAGACACCTGCTGGGAATAATGGGCAGCATGCTGGGGCGCAGGGCCCATTATTGCCCTGTGGAGGCCAAGTGCAGGGCACTTCAGTCACCACAGATGAGGAGCTGTGACTCCACGAGGCCTGACTCTGGCAGGATGTGCGGCTCAGGTTGTCGGACTCTGGAGCCCTGGCTCCACACCCGGGGGGCACTGGCTCCCACCACTGCCCACCTCATTCAGCATCTGCCTCCCACAGGGGTCGGCCTTACTCTCTGGCAGGGGTCGGTGGGGCAGGGGGTGGTCTGCAGGGCAGGCCCAGGCTGCTACCTCCCCAGCCTCGCTTGAGTCTCTGCCTCTGCAGGTTTAACAGATTTCCTTGGTCTGCCTCCAAGAAGCCAGTATGACCCTGCAGGGGACCAACTGCAGAGCTGCTGGGGTGGCTGCCAGGACCCTCTACTAACGGGGCCAGCCCAGGGACGCCGGCAGGCGAGGATCTGGGGTCCCCACGCACAAGGGAGCCATGAGTGCTGATGTGGGGACCCTGCCACCCCTTCTCTTTGTACAGCTGCAACCCAAGTGTGAACCCGGCCCCTCACAGAGAAGGGGACCCCACAGGAGTGCCGAGCCTTCGGAGGCTGTGCCTGCCAACACCTTGATTTCAGACGACTGGCCTGTAGAACTGAATCAAGTCCTGTTGTTTCAAGCTGCCCAGTCAGTTGTAGCCACACGTGCAGAGACCAGCCCAGCACCCTCGATGGGATGGGTGGGTTGCCTGGGGAGGGGGCCTCTCCTGACCCCCAGTGATGCCCTCCGATGACTGCTCAGTGCCAGACAGAAGGTCGCGGGTGATGGGGTGGTACCTGGAAGCTGCAGCCCCATCTTGCAGGAAGGGGCCGTGGACTCACAGGAGGCAAGGCTGAGGGCGCCTCCAGACACCCTGCCCCCACAGGTGGCTCCTCTGCACATCCCAGCACTAGAGCTGGCAGATGGAAGCTGCAGAGCGTGGCTATGTCTCTGCCTCTGCTGCCCTGCTCCGAGGCTGCATCATCGAGCCACCTCTCCTGTACTTGACCACCTGCCAGCCACGGACCCAGGATCTGGGGCTGCGCTTGGCGAGGGCAGCCGGGAGCCCGTCCCTGACCCCAAACTGCAATTGTTCCAGGTGTCTGACAGTAACCTCCCGTCTGCCCTGGGAGACCACGACCTCCACGCTGCGGGCTGGCCCAGCCTTCCTAACTGGCTGCCGGTGAATGAGATTTGGGCTCAAGGACCTTCGGGCCCGCAGGGAGGCTGGGGGGGCCAATGTCTCCCGGGCCGCGTCCTGCAGACCGCACGCCAGCTTCCGTGGGAAGGAGGTGAGCGAGGCTCAGCGTCCTCAGCACCCGGACACGACCCCTGAGGCTAAGATTTTCCTGGAAATCAACAGAGGCAGCTTTGAAGCGCGGAGGGCAGGCCGGGGGCGGCTCCACCACCTCTTATCTTAAGCCAACCGCACCCCCACCGAGGGCCCGGGAGAACCCTAGCGTCTGTCCCTGCACCCGGCGGAAGGGCGGAGCAGGACGCACAGCAGGGCGGGAGGAGCGCAGTCTGCGTGCCGCCAAACTCCCTCCCACGCCCGTCCTCCCGGTGGTGCAGCCGCCCGGGCCTCGGCCTCCACGACCGGGACGCGGGAGCCGGAGCCAGAAACACAACGGACAGGCCCGCCAGGAACTGAACGGCCGACAGCGGTGCCCGCCCGGGCCGGAGCCCGCGGACCGGAAGTGCGCCGGTCCGCCCCGCCGGGACCCCGCGTGCAGCGCTGGGGTGGGATCCGGGGTGGCGGACGCCTGGGCGCCCCGCTTGCAGGCTAGGGTCGCGGGAACGCGCGAGATGCCCGTTACTCGCCGGGGTGGCCGGCGCGGGTCCCCGCGTCCCCGCCCGCTCGCAGCGCGGAGCCTTCCACCCTCCTGCTCCGGGCCACGGTTCTGAAGAGGGGCGCGGCTGCGAGGACGGGCGGGACCCCCGCCCCCGCGGGTGCGCGCTCAGTCCCTTCAGTGGTGTCCGACTCTTTGCGGACCCGTGGACCGCAGCCCGCAGGCTCCTCTGTCCATAGGATTCTCCAGGCAAGAACACTGGAGCGGGCTGCCGTGCCCTCCTCCAGGGGATCTTCTCGATCCCCGTCTCTGAGTCTCCGGCATTGCCGGCCGATTCTTGACACGCTGAGCCGTCTGGTACGCCCCGCTCGCGGGGGCTGCTGGGAAGTGTAGTCCTGCAGCGCTTGGCTCTCCGTCCACCCCAGGACTCCGGTTGCCGTGGTAACGGGCTCCCGCAAGGAGTGAGCCTGCGTCGTCGCCAAGGAGATGGCGTCTGGGACCTGGGACTCCCGGGCGCACCTGGCCCGGGAGAAGCTGGTGACTGGCCAGGACGATGCTTAATAGTCCTTGTCCCCTGTCTGACTTCTGGGACATACGGACTGGGAAAGGCGTGGATGGGTCGCAGGTGGAAACACCCGGGCTGCTCTGAAACGTCCGGGTGAGCAGGTCGCTCCCAGAGGTGAAATCAGAATCTCGGAGCGGGGCTCGAGCATCTGCGTGTCAGAGCTCTGGGGCAGATTCTAGTATGTGCAGCCGCGTTCCAGAGCCGCGAGCCCCGGGGCCGCACAGGTGACGCTGAGCCTGCTCGCTCTGCTGGGCAGGATGTGCCGGTTAGGCCCCCCGCCCACTATGTAACCCGCGTCGGTGCCCGCCCTTGCCGGGACTCCTGAGCCACAACCACACGGACACACGTGATGATGTCGACCGATGTGGCCCCCATGTGGCACTCAGCGGCCCCGACGGTCTGCTCCCACTGTGTGTCCCCTTCTCCATCCTTGTGGGCGTCTGGACATAGAATGCCCTGCTTCAGTGAGGCCTGTCTCCCTGCCCAGCGGCAGTGTCAGGGCTTGCTTGAAGCTGTTGGTGGGGGTCACCACACCGTAATGTTGGAGCGGTGGCTGACCGGCACGCGGAGGGCTGCTTGCCCGCGTGCCTACCCTGGTGGAACAGGAAGGCCTTGCTAGGGTGGCTGCAGAGGAGGGAAGGTGCGTGGGTGCCCCCGGGGTGTGGGCAGGCCCCAGCACTAGCTGAAGACTCTTGTGCACTCCCTGGGGCTTCTCACTGCTCAAAAGGCCAGGGCTCAAAAGGCTTACAGAACTGGGACCTCTCAAGCCTGTGGGTGCACTGCTGCTGAAGGAGCTTCTCCTTCTTGCAAAAGGACCTCCTGCTCTGGGTGCACAGAAAGGGCCACTCCCTGGAGTGAATTATCTGCTGCCTCAGGCCCACCTCCCAAAGGCCCTGTTGCTGTTGGGCAGTCCTGGAGGGTGGATGTGGGCACCTGTGTGAGGGACTTGTTTCTCTGGGGTTGGCTGCAGGGTCTGCTTTACAGAAACTGGTTGCCTAAGATGACCTCCTGTCCCACCCCCTGCCCCCTAGGGCTTATGCTGGGAACAGCACCCGAGAAGTACTTGAGTGCCCTGGTGGGCTATAGGGGGTTTTTAGGGGCAGGACCCCTGGTCACACTGGGAACTGAAGTGGGACTGGGGCTCCCGCATGAGGTCCCTTGAAATATCAGGCTCCTGGACCAGGGCTCACACCGGGCCCCAGCCCTGGGAGCCTGTGCTCAGGGAGCCTGTGCCCTGGGCAAGCTGTCCTGCCACCTACCACCCCCCCGACGCAGGAGGGGGCCTCTCAGCTCTGTCTGCTGGGGGCCCAGGCTCCACCTCGGCCTCGCCTGAGGTCCCAGGACAGCTCGTGGGGCATCAGCCTGCTCAGGGCACTTGGTGTCCAAGCATCCATCCCAGGGCCAGCCTCCAACTCAGGAGTCCTCCTTGCAGGACATGGAAGAGCTGAGGAATGGAGAGGTTGGCCGTTCCTATGAGGGGAAAAGCAAACTTCAGTGACTGAGGGATTCTGGATGACTTGGCCAGATTTCCTTAAGAGTCTTGAAAGCATTAAAAAGGGGAAAGACATAAAGAAAGGAGTTTCAGGGCCTTCCCTGGCAGTCCAGTGGTTAGGACTCCATACTTCCATTGCGGCAGGCATGGGTTCAATCCCTGGCTGGGGAACTAATATCCACAAGCTGCTCGAATTAGCAAACAAAAAAAGAAAAAAGCAGGAGCTGAAGGCAGCTGGTTCAGTGGATTGAAGTAAGTGGTCAAGAAAGAACTCCTGGCCTCTCTAGGCTTGGTTTCTCCCCTCCCCTCCACTGTCCTCTCTCACCCCTGTGACACCTGGCCCTGTGCTGACCTCTGCCTTCCTCAGACCCACCCTCTTCACCAGCTGTCCTGAACATCCTCCCAGACAGCCCATCTGACAAGCCACACCCAGTACTTGTCATTTGGTGGCTGTGCCAGCCCCGCAATGGACCTGCTGCTGACCAGCGTGGAAAGTGCAACGTGTACATGAGGTCAGCAGAATAACGGACCGCAACTAGATCCACATCCTAATCCCCAGAGCCTGTGAGTGTGCCACCTCATATGGCAAAGAGGACTTTGCAGATCTGATAAGCGATCAGGAGATAGAGAGAGTGTCCTGAATCATCCGGGAGGGCCCTAAATGTGGTCACAATGCTCCATATAAGAGGGAGGCTGGAAAGCCGGTCAGCAGAGGAGGTGTGATGACAGAAACAGGGCAGAGTCACGCAGCCGCAGGAATGAGCGGGGGCCTCTGGCCTGTCCCTCCCCATTCAGCTCCACGCAGACCCCTGAGGGACCTGAAACTCCACACTGAAGTTGCCCAGTGGAAACAAAGGATGCAAAACAGAGCTCACAGGGAAAGTATTTCTGGCACTCAGCTCCCTGTAGCTCCCTGTAGCTGCCTCTGGGTGGGTCTGGGGCTGTGGGCCATCTCTTTATACCTCTGTGATCATAACTTTTCCATCTCTTCTCCAACAAGTAGGTATTAGGAAATTGGAAGGCATCCCATTTTTGCTTTTACAACATTTCAGTGGCCCACTTGTCCTAACACCTGGGCAGTTATCTACGATTGAGTAGCAAAGCACCCCAATATATGTATCATCCACTCTTAAGAAGTTTGCTTTATTCCACTTAGCTGTGAAGAAAGTTCTACATTAGAATCTGTTTTTGCTAAATGAAAGAATCTTTGAAGAGGATTTTCACCTTTAGGAAAAGTTAAAAAGGGAAAACTTCATCCCCCATTTGTTTTGCAGTGAGCCGAGTGACAGAGGAAGCACACGCATGTAAGTTAAATAAGCAGGGTGGCAATACACAACCTTGATGTACTCCTTGCCCTATTTGGAACCAGCCTGTTGGACTTCCCTGGTGGCTCAGACGGTAAAGCATCTGTCTACAATGCGGGAGATGCGGGTTCAAGCCCTAGGTTGGGAAGATCTCCTGGAGAAGGAAATGTCAGTCCACTCCAGTACTATTGCCTGGAAAATCACATGGACAGAGGAGCCTGGTAGGCTACAGTCTAAGAGGTCGAAAAGAGTCAGACACGACTGAGCGACTTCACTTTCACTTTCTGTTGTTCCATGTTTAGTTCTAACTGTTGCTTTTTGACCTGCATACAGATTTCTCAGGAGACAGGTACGGTGTTCTGATATTCCCATCTCTTTAAGAATTTTCCACAGTTTATTGTGATCCACACAAAGGCTTTGGCTTAGTTAATAAAGCAGAAGTAGATGTTTTTCTGGAACTCTTCCTTTTTCCATGATCTAACGGATGTTGGCAATTTGATTTCTGGTTCCTCTGCCTTTTCTAAATTCAGCTTGAATATCTGGAAGTTCATGGTTCACATACTGTTGAAGCCTCGCTTGGAGAGTTTTGAGCATACTTTGCTAGCATATGAGATGCCTGAAATTGTGTGGTAGTTTGAGCATTCTTTGGCATTGCCTTTCTTTGGGATTGGTGTGAACACTGACCTTTTCCAGTCCTGTGGGCACTGCTGAGTTTTCCAAATTTTCTGGCATATTGAGTGCAGCACTTTCACAGCATCATCTTTCAGGATTTGAAATAGCTCACCTGGAATTCCATCACCCTCACTAGCTTTGTTCGTAGTGATGCTTCCTAAGGCCCACTTGACTTCCATTCCAGGATGTCTGGCTCTAGGTGAGTGATCATGCCATCGTGATCATCTGGGTCGTGAAGATCTTTTTTGTATAGTTCTTCTGTGTATTCTTGCCAACTCCTTTTAATATCTTCTGCTTCTGTTAGGTCCAAACCATTTCTGTCCTTTATTTTGCCCATCTTTGCATGAAATGTTCCCTGGGTATCATTAATTTTCTTGAAGAGATCTCTAGTCTTTCCCATTCTGTTGTTTTCCTCTATTTCTTTGCACTGATCACTGAGGAAGGCGTTCTTATCTCTCCTTGCTATTCTTTGGAACTGTGCATTCAAACGGTTATATCTTTGCTTTTCTCCTTTGCCTTTAGCTTCTCTTTTCTCAGCTATTTGTAAGGCCTCCTCAGAGAACCATTTTGCCTTTTTCCATTTCTTTTTCTTGGGGATGGTTTTGATCACTGCCTCCTGTACAATGTCATGAACCTCCATCCATAGTTCATCAGGCACTCTATCAGATCTAATCCCTTGAATCTATTTGTCACTTCCATTGTATAAGTGTACGGGATTTGATTTAGGTCATACCTGAATGGTCTAGTGGTTTTCCCTACTTTCTTCAATTTAAGTCTGAATTTGGCAATAAGGAGTTCATGATCTGAGCCACAGTCAGCTCCCGGTCTTGTTTTTGCTGAATGTGTAGAGCTTCTCCTTCTTTGGCTGCAAAGAATATAATCAATCTGATTTCAGAATTGACCATCTGGTGATGCCCACGTGCAGTCTTCTCTTGTGTTTTTGGAAGAGGATGTCAGTGCTTTCTCTTGGCAAAACTGTTAGCCTTTGCCCTGCTTCATTCTGTACTCCAAGGCCAAATTTACCTGTTACTCCAGGTATCCCTTGACTTCCTACTTTTGCATTCCAGTCCCCTATCACGAAAAGGACATTTTTGGGGGTGTTAGTTTTAGGTCTTGTAGGTCTTCATAGAACCGCTCAACTTCAGCTTCTTCAGCATTACTGGTTGGGGCATAGACTTGGATCACTGTGATATTGTATGGTTTGCCTCGGAAACGAACAGAGGTCATTCTGTCGTTTTTGAGATTGTACCCAAGTACTGCATTTCAGACTATTGTTGACTAGGATGGCTACTCCATTTCTTCTAAGGGATTCTTGCCCACAGTAGTAGATATAATGGTCATCTGAGTTAAAGTCATCCACTCTAGTCCATTTTAGTTCACTGATTCCTAAAATGTCGATGTTCACGCTTGCCATCTCCTGTTTGACCACTTCCAAATTGCCTTGATTCATGGACCTAATGTTCCAGGTTCTTATGCAATATTGTTTTTTGCAGCATTGGGTTTTACTTCCATCACCAGTTACATCCCCACTTCACAGATGGGAAAACCGAGGCCCAGACAAGAAAGCCACGCATCCTGGGCTCGACCCATGCAGCCAGACTCGTATCCACGGCCCACGACCCGGGGCTGATCTGCCCCAATCCCTCACCCCGGCTCCGTGACCCCGCCCTATCCCCTACGGGCTTAAGGGCACTACCCCCAGCCCACCCCAGGGCAGCACCCAGGCTCTACGCCCCCCTCTCGGCGTTCTGCGGCTGAGCACCCGGCGAGAGAGGAGCCGGCGATCGTCTCCGGGCTTGGCCAGGCCTCCCGGTTACCTTGGCGACCACCACCTTTTCCGAGCCCAGCCCCTCTCTGAAGGCGGCGGTAAGTACTCCAGCGTCCGCGTAAAGCTGGAGCCTTCCTGCGATTCGCCATCGCCTTGGAGACACGTGGCGTCACACAGCTGACAATCACTTCTACGCTAGTGATTGGTCGTGCCCAGGGGAGGGCGGGGCTTTCGGTGTGGGTCCTGGCTGTTAGTCGGTCCACTCGCAGGACAGGCAGGCCCGAGCGTTCCCCCGAATGTTTGAACTGTGTCCTTAGACCCCCCCCCCCGCCCCCCGCGAAATCCCCACGGCCGGGTCCTCCTGCTCCGGCCTAACTTAAGTTCCCGCCTCTAGTTCCGACGAGTCCGGATGCCAGATTCTACCCCAGTTCTGCCATTGGATCCCACCGCCCAAATCCATGTATCCGTTTCTCGCCCAGTTAAGGCGTTGGTTTCCCCTCTTCGAGTCCCGGTCCCCCTTTCTCTCCGAATTTGTGCCCTGCATCTCCAGATCGCAGCCGCTAGTGTCTGTATCTGTGAGACTTATGAATTCATACATCTGGCCTCCAAAATTTGAGATCCTGTACCCACTAACTCTGGATATTTGGATGTTCGAAATGTGTTTCTGGACTTATCCTTAATCCAAGCCTCTGAGAGCCCCTATTAATACCCTGTCCTAAATTCTTCCTTCCCTCTATTCTCCACCCAAGTGCTGCCAAATGAGGAGACAGGTCTGCAGCTGCTCGGGCATCGCCATCCCAGCCCTGCACTTTCTGTCCCGTTGCCCCTTCTGGCCCTCATTCCGAAGAGCCACCCTGAACATGTGGTCCTGATTTACAACTAAGCAAATTGAAGACGGGGATTGGGCTTAGACTAGCCCACCTAGCAGGTGAGCTGGTCCAGGTACCTCCCTTGCCTTGAGCTCTAGTCCTATAACAAGCATCCTGGACAAGCCACCCATCCCTGTGAGCCCAGACTGATGCTCAGTGGCCAGGGCAGTGGGAAAGATCAACTTGCTCTCTGCCAAGGAGATGGGTGCGGGTGTTGTGTATGTGTGGGGGGTGGTGGTGGGCGGGTGGCAGGAAGACTAATAGTCCTGCAGGAGTTAGAGGAATGATAAATATGCTTGTTTGTTCACATTCATTTGTTCCTTTGAGCAGGTTTGAAATCAAAGAGACCATCCTTCCTTGGTAAGTATATGGTTACTGGTTCATGAACCTTTTCTTTAATAAGGGAGGAGCTTAGGGGGCAGAAAGAGACCCTCTCTGAATCATGCCAGATCCAGTGGAAAGGCCTAGAGTTGATTGGACTCATTTGTTCATTGGACACATATTTATTGGGCACTTTGTAGGTGCTGAGCTCCCTGGCACTGGGGCAGACATGATGCAAAGAAGTGGAGAGGCCAGCTGAGGGAGGAGAGGTCAGGTTCTGGGGCAACCAGCTTAGAATTCCAGCTCTGCCCCCTTTTGCTGTGTGACCCTGGGTGAGTTACTGCACCTCTCTGGGCCTCCATGACTACCTAATCAAGTTGTTCTGAAGAGCAAATGGTCTGATTCCTAGATTCCTAATGCCTACCTGGGATTAGGAAGGGGTTTCCCAAGGCTGACCTCGATTAAGAGGTGGCCAGGAGGACTTCCCTGGTGGTCCAGTGGCTAAGACTCTGTGCTCCCAAGGCAGGGGTCCAGGGTTGGATCCCTGGTCAAGGAACTAGATCCTACATGCCACAACTAAACAGGGGTAGCCAAATAAAAATAATTATTTTTTTTTAATTTTTAAAAAGAGGTGGCCAGGAAGAGGGACAGAACCACGTGAGGAGGTGTTCTGAACAGGGGACAGAAGGACTATGGGTCTGAAATTGGTGTCTCATGGAGGAAGGAGGCCCAGTGACTCAGTGTCTGCCTGAAGCCCACAGTGGGAGCAGCAAGACTCTGGAGACGTGCCACAGTTACTGTGAGCAGAGGCTGTACTTCCAGCTGGGGATACACAGAAAACAAGCCTGACATTCCACCCTCATGGAGCAGTTGGAAAACCAGGGCACAGAGGATGGCCAGGGCTCCTTAGCCCAGAGTGAACATGCTGCACCAGGAATTGGGCGGGGGTGGGGGTAGGGGGTGGGGTTTACAGAGCCTTGCCCCCTCCAGCCTGGAGAACATAGTACCAGCATCCCGAGGCTTACAGGATCAGACTCCAGACTTTGTACCTGTGTCTGGGGACCTGGAGAGGTGGGACTACCCTAGCCCTGGCAAATAGTGTGTGATCTTCAGCTAAGCAAGGTGACCCCCGCCCCCCCCACCACAGAGGGCTTTACAGCAGGTCCTCCCATCTGCTCTTCACTGCACGGTGGTCACTCTTGTCAAGTCTATAAAGATGTCCACTATCAAGTGACCACTGATGGCCAGGCCACAGACTCCTTACTCACCTTGTTTGATTTAGTTCTCATTTTCACAGACAGGGGAAACAGGTTCAGAGGGGTGGGCCCTTGTCAGCTTTTGAGGAGAAAGAGGCAGGGCTGGAGGCGGGGCACTCTATATCCTGCTGGGTGAGAGTGCCCAGTGCCTACTCCTAGCTTCCTGTTTTCCCCTGGGAAGTACTTCCCCAGCTGCATCCCCCAGGACCAGACAGGGCCTACTCAGCCCCTCCCTATCCCCACAGACCATGGTGGGAAGCCCAACTGCTGCTCTGCACACAGCAGGGCAGAGGCCAGGGGAAGGCTACAGGATGCAGGGTGGTGGGGGGGGGTGGGGGCTTGGCCTCTGGGCTCAGTTCCCAGACTTCCACCCCCCTAGAGCCTGAGGTCTGATTCTCTGCCCAGACCAGCTTCAAGTCCTGTGTCCCCCCTGGACAAAGACATGGGCTGCGATTGAGACAGTCCAGAGTTTCTGAAAAGCTCCAGGAATTGAGATGGGGTGGGACCGAGTCTTTATAGTCAGTAGTCAGTCAGTCAGTCAATACACACCGCAGCTACTGAGCACCCGCAATTCATATGCTGGGACGGTGGACAAGTGGGGTTGCTGGAGACAAATGAAGGACCGCCTGAGTCACGAGGCTGAGCCCCTTCGGGTCTCAGAAGGGGAACTCCCACCGGTGGAGGTTGAGATGGGCACTTGGAGGTGAGGAGGCTCAGGGGACTCAGTTCTGCCAGGTGCCGCTTCCTGCCATCTGCAGCCAGCACGGGTGTACAGCTGGTGGGTCGCTGCGTCTGCGAAGCCCGCCGAGGAGGCGTCCACCTCCCAGCTCGGCTCCAGGGTCTAGGCTGGGGGTGTGACTCTTGCCACGTGCTCTCCACAACGATCGCCGGGGTCACTGAGTGCGGCTGCAGAGTGGACAGGGCACCCATCACGGTGCGGCCCATGCACTCGACTAGAGACCTCAACAACACAGGCCCTAGCTGAATCAGAAAGGGAGGGAGCTGTCCCCCAGAACCCCTCCCCGATTTCCTCCCGCACGCGGAATGGGGCAAGAAGCGGGGAACAAGGAGAGACACTGGGGAAGAGGACCCCAGCAGGAGGTGAAGCGAGGGGTCCCCTCTCGGAGGCTCAGGCCCCAAGCAACCCCGGCCGCGGGAGTGTAGGGGGGACGGACACTCGAGTGGAGCCTGGCCACACGCTCGGGGCCGGGACCACAGAGGAGCGCAGTCAAGACGTCCCGGCACCACTCAGCCGACTCGGCCTGCAACGCGTGCGGGTCGGCGTAGCGATCACCGCGGGCCAGACTTCTGACCTTATTAGACATGGTGGCGTTAGCCTCAAAGAGACCTCTGCGCCTGTGCAAGTGCTCCTCGACGAGCTTTCAAGGGCTGGAAGTTGGACTTCCGCCAGACTGGCTTTTGGGCCCACTTCTGCGAGAACGCATGCGCTGAATGTATACGTGTTCCGTCTGACCCCGAGGGCGCGTTTACATGCTCGTTCCGGATTGGTCTATTACTAGGCCGAGTCCACATGCGCACCTGCCACCTTCGCTGACCCGGAAGTTGTCGCCTCAGTTAAAAGCCTCAGCCCGCGGTGCGCGGCCTCTTCCTGTCTGTGTCTGGGCGGCGCGTGCTCCACGCCGAGCGATAGAGACGCCTCGGCCGTGTCTTCAGGTGAGGCTGCCGCGGAGTAGGGGGTCCGAGGAGCGATCCTGGGTTTTCCGGAAGCTGTGGGTGTGCCCCGTGCCCGGGAGCTTTCCTAGTGCGGGTGACCGGATGGAGGCGCGGGGAAAGTTACCCTCGCCCTCTGGCTTCAGCGCCGCCGCCGCCGTAGCCTTGCCTCGCGGCGTACTGGAGAAGTTGCTGGCGGTTTGCCTTGGTCTTTGCAGTTGTACTTTATTTACGTAAGAAGATTCCTTACATACAAGACTCACACTTTGGAGACGCTTCCTCCTACATAACAGCCCCTAAAGATCCCCTCGGGGTCGGACTCCACTTTTTGTATTGGTAAAACACAGAACCCTTATACTTTACTGATGAGGGAGCTGAGTCCAAAGGAGAGTTGTGGATCTGTAGGTTCACAAAGCTCTGGAAGAACATGGTTGGGGTTTGAATTCTAGCGGATGCACCGTCAGGGCATTTGGACTCAACCTGCCCATACCTGGGCCGCCCTGCAACTGTTGAGGGGGTGCCTGTCAGCTCTGGGCCTCAGGATTCCTGGGTAAGAGACAGGTGTGGCTTGCTGACAGATGAGTGGTTTTTCTAGCATTCAGCATGGTGGCCCCAGATAATTCCCAGCGTTCTTTGGTTGCTGGTAATTTCCCACTTCTCAGGTTGTGCTCTAAGCTGGCCTCAGAGTCAGTGATAAGTATGCCTGCGCTTTGACGATTTTTATCCCTAGGATGACGGAGTGGGAAACAGCTGCACCTGCAGTAGCAGAGACCCCCGACATCAAGCTCTTTGGAAAGTGGAGCACCGATGACGTGCAGATCAATGACATTTCTCTGCAGGTGTGGAGGGTGTTACGATTATGTTCTCCAGCTGGGGGCGGGGTCAGTTGAAACTTGTAGCCTTTCTCCCAAGTAGAGTTGAAGGTGGGACAGGTAAAGGAGGGATTCCTGGGCCACCACACCCACCATATCTGCTTTTCTTTGTATCCTGTTAGAGGTTGCTACAGTTTTTCCCAGGAGATGGTTCCTTCCACAGTAATTATCACTTCCCACAGGTGGTTTAGTTTTTTTGTGTTGTAGGGAAATATACAGAAAATTTATTTTTTAGTTTTATACATTTTGTTTTTTAAAGGTGTTTCTTATTTTACTCAAGTATTGAAAATGGCAAAGGTAATACTGTTTCGTTCAGGCTATAACATTTGAATTATATGTTTTAGAATTAAATAAAAATGGGCAATATTCATCAAGTTCAGAAGTTGTGCTCTGGAGAGAAGAGTCAAATTACAAAGATTCAAATGCCTGAAAATCTAAAGACTTTCCAGTTGTCCCTCAGTGTCTGAGGGCATGTTGGTTCCAGGAGCCCTAAGTTTACCAAAACCCTCAGGTGCTCACGTCCCTCCATTTGCACAAGTATTTTAAGTGTACAAGCCCCAAATTATTATTTTGTGGGAGGAAATCCAGTTGTCCTAGCACATTTGATTTTTGTCTTTTGGAGTTTTGTGCATCTTAACAATTTAGGCCATAAAATGTTACTTAAGTCTCATTTATATGGTATATGTATGTATCCTGCACCATTTGTTGAAGGGACTATTTATCCCATTGAATAGTCTTGGCACTGTTGTTGAATATCAATTCAGCAAAGATGGAAGGGTTTATTTCTGGATTCAGAACTCTATTTCATTGGTCTCTATGCCTTTTTTTTTTTTTTGCCAGTATCACAGTCTTGATTACTACAGCTTTGTAATAGGTTTTGAAGTTGGTAAATGGGAGTTCTCCACTACAGTGTTGCCCCCACATTGTTTTACACTTGGGCTCATTAGGACATTTGTGGGGCCCTTATAAAAAGAAATTTATGTTTTCTGACTGCATTAGTATTGTTGTTCAGGGGCTAAGTCATGTTTGAGTCTGTGACCCCATGAACTGCAGCACATCAGGCTTCCCTGTCCTTCACTGTCTCTCGGGAGTTTCCTCAAACTCAGGTCCATTGTGATGCCACCCAACCAGCATTACTATTTAATTACCTCTATGCAATGCAGGGAACCCCGATTTGATTCCTGCGTCGGGAAGATCCGCTGGAGAAGGGATGGGTTACCCACCCCAGTGTTCTGGCCTGGAGAATCCCATGGACGTATAGTCCATGGGGTCACACAGAGTCCGACACAACTGAGAACTTTCATCTTTCATGTATATTACAGTATGCAGGCACTGAGCCCAACAGAAAATTCAAACCTGTTTTTCTCTCTGAGTGTCTTCTAGAGCTGTTTTATTTCATGGGTTTGTTGGAGGAGGTTTGCAAACTTAAAATGACCAGATAGTAAATGTTTTAGTCTTGGCAGGTCACATGATGGTCTGTCACATGTGTGTTTGCCTCTTCCTTCTTGCTTTTTTTGGTACAAAACTTTAGTAATATAAAAACAATTTTTCACTTTTCCCTGGTGTTCTCCAAGAGGCTGGGGAAGCAGAAGTCAGCATGGTATCAAAATTCTCACTATCAGACTTCCCTGGTGGTCCAGTGGCTAAGACTGTGCACTCCCAGTGGAGGGGGCCTGGGTTCAGTCCCTGGTCAGGGAACTAGATCGCACACGCTGCAACTGTGACCCTGTCCAGCCAAATAAATAAATATTAAAAAAAAAAAAAATTCTCACTACAGAGCTGTATTGGACTTTACCATGGGGCCCAGCAACTTAACCAAATGCTTGCTGGGGTGTTTGGTATTCACAATTTTTTCTTGCACAGTGCGAGTCCTGCATGTACACCCCTCTGTATAGTTTTGTTTGTGCAAATGGTTCTCTCCAGACGAGACTCCAGTCTCTCATGCCTATGTCAGAATCCTGTATTCTTTGCTATCAGTCCTTGGTTTTGTAGAAACTCATTGTTTGTATATGTTCTTGTTTGTTTGTGGTAGAGTGACTTTTTAATGTAGGGTTCATCCTGGAAATAGGTCAGAAGTAGTCCTTTTCAGGTACATGGAGTCCTCTGACTCAGCCCCTCCCCCAATGATTTAGTGTTTACTAGATATTGTCTTGGGACTTGTATGTATCCATAGGCAAGATTGTTGAATGATTCTTTTAAAACTGGTTCTCTGGGATGGATCCCCTGTCAGCCCTTTAGGGACACTAGGCAATGTCCGGGCACTTGTCCGGGTGTCAGTGGTGAGTGCTACTGAATACCCTACAGTGTGCAGGACAGCAAAGAATTGTTTGATACAAAATGTCAGTGAAGAGTGAAGGACACTGTTAAAGAAAACCGGAGTTGTGGGCCGCCATCTCCTTCGTGCTCCACAACCTTCTTCCCATTATTAGGAAAGTACTCTTCTAGGGACCTTGTGAAGAAGACACTTTGTTGTTCAATTGCTAACTCTTACCTAACTCTTTGCAACCCCATGGACTGCAGCACACCAGGCTTCCCTCTCTTTTCACTGTGCCCCAGAGTTTGCTCAGATTCATGTCCATTAAGTTGGTGATACCGTCCAGCCATCTCATCCTCTGTCCTCCCCTTCTCCCGCCTTCAATCTTTGCCAGCATCAGAGTCTTTTCCAATGAGTCAGTTCTTAGCATCAGGTGGCCAAAGGATTGGAGTTTCAGTATCAGTCCTTCCAAAGAATATTCAGGGTTGATTTCCTTTGGGATTGGCTGGTTTGCTCTCCTTACAGTCCACGGGACTCTCCAGAGTTTTCTCCAGCACCACACAGTTCGAAAGCATCAGTTCTTCAGCACTCAGCCTTCTTTATGGCCCAACTCTCACATCTGTACATGACTACTGGAAAAACCACAGCTTTTAACTATACAGGCCTTTATTGGAAAAGTGATGTCTCTTCTTTTTAATACTCTGTCTAGGTTGTCATAGCTTTCCTTCCAAGGGTCACTTGCTTAGATTTTAATTTTTGCGGCAGGTAGGGGCTCACATCCAAAGCCCACAGGTGGGTGGGGGCTCCTATAAGTGGGTGTTGGGTCCCCCTGGTACCCTCGGATGTCCTTCCTGCTCTTGAGTGAGCTCCCTCCATCCCCTCTTCTGCTGCCCCAGGATTACATTGCTGTCAAGGAGAAGTATGCCAAGTACCTACCCCACAGCGCGGGCCGCTATGCGGCCAAGCGCTTCCGCAAGGCACAGTGCCCCATCGTGGAGCGCCTCACCAACTCCATGATGATGCATGGCCGCAACAATGGCAAGAAGCTCATGACCGTGCGCATCGTCAAGCACGCCTTTGAGATCATCCATCTGCTCACTGGCGAGGTAGGGCTCGGGGCCAGGCAGGGAGAGTGCCCTCAGGCAACCCGCAGCCAACAGCAGCCCCACCATACGCATGCCGTGGTCCTCCAGGGACGGGGAGGGACGCGGGCTGGGCATCTGGCTCATGCACGTCCCCCCGCACCCCCCAGAACCCCCTGCAGGTCCTGGTGAACGCCATCATCAACAGCGGCCCCCGGGAGGACTCCACCCGCATTGGGCGAGCTGGAACAGTGAGGCGGCAGGCCGTGGACGTGTCCCCACTGCGCCGTGTGAATCAGGTGGGCTTGGGGCCTTTGGGCACATGCAGGCACCCAGGAACAGCCACCTGGCTGGTTCAGAATGCTGCCTGGGGCAGAGGCTAGCAACTGGGGATGTTCGCATCTGCATGTTTTACCTGAGTGTCATTTCCTCCAGGAAGCCTTCCACGGTTCCCACCCCACAGAGCACATCCTTGCTCTGGCCCTCTCCTGGGCATCGTTTGGCTGAAGGACCAGTTTCATTTGGGTGTATGTTTTTATGTTGTTTTGTGTTTTCTTGGACCGTGTGAGAACCCACCCATTGCAGGTGTTCTGACCGTTTTTCTGTTAACACTTCAGCGGGTGTCTCCTAGGTAGTCTGGTCTGTCCCCACCGTCACTGCAAGGAATGTAACCGCAATCTGTCGCTCACGTTGCATCACAGGTCCAATTTGTGGAGCTGGCACCAGCACACCCTTTACAGTTGTTTGTTTTCAGTCAAGGCTTCCGGGCCAGGAGCACACATTGCTTTCCCCGTCTCAGCCGGTTTAAATCTGCTCCATCAGGGACCCAGGCCTCAGCCTTTGACACCCTTTTCTGTGGCTCTCTGTCTGATCCCAGCCCTAGCGGCCTGCCCTGGGCAGCACCGTGGGCTCCCGTTACCATGCTCGGTGGGCCTGCGGGTGGCAGCGTGGTCGGCAGGGTGTGTTAGGGGGCCCGGTACCGGAGAACCGTGAGCCCTCCTGGTGTGGGGGCACCTTTTCAGCTGGCCCCCTGCCCCTAGGCCATCTGGCTGCTGTGCACCGGCGCCCGGGAGGCCGCCTTCCGGAACATCAAGACCATTGCCGAGTGCCTGGCGGATGAACTAATCAACGCAGCTAAGGTGGGCGGGGATGCTGTAGGGGGCAGGGGGGTCTCAAGGGGAAGGGGGTCCGCGTTGAGCTAAACGTCTCTTCCTGCAGGGCTCCTCCAATTCCTACGCCATCAAGAAGAAGGACGAGCTGGAGCGCGTGGCCAAGTCTAACCGCTGATCGCTGGCTGCAGCCACAATAAACCTGTTTCCCTGTGAGGGCAGCCCCTCCTCCGTGTCTGTCCTTGGCGGGGGCTGAGTGGGAGCCGAGGGTGAGGGGCGGGCTGAGCATGGTGTCTGAGGAGTTGGCCGCATTAATTCCTGGCGTGTCTTCGGCCTGTGGGGACCTGGATTCACCAGGGAGGACTCAGCTCGGGAAGTATCGCTGACTCAGAAACCGCGGCACCTTGGGCTGCAGGCCTGGCTGCCTGGACCGTCCCGGCAGGTGTCGGAGATGAGAGGGGTGGGGTTGTCCTGGCAGAGATGGCACTGGGCGGGCACTTGGGAGGTGCAGCCCACCCTGAGAGTTGCCAGGGAGCAGCTGGGGTCAGGGCCTGGGCCCTGGGCTACAACAGTGTCTCCCCCCCGTCTGCTGGCCGCATAGCGGTGGCCCAGTCCAGTGCACTGTGGGTCTGCCCGCCTTCAACCCCCAGGACCCCAGAAGGTGGCTCTGGGTACGCTGTCCCCGGCCCGGGTGCCCCCCGCACATGGACACACTGGTACCCCCAATATCTCTCATCCCACAGTGACTGGGTGGGAGGTTCATGAGCTGGGGAAGGCTGGAGGTGGAAGGGCTTCCCCCTCCCAGGCCCTGAACTGTCATGCCCTTGTCAACCTGTGCTTCCAGCCGCCCCCGACACTGCTGAGGTCAGGCTTGTGCGCTCAGTCCTGACGGGACCTTCCTGGGGGCTGTCGAACAGGTCCAGTGGGAAGCTGGGGGGCGTGGCCCCGCCGTGGGCGGCGCCCACGGGGAGGGGCGCGCAGTGTCCACCTCCAGGCAGGTCTAGGGATGGGGTCAGAACCCGTGCTTAAGTGTCAGCCCGAGGGTGGAGGCGCCACCAGGTAGGAAGAGGCTGCTGGGGTCTGTGCTTGGGGAACCTCCTGGCCGGGTGGGCTGCCGGCCCGACGTCCTGAGGCTTGGGACCTCTCCCTCTCCTGCTTCTCCTTTGATCTGTGGTCTCCCCGGTCTGTCTCTGCTCAGCTCTCCTGAGAGCCCGTCGGGTCTTTTCTGAAGTCCCTCAGGTCCACTCTGCTCCCGCCTGGGGGTCCCCAAGTCTGGCTCAGTCCGCGGTGATCCTGGTGTCTGTCCGTAGTCCTCAGCCTCTAGACCCCCCCTGCCCGCCGGCGGCCTCGGGTCCGCACCCCCCGCCGCTGCCCGCACCCTCCTGCCTTCCAGCCGCCTACTCCCGGCTCTGCTCCTCTTGCTGCCCTTCCCCGTGTCGGTGGTCCCTCCAGAGCCAGGCCGCTGACCGCCTCTCCCCGCAGGCCGGCCCGGATGCCCTGCCCTCGGCCGCCATGGCTCCGCCGCCCGCGGGCCCCCCGGGGCTCGGGCCCCAGCACCCCGGGCTCCGCGTGCACCCCGCGCTCCCCCGGCAGGGGGCAGGACGAGGACGAGGGCGGTGAGGAGGAAGCGGACGGCAGCCCCGGCCCCATGCTGGCCCCCGCCTCCCCGGTGGAGTGCCTCATCTGCGTGTCGCCCTTCGACGGCGTGTTCAAGCTGCCCAAGAGCCTGGACTGCGGCCACGTCTTCTGCCTCGAGTGCCTGGCACGCCTGTCGCTGGCCACGGCGGGCGGCGGCGCGGCGGTGGCATGCCCGGTGTGCCGCGCGCCCACGCGCCTGGCCCCGCGCCGCGGGCTCCCCGCGCTGCCCACGCAGCTCGGCCTGCTGCCCGGCCCCGCGCGCGCCCCGCCGGCGCCCCCAGGCTCCGTGCGCTTCGACCGCCGGCGCGGCCTGCTCTACCTGCGGCCGCCGCCGCCCGGGCACGGGCCGCGCAAGGCCCGCGCGCCGCCGCCGCCGCCGCCGCTGCGCCTCGGCCGCCCGCTGTCGCGCCGCCTGTCGCTGGCGCACTCGGCCTGGCTCTTCCACGCGGCCGTCGTCTTGGCGGTGCTGGTGGCCGCGGGGCTCGTGGTCTCGGGCGTCTACATCTTCTTCCTCATCCCGCGCGCCACCACCTCCCACCCTGCGCGGCCCCAGCTCGTGGCGCTCGCCCCGGCGCCTGGCCTCTCCTGGTTCTCTCCTCGGCCCACCGCCCAGGCGCTCCGGACCCCCGGCTGGACGCCGCTCCCCGCGGCCCCCGACCCGGACTCGAGTTCCGATCCGGACGCCGCCCCATCGGGGGCTTCGGAGGACGCGCTGGAGACCGAGGGGCTCCCCAAGGACACAGAGACACTTGCTGGACGCTCGGAGCGCGCGCGGGGGGCGGAGGCTGGCCCTGAACGGACCCCGCGGGCACGGGGCGCGGGGACCCGAGGGTAGTCCCGAGGCTCCCCATGATCGCCCCGGAGACCTCGGGCGCGGGGCAAGGGCGCCTTGCTCCAGCGAGGCCCAGCGGCTCATTCCGGGCGTCCTCAGGAGGCAGGGACCCTCCCAAGGAGCAGCCCCGACTGCAGTCCCCGTGGGCCACTGCTGGAGGAGCCCCGTGGGTGTCGAGGCCCCGCGGGGAGGCACCCATCAACGGGCCAGGGGTGCCCTTGGTCCCCATCTCTCCTGGGACTCCAGCCCCCTGGGCAGCATCCCGCGGGGCCCTGCTAGGGGCACCCCCTGACCCTGAGCCTCAGAAGTGTCCTCCGAGTCATCAGCGCCCCAGGAGGACGTTCAGCCCTGGCTGGCACCGGGGCTGCCGTCTCTGATTTGACTCATACTTTGGGCTTTCCCTGGGTCCGCACCCACGTCTGCGGGTGGCTGGGACCAACCACCCTGCTTCTCTCCGGGTTGGGAAGTTTGTTTTCCACTCTGCTGCCTGCAGGCTGGGCCTGGGTGGGATCCAGCCGTCTCCTTGCAGGGCCTGCGTGGCGGCCTTGTGCACCCGGCTGGGGCTGGGGCTGGGGCATGCCGGGGAGGGGCCCAGGCCTCCCAGATGGGCTCCCATCTGGGCCCTGAGCAGCAGCTTGCAGCGGCCCTCGCTCCCACTGTGGTGGGTGGCTTCTGGAGTTCTCTAGAAGCCTCCTCTTGTGAGGGCAGCTGTGGTCTGGCTCAGAGCGGCCAAGGTTGCCTCCAGGTCA
The DNA here is from genome assembly GCF_029378745.1 of Bos indicus. Taxonomy (NCBI): domain Eukaryota; kingdom Metazoa; phylum Chordata; class Mammalia; order Artiodactyla; family Bovidae; genus Bos; species Bos indicus. The sequence goes on from NC_091777.1 coordinate 66,682,856, forward strand.
GGCCGTGTCGGTGGGGATCTCTCCTGACATTCCTGGCCTGCCGCAAGGGTTCCTGGCCCCTCTCCCCGCCAGGAGCCCCCATTACCCGCATCTCCACCCCCTGAATGCTCAGGGTCAGTCTCTGCCCTTCTCCAGGACTCCTTCAGCACCTTGTCAGCACTGAGGGCAAGGGGCCTCCACCCTCCCTGTGGACAGCAGTTTGCAGGGAGGGGGTCCTCCTCCCGGAAGCCTTCCTGAATTATCACAGTGGGGCAGCCCCTCGCCACACAAACTGGACCAGGGCCTTCTGTCTTCCCCGCAGGCCTTGGGGCCCTGTCTGCCTCACGTCGCGCAGTGGTGGTGTGCTGTGCGGCAGAGCGGCGTCCAGCGTTTTCCAGGGAGAAATGTCACTTCTTAGGGGCTGGGGGCACCTGGTTGACTGTTTACATGTGTGTCCTCAGGACCTGGCACACAACGGGTGCAGAACAGCTCTGTAGGGAGGGACGGCCCTTCAGGGACTGCTGCGGGCACCTCGGTTCACCTGGCTCCGGGCATCCTCACCAAGGCGCGCCAGCAGAGCTGCTTCCGATGGGATCTGCTGCTCCGTCTGAGGGAGTGTCTCCCTGGACCAGTTCCTGTCCAACATCGGGGCCAATGACGCCTGCAGGGGCCTGGACCAGGGTGCTGCATCACGGGGCAGGCCCAGCCCAGCCCCACAGGGAGGAAACTGGTCAGGCAAGAGCAGGGCTGACTGGTGGTCTGTGTAGGTTTGCCCAGCTGCTGCAACAAATCACCACTGACTCAGTTCCTTACAACAGCACATGCTACTTATCTTCCTCACTCTCTTCCTCACTTTCCTGCTGCACTCTTCCTGAAAAGGACACCAGGATTGCACTGAGCCCAGCCAGATAATTGAGGACATCTCCAACTCCATATCCTTAATTTCATCACCTCTGTAAAGTCCATCTTTACTGTTAAGTAACAGATTCAGATTCTAGGTATTGGGGGGGGCATTATTCAGCTTTCATAGGGTCTCAAATATCAACCTCCTCATCCCTCGCCTCCTCCACTACAGGCTGGGAGGAGTTGAGGTGAGGGCATAGAATGAGCAGAGATGGGCCCGGCCATGGGGGTGCTCAGAAAGGGGCCCTTGGCTGTTGGGTGCACAGAAGAGAAAGGGACGATGCTTTCTGCCTGAAGGTGCTCAAGGAAGGCTGCCTGGAGGAGTAGTACCTTCAAGAGTGCTCAGGGGAGGGGACTTCCCTGCTGGTCCAGTGGTTAAGACTCTCAGCTCCCAATGCAGGGGGCCCAGGTTCGATCCCTGGTCAGGGAACTAGATCCCACATGCTGCAACTAAGACCTGGTGCAGCCAAATAAGTGAATAAATAAGAAAAAAGAAAAGAAAGAATGCTCAGGGAAGCATCATCTGGCCCTGAGGCAGGGGGACCTGAGGGAGGGAGCTCGTGGCTTAGGGCAGCTGGCAGGGCTGGCTTCTCCTTGTGAAGCAGAGCAGGACCTTGCTCCCAGACCTTGTTCTCTGCCTGCCCTTTGCCTGTGGATAAGTCTAGTCCAAGAAGAAGTTTAATCAGGGAAGTGAGAAACTAAGGAAAACAGTCTAAGGAGACTAAATAATGATGATGTAGTCATTAGGTGTATTCAAGGACCTCCAGTTCTTTCTCAAGGGCTATAGATAACATTCTGAGCCATGTCCTGTGAGCTGTCTTACAGATACCAAAACACCAGCTGGAGAAGTTGGTCACCAGGTACATGATGACCAGGCTGTACCCAGGATTTGAGCTGCCACAATTCTGAGAATTGATCGCAAAGAATTGGGAACAGTTGCACCCGAGACTGAACAACTGTATTTAAAACAACCAAGATGATGCCGGTCAGACCACTGATGACCAATTTGAAGTGCACTGTTAGAGATGACGGTGCTGTTTCTGCATGTTGTCCCCCCACCCCAACTTTGTCTATAAAAGCTCTCACTGCCTGCTTGTCAGAGGGGGGAGTTGGCCTTTGGACAGATGGCTGCCACCCTCTACTCCACTTGCCAGCATCTGAAATAAAGCAAACTTTCCTTTCCACCAGCCTTTTGAGCAGTGAGCAGCCAGACACCCCCCACGCATACATTTTGGTAACACTTGTCCTAATCTGCTTCTCCTTCCAAACGGTGGGCAGTGGTTGCTTCTCTACCCTCCCAGATGGGAGCCTGAAACCTCGTTCTCGCTTCCTGTAAAATGCAGCTGATGACAGAGCTCAGGCGTCGCTGAGTGGCCCTGTTTGCTGATTACTACCTTGATGTGCACCCGCATGCTCCTCGTGAACAAAGGGACTGCCTGAAACCACCACTTGGGCCAGGACTGCTGGGCACCTGCAGCCTCTGTGGCCACCTGGCGCTGTGCTCTCCAGGTCTGCCTGGGCCCGCTCCATCCCTGCTGGGTGCACCCTCCACACCTGCCCCAGTCTTGCTCCTCTTCTTAATGGTCCTGATGCCTGTGAACACAGGGTGGGGGGAGATGGCTGGTGGTGGGGGGTGGGCGTCTCAGTGCCTGGCGTGGTGCCAGGGAGACCTTTACCCATCAGACTTTATTCTATCTTCTGTAAAACGGGAGATGATAAAGTTGCGGGAAGAATTTTTCGTTCCTCCATAAGTTTTTATTGAGCGCCTGCTCTATACTTAGGGCGCACTGGAGGTGCCATGGCAGGGCAGTTGATGTCCAGAGGGCGAGAGGCAGCCATCATCTTGGACACACGACCTCTCCCTGCACACTCATGGGGCCCTCCACTCCCCAAACCTTTCCCAGGCCCTCCCAGGTCTCCTCCCCTTGCAAACAAGGTGTGCGGGATGCTCCACACCACTAGGATCCAGCCGGCTTCTCTTCATGAGGGCCAGGGAGGCCTCTGGCCACACTACACCCATGTCTGGCCATGGGTTTGCCTCTTATGTTGAGGTTGATGGCACAGGGCCACGGGAGGGCCCTCGCTGGATGCTGAGAGCAGAAGTGTCCAGCTTAGAGATGGGAAATCAGGCTGAGGGAAGGACAAGGCATGGACTCGAGCAGGGACCAGAGAGCCTTCTGAAGAACAACTCCTTTCAAGTCCACTCCCTGGCCCCGGCCAGGAAGACCCTCACTCTTCCTTCCTCCTGGGGCCCAGCAGTCTCAACTCCCTCCTCCATACACCAGTTTCCCTACCTCTTTATTCTTCCCGCTCGCAAACCTAAGTGGCCACAGGACTGGAAACGGTCAGTTTTCATTCCAATCCCAAAGAAGATTAATGCCAAAGAATACTCAAACTACTCACAGTTGCACTCATCTCACGCTAGCAAAGTAATGCTTAAAATTCTCCAAGCCAGGCTTCAACAGTACATGAAGTGAGAACTTCCAGATGTTCAAGTTGGATTTAGAAAAGGCAGAGGAACTAGAGATCAAATTGCCAACATCTGTTGGATCATAGAAAAACCAAGAGAATTCCAGAAAAACATCTACTTCTGCTTCATTGACTACATGAAAGCTTTTAACTGTGTGGATCAAACATACTGTGGAAAATTCTTCAAGAGATGGGACCAGACCACCTGACCTGCCTCCTGAGAAATCTGTATGCAGGTCAAGAATCAACAGTTAGAACAGGACATGGAACAGACTGGTTCAGAATATGGAAAGGAGTACCTCAAGGCTTATTTAGTATTGGTATATTGTCACCCTGCTTATTTAACTTATATGGAGAGTACATTATGAGAAATGCCAAGCTGGATGAAGCACAAGCACAAGCTGGAGTCCAGATTGCCAGGAGAAATATCAATTACCTTAGATATGCTGATGACACCATCCTTATGGTAGAAATTGAAGAAGAACTAAAGAGCCTCTTGATGAAAGTGAAAGAGGAGAGGGGAAAAGTTGGCTTAAAGCTCAACATTCAGAAAACAAAGATCATGGCATCCAGTCCCATCACTTCATGGCAAATAGATGGGGACACAATGGAAATAGTGACAGACTTTATTTTCTTGGGCTCCAAAATAACTGCAGATGATGATTGCAGCCATGAAATTAAAAGATGCTTGATCCTTGGCAGAAAAGCTATGACCAACCTGCTGCTGCTGCTAAGTCACTTCAGTCGTGTCCGACTCTGCGCGACCCCAGAGATGGGAGCCCACCAGGCTCCCCTGTCCCTGGGATTCTCCAGACAAGAACACTGGAGTGGGTTGCCATTTCCTTCTCCAATGCATGGAAGTGAAAAGTGAAAGTGAAGTTGCTCAGTGAAGTCTGACTGCTAGCAACCCCATGGACTGCAGCCTACCAGGCTCCTCCGTCCATGGGATTTTCCAGGCAATGACCAACCTAGTGAAAGTGAAAATTGCTCAGTTGTTTCCAGAGCTTTGTGACCCCATGGACTGTAAAGTCCATGGAATTCTCCAGGCCAGAATACTGGAGTGGGTAGCTGTTCCCTTCTCCAGAGGATCTTCACAACCCAGGGATGGAAGCCAGGTCTCCCTCACTGCAGGCGGATTCTTTACCAGCTGAGCCACCATGACCAACCAAGACAGCATATTAAAAAGCAGAGACATTACTTCGCCAACAAAGCTCAATCTAGTCAAAGCTATGGCTTTTCCGGCGGTCATGTATAGATGTGAGAGTTGGACCATAAAGAAAGCTGAGGGCCAAAGAATTCATGCTTTTGAACTGTGGTGTTGGAGAAGACTCTTGAGAGTCCATTGGACTGCAAGGAGATCCAACCAGTCCGTCCTAAAGGAGATCAACACTGAATATTCATTGGAAGGACTGATGCTGAAGGTGAAGCTCTAATACTTTAGCCACCTGATGCGAAGAAGGGACTCATTGGAAAAGACCCTGATGCTGGGAAAGACTGAAGGCAGGAGGAGAAGGGGACGACGGAGGATGGTTGGATGGCATCACCGACTCGATGGACCTGAGTTTGAGTAAACTCCGGGAATTGGAGATGGACAGGGAAGCCTGGCGTGCTGCAGTTCTTGGGGTCGCAAAGAGTCGGACAGGACTGAGCGACTGAATTGAACTGAACCTCCGCGGTGTTCCAGAAGGGGAAAGCTAAGGGGGTGTCAGCAACGCGGACCAATCGGAGGCCGCATTCCGGGCTGGGGGGGGGGGGGGCGTGACCGTAGTTGCCTTGGCAACTTGGCCCGCCTTCGCCGCGCTGCTCGGAGGGACTGCGCGTGCGTCACACCCTCCCCGCGCCGGTGGGAGGTACAGAGACGATCCCGCGCTGAAAGCTAGAGGAGCGCCGGCGGCGGCCGTCGCTGTGGCGATTTTACCCGCACCCGGACCCTCGCGCGGTAGCGCTGCGCGCGCACAGCTGTCAGGCTGCGGTCTAGAGGGAGAGCCTGCGGGAGGCGGCTGTGCCCAGTCAGTCAGGGGCGGAAACCTGAAGCGAAGCTATCATGACGACCTCTGGGGCGTTTTCGGCAACCCGGCCGCGGGGCCGCGGGAGGAGGCAGTGATCCGGTTTGTTATCACACCGGTGGCGCTTCTGCTGAGCGCAAGGCTCAGCGCACTGGACAGACACGTCCCCGCCCTGCGGTCCTTGGTGCTCAGCTGCTGCTGCTGCTAAGTCACTTCAGTCGTGTCCGACTCTGTGCGACCCCATAGACGGCAGCCCAGGCTCCCCCGTCCCTGGGATTCTCCAGGCAAGAACCAGGTGCTCAGCTAGTGCTAATCTAATAAATTTTAACGCAGACTATTGCGAACACAGGTAGATTAGATTACAAAGGAAGAGCGTGACTCAGATGTGCTCTCCCTAACCCTAACCCCACCCCCTGGCCGACCTGGGAAGTGCTGGAACCCTCCGTCTCAAGGGGAAAGCAGGCTCGGATGGGGAGCGTCTCCCTTAGGGGCACGCCTTGGTAGGGCAGCTGGGCATGTCCTCCTAAGCTGTGGCTTTCTCTGCCCTCTCAGTCTCTGCAGAAGCTGGGGCAGACGAGCCAGGAGGGACCTGAGAGCTGCATGCCGCTCACTGGGCATGGATATTTCCACTCTAGTGGCCATGAAAAACTCCACATTGGATATGGGACTTTTCCAAGGAATCTTCCAGAAAATTTTCTCGTTTTTATTTTTAATAATAGGTTTCTTGCAATGTAATCTAAACACAATAGGTTTCTTGAAATGTAATCTAAACACATTCATACAATTTGCCCAGAGTCTACAATTCATTTTGTTGTTAATATGATCATATAGTTATGCAACCATCACCACCAATTCCAGAACATTTTCAAGAAGCCCCATCCTGATCCAAGTCATGTCCCATTTCTCCTTCCCCTTAATCCCTGGCAACCATGTCTACTGTTTGTCTCTGTGGATTCACTGTTGTGGGCATTTCATACCAATACAATCATACATATGCGGAGATCCACCCTTTACAACAGCAGCCTGTGGATTGTGCTTCCCAGCCAGTGGAGCCAACTCAGCCATGCATGTGAACTCTGGAGCCAAAGAGGTGAGGGTGTGAATCCTACTTCCATTGTAGCCTTGTTCTTTGCCCTTCTGAAACTCACTCTTCACTTGGGGAATGGTGTGGGTGGGGTACTCTTGGCCTTGGGTGTGCCTGGCTTCACACAGGCTGTGCTCCCTGCTCTCAGGTACTCGTGGGCTGTGAGAGGACTGTGGGCCTCTGCTGGATTAAAAAAAAAAAAAGATTATTTTATTTTTCGGCTGTGTTGGTTCTTCATTGCTGCACATGGGCTTTCTCTAGTTGTGGTAAGCGGGGGCTACACTTTGTTGTGTGTGGGCTTCTCATTGCGGTGGCTTCTTGATGCAGAGCAAGGCTGTAGGTGCCTGGGCTCAGTAATAGCCGTGCACTTGAGCTTAGCTGCTCTGAGGCACATGGGATCTTCCTGGACCGGGGATGAAACCAGTGTTCCTTGCATTGCAAGGTGGATTCTAAACCATTGCTTCCCAGGTGGCACTAGTGGCAAAGAACATGCCTGCCAATGCAGGACCCACGAGTGAGTCAGTCAGTCAGTCAGTTCAGTAGCTCAGTTGTGTTGGACTCTTTGCTACCCCAAGGACTGCATCATGCCAGGCTTCCCTGTCCGTCACCAACTCCAGGAGCTTGCTCAAACTCATGTCCATCGAATCGGTGATGCCATCCAACCATCTCATCCTCTCTCGTCCCCTTCTCCTCCTGCCTTCAATCTTTCCCAGCACCAGGGTCTCTTCCAATGAGTCCTTTCTTCGCATCAGGTGGCCAAAGTATTGGAACTTCAGTTTCAGCATCAGTACTTCCAATGAATATTCAGGACTGATTTCCTTTAGGATGGACTGGTTGAATCTCCTTGCAGACCAAGGGACTCTCAAGAGTCTTCTCCAACACCACAGTTCAAAAGCATCAATTCTTCGGCGTTCAGCTTTCTTTATAGTCCAACTCTCACATCCATACATGACTACTGGAAAAACCATAGTTTTGACTAGATGGACCTTTGTTGGCAAAGTAATGTCTCTGCTTTTTTAGTATGCTATCTAGCTTGGTCATAGCTTTTCCTCCAAGGAACAAGAGTCTTTTAATTTCATGGCTTCAGTCACCATCTGCAGTGATTTTAGAGCCCCCCCCCCCCGCAAAAAAAAAAGTCTCTCACTGTTTCCATTGTTTCTCCATCTATTTGCCATAAAGTGATGGGACCAGATACCACAATCTTAGTTTTCTGAATGTTGAGGTTTAAGCCAACTTTTTCACTCTCCTCTTTCACTTTCATCAAGAGGCTCTTTAGTTTTTCTTCACTTTCTTCCATAATGGTGGTGTCATCTGCATATCTGAGGTTATTGATATTTCTCCCAGCAATCTTGACTACAGCATGTGCTGGAAGGAAGAAAGAGAGGAAGAAAGAAAGGAAGGAAGAACGCCTTCCTCAGTGATCAATGCAAAAATAGAGGAAAACAGTAGAATGGGAAAGACTAGAGATCTCTTCAAGAAAATTAGAGCTACCAAAGGAACACTTCATGCAAAGATGGGCACAATTAGGGACAGAAATGGTATGGACCAACAGAAGCAGAAGATATAAAAAGAGGTGGCAAGAATACACAGAACTGTGCGAAAAAGATCTTCATGACCCATGTAACCCCAGTGGTGTGGTCATTCACCTAGAGCCAGACATCCTGGAATTGGAAGTCAAGTGGGCCTTAGGAAGCATCACTATGAAGAAAGCTAGTGCAGGTTATGGAATTCCAGTTGAGGTATTTCAAATCCTAAAAGATGATGATGTGGAAGTGCTACACTCATATGCCAGCAAATATGGAAAACTCAGCAGTGGCCACAGGACTGGAAAAGGTCAGTTTTCATTCCAATCTCAAAGAAAGGCAATGCCAAAGAATGATCAAACTACCACATGACCACACTCATCTCACATGCTAGCAAAGTAGTGCTGAAAATTCTCCAAGCCAGGCTTCAACAGCACGTGCACTGAGTACATGAACAGTACATGAAACGTTCAAGCTGGATTTAGAAGAGGCAGAGGAACCTCAGATCAAATTGCCAACACCTGTTGGATCATCAAGAAAGCAAGAGAGTTCCAGAAAAACATCTACTTTTGCTTTATTGACTATGCCAAAGCCTTTGACTGTGTGGATCACAATAAACTGTGGAAAATTCTGAAAGAGATGGGAATACCAGACCACCTGACCTGCCTCCTGAGAAATCTGTATGCAGGTCAAGAAGCAACAGTTAGAACTGGACAAAGGACAACAGACTGGTTCCAAATAGGGAAAGGAGTACATCAAGGCTATATACTGTCACCCTGCTTGTTTAACTTATACGCAGAGTACATCATGCGAAATGCCGGGCTGGATGAAGCACAAGCTGGAATTAAGATTGCCAGGAGAAATATCAATAACCTCAGATATGCAGATGACACCACACTTACCCATAAGAGAGATGGGTTCAATCCCTGGGTTGGGAAGATCCCCTGGAAGAGGACATGGCAACCCACCCTATATTCTTGCCTGGGGAATCCCATAGACAGAGGAGCCTGGCAGGCTACAATCCATACAGCTGCACAGAGTTGGACGCAACTGAACCAACTTAGCACGCATGCACAGACCCCCAGGGAAGCCCTGATGTCAATTTTCAAAGGGCAATGGGGACTTCCCTGGAGGTCCAGTGGTTAAGACTGGGTGCTTCCACTGCAGAGGGTATTGGTTTGATTCCTGGTCTGGGAACTGAGATTCCCGCATGCCATGTGGTGCAGCCAAAAAAAGGAAAAAGAAGAGATTTGGATATCACACCAAAGAAGATACACAGATGGCAGAGAGAAGCAGATGAAAATATTCTGAACATCATATGCCGTTATGGAATTTCAAATTTAAACAATGTCACTACATATCTATTAGAGCGGCTAAAATCCAAAATACTGACAAGCGGTACCAGAACTCTACTGCTGTCTAGAATGCAAAATTATATAGCCCTTGGAAGAAAGTTATGACCAACCTAGATAGCATATTGAAAAGCAGAGACATTACTTTGCCAACAAAGGTCCGTCTAGTCAAAGCTATGGTTTTTCCAGTGGTCATGTATGGATGTGAGAGTTGGACTGTGAAGAATGCTGAGCGCCGAAGAATTGTTGCTTTTGAACTGTGGTGTTGGAGAAGACTCTTGAGAGTCCCTTGGACTGCAAGGAGATCCAACCATCCATTCCGAAGGAGATCAGCCCTGGGATTTCTTTGGAAGGAATGATGCTGAAGCTGAAACTCCAGTACTTTGGCCACCTCATGCGAAGAGCTGACTCATTGGAAAAGACTCTGATGCTGGGAGGGATTGGGGGCAGGAGGAGAAGGGGACGACAGAGGATGAGATGGCTGGATGGCATCACTGACTCGATGGACGTGAGTTTGAGTGAACTCTGGGAGTTGGTGATGGACAGGGAGGCCTGGCGTGCTGTGATTCATGGGGTCGCAAAGAGTCGGACACGACTGAGCGACTGAACTGAACTGAACTGAACTAGGAAGACAATTGGTAGTTTCTTATAAACTTAAATACACTCCTATTATGTGATCCATCTACCACACGCCTAGGTATTTACACAAATGTATTGAAAATATGTCCACACAGACAGTGGAACAGGAATGTTTATAGCAAATTTATCCGTAATTGCTTAGAACTGGAGTCAAACTGAGATGCTTTTCCATGCGTAAATGAATAAGGAAATTGGTGCATTCATACAATGGAATAATATTTAGTAATAAAAAGAACCGCGCTCTGGAGCCACAAAAAGGCATGGAGGAATCTTAAATGTGTATTCCTAAGTGAAAAAGTCAGCTGAAAAAGGTACATACTGTATGATTCCAACTTTATGACATTTTGGGAAAGGTAAAACTAGAGAGAGTGAAATAGTGGTTGCCGTGGTCTCAGGGGAAGGGAGGGAGGGGTGAATAGATGGAACCGAGGAGATTTTTCATGGAGCAAAACTATCCTGTAGTATACTGTAATGACTGACGTGTATAAAAAAGTGTAAATTCTTATTTCTTACTTTAAAAAGCAACAAAACCAGTATAATTACACTCTTTGGTCTGTAACAAACAAATAAATTTGCCAACAAGGGAAAGGCAGGTGGGTGGGACAAAGCTGTCCTCCGCCCGCGACCAGGTCCAAATGTCCAACCGAAAGTCCGGGCCGCCCTCGGCGCTCTCCCGGAGACGCCCCTCTCCTGGCTGTCATCGGCTGCATCTGTACAGACGCGGTCTGTGACGTCAGTTACGCGACAGGTAGTTCGCGCGCGCCCCAAACCGGGTCACGGGTGACCCGGGAGTCGAGTTAACGGAGGCACACGGACAGAGGTGCCACCTGGCGGCCCTGGCCGGCCGGGGCTTCCGACGTTGCTGTCGGGTGTCGGTTTTGCCTCCGCTGGCGGTCCCTGCGTCACGGGGAGGGCGATGGGGCTGGGCTCCCGGCGTTGACCCGCGCTGTGAGGCACTGTGAGGGCAGCGCTCTCACCGCGGAGCCCGTCGCCGCGCCTTGGCTCGCACCGTGACCTCGGCCGTGAGTCCCTTTTGCTGAGACTTGCTGTCGTCCCCCGAGAACCTCCCGAAGCGGCTCCTGGTCTTCAGTCGGCCGGGGGCTCGGGCGGGCTGGCGGGTACGGATCTCAGCTGAGCCCGCTGAAACTTTCCGCCATTCGGTTCCGATGGCAAAGGAGGCGCAGGTGAGTGGGAGGTGCGCCCCAGGTTCTCAGCACCCGAATCCCCACCCAGCAGGTCTGGACTCTGAATGGCCTGTGAGAGGTAAGGAAGGCTGTGACAGGTGAAGGGACAGTCTGTACAGAGACAGAGACGGAGGAGGGGCGGGGATCTGGGAGCTACGTGTGTGGTGTGGTTCCCGGCGACAGAGGGTTGCAGGGTGAGGAGGTCCTCTGTGCAGAGCCGGGGGGGTCCCCTTGGCCGTGGGCCGTTGGAGGTGTGGCGGGGCGGGGGGCGAGGCAGGATGGACTTGAAGTTGCTCCCCGTGGTAGCACCCTGGAGACACAGAGTGCACAGTGGCATGCGAGAGTTGTCAGTGGGGTGGACTGGTGAGGTTGTGCTGAGGGTGTGGAGTTGTACCGTGCTGCCGTACAGAGTTACGTGCCTGGCGTGCAGGAGGGCAAAGTGGAGGGCCTTTGGAGTATGGTACTCAGGCCTGAGAGAGAGACGGTACCGTGGGTTTTGTTACTTCCGAATGGTGATCCCTGGGAGACAGGGAATTGACTGGCAGGAAATAGAATAGACCTGTGTGCTTCAGGGCGTCCATCGATGGCAGCCTGTTGTGGGCTGGATGCAGAGTTTAATAGCAACAAGATGAGAGAGGCACCAATGGTATTTGTGGCCCTGGGAATCCTCTGAGCTAGGGGTCTTAGGAGGAGAGAGGTATGAGGGCTTGTGAGTGATGGGGGCTCACAGGGAACCATGACAGCAGTGAGGGATGTCGCGGGACCTGAGGCATGGGTCAAGGGCGTGGGTGTGTTTCTCTGTCCATATTTTGGTTGGCTTTCTGCCCATTATTGACCCTAAGACTCAGTGGAATGCATCATTACAGGGCCCAGTGACTTTTGAGGATGTGGCTGTGTATTTCTCCCTGGAGGAGTGGGGTCTCCTTAATTTGACCCAGAAGAGCCTGTACCGTGATGTTATGCTGGAGAACTTTGGACTCATTGGCTCACTGGGTAAGTCACACTTTTCCCTAACAGACTGACCACCTCTGCCTTTTCTCCATGGGAAGTTCTGTTTATCCTAAAGCCCACAGAGTCTGTGTGCCCTTCCTCGTCTCTCTCTGAGCAGCTGTTGGCAGCTTTGACACCTGTTGCCCCACAGGCTCCTGGAGTAGGGCTTGGGGTTCAGATGTTTATAGTTTGCCCAGCAAATCCCAGCTCTGCCTCTTTCTGACTGTGTGACTTTGCTGAAGCTTTGGCCCCTCTGTGCTGAGTTTTGTCTTCCTCCTCCAAAAGAAATTTTATAGGGCCCTCCCTGGGCCAGATGTCAACCATGAATTGAAATCAGTAGATCAGTTTGGGCAGGATAGCCACCTTTTTTTTTTTTTTTTTTGCTGCTTTGAGTGGTGTGTGGGCTTTTAGTAACCCATCAGGGATTGAAGCCGCGCCCTTGGCAGGGAAAGCGTGGAGTCTTAACCACTGGACCTCCAGAAAATTCCAGGACTGCCATCTTTAATATCTTTCAACCCATAAACATGAATGTATTTCTGTTTGTTTAGCTCCATATTTTTTTTTTTTAGCTCCATATATTTTTTAAAAATAATTTTATGTATTTATCTTGGACTGTGCTGGGTCTTGGTTGCTGCGGGTGGGCTTTCTTTAGTCGCAGCAGTTGGGCTACTCTTCCTTGTCATATGCAGGCTTCGCATTGAGGTGGCTTCTTTTGTCGCAGAGCATGGGCTGTAGGGCACATGGGCTTCAGTAGTTGCAGCAAGTAAGCTCAGTAATTTCAGCTCCCAGGCTCTAGAGCACAGGCTCAGTAGTTGTGGCTCAGGAGCTTAGTTGCCCCACAGTATGTGGGATCTTCCCGGACCAGAGATTGAACCTGTGTCTCCTGCATTGGCAGATGGATTCTTTACCACTGAGCCACCATGGAAACCCACTAGCTCTAATTTTTTAAACAGTGTTTTTAATATACAAGGCTAAATTTATTTCTAAGTATTTTATTCATTTTGATGCTCTTTCCCCCTCTTTTTTATCTTTTTCTTTATGCTCTTTTAAATGGAATTTTTTCTTAATTTCATTTTAGATTATACATTGTTAGTGTATAGAAATGTAATTGACTTTCCTATACAGATCTTGTACTCTGCAACCTTGCTAAACTCATTTATTAGTTCTAATAGTTCTTTCAGTGGATTGTTTGGTATTTTCTATATATATAATGTCAGGACATCTGTGAATAGAGATATTTTTACTTTTTCCTTTGCCTAACCAATTTGGCTATTGGATATAAATTGTAAGAGTAGACGTCTTTTCTTGTTCCAGTTCTTATAGGAAAAGCACTCATCAGTCTTTCACTAATAAGTATGATGTTAGCTATAAGTTTGTTACATGTGCCCTATTCAGGTGAGGAAGTTCTCTTGTTGAGTGAAACGTTGTTAGATTTTGTGCAGTGCTTTTCCATATCTATTGAAATGATCATGTGATTTTTGTCCTCTATTCTATTAATGTGGTGTATTACAGTAATTGATTTTCTATATTCATAAGAGTTATCAGTGGTACAGTTTTCTTTTCTTGTATCTTTATTTGGATTGAGTATGAGGATAATTTTGGCTTCAATGGATGAATTGGGAAATGTTCCCTTCTGTTTTATGAACAGTTTCTGAAATATTGGCATTAATTCTTATTTCTGTGTTAATATTAACCTGTGACACCATCTCAGCCTAGCTTTTTTTGTTTTTTCTGTGGGGAAGTTTTTTTTTTTTTTTAAGTCTGTTCAGCTATTCTATTTCTTCTTCAGTCAGTTTCTTTCTTTTTTTTTTTAATTGTCTTCTTCTACTTTTGGGTTTTTTTCTTCTTTTTGTTCTTTGAAGTATAAAGTTAGGATATTGGTTGAAGGTCTTTTTTTTTTTTTTTTTCCGAAGGTCTTTTTTTAAAAATTCATTTTATAATTGAAATGTAGTTGATTTTCAGTGTTTCAGGGGTACAGCAGAGTGATTCAGTTATACGTATAGAGATCTTTTTTACTATGCGTGTTGTGACAATATAAGAAATATGTATTTTGTCTTTGTTCCCAATTCTTTGGCATGCAGCTCCTAAAACTTTTGGAGTCTCTGGAGTGATGAGATGCTTCTGTATGCTGATGAACGTTGACAGTTGCTGGGGACCCCTGGATAGTCTCAGAATAGGGGCTGGTCACCAGAAATACCGGGGGATGATTGGAAGGTTGGATTTTCAGTTACTCCCAGCCTCCTCCTCTCACTTCCCTACCCTGACTTTTGGAGGAGGGGCTGGAGTTTGGGCCAATCATCAATGGCCAGTGATTCAATCAGTCATGCCTATGTGAGGAAACACCCATAAAAACTCCAAAATGACCAGTTCAGAGAGCTTCTGGGTTAGTGGACACATCTGAGATGCTAGGAGAACGGTGCCACCAAGGGCATGGATCCTTCTTACCCTCTGCATCCTCAGTCTCCATCCCTGGCATACCCTGCCCTTTTCATTTCTTCCACTGGCTGTTCCTGAGTTATAGTCTTTAAAATAAATTGGTAATAGTAAGTAAATTCTTTTCCTGAGTTATCTGATCTGTTCTAGCAACTTATTGAACCTAAAGAGGAATCAATAATTGTGAGAATCCCAGATTTACAGCTATCAGAAGTATGGGAGGCAAGGGACTTCAATTGATGCCTGAGGTAGGGGCAGTCTTGTGAGACCAAGCCTGTAACCTGTGGGATCTGGTGCTAATTCCACGTATCTGGTGTCAGACTTGGATTGAATCCTTGAACACTCAGTTGGAGTTGGAGAAATGGTATGGAAACCCCCCCATGGATTTGGTGTCAGAGGTATTGTGAATAAGGCAGCTCAGAGGTGTTGCTATAATTTTCCTTCTAAGCAAGACTTTTCCCCATAACTTTTGGTATGTTGTGTTCTCTTGCATTTATCTCAAAGTGTTTTATAATTTTCCTTGTGGTGATTTAGAAGTACTTTAATTTCCATAAATTTGTGAGTTTTCCAGATTCACAGACATGGAGAACTGAGTTTTGGTTGCCAGGGGACGGGGCAAGGAGGAGGAGAGGGGTGGACTGGAGTTTGTGACTAGCAGATGCAGGTTATTATATATAGAACGGATAAACAACAAAGTCTGATTGTATAGCATAGGGAAGTATGTTCATATCTTGTAATAAACCATGATGAGGAAGAATTCTAAAGTATTTGTGAACTTCCCAGTTTTTTCCTGTTGTTGCTTTCTGCCCGAAGTCTCCTGAGGCCTATTTTATGTCCTAGCAAATGGTCTCTTTTGGAGACTGTTCCATGTGCACGTCAGAATGGAAGAGAGTATGTCCTCTGTTAAGTAGCGTGTTCTATAGAAGTCTTAGAGGTCTAGTTGAGTTTTAGCCTCATTCAAGTGTTATATCCTTCATTTTCTGCCTAGTGGTCCTGTCCATTTATGAAAGTTAGAAATTGAAGTCTCTAAATATTATTGTTTTAATTCTTTCTTTATTGTCAGTTTTGCCTCACAGGGGGTTCTTTTCTAGAAAATTGTGGTAAAACAAACCGTGATATTTACCTTCTTAACACATTTTTAAATGTACAGAAGAGGTTCCAACAAGGAGCTACTGTGCAGCATAGGGAACTATGTTCAGTATCTTCTAATAACCTATAATGGAAAATAATCTGAAAAATATATACACACATATATAACTGAATCACTGCTGTACACTAGAAACTAATACAGTACTGTAAATCAACTATATTTCAATTTAAAAAAATAAAAAATAATGAACATTCAATTGCCTCCGACAATTTTTAAAAAAAATGTAGAGTCCCATGTTCTAATACTTGATATCCTTCATGGTTGCCATGGTGACACGAGCTTCCTGTTTTTGTAGGGTGGGTCAGCCTTGATTTGGGCTGGCATGTTATTACTCTTCTCCCTCTTAGGCTTTGCACCTTCAAGGTCCTCCAAGGTTGCCCAAATGGAGGGTGAGGGAGAGGCCTGGGTGCCCAACATGGTGGACAGTGTGGTCAGCAGAGCAGAGGCCAGGAAGGGTTCCAGACTCAGTGACTGGGGCTAGAGGAGGGCTTGGTTTCAGTGATGGGTATCTGTGTGCACTGGCATTTGGGTGCTGGGGCAGTGACCACAACTTACTCCCACCTTGCCCCTCTTCTAGACTCACCATGTGGTCTTGCAGTCTCTACCGAGGCTCTGGATGACCCACCTCTCTGGCCTCTGTCTTGTGGTTCCCTCTTCTCTGTGCCACTGCAGAGCTGTCCGCTGCGACCTGCTCTGCGTGTGACTTGAGATGCATGTCCTTCAGTAGTCCATGAACACTGGCTGCTCTGTCAGTCATCTTTACACGGGGGCAGCCATCCTCTCCACAGAGCTTGCTGTCTTCAGCATCGCTGGCCTAGCTGAAGCCCTCGGCAGAGCGTGACTTGAAGACCGTGACCCCCTCCCTGCAGTGCTCCTGTCTCTGTCTCCTCGTCCCTGTTGCAGTTTCCCTGTTCTGGGGTCAGGCAGAGCCCTGTTCCCCTGGGCCAGCCCCTCCTCATCCGAACCTTTCCCTGCTGCCTCCTGCAAGTCTGTGGACACCTCCGTGGGTGTGTGCCACAGGCATCTGCTGAAGGTGCCGCCTCCCTTGCAGGCCCACTCTGAGTGCCCGCCTCTTCCGTCCCAGGTTGTCTGTGTAGACTGCAGGATGAGGACGCCCTTCTCGAGCTTGGAGAGAGCTGCCGAGTCCGCCTGTCAGAGAAGCCCTCTCTGTGTGGGACGTCTGGACAGGTCTTCCCTGCCACTTTAGGCTTCTTCCAGCCCCAGGCTGCCTGCAGAGAGGGAGCGCCCCGCGGGAGCCCCGAGTGCAGCGAGGCCTGCCCACCCGGCTCCGCTGGCCAGCGGCAGCAGGGCTGCCATGCGGCGCAGACGCCCTTCCGGTGCAGTGACTGTGGGCAGGCCTTCCTCCAGGCCTTCACGCTCCTCGACCACCTCGTTGCTCACGCCAGAGAGAGGCCCATCAGGGGCCCAGCAGGTGGAAGCAGCCCCACGGAGAACTCAACCCTGGTTCCTCACTGGAACGCTCACCCTGGAGAGACGCCCCACGTGTGCAATGAGTGTGGCAGGGCCTTCAGTTACCCCTCTAAACTGAGGAAGCATCAGAAGGTTCACACTGGCATCAAGCCTTTCAAGTGTGCCGAGTGCGGGAAGACGTTCAACCGCAAGGACGCGCTCGTCCTGCACCAGAGAATCCACACCGGAGAGCGGCCTTACCAGTGCGGTGAGTGCGGGAAGGCCTTTAGCGTGCTGTCCACCCTCATTCGGCACCGGAAGGTGCACATCGGAGAGAGGCCGTACGAGTGCCGGCAGTGCGGGAAGCTCTTCAAGTACAGCCACAGCTTCGCCCTGCACCGGAGGGTGCACACGGGGGAGAGGCCTTACGGCTGCGGCGAGTGCCGGAAGGCCTACGTGACCCGCTCGGGGCTGTACCAGCACCGGAAGGTCCACACCGGCGAGCGACCCTACGAGTGTGGCCTGTGCGGGAAGACCTTCACTACCAGGTCCTACCGCAACCGCCACCAGCGCTTCCACACCGAGGAGCGGGCCCACGAGTGCCCGGAGTGCGGTCGCTCCTTCAAACACGGCTCGACCCTCCTCCAGCACAGGAAGGTCCACGCCGCGGGAAGGCCACAGGGGGCCGGCAGGCAGGCAGGCAGCCCTGAGCCGCGGCTGGCGCATGCTCAAGTTCTCAGTCCAGAAGGGAGGCTGGGGAGAGGGGCCGTTTGCAAGCGGAACCCGCCGCCCACACCGACTGGGGCAGGCGCGCTGCCCTCCGGCCCGGCCGCTGTTGGGCCATTGCCAGTTCCTGTGACAGGAGCCGTCCCACCCCTCCGAGCCGACAGCTCCCGTGGTGTGCAATCTGGGTGCTCCGGGAAGCCGTTCTCTCCTCCATAAGGGAGAGTCATGTGCGCTGGATTCCATATGGGGTCTTATTCCCTCCCCACAGCCGGTTCAGGTGTGGACATGACCTAGCTCTGGCCGAGAGTAGCTGGGCAGTGTCTGCAGGGGCTTCCAGGGAAGGTTAGCCATCTTTATGGACTCTGTGGACGCCACGTTTGGTTTCTGTCGTGGATTTATCCAGCCCTGGGACTGTCTCACGCGGTTCTGGAATGTCTAATAAAGACCTTTTTGTGTACACCACCCTTAATCTGTGGGCTCTGATCTGTGTGTGTGTGTGGAAGGACTGAGAACCAAACTGGGCTCATGAATAGAGGGCGCTGTTTCTCTGGAGGTCCCTGACTGTTATCTGCCTCAGCGGGGACAGCAGGATGGCAAAAGCCAGCTCCAGTCAAGGTTGGCCGAGTTTGCACTGGAGCTTCAGACGTCAGGGGGAAGACTGAAGGGCTCTGGGTGGATCTCTGGCCTGGGTGTCAGGTGTACCTCTGGGCCCAGAGCTTGCCTGAAGAATGGAGTGGTGGGTAGAAGATCCCCGTGTGACTGGGGACAGGTATCAGCTGGGCTCCTTGTTTCTGGGGAAAGTTCTGCAATCTCCAGTGCTGGCCAGAAGAAGCTGCTTCTAGAACCAGCTCAGCAGCCGAGCTCTCTGAAACTGAGAACGTGGAGGTAAGTTTGAGAGTGGCCGTATGTTCTGCAGGGGCTGCTGGGCAGAATGAGTGGGCACAGGAGCACGGAGAGGAGTCCTGTGGAGCAGGGGGCCTGGCACATTTGAGGCTTGAGCTGGTTCTGAAGAGGAATCCATGGATGTTCCGGGAACGTGGTTTTGGGGGGGAGGCGGGCAGTTTCTCAGGAATTTCAAGCCTGTTCCCAGTGTCCAAGGTCACTGTCAGCAAATAGCCTACAGGTTCCTTGGATCCTCAGAGCCTTTCTGGGCATGTTCACCTCCTGGCCATCACCCTGGGGCTGAGAGAAGATCCCGTCATACTGGGATTCAGCTTTCATGACCTGGCTGGGATTCCTGGTGTGTCTACAGACAGCAGCCTTGACTTTTTGCTGTTGCTGTCACAGGGCTCCAGGGAAGGAAGTTGTTGATCCACATATAGATCCAGATCTGCTGGTTGTGGGCCCGTTGATAAAATGTTGGAAACTACTCTTTTACAAGGTAAATGTCAGTTCAGTGAAACTTGTTATGTGGTTGTCACTGTGTCTCTGGTCTACAGTGCTTCACGTCAAGAAGAAGACATTAGTGGAGGCGTGTTTGGGGAGAGCCAACCCCAGACTGGAGGCTTTGGGCTGAGTGGTGCTCAGCCAGGACCATGTGTCGGGGTTGGAACATAAAGGCTGCTGCCGCCTTTAGCTTCAGCAGTTCCTCTCAGACACCCTGCTGGCAGGAGGGGTGGCAGCCACAGGGGCAGGAAGTTCTCAGCCAGTCTGCTCGGTGTTTCCAGTACCTTACGGCACACATCACCCCAGGCCTGCTTGGACGCGCGTGTGTGTAATCCCTGTGTGTGATAACTGTCTACCTTTGAGAGAGTCATTTCCTAGGCAGGTTGATAATAAGTCTAGGGGTCCCCAAGGAGAGAGGGGTCTGGAGTTGTTAGCTCCCATCTGTAAGAGAGAAAAAAAGCGACCAGTGCCATCTTTCTACTGGACGCGTCCCTCCCTACTCTAGATGGGAGTGTAGACAGACTTTACACCAAAGCTTTCCTTCCCTGGTCGGACTTAGTCTGTCCCTTACCGACACAGGTGACATACTCATCTTTCCCGGTTCTACCACCGAGACAGGCTGGGGATGTACCAGGGGTAGACCTGATGGCATCCCTAACTGACGTCCAGCTCTTCAGCATTACCTCAGATGCCACCCGGGGTGCAATCAGAGTAACCTTCCGGAATGCCTCCCAGGCTAAACCGCTGGGGGGAAACATTCATCACCTGGGTGCCTGTGCATGACCCTGAGTATATTCCTGACCACAATAAGACCGATACGAACATAAAACTGAGATGTTTCTTCCAAGCGTCACCACATCAGTATGAGTCTACTCTGGTCCACTAAGAGCCAGCGCTACCAAAGGAAAGAACCCCATTGCAGTTCCGAGTAACCTTTAACCTCAGAGGTGATCTTGTAGCTATAGCGCCATCTAGCTTCCAAACTTTCTATTCCTAGCGAGGCTAGGAGCTTCCTGACTACCAATCCAAGTTTCTTCCTCCTTGAGAATGGCAGACCCCTCTCTCCTTGGGGACCCCTAGACTTTTTATCAACCTGCCTAGGAAATGACTCGCTCATTCCCCCCTTTTCTTTTAGGAGAATTATGTTGCCAAGGGAAAGGGATGTCATTTTCATTCCATAACTACTTCCTGCTGTTTAGGGGTGTAATCCCTAAATTGTTGAGGCAACATAGTCTCATAACCCTCATATTGAGGGTCTCTGATCCAGGGGCCCCAAGTAATAGTTGGAGGAGGCTGTGGCACTCATAGGAGCTTGGACAACCATTTGTAACTTAAAAACCTTCATGCAATTAGAAACAAATCCAATTACACAGTTACAGATGTAGGGAGCAAACAGCAAAAATAAAACAATCAGAATTATTGTAATTAAGATAGTTTTCCATCATAGGGAACTAGTTAACATCTCCCAAAGTGAGGCAACTGAGGCTTCAAGAGTATTCATAGCTCCAGTCATCTTGTTCATGTGTTTAGAAAAATAAGTAACATTAGTGCTCGTATCAGGTATATATATACAGCATTGGGTATGAATAATGGCACACGTTTCTCCTTGGGCAGCTGTCAAAATATTTAAAGCCAATCTGTTTTGTAAAACCACCTAATTTGTGGTTGTTCAGCATTAAGAGCTGAAATAGCTTTTTGAGAATCTTGCAGTGCCTGTTGAGTAAAATTAGTCAAAGCATCTACTCGTAGCATGGTATCTGTAGTTCCCAAAGAGGGAACAAACACTGCAGCCAAATAATCATACCAGTGAAACACAGACCTTGCCCACAATGAGAGAGTCATTTCCTAGGCAGGTTGATAAGAAGGCTAGGGGTCCCCAAGGAGAAAGGGGTCTGCAATTCTCGACGAGGAAGAAAGGACAAACTTTCTTTTTTCCTCTGCATTCCTTAGGATTATGTATCCTGCCTGAGGACAGTCTCTGGATTAAACCTGGTTGATCATGTTATCCTAAAATGTAAATTATGGGAGTAAGTCTGGTGAGATCTTTACAACCTCCAGACATTCTTTGGATTCCTTGGAGAGTATATAACTCCATTGCTAACACTAGCAAAGGGCTACTCTTTCTGCCCCCTTCTGATGTCTATGTCAGAAGCTTTCTCTGTCTCCTTTATACTTTAATAAAACTTTACTACACAAAAGCTCTGAGCGATCAAGCCTCGTCTCTGGCCCCGGATTGAATTCTTCTCTTTCAGAGGCCAAGGATCCCGGGGTCGTCACGTGATTCAGCAACAGCCTTTCACCTTCAGCATGGAGGTCTGTATGGAGCAGAGTCAGAGTCTGGCAGAGCCAAATAGGGCCCAGATGTACAGGCAGGTGGGAGTTAGGGCAGACTGACCAGACTCCTCACCCCACTGACAGGGCGGCATGACCCGTCTCCTGACCTCTCGGCCTGCTTCTTCCCCGTGGTCCCTCCATGGGTCATCTCTGCCAGGTGCCTCTGCACTGCTGCTCCTTCTGGCTGAAAAGGTTCCTGGAGTCCCCGCCTCAGATATTTTCCTGCCCACCTAAAAGCGAGCAGTAGCAGCCATCACTGTCACTCACCTGTGCTTCATTGCTCTTAGAGCTGCGGTTGCTCCGCAGTGACCCTGTTCTTTAGTCCCTTTGCACGTTAAATCTCTGTATCGCACATCAGATGGAGATGAAATGCATCTACCACGGAGCTCAGGCAAAAGCCTGGCACCCAGTAGGACCCTGGGGGACCTCTGGTGGCCCTGAGGGACGGTACTTGGCCCAGATCACAGCCCTCTCGGAGCTAACCCTGGGGAGCGAGAAGGTAGGAGACCTCAGGGAAAGAGTGGTGCTTATCCCGTCCTGCACTCACATGAGTGCAGGCACACCTGTCCCAGGCTGTAAGCGGCTGCTGAGCCCTAGAGACTTCACTCCCCTGGCAGGACGAAATCTACAGGCCCCTCATGCGTGAAACTGACATTGTAGTAGGGTGGTGTATACCGAACGCTGTGTCCCCCCACAATACCTAGGTTAAACCCTAACCCACTCAGTGTTCTGTATTTGGAGGTGGGGCATTTGGGAGGTTGATGAGGTCATGAGAAAGGAACCCTTGTGACTGGGATTAGTGGTCTCATAAGAGACCCCCAAGGACCCCTTCTCCTTCACTGTGAGGACACAGAGGATGGCTGTCAACCAGGATCCTCACCTGTCACCAAATATCCTGGCACTAGATCTTGGATTTTCTAGTCTCCAGGACTGTGAGAAATTTGTTATTTTTAAGCCTCCCAGTTCATGGTATTTGTTACATCAGTTGGAATGGACTAAGACATGGGAGACAGACATCCCTCAAGAAAGCACACACTGGCAGCTGTGAGCAGGGCTGCGAAGGGCCCTTCAGTGTGTCAGTGAGGCCCCTCCTGGTGCACCTCATCTCAGGACCCCCCGAGTCTGTCCTTATGTCTGTCTTCTGGGGGCTCGCATGACCCTGAAGTTGGCTTTTACCTTTCAGTGAAGAGAAACTTCATGGCCTGGAGTCATGTCTGCTTCTTTTGTTGGAACTGTAAAAAACCTGGCATTTAATGATTCTTCTACAATCCATAAGGCTTATTAATATTTCACCAGTATACATGGACACACACACACACACATATATATATATACACATACACATATGTCTCCCTTGGTACAGTTTTAGGTAATCCCACATATTTTGATATGCTGTTCTCATTTTCACTCCAAGTACTTTCAAATTTTTCTTTTGATTTCATCTTTGACCATGGATTATTTATAAGTGTGATATTCAGTTTCTGAATGAGGGTTTTCCACACATCATTCTGTTCTTTATTTCTTATTAGAATTCTGTTATTGTCAAGGTCCACACCGTGTATTATTTCTTTTCCCTTTATCAGGCCTTCTTTTATGGCCCAGAATATGCTCCATATTGGTAAATGTTCTATGTGCATGTGAAAAAAATGTCTATTCTGTCCTCTTGGACAGGAAGTTCTATAAATATTGATTAGGTCAAGCTGGTTCAAAGTGTTGTCTTCCACGCCTTTACTGATTATCTGGGAGGGTGTGAACTTCCCGAAGTGTAATTGTGAATTTGTCTATCGCTCCTTGCAGTTCCATCAGTTTTTGCTTCATGTACCCTGAAGCACTGTTAGGTACATAACGTGCAGGACTGTCACGTGTCTTTATTAATGAATCTCTCAACCAACACGGGGTCAGTTCATTCCCTGACCCTCTCAGAGGCCACAGGCAGCTAGAAAGAGCTTTACGCTCCAGAGGGGAGACAGTGCTGTGTAGGTTCCTAGGCCACTCAGAAAGGGCAGGGTAGCTTCTGAAGGCATGTCCACATCAGCGACACATTAGGGAAGTTCTTTGTAGTCTGCTGCCTGAAGTTTGATGTGGCTGAAGATCTCCCAAAGACCATCTCCATAAGGCTCCATTCAGCTGTGGATCCTTCTGTGCTGTGCAAGGTTGCAGAGGCGACTGAAGATCTTCCCACAGTGGCCACACTCATAAGTCCTTTCTCTGGTGTGAACTATCTGGTGTCGAACAAGTGTGGATCTTTCACTAAAGGCTTTCCCACACTGGCTGCATTCATAGGGCCTTTCCTGGGTGTGCACTCTCTGGTGACGAATGAGGTGAGAGTTACTGCTGAAGGCTCTCCCGCATGCACTGCACTCGTAAGGCCTTTCCCCAGTGTGAACTCTCCAGTGATAGATGAGGCTGGACTTACGGCTAAAGAACTTGCCACATTTAGTGCACTCATAAGGCCTTTCCCCAGTGTGAACTTTCTGATGCTTCGTAAGAATGGACTTTTGGCTAAAGAACTTCCCACATTCGTTACACTCATAAGGCCTTTCTCTGGTGTGAACTCTCCAGTGCTCAATGAGACTGGAACTGTGAGCAAAGGCCTTCCCACATTCACTGCACTCGTAAGGCTTTTCCCCAGTGTGAGTTCTCCAGTGCTGAACCAGGCTGGAGTTGCGACTGAAGGCTTTTCTGCACTCACTGCACCTGTAAGGCCTTTGTCCAGTATGTACTTTCTGGTGTTGAATGAGGGTGGAACTATTGCTGAAGGTTTTCCCACATTCACCACATGCGAAAGGCCGTTCTCCGGTGTGGACTTTCTGATGGCGAAGGAGGTGAGAGCTTTGGCTAAAGTCTCTCCCACATTCACTGCATCCGAAAGGCCGTTCTCCGGTGTGAACCTTCTGGTGCTGAGCAAGGTTGGAGTTGTTGTTAAAAGCTCTCCCACACTCACCGCACTCAAATGGCCGTTCTCCAGTATGAACTCTCCAGTGCTGCATGAGCGCAGAGCTGCGACTGAAGGCTTTACCACACTGACTGCACTCATAAGGTTTTATGTGGGTGTGGACTTTCTGGTGCCGAAGGAAATTGGAGCTTTGGCTGAAGGCTCTTCCACATTTGCTGCACTTGAAAGGCCTTTCTCCTGTGTGGACTTTCTCATGCCGAGCGAGGTGTGACCTGTTATTGAAGGCTTTCCCGCATTCACTGCATTCATAAGGCCTTTCTCCTGTGTGGATTCTCTGGTGATGAATAAGGGTGAGTTTGTGGCTGAAAGTTTTCCCACAGTCGCTGCATGCATAATCTTTTACTCCCGTGTGGAATTTCTGATGCTTCCTCAGTTGATATGGGTGACTGAAAGCCTTGCCACACTCTTTACATACATGAGATGTTTCTCCAGTGTGAAACCATTGGTCACTAATAAGGGCTGATTTCTCCTCTAAGGAATTTTCAGCTCTTGTGCATCTAAATGGTGTCTCTTCAGAGCGAGTGCTCCGGTGGCTGAGGAGGACAGAAGTCTTCTGGAAAGCTTTCCCACTGTCACTGCAGTTGAAGGGCTTCTGTGAGGACTGGACCTCTTCGAGCTGCCCAGAACTGAAAAGGTGCAGTGAGGCCTCCCTGCCCTTTGTGCTGCTGTGTGGCTCCCCACTGCCGTCCGTGCTTGGGGGCTGGAGGAGGTCATGGCCGTCTGAGACATCCTGGCCACCTAACCCACATGTAATGGGTTTCTCTGACAAAGAGCCTGTTGAGCTTTTTACGAACAAGTCCCTGTCTCTGTTCCATTGGAAGGGCTTTTCTCCATTGTACTCTGGATGCTGGTGAAGATTTACACCAAACCAAAACTCTCTCCCATATGCTAAACATGTGCAGGAAGTCTCCCCAGTATGTCTCTGATGGTTGTCCAGCTGCAAAATGTCTTTCAAGAGTGGCTCACACGTGTCACAGCTGTCAGCCTTCTGCATGGAAGGAGGTACACTGGGAGTTTTGACCTGTGACACCACTTCTCCAGAAGCATTCTTCTCAGAAGGCACCTCCTCATCTTCCACCACAGGCCAACAGCCTGAAAGCCGAGAAATTTCTGGTTAACGTGAGCGTTCCACTTAGTGAAAAGGGTGACTTCCTTAGAAATGTGTCACTGACACATACAGGAATGGGCCAAGGATTTGCCGATAGGCCAGGTGGGGCAGAGTTAGAGTGCAAGGCTCACTGGCGGGATAGGGCCCTCACCAGAGGCAAGAACTCAGAGGTAAAGGGCCTGAAAAGACATTTTTCAAAAAAAGATATACATACACAAATGGACAAAAAGTAAATGGAAAGAAGCTCAACATCATTAGTCATCGTGTGCACAGTGTGCGCTCAGTCATGTCCAACTCTCTGTGACCCCATGCACTATAGCCTGTCAGGCTCCTCTGCCCATGGAATTTTCCAGGCAAAAATACTGGAGCAGGTTGGCATTTCCTACTCCAGGGGATCTTCCTGACTCAGGGATCGAACCCACATCTCTTCCATCTCCTGCACTGGCAGGCAGGTTCTTTATCACTGCACCACCGGGCAAACCCGTTAGTCTTTACAGAAATGCAAGCTCAAACCACAATGAGATACCACTTTAAACTCACCAGGATAGCTTGAAGAAAAAAAGATAGTAACAAGTTTTTGATGAGGAAGTAGAGAAACTGAAACACTCATAAACTGCAGTGGGAATGTAAAATGGTGCTGCCAATGGGGAAACAGTTTGGGAATTTCGCTGCTATGTATTTACAGAAGAGAAATGACATATATCTACACAAAACTTGCACATGAACATCTGGAACAGCCATAATGTTTATAACAGTCAAAAAGTGGAAAAAAGCCAAATGTCCATCAGCTGATGAATGGATAAACAAAACTGGTATATCTATATGCTGGAATATTATTCAGCCATAAAAATGAAAGAAGTATTATTGATATGTTCTATAACATGGATGAACCTCAATAACATTATGCCAAGTAAAAGCCAGTCACGGAAAACACATATGGTATAATTCCATTTGTATAAAATACCTATTAACAGAACAAGCAAATCTGTACAGTCAGGAAGTAGATTAGTGGTTGCCTAGGACTCAGGACAGGAGGCGGGAATTTGAAGAGCGACTGCTAAAGGGCAGAGTCTCTCTTTAGGTGATGAAAATGCTTAGAATTAGAGTGTGGTGATATTAGTTTACTGAAAAAGTGAAAGTGAAGTCGCTCAGTTGTGTCCGACTCTTTGTGACCCCATGGACTGTAGCCTACCAGGCTCCTCCATCCGTGGGATTTTCCAGGCAAGAATACTGGAGTGGGGTGCCATTTCCTTCTCCAGGAGATCTTCCCGACCCAGGGAATGAACCCGGGTCTCCCGCATTGTAGGCAGGCTCTTTACTGTCTGAGCCATCAGGGAAGTCCATTTGTTTATTATCCTTAATTAAAAAAAAATAAAAAAACTAGAGCAAACTGCCTCAGTTATACATATGTTCTTTTTCATATTCTTTCCTATTATAGTTCCCTGTGCTATACAGTAGGACCTAATGTTTATCCATTCTGTATATAATAGGTTGTACTTCCTAATTCCAATCCATCCCTCTCCCAACCCCCACCGTTGGCAACCACAAGTCTGCTCTCTACATCTGCGAAACTTTTTCTGCTTTACAGATACGTTCATTTGTGTTGTGCTTTAGATTCCATATATAAGAGATATCACATGGTACTTGTCTTTTCTCCTTATGACTTACATCACTTAGTATGATAGTCTCTAGGTTCACCCACGTTACACCAAGTGGCATTATTTCTTTTTTATGGCTGAGTAGCGTTCCATTGTATACATACACCACATCTTCTTTTCCATTCATCTGTCGATAGAATGTTGCTTCCATGTCCTGGATATTGTAAATAGTGCTACAATGAACATTGGAGTAAATTTATCCGTTCGAATTGCTGTTTTTTCTCCAGATATATGCCCAGGAGTGAGATTGCTGGATCGTATGGGAACTCTAGTTTTCATTTTTTCAGGAACCTCCATACTGTTTTCCATAGTGGCTGCACCAATTTACATTCCCATCAATAGTGTAGGAGGGTTCCTTTTTCCACATGCTCTCTACCATTTGTTATCTGTAGACTTTTTAATGATGGCTATTCTGACTGGTGTGAGGTGACACCTCATAATAGTTTTCATTTGAATTTCTCTAATAATAAGCAAATAATAATAATAAAAGAAAGGCAATGCCAAAGAATGCTCAAACTACCGCACAATTGCACTCGTCTCACATGCTAGTAAAATAATGCTCAAAATTCTCCAAGCCAGGCTTCAGCAATATGTGAACCGTGAACTTCCTGATGTTCAAGCTGGTTTTAGAAAAGGCAGAGGAACCAGAGATCAAATTGCCAACATCCGCTGGATCATGGAAAAAGCAAGAGAGTTCCAGAAAAACATCTATTTCTGCTTTATTGACTATGCCAAAGCCATTGACTGTGTGGATCACAATAAACTGTGGAAACTTCTGAAAGAGATGGGAATACCAGACCACCTGACCTGTCTCTTGAGAAATCTGTATGCAGGTCAGGAAGCAACAGTTAGAACTGGACATGGAACAACAGACTGCTTCCAAATAGGAAGAGGAGTATGTCAAGGCTGTATATTGTCACCCTGCTTATTTCACTTCTATGCAGAGTACATCATGAGAAATGCTGGGCTGGAAGAAGCACAAGCTGGAATCAAGATTGCTGGGAGAAATATCAATAACCTCAGATATGCAGATAATACCACCCTTATGGCAGAAAGTGAAGAGGAACTAAAAAGCCTCTTGATGAAAGTGAAAGTGGAGAGTGAAAAAGTTGGCTTAAAGGTCAACATTCAGAAAACGAAGATCATGGCATCTGGTCCCATCACTTCATGGGAAATAGATGGGGAAACAGTGGAAACAGTGTCAGACTTTATTTTTTGGGGCTCCAAAATCACTACAGATGGTGACTGCAGCCATGAAATTAAAAGACGCTTACTCCTTGGAAGGAAAGTTATGACCAATCTAGATAGCATATTCAAAAGCAGAGACATTACTTTGCCAACAAAGGTTCGTCTAGTCAAGGCTATGGTTTTTCCAGTGGTCATGTATGGATGTGAGAGTTGGATTGTGAAGAAGGCTGAGCGCCGAAGAATTGATGCTTTTGAACTGTGGTGTTGGAGAAGACTCTTGAGAGTCCCTTGGACTGCAAGGAGATCCAACCAGTCCATTCTAAAGGAGATCAGCCCTGGGATTTCTTTGGAAGGAATGATGCTAAAGCTGAAACTCCAGTACTTTGGCCACCTCATGGGAAGAGTTGACTCATTGGAAAAGACTCTGATGCTGGGAGGGATTGGGGGCAGGAGGAGAAGGGGACGACAAAGGGTGAGATGGCTGGATGGCATCACTGACTCGATGGACGTGAGTCTGGGCGAACTCCGGGAGTTGGTGATGGACAGGGAGGCCTGGCGTGCTGCGATTCATGGGGTCGCAAAGAGTGGGACAGGACTGAGCGACTGAACTGAACTGAATAATAAGCAGTGTTGAGCGTGTTTTTACATGCTTTTTGGCCATCTGTATGTCTTCTTTGGAGAAATGTCTATTTACGTCTTCTGCCCATTTTTCAATGGGGTTATTTTCTTGTTATTGAGTTGTATGAGCTGTTTATATATTTTGGAAATTAAAACCCTTGTCAATCATATCACTTACAAATATTTTCTCTGTTTCTAAGTTGTATTTTCATTTTTTTAATGGTTTCCTTTGCTGTGCAAAAACTTGTAAGTTTTATTAGGTTCCATTTGTTTGTTTTTATTTCGTTGCTTTGGGAGACTGACTTACGAAAACACTGGTATGATTTATATCAAAGAATATTTTGCCTATGTTCTCTTCAAGAAGTTCTATGGAGTATGGTGAGATTTATACACTGAAAACACGAAAACCCACTAAACTGTACACTTTAAAAGGGTGAACGTTAAAATTGATTTTTGTAAAAAAAAGTAAAAGGGTGAACGTTATGATATATATCAGTAAAGCCATTAAAAAAAAAGTCTCTGGGGAAGGGGCAGAACCTCGGCATGGCCACACACTAGATCAGCCAGCCAGGCACTGGTCAAGTTGAGCAGGACCCTTCAGGCAGGCCAGAATGCTGATCCCCAACCTCTGCTCCCACAAGGCCCCTGTGGGACCTAATAGCTGTTAGGACTCCTCAGGAGGCTGCTCAGGGAGAAACGGGGGTGCACACAGCCCAGGCCCAGCACTCACAGCAGCTACAACATGAAACCTGGGCAGGAAGCAGTGTCCCTGGTCCAGCTTGGGGATGGGAGAAGACAAAAGGCAGGTGCTGGCCCCAGGCCAGGGAAGGGAACGAGGGCCTTACCAAGTGAGGTCACGAGCTCCAAGGTCTCCAGCATCACAGTGTGGTACAGCTGCCTCTGGGCTTCATCGAGGAGCTCCCACTCCTCCCTGGAGAAGTGCATGGCCACCTCCTCGAAGGCCACCAGGCTCCCCCATGAGGAGACAGCAAGGCCAGGGGGCCAATAGGTGGGCTGGAAAACAAACAAAACGGTCCAGCGGGCACATTCAGGCCCTTGATGTGCGACTCAGTGCTCTGCCCCGTGTCCCATTGGCATCTCTTCTCCTCATGACCCCCATCCGTCCTCCCTCCACCCGCCTGCAGCTCACCCCCTTCCCCAGGCCCTCACCTCTGAGAAGGCCACAGGTGCTGGCCCCACTGGTGCCCCGCTCTCCTCACAGTCCCACTGGCCACTGTTTTCAGACCAATCCTAACGAGAGAGACAAAAGGAAGGTGGGTAGATGGACGCTGTTTGAGCTCTAAGTGGTCATATGACACCCCTCTCCCTACTAACCAACTTCCCTTGTGTCCTTCAGGTCACACCTCCCAAATCTAAGAAAATCTGAGCTCTCTTTTCTTCCTTAAGCCTCTGTATCAGGCCTCATTCCCCTACCACGTACACATCAATCCTCAAACCTCTACTTCCCACATCCCACAGTATCATCGTCCCTCTCCCTGGCCACACCACAGGCATTTCCCCTGTACTCGTTTTCCACTATGCACTTAGCTTGCCAACAGAGGCAGGCAGGATCCGATGCTAACCTTGGACTGTCCTTGACTGCAAGAGCTTCCCACTAACAGAGAGAGCCATCACCTCTCTAGATAAAGCCTCCCTTCTTGGCTCTGTTGCTCCAATCTTGCACCCCAGAACCAGGAGTAATAATCTCAAACACCCTTATTCTCTTCCAGCTCTAACCTTATGCATGCTGTCCCTTCACCAGTCATAGCTGTCCTTGCCCTTCCTAATACACAAATCCCTGACCTGCTTGTCCCCACTCTTGGCATGGCAACGCTTAGCTTGGCTGAGCCTTTTTGTCCCTGATACTCCAGCAGCCTAATAAACCCCCCTGGACGTAAGGAGAATGGCCAGAAAACCCTGTGAGCTGTAGAAAGGTAAAACAATCTAAGCTCAGGCCCACTGTCATCCTACCTTACTTACTTATGTGCTTTTTCTTTTCTTTTTTTTTGTATTTATTTATTTGGCTGTGCTGGTCTTAGTTGCACTGTGTGGGATCTTAGTTGTGGCAGGTAGAATCTAGTTCCCTGACCAGGGACTGAACCCAGGTCCCCTGCATGGAGAGCATGGAGTCTTGGCCACTGGACCACCAAGGAAGACCCTGTGCTTCATTTTTTCATCCCAGGTCTACACTCTACTCAGAGGCTTGTTCATCATCCTCAACCCAGCTCACAGTGCGCAAGCACAAGCCTCCCGCCGGCGGACGTCTCTAGTCTCGACCTGGCATGAAATACACTTGACATCTCAATTTGGCAGTCTCAATGACATTCCAAATACAGTATGGCCAAAACAGTTATTTTCCCTCTGAAATCTACTCCTCAAACCATCTTCCACATCTGAAAAAATATTCAGGGTCAACCATATTTCCCTGCCACATATCAGGAAATCTCAGTTCAGTTCAGTTGCTCAGTTGTGTCTGACTCTTTGCGACCCAAAGAACCACAGCACACCAGGCCTCCCGGTCCATCACCAACTCCCAGAGTTCACCCAAACCCATGTCCATCGAGTCGGTGATGCCATCTAACCATCTCATCCTCTGTCATCCCCTTCTCCTCCTGCCCTCAATCTTTCCCAGCATCAGGGTCTTTTCAAATGAGTCAGCTCTTTGCATCAGGTGGCCAAAGTATTGGAGTTTCAGCTTCAACATCAGTCCTTCCAATGAACACCCAGGACCGATCTCCTTTAGGATGGACTGGTTGGATCTCCTTGCAGTCCAAGGGACTTTCAAGAGTCTTCTCCAACACCACAGTTCAAAAGCATCAATTCTTCGGCGCTCAGCTTTCTTTATAGTCCAACTCTCACATCCATACAGGACCACTGGAAAAACCATAGTTTTGACTAGATGGACCTTTGTTGGCAAAGTAATGTCTCTGCTTTTGAATATGCTATCTAGGTTGGTCACAACTTTCCTTTCAAAGAGTAAGCGTCTTTTAATTTCATGGCTGCAATCACCATCTGCAGTGATTTTGGAGCCCAGAAAAATAAAGTCAGCCACTGTTTCCCCATCTATTTGCCATGAAGTGATCAGGAAATCTAGTCCACCCTAAAAATTACATCCAGGAGCCAACCACTTCTCCTACCTTACAGGCACCTCCCTGCTCTAGCCACCAAAACCACACACCGGGACTACTGCAGTCACCTCCTCCATGATCTTCGGGCCTCCAGTCTCATCCCACTTTCCAGTCTTTTCACTCAGCATCCACAGGCTTGTTAAGATCTGATTCAGATCACCTCCTCCTCTGCTCTAAACTTCCCGTGACCCGCACCACACTGAGAATAGAGGCCCAGCACCCCAGCCTCCCTTTCCGGGCCTGTCTCCAGTCCCTCTGCTCTCTATTTCCACCAGAAGAAATGGAGATCTGTCGTTTCCCTCAACACTGTCACCTTATGCCCACCTCCAAGCAATTGGCACATGCTGGTCTCTGTGTCACGGACACCTTTCCAGATCTACCCCTTGTGATCCGCTCCACATAACCTCTGGCCTAGGTTCAGGATGCCAGGGGAAAGTGACTCTAAGGGGCCCAGACTCATGTGCAGGCCGAGTTCGGGACGCCACCATCCCCTAACAGACCCCAGGGTCACAAGGGCGGGGATCTCAGCAGGTGAGGACCTGTCTCATCTCACCTGCCACTCACCTGCCTCGGGTCCATCGGCGACTCTGCAAGACCGGTCACAGCCTGTGGGCTGGGCGGGGCCGTGTCAGGCGGCGGCCGTGACGAGCCTGCGCGCTCACCCGAACACCCCCACAAACACTGGGAGGGGTGACGCAGGTTGATGGTCGCACTCAGTGCTTCGACCGTCCCCAGTATGAAACGGAAGCTGCCTCCCCGGAACTTGGGACGAAGGCGGGGCGCGGAGAAACCGAGGCTTAGGAAGGAGGAGCGGTAAGCCGAGGGTAAAAGGGAGTGCCAAGGTGCGAAGAGGGTCCCAGAACGTCCCCCTGGGGGCCTTCGCCTCACGTCCCAGGGTGTGTCTCCTGCAGCCCCACCAGGCACAAAACTAAGACTGCAATGGCGACGCCGGAAGTCCCGCCCCACCACCTGAGGCCAGGCGAAAACGCCCAAATCCTGACCCTCACTGGCTCCAGGCTCGTGGACGTCTATGTCGCTTTTCCCTGAGCCTATCGCGGTGCCGCCGAGTCGTTGCCTAGGTGATTAGACTGGACGCACCGCATCACGGCTCACGCGACTTGAACTACACTACCCAGAACTTCCCTCACTGTGCGTTCACACCAGTATTGACCAATGATAGCCCAGGAAATAGGCGTTTCCGGGACGGCCACGCCTTGGAGGGCGGGACTTCCGGATTCAGATGGTTGCTTCTCTGTCGGTCGCGGGCGGATGGACCTAGTTGTTGGACCGTGGTTGGTGTCCAGGGGGCTCCTCAGGCCCGCGGAAACGGGAGTGGGTAGGTACGACAGCCTAGGAGGTCCCAACTGTGCCCTGTATGTCCCGTGACCTCAGCAAACGTCCCGTCTCCCCGGGTTCTTGTTTCCTCGGCTGTCGGGGGACCGCCCGGCGCGGGGTTGTTCTCCGGGTCGTCCATCAAGGCCTGTCTGTGCCCGTGGCCGACCCGGAGTCGTCGCCCTGTGCATCGTATCCGCTTTACGGAGAAGGGCCCCAGGCTCCAAAGCCACCCGTTCCGAGGTCATGACCCAGCATATAGCTGGACTGCGGGCATGGTAAGAGAGCAGGGTCTCTTGGCCTCCACCTGGACTCCGAACCCCAGTGCCGCAAGTCCCCTACTGAACCCCAGGCTTCGGTGCTCAGGACACTGGGGCGTTCGTGGGTGGAAGTCTGCATTTCAGAGTCCAGTGTGATAAAATGTGGAGGGTACAGGCGGAGGGATGTGCATGTGCGAAGACTCGGAGGTGAGACTGGCCTGGGAGCATTCGGGAAAGTTCTGCAGTCTCCACTGCCGGGAACAGACAGCGTGAGCATGGGAGTCCCACCTCTGTTGACGGGCTTTGGATTCTGGGAGCCACAGATTTTCATTAGAATATGGATGGCCATGATCTGAGTTAGGATTTTGAAACTGCGTGAACACGGAGTTGTGGTGGGGGCTGAAAGCAGGCAGCTTCAGGAGGATGCTGCTGCAAATGTTTCTCCGGTGACCTCTCCAGAATAGAAGTAGGAGAGGTGGGAGAAATAATCAGATTCCCTATACGATTTTCAGAGTGGAATCGATGGGATTTCCGTTTACGAATGGAGAGTGAATGTAGTGGAGGATAAAGGACTATCCCAAGTGTTACAGATAAAGAATGAGATGGAGAGCGGAGGTTGGCAGAAGGAGTATGTTTGGCAGAAGAGTAGCAGTTGGATTATGTGGGAGTAGAGTCTGAGTTGTCTGGAGAGCTCTAGGTGGAGCTGACCCGCGTGCCCGTGAACAGGAAATTTCCATTTAGCTTCCTGATGTCTAGACTGCCCTGCCCTGGTGGCCTGGACCAGGTTATGTCCTGAGATGGGATTTTGGAAGGAAAATCTCAGCTTGTGGTTCCAGATGGGCCCTGAGATGAGTGTGGGATGTCCAGATGAAGGACCAGTAGCCGAGTGGAGGAGGTGGGTGCAGGAAAGAGAAACTGTCTAAACTCTGGTGGATGTGGGGACAGTGCACACCCAGGAGGAGGGCCCACACCCTCAGAGATGAAAGGGCGAGCAGGGGTGTCAGGGGACGGGGTTTTGGAGGCGTAAGGGGAGGTGTGGGCGGGACAAAGACTGGGGGCCCGGGTCCAGTGCCCAGTGCTTAGATCATATTCTTGTGCCCCTTGCCTGGTGTTGCAGGACCCAGTGACTTTTGAGGACAAGAGCATGTGCCTTTTTTGGGGAAGAAATAGGTCTCCTTAGTGAGGCCAGTGAAGCCTCTGCTGGGATGTGGTGCTGTCTTCACCAGGTCAGGCTTGTCATCTTTCCCAGGAGAGGCGCTGCTGGCCCTCGTGGTGGCTGTGACCACCTGCTTCTTCTCCCAGACCACCGTGTAAACAATCGCAGCGCCGTTTGCCTTGGGACCTTGACAGCCATGGCCCAAGATCAGAAGCATCACAGCCTGAGTAGCAGCAGATCGTTCACCTTGGTTGTTTTCTGATCGGGTGGCCCAGTCCGGACCTGTGACGTTTCCCTCCGTCACCTGTCCTCCGGCAGCGCTTGGGGGCTCCGCTTCGTTGTAATGTTCCGGCTTCTCGTCGCGGTGGCTTCTGTGGTTGTGGGCCGCGGGCTATAGAGAGCGAGGGCGTCAGTAGT
Source organism: Bos indicus (assembly GCF_029378745.1). Taxonomy (NCBI): domain Eukaryota; kingdom Metazoa; phylum Chordata; class Mammalia; order Artiodactyla; family Bovidae; genus Bos; species Bos indicus. The sequence continues at coordinate 66,718,245 of NC_091777.1, forward strand.
TGTGGTGCACGGGTTTAGTTGCCCCGAGACATAGAAGATCCTCCTGGACCAGGGATCAAACCCATGCCGCCTGCATTGGCAGGCAGGCTCTCAACCACTGGCCCAGCAGGGAAGCCTGGCAAGTTGATGTTTACCTCCTTGGAAGCTCCCGAACCATTTCCCAAAGGGTCTGTGCCTTTTATACTCCCAGCAGCGCTGCAGGACTGTTCAGTTTTTCCACCGTGCCAACACCAAGACAACTTGGAGCTGGCATCCTGGTGGTGTGAAATGGTATCTCAACGGCTTTTAAAAACCATGGCAAAATATGCACAAAACTTAGCATTTTAACCATTTTTAAGTGTATGGTTCAGTGGCATTAATTCAGTTGTGCCACTTTAACCCCTGTACTTCTTCAGAACATTTTTATTATCTTGAACTGAAACTCTCTACCCTTGAAGCCGTCATCTCATTGGGCTTTTGATCTCCATTTTTCTCATGAACAATGGTATTTTCACGTGCGTGTTAACAGTCTGTTTCCTCCAATGAAACGTCTATTCAGATCTTTTCCTTATTTCTAATTGGGTTGTCTTTTTATCTTTGAGCCATAAAGTTCTTCATAGATTCTGTATTTAGAAACCATATGTAAGTATTTTCTAAGTATTTTTTCTCAGTCTGTGGCTCATTTTTTTTAACTTTTATTTTATTTATTTGTGTTATTAAAAAAAAAACTTTTTATTTTGCATTGGGGGGTAGCCAGTTAACAGACATAGTTGTGGTAGTTTCAGGTGAACGGTGAAGGGACTCAGCCCTACATACACATATCTCCCTTATCACCCCCGCCAAACTCCTCTCCAATCCAGGCTGTGTGTGCATCTTTTAGTGTTCTGAATGGTGTCTTTTTACAAAAAAATTTGTTTATTTGGCTGTGCTGGGTGTTCGTTGTGGCATGTGGGATCTAGTTCCCCGACCAGAGGTCAAACCCAGGCCCCCTGCATGGGGAGCGCAGAGTCTTAGCCACTGGGCCAGCAGGAAAGTCTCTTAATGATGCGTTTTGAAGAGCAGATTTTACATTTTGATGTTAAATTTTACACTCATTGTCTAATATATTAGTTTTTCTATTTATATATTGTCTTTGTATCATACCTAAAAAATTATTTGTCTAGCCAAAAGTCAAAAAGTTCTCCTTTGTTTTCTTCAATAAATTTTATAGTCTTAGCTCTTACATTTATGGTCTTTTTCATGGTAACTTTTACGTATAGTTGAGATAAGGGTTTGAATTTATTTTTTTGCATGTGAATGTCTAGTTTTCCCAGAACCATTTGCTGAAAAGGCCATCTTTCCACATTATATTTTTGTTGGAAATCAGTTAAGGCTATTTTGCTCTCTTAAATCTGTTGATCTATATTTCTGTCCTACTGACAGGACCACACTGTCGTGAGTACCTTGGCTTTATAGACATTTTTGAAGTTTAGTAAGGAAAGTGCAACTTTCTTTCTTAGCACAATTGTTTTCCCTGTTGTGTTCTGCATGTCTATGAATTTAGGGTCAGCCTGTTAGTTTCTGCTCAGAATGTTGGCTGTGGTTCTGATAGGGATTGCACACTCAGAACCAGTGGACCTGGGTTTGTTCTGGCACCACCGGTGAAACATGGGTGTTCCATAAAGTGCACAGAGCCTGGGTGGGGAGGGTAACAGGCAGGGGAAAGGCTTCTCCCAGGCGTGGGAGGCAGCGCCATGAGGCCTCGCTGACCACAGCTGACCGCTCTGGTACAGGGAGCTGAGCCCACCCTTTGCTTGGAAGCCTGAGGCCCCAAGGCACACCTGACTGCAGCTCTGATCGCAAGCTGCCCTGTCGGCGGAAGGGAAGGTCTGAGTTCAGTGGACATACTGATGCCTTGGAACGCTGGGGAGAGCTCAGGAAGACAGGCCCCAAGCTTGGCTCACCACAGGCCTGCAGGAGTGTCGGCTTCAGGTCGATGATGGGGAGGGAGTGGAGAGGCGTCCTGAGAGTGGCCGCAGAGTGCTGTGCAGCGAACCCTGGGCCCTGTGCCTTCCTGTCTGGGGACCCCTGGGCTCCTGGTTTGCCTTTTGTCCTGAGTCACAAATGATAGCCCAGAAACCAACATTGTATATAGCTCTCTCTCTATATATAGAAAGAGTGGAGCTCATACATACCTATAGACTTTGAAGTTTGGGGGGGAACAGTCTTGAACCTTTATAAAATCAAAAGGCTCCATGTAAAACATGCATCTCTCACTCTTCTTGGAAAAGCAGCGGATGGGACCACCAAATGTGGACCCCACCATCCCTGCCCACGTTCTGGGCCCCGCCTCGGTGGAAACCAGCAGATGATGAGGGCAGGTGCCCCCAGGCTCACCTGCAGTGTCGCTTGTGCCCCTGAGATCCTGGCTGCAGACCTCTAAGCCCCAGGGCTCCTGCCTTGCAGTGATGGCCTTGCCAGAAGCAAGCCCAGGGAGGCCGAGGAGGCCGCCTGCTTGCAGACTGTCGTCTGGCTGTGAGCAGCACGCCGCGGCTCACACCTGCTCTGCACCCACTCTCAGGACAAGGTGAGCCTGCGCGGCACCTCCCTGCCAGGCTGAGCCCTCCTCTCGCCCAGGGCTCTGCCAGCAAGTGTGGCAAGCATGACACACCACAGCCCTCCTGAGCTCAAACCTAGTGTGTCCACACTCATGTGGGATCTTAGTTGGTACACCAGGGCTGGAACCTATGTCCTCTTCATGGAAGCACGGGGTGTGTGTGTGTATGTGTAGGCACGTGTCACGCTCTGTCATATCCAGTTCTTTGCGACCTCAAGGACTGTAGCCTGAGGCGCCTCTGTCCAAAGGATTCTCCAAGCAAGAATACTGGTGTGGGTTGCCATTTCCTTCTCCAGGGGATCTTCCTGGACTAGGGATCGAACCCGCGTCTCCTGCATTGGAGGTGGATTCTTTACCATCTGAGCCACCAGGGAAGCATTAGCTGCTGGACCACCAGAGTAAGTGGGTGTGTATGTGTGTGTATGCGTGTGCACTCCGATCAAACCCACATCTCTTACCTCTCTTGTATTGGCAGGTGGATTCTTTACCACTGGGACCACCTGGGAAGCATTAACTGCTGGAACACCAGGGAAATCCCTAAACTTTATTTTTTTAACATGGACATTCTTTATTTCTGGCCAGTGCACCCTGTTCTTTCCCCTACTTTATTCAATTTAACTCTGAATTGGCAATAAGGAATTTAAGTCTGAATTTTGCAATAAGGAGTTCATGATCTGAGCCACAGCCAGTCCTCAGTCTTGTTTTTGCCGACTGAATAGAGCTTCTCGATCTTCAGCTGCAAAGAATATAATCAATGTGATTTCGGTGTTGACCATCTGGTGATGTCCATGGGTAGAGTCCTCTCTCTTGTGTTGTTGTGTTATGACCAGTGTGTTCTCTTGGCAAAACTCTGTTAGCCTTTGCCCAGCTTTGAAGGCAATGGCAACCCACTCCAGTACTATTGCCTGGAAAATCCCATGGACGGAGGAGCCTGGTAGGCTGCAGTCCATGGGGTCGTGAAGAGTCAGACACTACTGAGCAACTTCACTTTCACTTTTCACTTTCATGCATTGGAGAAGGAAATAGCAACCCACTCCAGCATTCTTGCCTGGAGAATCCCAGGGATGGCAGAGCCTGGTGGGCTGTCGTCTGTGGGGTTGCACAGAGTCGGACACGACTGAAGCGACTTAGCAGCAGCAGCAGCAGCATTCTGTACTCCAAGGCCAAACTTGCCTGCTACTCTGGGTATTTCTTGACTTCCTACTTTGACTTCCTTCTGTGCTATCTTTTTTAGTTAGCATAGAAATCAAGTTAAATCATATATAAGCAAGAATGACTTGCCTAGCCCTCAATATGTGAACATTTCTTCCTTTAACATCTACCAAAATAAAAAGTGCACTCATTCTTGATGTAACAAGTAGGCAATGCTTAATTTTTGTGTAAGTATACTTATGGTAAGCAGGGCTTCCCAGGTGGCTCAGTGGGTAAAGAATCTGTGTGCAGTGCAGGAGATGCTGGTTTGATCCCTGTGTCGGGAAGATCCCCTGGAGGAGGGTATGGCAGTCCACTCCAGTATTCTTGCCTGGAGAATCCCATGGACAGAGGAGCCTGGTGGGCCACAGTCCATAGGGTCGCAAAGAGTCCGACACGACTGAAGCAACTGAGCATGCATGGTAAGCAGACTAAAGCACCATTCCCGCCAAAGATGTGGAGGACTTAGTGTCCAGAACATGTTGTTACAGGGCAAGAGGGAACTACATTTAGATGGTAGGTGGAAATAAGGTTGATAACCAGCTGACTTTGGGACATGGAGATCATTCTGGATTGTCTGAGGTTGGCAGGGTGGGAGGAAACATCGTAATAACCCTTGTTATTACGGGTCCTTGTTGTAAGGGTCCTTATAGTGGAAGAGGGAGGCATAGAGATGGAGAGAGACCAAATCAGAGTGATGTCATGTGAGAAAAACTCAAGGTGCCTTTGCTGGCTTTGAAGACAGAAAAAGCCAGGAACCAAGGAATGCTGGCAGTCTGGAACAGGCAAGGAAAGCCCTTTTACCCCCAGAAGCAATGCAGCCTTGCTGAGGCCTTGGTTTTAGAGCAGCTGACATGAGTGTCAGACCTAGGACATTCTTAGATTTAAAATATCTGTGTTGTGCTTTTCTGCTTTCAAGGGCTCATGTGATTATACTAGACTAACCCGGGCAATTGTGGATAATATTCCCATCTATGGCCACGTCAGGTAACGTGTTAATAGGTTCCAGGCATTAGGGTGTGGACGTTCTTGGAGAACCGTGGTTCTGCCTACCACACTGAACTCACATGGCTATTGAGCGTGCTCAGTCACTCAGTCGTGTCTGACTCTTTGCGACCCTGTGGACTGCAGCCCTCCAGTCTCCTCTGTCCATGGGAGTCTCCAAGTAAGAATACTGGGGTGGGTTGCCATCTCCTCCTCCCAGCTGTCTTCCTGACCCAGGGGTTGAACCCATCTGCATCTCCTGTACTGCAGCGGATTCTTTACTACTGAGCCATTGGGGAAGATTTCTAGATTCTCATGGTATTAGATATTGTAAAATAAGTGCTGCGCCTTCTCTGGCAGTCCAGTGGTTAAAACTCTGCACTTTCCACTGCAGGGGGTCTGGGTTCCATCCCTGGTTAGGGAAATAAGATTCCCTCATGCCATGCAAGGCAGCCAAAAAATAAAACAGATACAAAAATTATAAAAGCAGAAGTTCCACAAAGAAATCCTAAGGTCTAGCTCCTCCAGGAAGTACACACCCAACAGAAGATCCTGCAACTGTGCTTACCTTTCCCGCTTTCCTTTCTTCACAGCTGTGCCTCTGCGCCCTGAGGCTGGACAGCCATGAAGGTCATGACTGCTGAAGTCACCAGCAACCCAGCTTGGGCAACAGGAGCCTCCCTGGCTTTTGCTGGTGGGGTGACAGCTCTCAGGAATATGGCTCAGAAGACTGCAGGATTCAGGACAACTTCAGCTGCTCAGTGACCTTATGCGTGGTGTTAATAGATATGAGTTTGGCCCCTGTAGATCTCACAGCCTGTGCCCTTGCGTACTGGGCTCTGGCGTCCCCTGTTGCCTGTTCCCTGTGCCCCTCCATTCCCCATCTACGTAGAGGGGACCTGCCCCTGTCTGCCTGGAGTGGTGATTACAGGGATCTGGTTTTTCTGGCCTGGCACAGAAAGATGGCTCATCTCCAGCTGGTGGCCACACGAAGCTGCGCTGGTTTGAGGGACCTGCTTCCTTATTCTCAGACCGCTGTACCCCTCAAGTCCTATGATTCCACCTCAGGTAAGCTCTGGGCACACAGGTGACTGAGAACCTGGCCACAGTGCTTTCCCTGGAGGCCTGGAAGTCACAAGACCCTTTGGACCACAAGAGGACAGGGCGCCTCCCCTGCCCTCCCACTCTGTCCCCAGAGGCACGTGGACATCGCTGTCATCGAGAATCTGCCCCCTCAGCACCCTGGCCACGACCCATTTCTATTCTGCCTCCTGGGCCACAGCCCTGGCTCCAAGGTGATGTAACCCTTCCGGCTTTATTGTCACAGAGTCTGGAGCAGTCGGAAGGGAGTTGCTCCCAGGACGTTCCAGTTGCCCCCAGCAGAGTGAGCCTGTTCAGGAAGGAGGGAAGCTCCCCTGGCACTGCCAGCAGACCCTCCATGGGGCCCTCGGCCAGAGAGGGTCAGTTCCCAGCCCCTGTGCAGTTAGGGCCTAACAAGTTCTGACTCTGCCACCCCATGTCCATGGAATTTTTCAGGCAGAACACTAGAGTGGGTTGCCATTTCCTTCTCCAGGGGATCTTCCTAACCCAGGGATTGAAACAGTGCCTTCTGTACTGGCAGGCAGATTCTTTACCACTGAGCCACCTGGGAAGCCCCATATCGTTCGTGTTCCATAGCTATGCCTTTCTTTTAAAGGTTCTGTCTAAAAGAACCTCTCTGTATACAATATTGTAAAGTTAAAAATAAAAAATATATATATTAAAAAAAAAAAACAACTTCTCTGTCCTGCTTCAGAGGGATCAGCATGTGCAGAGGCTTGGAGGAGGGTATGCAGGACACCTGAAGTCCTTTACCACAAAGTCCCAAGGGAGAAGGATTCATGTTAGGCCTTTATCCTGGGGGGGACGGGGTGGGGCATGAGTTGGGGAGACATGATTGGAGGAGTGACTCGATCTGACAAGAATCCCTTTTGGGACTTCCCCAGTGGTCCAGTGGTTAAGCGCCCACCTTGTAGTGTGGGGGATGCAAGTTTGATCCTTGGATGGGAAAATACGACCCCTTGTGCCGAGATGCAAATAAGCCCGAGTGCCACAACTGCTGAGCCCACATGCTCTGGAGCCCACAAGCCACAGGGAAAATCCCCTATGCCTCAAGTAAGACCTGACATAGCCAAATAAATACATTTAAAAAAAGAACATCCGTTTGACATCCACGTGGAGAAGGGAGGGGGACTGGGTGAAGGGCGGGGGGATGGGCCCTCTTGAGCCTCCACATGTGACACATTCCGGCAAGGCCCTTTGGTTCAGCTGCCCCTTCCTGGTCAGCAGAATCATGTCCCCCACCAAAGATGTCCGCAGACTCCTAACCTGCCCGAGGGCCACCACGAGGCCTGGAGTCGAGGAGGGTTGCCATCTGTACCAGTGCGGTCAGGCTCACAGTCCAGGACCACCACGCAGACCCAGAAAGCTGGAGAGCCCACCCCTGTGACACCTGTGTACACATCTTCAAAGACACCTGGTTGTAGTAGGTGGAAGCCATGTACCCGGGGACGTGGCGGGGAGGCTCCCAGTTCAGCCCCAGCCTCCACCAACACCAAAGGCAGCTGAAGTGGGGGTACATGTAGAGCCCCTCCCCAGTGCAGAGAAGCCCCAGAGAAGTTACATGACACACGCACCAGCACCTTGACAGTGCTGAGGCCAATGGTAAAAGGTCAAAAAGTGGGCAGTGGCCCAATTCCTGAGAATCTTCACTTCTTTCCCCAAATAGTCGGAAAAGCCCTTCCACTCATTAAGTCTATGAAGTAACCCAGCCCATACAAACTAATCACCCCATGTTTTGGGGCCTCTCGCTTTCTGAGATGGCCCACACTGTGGAGTGTTTCTCCCATGGTCGTTCTGGCCTTTTGAGGCTGACTGCATTCTATCTATGGAATGTGTTTCTAAATAAATCTACTTCTTACCTATCATTTTTGTATCTCACTGAATTCTTTCTGCGATGAGACATAAAGAACCTGAACTTCGTTAAATCCGGAGACCCGGTGTGTGATCTCAATTAAATGACCATGGGTTGGGACTTACTTGGCAGTCCAGTGGTTAAGACTCCATGCTTTCACTACAGGGGGTGCAGGTTTGATCCCTGGTTGAAGGGATCCCTCGTGCTATGCCATGAAGCCAGAACAATAGAAAAACACCTTGTGTTTGAGTCCCAATATATAGGTTTAGGCTGGGTTTGTAGTCCAGACGTGGGTTCAAGGTGCACCCCAGATGGGACTTGAATATTCTTTGTGTACAAGAATGGCAGGAAACATGTCCTACAGAGATATGCATTAGATTTTCTTCAGTTTCAAGGTGAGCAAAATTTAAGCACAAATACTAATTGTAGTATTAAGGAAATCAGTCCTGAATATTCATTGGAAGGACTGATTCTGAAGCTGAAGCTCCAATACTTTGGCCATATGATGCGAAGAACTGACTCACTGGAAAAGACCCTGGTGCTGGGAAAGAGTGAAGGCAGGAGGAGAAGGGGACGACAGAGGATGAGATGGTTGGATGGCATCACTAACTCGATGGACGTGAGTTTGAGCAAGATCCGGGAGATGGTGATGAACAGGGAAGCCTGGTGTGCTGCAGTCCATGGAGTCTTAAAGAGTCGGGCACGAACTGAGCGACTGAACTGAAATGAACGCCAAAATGGATGCTATCTCTTACAATACAAAGATTTACATACAGTATTAATAGTACAGACATCTGGAAGGCCGGCTACTCCACTTCCCAGCGTCCCTCGCGGTGACGCTTTGCCGTTGCCGTGGAGACAGGAGGGCGCCCGCCACCCCCGTCCGCCCTGCCTGCAGGCAGGCAGAAGCCACGCCTCCCCGAAGTCTCTGCGCGTGCGTCCGCAACGCGCCACGGGCCAATGAGAGCTCACGAGATTGGACTTCCGGCGCCTGGGACTGTCACTTGGCTACCGGTGTCGGGCCACGCCGGTGACGGCCGGAGAGGGCAGGGTCGCGGCCGGCTTGGCTGGAGGGTCTTGTGACCCGAGGCGCGGGCAGCGAGGACGCGCGGGAGGAGATTCGAGGCGCGGGCGGCGGAGCCAGGAGGCCCACGACTCATAGCCGGTCTCAGTTTCCCCGGGTGCCGCTTGGGCTGCCGCCGAGCCGCGCGCTCTCTGGTTTCCACGCAGCCCCGACGCGGCGCCCTTGACGGACGGGGAGTGAGGCCCGCGTCTGGGCGCCCGCCCTTTCTGCAGGTTCCAATGGCGGCGGCGGCGGCGCAGCCCGACCAGGAACAGGTGAGTAGCTAGAGCCCGGGCGCCCCACCCCACTTTGCCTCTTCCAGGGACCAGAGCCCCAAGCCGGGGAGGCAGTTCACCTGATGTCTTCCCCTCGCGCTTCGTCCTAGGCCCTGGTGTTCCGGCCGGTTGGGCGTGCACTCGTGGGATCCCCACTTCTTGCAGCTAAGGGGGTGAGGTGTGAGTAGAACTTCCCAGGGGACGTTGCCCCGTGTACAAAAGCTGGGAGGGAAGCCTGAGTGTAGGCGCTTCCGAAACCGAAACTGCGGGACCAGGAGAGGGTATGTCCTAAAGGACAGGCCGAGGAATTAAGACTATCCCAGGGCACTGGAGACTGGACATGCTTTAAGTCACGAGGTTTTACGTATCCTATCGTTTTCTGGATGGAGGGCAGCAGAGGGGGTGGCGCTGTGCAGGGAGCAGGCTGCGGCCAGAGTCCGGGCAGTGGAGAAGAGAATTCTGTGTAGATACTCTGGTGTAGCAAGTGGGATGTGCGTGAGTCCCCAATGGAAGGACCATTCTAAGGTTTTCCGCGGAGCACCCAACAGGATGCAGGTGTGGGGCCAGGATTTGGGAGCTTGGCCTGAAATCGAAAACCCTTGATTACATCCTTGCCCTGGGACTGTGTCAGTGACAACTATCACTCAGTGGGACAGAGTGGGGGAGGGGGAAGAAGGTGCTGTAGACAAAATTAGGCATTTGAAGGGAAAGTAGGTTTAAGGGGAAATTGGTAAGAGTCTATGGTATCTTAGAGTGGAGGTGTCACATGGACCTGGAATTGTAGCTGTCCAACGACAGTGTCCTGGTGTTCTGAGTGAGGCTGAGCCTGGGAATCAAACGTAGGAGGAGGGGATCTCATGGAGTCAGCCAGGGACATGCATAGATACTTAGGGTTCTAGGGAGATGGAAATGGCTGGCAGTCCTGGGGCTCTTGGGGGAAGTCTGGCAGGTGGCTGAGGGAAAGGAGGCGGCAGCCGAATGAGGAGGAAATAGAGGAGGTCTGACTGTTGGAGGAGGGAAGTGGCTTCTGTGTGCCCGCCAGGTCCTTGGGATCTTGCCTGTGGCGACTGCAGGGGATCAGCCAGCCCTCTGGTTCAAAGAGCAGCCTCGAAATGTTGGGCGAGTTCAGCAGGAGAGGGCGTCCCTGCAGGGATGGGCGTGTCCTGGGGGCTCTGCTGCCGTCACTTGCTGTTACTTGTGCAGGAGCAGTGAGGGCACCTTTGGGTGGGTCAGCATTTGCAAAGGCTGGAGAATGGGTGGGCACCAGGGGCTTCCCTTGGGGCTTCCTCATGTAGATGGTCAGGCGGGGTTAAAGAGGCATCTACGGCCTAGATAAGGAAGGCAGAGGGGCTCAACCAGGTCAGGGGCGTTCCACCTGCAGAGACTTGTTGGGGGGGCGGGTAGCAGCTGAGAGACGTGCGCAGAGGTAGCTTTTGGGGCAGAGAGCTGGGTCTTGGGTCACACAGCCGTAGCTTCATTGTGTCCACCTTCCGACTCTGGCAGGGCCTAATGGCCTTTGAGGATGTGGCCGTGCACTTCTCCCAGGAGGAGTGGGGGCTCCTGGATACAGCGCAGAGGGCTCTGTACCGCCGGGTGATGCTGGAGAACTTCGCCCTCCTGGCCTCGCTGGGTAAGTGCTGGGTCCCCACGCGAAGCCAGGCTGGGCTGCCAGCACTAACCTCTCATCGCCTGGCAGCCACGTGCCCACTGGCCAAGCATCCCTGTTAACTGTGGTGTCTCAGCACTCAGTCCCCTGCTGGTGCTGCCAGCACGGTTTTCCTCACTCGTGGGAGGAGGTGTGACCCTGCCCTGGGGTATGCCCTTGGCCTCCTCATCCTCACAGACGGTGCTGTCTGCGTCCCATGAAGCCCCAGCCCCTCCGTCTGCCCCTCACTCGCCCGTCTTCTCCTGCAGGCCTGTCTGTGTCCCGGCCCCGTGTGGTCACGCAGCTGGAGTGCGGCAACGAGCCCTGGGTTCTCAGTGGGGCGGACGTGACCTTGGCCTGGGATGCCCAGAGGAGGCCCCACCACGGTGAGTGGGGCTCGGGGTGTGAGCTGGCGGCCAGTCTTTGAGCTGGCTTCGTACGCCTCCCTTCCCGGACGTGGTCCTTTCTGGCTTCCCACCCTCCTGACTGTTCACTTTCAGCCTCTTCTAGAGGCTCCGACTTTGGCCACCCTTTGAAGGTGGCTTCGGGGCCGCCTCCAGGCCATGGGGAGACCTGCCCAGAGTTCCACCCTCGGCCAGTGTGTGTGGCCTCAGACCCTTCCAGTCTTCCCTCGCCACCTCATCCGTGAGGCCATTTATTTATGGGTGCATGGTTTCTTGAGCACTTGGGGTGGCCAGCTCCATTCCAGGCCCTGGGGACACAGTCTTGCCCAGATCACTTGTGGTCTTGCCTTGGTGGGGTCCTACGGGGGAGAGGCAGTCAGTAGGTGCTAGGGCCCAGGCGGTCAGTACCAGAGTTGGTGAGGGAGGAGCAGAGAGGAGAACCCCGGGGTCAGCTCTGCACCTGAAGGTAGTCAGGCCCCTGTCCCCCTCATCCACGCTGGGTCTGGGGTCCCCTCGCCCACCCCCACGGCCCGCCCAGGATGACCCAGTTGTCCACCGTTTCTGTGCCTGCAGGCTCCCCTCCTCTGGTGGAGGACGGTTGTGTTTCTGGAGAAGCCCCATTCCCAGGGGCCTTCGGGGATGGCTCCCCTCTGGCGCCTGCCAGGGTCCTCCCCACCGCGGGTGCCTGTGAGCGCGGGAAGATCCCGGAGGGTCGGCGCAGCATCTCCCCTTCCCGGGAGAGGAGACCCACCGGGGTGTCCGTGATCTACTGGGAGAGGCTCCGGCTGGGGCCGGGCAGGGGCGACGCCAGCGTGAGCCTCCGGCTGACCTCTTCTCTGCGGCCGCCACCTGGGGACAAGGCCCTCGCAGAGCACCCCACGCCCAGCCAGCCACCCCGGGTGTCAGAGCGGCGGAAGCCCTGGGCACGCGAGGCCCCCGGGGGAGCCTTCTCGAGTGCTCCCGGGGCTCCAGGAGCGCGAGGGATGGGCCCGGCCTGGCGCGAGCCTCCCGGCTGGGCCGAGCTGAGTGAGGCACTGCAGCCCGGGCCTGGCCTCCTCTCTGGGGAGAAGCCCTTCGAGTGCAGGGCGTGCAGCAAGGTGTTCGTGAAGAGCTCCGACCTGCTCAAGCACCTGCGCACACACACCGGGGAGCGGCCGTACGAGTGCACGCAGTGCGGCAAAGCCTTCAGCCAGACGTCGCACCTGACGCAGCACCAGCGCATCCACAGCGGGGAGACCCCCTACAGCTGCCTGGCTTGCGGGCAGGCCTTCCGGCACAGCTCGTCGCTGGTGCGGCACCAGCGCATCCACACGGCCGAGAAGGCCTTCCGATGCGCCGAGTGCGGCAAGGCCTTCAGCCACCGCTCCAACCTCAGCCAGCACCGCAAGATCCATGCGGGCGGCCGGCCCTACGCGTGCGCGCGCTGTGGACGCAGCTTCTGCCGCAACTCGCACCTCATCCAGCACGAGCGCACGCACACGGGCGAGAAGCCCTTCGCCTGCGCGCTCTGTGGGGCTGCCTTCAGCCAGGGCTCGTCGCTCTTCAAGCACCGGCGCGTGCACACGGGCGAGAAACCCTTCGCCTGCGCGCAGTGCGGCCGCGCCTTCAGCCACAGCTCCAACCTGCGGCAGCACCGGCTGCTGCACACGGGCGAGCGGCCCTTCCGCTGCGCGGACTGCGGCAAGGCCTTCGCCAAGGGCGCCGTTCTGCTCAGCCACCGGCGCATCCACACGGGCGAGAAGCCGTTCGTGTGTGCGCACTGCGGACGCGCCTTCCGCGAGCGCCCGGCCCTCTTCCACCACCAGAGGCTCCACACCGGCGAGAAGCCGGCACGGCGGCCCCGGGCTGGCCCGCGCCCCCCGTCCAGGCCGCCTTCGGGGGCATCGCCCGAGGGCGCGCTGGGGCGGGAAGCCGGGCTCCCCGCCACCTCGGGGCCAGCCACCATCCTGAGAACCACTGAGGCCTGAGGGTGCGGCCCGACCTTCCCCGGCGGGTGGTTGGGCCCTTCCGCGCACACAAGCCCCCTCCTCCGCAGAGGCCTCCACTCTGGAGGAGCTCGGTGCGGGCACTGGGGTTCCTCCTGCACCTGGTGACGAGATCTGCCGCTTGTCGGCCACAGCTCACCCCTCCAGCCTCAAGCGGTCTGGCTGCAGAAAGGACGGGGGAGGCCGGCAGGGTGCTGCCGGTTCACGCGTGTCTTCCCTGTGGTACTACCAGAACGGGAGGTGCTGGAGGGCGTGGAGGTGGTCCGGAGACATTTCCGAGGTTTCCACCCAAACGAGGCTTCGTAGAGAACCGCTGCACCCCCGCTGCCGGGAGATCCCCCACCCCAGGCCTCAGTTCAGCTCAGGCTTCCTGGGAGCGGGCCCGTGGACAGGAGGCCTTGTGGGAGGTGGCTGTTGGCTTTAGAACCAGTGGCTGGGCTCTGAGCCTCAGCTCCCACCTCCGGGGAAGAGAAAACATTGAGGCTGCAGACGGCAATCTGCAATCCCCGCAGGCTCCCGCCAGCTCCGCCTCTGCCTGCAGCGGCTTCTCCTGACAGCGCTGAGGGGCTGGTGTGGCTGGGGTCTCCACTCCCCAGAGGAGGCTGAGGCGCAGAGAGCTCGCCCCTTCACCCCACACTTAGCCTGCCAGCTCGGAAGGTGAAGCCTGCCTGGCTCCCTGCACGAGGCCGACCCTCAGGAGGAGGGGAGTCCTCAGGGAGCTGGGGGGCAAGGTGCAGAGTGCCGGTTCCCTGGCTATGCTTGTTCACTCAGATTGTGGTCCCGGCTTAGCTCCTGTGTCCTGCCCTCCCTAAAGTCAGCGCCATCCGAGCCTCTCCAGCCCCACTGCCCTGATGGAAGGTGACCACAGCAACAGGTTCAGAGGAGGCGGATTGGCCACTTGCTTCTGTGGGATCCAGTGTCCGTGTGCCTGCCTGTGCTCCCCTCATGGGGTGGAGGACTTGACACCACCTGAAGCTGTGTGTGGCGCTCTTCTGAGACCCCTTCCCAGGGTGCCACAGCCCACCCGGTAGGGGCACTGAGGCAGACAAATAGGCTGGGGGCCCGGTTGGCTTCTTGTGGCCTTCCACCTGGGGCATCTCCACCCGGGGTCTCACCTCCAGGGAAGTTAACGGTGCATTTATTGGAGGGGAAAAGACTAGAAATTGCGGCTTGGAGGTACGTTTTAAACTCTGCACGGCACTGTGCAGGTCCGAGGCCTCAGCCTCCAGGTCGTGGTTCAGAAGGTTTTGATAAGACAGAGTCCAGAGAGACTCCCTAATAAAGGTTTCTTTTTAGAAACATGAACATAGCTGGCCTGAAGCGGGTTTCATCTCAGCGTGATGCACACGTGTTGTCACACAGCTGCAGGGCCCTGGCTTCAGGCCTGGTCCCTGTGAGGGGCTGCAGGGTAGAGGTGCAGCCTGTCTGTCCCCTGAGCAGTCGGGGACCCGGATGGGGTGGGGCTGCCCCACGCTGCAGCTCTGCTGGGAGATGAGCCCTTGTGGGTCCAGACCCTGGAATCTGAGGCTGTGGCCACGTGTGGTGACCCAGAAGGTTGACCCCAGCCCAGTGAGCGCTCCAGCTCCATCACCTCAAGACCTCACATTTTTAGGTTTAAACCTGCCGGCAGGCTGCCGCCCCTGAAACCTCACAAGTCTTTGAAGGAAAGGAGACTTGGGGGTAGGGAGAGGGGTCACACAGGGTCACGCTCCCCAAGACTCCTCAGAGGCAGGTCCTCTGAGCCAGTGTCCAGCCGTCTTGGGCCCAACCTCTCTGCCCTGGTCCTTGCCTTGGCCTGACTCTGTCTTGTCTTCCCCTAGGCAGGCCTCCATGAGGGAGCATTGAGCAGGCTATATCAGGGTCTGTTGGTGTGGCTGTGAGATGCAGGCAAACCCCACAGCTTACAGAGCGCTGTGGTAGGAGCCCGTGGGACTCAAGAGCAAAGGAGCCTGTTGCATATCAAACAGGTTCCCAGAGAATCAGTCACATGCAACCTTTGTTGCATCTCAGAAGAAGCTCCTGGAACCTGGTTTCCACCCTGAGCCCTACTGACCCCTCAGGCTAGGCCTGGTGCCCTGTCCAGCCTCCTTCCTGCTTCACTGAGCTTTTGTTGCCATGTGGTTGGCTCCTACTACCCCAGTTCCTCCACCCTCCTCAAGTCCACCCTCCCAGTACCAAGGGGTAGGAACAGCAACCATAAGTATCCCCCTGCCCCCATGTCTTGGCCCCAGAGTTGTCCTCCAAACTTTTGTGGTCATGTTGGGCTGTGTCCTGCCAGGCTGACCCCTCTGCTTAACCCCGAATGTGTTATGACTAAGTTTTTGTGGGTTTTCTAGGTCAAGATGAAGGACTGAACACATGCATCTTACTTGGTCCAGAAACCCACTGAAACCACAGGGAGCGTTTGAAACACTAACCCTTGGGAATTCCCTGGCAGTCCGGTGGTTAGGACTCCAAGCTTCCATTGCTGAGGGCCCAGGGTTCGATCCCTAATTGGGGAACTAGGATCCCACATTCTGCGTGGTGTGGCCAATAAGTAAATAAAACACAAAACCACAAGTAGGATCGTGAAAGAGGAGGCAATGGCATACGGAAGCTAGAAGTGGGTGGAAATCGAGGAGCTAGTACCGATTTAGGGAAAAGCCAAATACTGAGTTGGCGCTGGTGGACGTGCAGGGTGGTCCAACCAGGCTCACGCTGTAGAAATCCAGAAGGCTTGAAAACCAGCAGCCCTCTGGAAGGGTAGACCCAAAATAAACATGACTGAGGGAAATCTCCTGAATAGGCTGTTAGAGCTCCAGCTCTCCCCACATGGTAGATGGTGGAAGAGACCTTTTTTTGCAGGACTCATCTAGCTGAAGGCACGTCTGAGAGTCTGAGGATATAGATTACGGGACAGTTTCCTCATCAGTAGATGAGTGCCTGCTGTCCCTGCACACCCGCAGGGCGCTCAGTGGTAGTCGAATGACGGACCCCAGCGCCACCCTCGCTGGAGAAATTCCTGGGGAAGGCGGAGAACGCTCATGGGTTAGGCCAGCCTTCCCGGCAGGTCCCTGCTTCCTCCTGGGACCCCGAGAGGCGAGTCTCTGGGAAACTTCCCGCCGCCTGGGAGGGCACGGCCACGCTCCGGCGGTCGCCTTGGAAATAGCGGGAGGCGGGCCGCTGTGCTCCCGCGGTAACCACGGCGACCGCCGGCGCCCAGAAGGAGGCTGCAGGGAGAGCACCAGGGCGGAGCGCTAGCCTGATTGGCCGAGAGGTCACGCCCCGCCCCGCCTCACCTCTCGGCCAATAGGTGCCGGCCTGCTGTGCGCATGCACAACGTCCGGAGGTCTCGTCCATCTCTGCAGTTGGTGAGTCTTCGGGGGCGGGTGCAAAGGGAGAGCGGCTGCCGGGACGGGGCGGGAGACCCCCGAAGCCCGCGGCGCCGCAGATGCCTCACGGAGGAACGGGGCGCCCCTCAGTCATGCGAGGCCTCCGAGAAAGAGCACCTGCTCTGAGGCCGCTCCTGTGCTCGCGTGCTGAGGCTCATGGGAAACGTAGTCCGACGGGAGGGGGGCGGGGTCTCGGAGCAGACGTGTGATTCGCCAGGGCGGCGTCGCCGAGGCAACGCGCGAAGGGCAGGCCGACGGGAGCTGCGGAAGGGACGGGGCTTCAAAGCAGACGCGTGATGGGTCAGGGCCGCGTCGCCGGGGCAACGCGCGAGGGGCGGGCCCATGGGGGGGGTGGCCCGCGGAAGGGGGCGGGGCCGCTCACCGCAGTGGCTCGGGGTGGCGGAGTGAGCGCCGGCCGGCGCGGCGCACGGGCCCCTCCCGCCGCCGCCCTATGCGCGTGGGCCCTCCCGCTGCCACCCGACGCGTGCGGAGCGCCCCGCCCCCGAGCCTTCGTCTGGCCCCTCCTCCGTCTGGGGCGCCGTCCCTTCCTCGCGGAGGACCCCCGTCTCCCCTCCGTCTGTGGAAGGCCAGCTCTGGGGGTCGGGCCCTGTCCAACCTGTCGGACAGGCCCCCCCATGTGGACGCGTCTCCCTGCGGACCCTCAGGGCCGGGACACGGTTGTCCGCGGAGCGCCCCATACAGCCCTAGGCTCTGTTTTGCTTGGCTTCCGCCTTTCACAAGTACGGTCCACACGGTGTGAGTCACGCACAGCTGTCTAGTGTCAGCGAGCACGGTGTCTCGGGGTGCACGTCGGCCCCTGCCTCGCCCGTGGCGCAGACCAGCCCCTCGGGGTGCCCCTCTTGAATCAACGTCACCCAGAGATGGAGGGGACGGGTAGCCTGTTCTCACCCTGGTTCCCCCACCCTCGGCTCCTCGGCCTGACCCTGGAAGCCTGGGGTAATTCCCCTGGCCTTGGGTTCAGCATCATCTAGCTGTTCCCTGGAAGCTCCATCCGACTCCAAGTGATTCACAAGATTTCCTTCTGCTCTTAGTTCCAGCTCTCGTGACCTTTCCTTCCACTAAACTTTCCCCAGTTCAGCCTCGAGCGTCCCCACACTAGGGTCCTCTCTGTCCAGACATCAGCACCACCACCACCACCCCTGGGCTGGGGCTGTCTGCACGCAGCTGCCTCACCTTGGCTGTGGCCTTGTGGCTGACACTCTGACCCCTCTTTCCTGCAGGTGGCTCCAGGAAGATTCCCCGCACAATGCCATCCCCACTGGGTCCCCCAAATCTGCCTTCTCTGGACCCGGAGGCCATCCCAGAGAATCCTGAGACGGCACGCCAGCGCTTCCGGGGCTTCTGTTACCAGGAGGTGGCTGGTCCCCGGGTGGCTCTGGCCCGGCTGCAGTTTCTGTGCCACCAGTGGTTACAGCCCGAGGCGCACTCCAAGGAGCAGATACTAGACCTGCTGGTGCTGGAGCAGTTCCTGGGGGCGCTGCCCCCTGAGATTCAGGCCTGGGTGCGGGGCCAGCAGCCAGGCAGCCCTGAGGAGGCGGTTGTCCTGGTCGAAGACCTGCAGCGTGACCCTGGGCAGCTGCTGGGTTGGGTGAGTGTGGTGGTGGTGGCTTCTCTGAGGGACAGAGTGAAACTAGCACCCCAATGACCCTCCCTCCCCCCTCAGATTACAGCACATGTCCTACAGCAAGCTGTGCTCCCAGCCACGCAGAAGACAGAGGAGTTGGTGGGGGGTGTCCACCCCTCAGGGACAGTGGAGCCCCTCAGGGCAGCCTCTGGGGAGGGGCCAAAGGATGCCCAGATGGAGGGCAATGCCCAGCTCAGCTGCAGCGTGAAGGAGGAGCCTGATGGCTACATGCAGGAGATAGGTGAGGTGCGGGTGCACGAGGGCTGGGGCCCCTTGAGAGTCAAGGTGGGGGAGTCCAGGAGAGGTTGTGCAGAGACTGGGGGCTCCTGGAGTGGGTCTGGCGTCTCCAGCTGGGAGGCGGGCCCCACAGGGACTGGGCCCCCCAGAGGCTGGAGGGAAGGGCTGGCTGCCCACCTGCCGTGTGCCTGGCACACAAAGAGCACACCTCCTGTTGCCAGAGGAGGGCCCAGGCTACAGCACCAATGCCAGCTCCTTGCCTGCACTGGCTCGCAGGGACAGTCCCTGACCCCTGCCTGCCTGGCTTCCTAGCATCCTCCAGCCCCCCACCTCCAGCCCAGTCCCACAAGGAGCACGTCGAACAACAGGAACCGACCTCCGCACCCTTCCAGCCACCCCGGCTTCAGGTGAGCAGCCCCTGGTTGGCGAGTACAGCCCTGCTGCAGGAAGAGGGTGTCCTCAGGGGCTGCTCTCTGTCCTGCCGGATGTCCAGGCTCCTTCGCCAGTGCTTCTTGTCCTCTTTGCTGCCCTGAAGTGGAGTTGGTGTCAGGGTACCCCTGGCAGGGCCGGGGGGACAGAACAGTGCTTGGAAAGAATTCTGCTCTCAGGGAACTGGGAACCTGGTTTAGAGTGATGGGAACTGGCAGAGGTAGGTTTCGCACTTACAGACGTGAGACGGAGATTGGCAGGAGTCCTGAGCCGGCACCCGGGGTGAACCCTCATGGGCTTGTGCAGAGGGGACAGGGTCCCCAGTGTGGCAGGAAAGCCTGAGTGCCACCCAGCAGTCTGGCCTCCCTTGCACACCTGAGGTCAGAATAGAGACACTTTTACCAGGAAATGGCCCGGGGCCTTCATCCAAGGCCAGTCAGCCCTCAGCTGCAACCAACTGGGCGTGGAAGCCCCTGTCACTGGAGGGCTTGGGTCCTGAGTGCAGGCAGCAGGGTCTTGTCCTTTCCCAGTGACACTGTTCCTAACCCTCTCTGCACTGAGAAGCTCGCGAGGACCCAGCCGCAGCCTGAAGGCCTGGTTGCATCATCCACAGCCGGCCCAGCTGTGCCCGGAGGTGCGAGGCTGTGCCTGCCCTCTGGCGCCCCAGCCTCCCTGCAAGTTTGCTGAGGTGCTGGGCACTTTCCCTGAGGATCTCTATTACCCTTGAAACCAGAGGCAGGGGAGAGGTGGTTGGGGTCCTCGCCATTCCCTGGCCTTTTGCTCCACGCAGCACACGCAGTCCCAGGGCCATCCAGGTGTCCTCAGCTTCCTTCTTTGCGGCCAGAACGAGGGGTGGGGCAGCTGAGGGTGACTGGTGAGCCAAGACGCAGCTCCCTTCCCGGGCCTACATCTTCAGTGCTCACTGGTTCCCATCTCAGCAGGTGAGGCTTTGGTAACCTGCCACCCCTCAGGGGACCAGCAGGGCTCTGGCCAGGATCGGCCTGGTGGGTGCAGGGTAGATAGTTATGTGGGTGATGGGTTGTGTCCCTGCAGGAGTGGGGGCTCCTGGAACCATCCCAGAAGGAGCTGTACTGGGACGCGATGCTGGAGAAGTACGGCACGGTGGTTTCCCTGGGTGAGGACCCCTCTCCTTGTCCGGGCCCTTGGGCGCACCTTGCCTCCCAGCGCTTCCCAAGGGCTGCCCCCCCGCCCCCGGCCCTTCATTCGTGCGAACCCCTCACCTGATGGGCCCCCCACCTCAAGCAGGGTTGCCGCACCCCCTGCCTGAGTCCCGCGCGGAGTCTCAGCCGGAGGTGCTGAGCACCGGATCCGAGGGGCGGAGACGCCTCCGCCCGGGTGAGTGGCCTCTCAAGGTCCCTCGGTGGGGGTTGGGGTGCAGGTGCGGGTGGGGCAGGGGCGGGGGTGGAGAATGGGGGCTGGCGGGGTGCCCAGGAGGCCTCGGCTGGACAGTGCTGGGCCCCCAGGTGACCTGGCCTCCTTCACTCCCCAGGAGATGAGAGCGAGGGCCGGCCCGGTGGCCCCGAGGCCCCGCCACCACCGCCGCCGCCGAGGAGCAAGCCCTACACGTGCACTCAGTGCGGCGGCGCCTTCGACTGGAAGTCAGTGTTCGTCATCCACCGCCGCGCGCACGCCGGCGGCCCGTGCACGGAGAAGCCACCGGCCGGCCCGCCCCAACGCGCGCTCCCGGGCCCGCGCGGCTACGCCTGTGAGGAGTGCGGCCACAGCTTCAGCTGGAAGTCGCAGCTGGTCATCCACCGCAAGGGCCACGCCGGCCAGCGGCGCCACCTCTGTGCTGACTGCGGCCACAGCTTCGACTGGAAGTCCCAGCTGGTCATCCACCGCAAGAGTCACCGGCCCGAGGCCCCTTGAGCGTGGGAAGGGCGGTCTCCCATCCCTGCGCCAGCGAGGCCTGGAGACCTGGAGGCCGCCCAGGACCCTGGAGCAGGTCAGAGTCCCAGGGGATCCCTCGGCCCCCCTCAGTCTCCCCCCGGAGTCAATGCTCCCCGTCTCCTGCCTCCCCCACCCCAGCTTTCTGAGAGGCCTGGGCTCCAGGCCTCCGCCAGCCCAGCGCAGCCAGGGGACTTGGAAGCTCCCACCGGTGACCTAGTGCAGGCTCGCCTGACCTCTGGGACCACTTGGCTTGGTGACCAGGCCCCTCCCACTCCTCCTGCAGAAGCTGGGCCCGAGGTTTGAGTGTGGACGGGCCAGGAACCCCAGGAGAGCACGGCCTGCTTCCGTCAGCAGCCAGCTGCAAAGTTGAAGTTTATCCACTGTGCGTTTTAGAGTTTTAACAGATTCCAGTTTTAAACTGGAGACGTTTCTGCAGAAGAATCCTGGTGTATGGTCTCTGCTGATCGGATCAGAGCAACTGCCCTCCCGCCTAGCCCCTGGAGCTGCCGAGCAGCCGGCCCCCGAGCCGGGCCAGCGTCCAGCCCACCTGCTCCTTGGCCGCACACCCAACTGCTGGCATTGTTGTCCCCGCCTGAGTGGACGTGAAGGGAATTTCTCTCCAAGGATTTCTGGACAAGGATGGGCTCCGAGAACAGATGTCACTTAGGCCTGTAGGCCGGCGGCTCAGGGCTGCGTCCCCACAGCCTGCACAGTGGGTCACCCCCGGCGGCCCATCTGGGTCCTGGGCAGTCGTTCAGGTCTCAGCCAGCATCCTGTGGTACTTTCCTACTGCTGCGATGGCTTAACACAACACGTGTGTCCTCTTGGGACTCTGGATTGGGTCTCCCTGGGCCCAGTCACGGTGTCAGCAGGGCTGGTTCCCCCTGAAGTCTCTAAGGGGGAATCCACTGCAAGAGTTTTTCTGACGTGTAGAGGCCGCTGCACCCCTTGGTTGGTGGCTCTTCACTCCATCCGAAGTGCTCTCTGTGGACGGTGCGGTCCCACGCTGCCTCCTCCTCGTCAGGCCCTCGGGGCTGCGTCCAGAGTCCCCAGTAACCGTGGTGGTCCTAGTCTCAGGACTGCACGGCTTCCACGTCCACCCACCCTCCTGCTCTCATCTGCACAAGCCCTTTGCATGTGAGGTGACATTCAAGGCTCCAGGGGTTAGGACGTGGACGTCTTGGGGGCTGTTACTCGGTGCGCTTCGGTCTCCATTCTGCTCTAAAACGAGCATTTTGTGGGAGGTGATTTCAGGGAAACACGTGCGCCCAAGAATTGAGCCCCCTGCAGCCTTGGGCACATGCAGGGGTTGCAGGAGGGTGTTGAGTGCTGCAGTAACCATCGTTACCGGGCAAGGTGGAGGACACCTGGACGGGGGTTGGGGGGCTTACTGCAGCCTGAAACCGGGAGGGAGAAGCCTTCATCCCAGGGACCCACCTCCTCCATGCCCAATCCTCCATGCCCCCCAAATGCCCAGGGACCTTTGAGCTGTTGACCATACTCAGGCCCGGGGAAGTACAGCCAGGCTGCAGGTGGAACTGGGCACCGGTGACCTCGTTACCGCATCCAAGCTTGTGTTGCTTGGTGCATGACAGGCTGATGAACTGAGAGCCTGAGTGGTGAGGGCAAGGAGTAGTGCGTGTATTCAAAAAGCCAGCAAACTGAGACGGTAGGAGACTTGTGCCCCAAAGAACCATCTCGTCTGAGTTAAAATCCAGGCTGCTCTTACACTGAGAGGTGATGGAGTCAGGTGAAACATTTCCTGCTTCAGAGGGGATGTGTTCATTTCCTCCTTCCTGTAGACACTCACAGGTGGTGTGGTCAGGAGGTCTCCTGTGAGCTAAACAAAGGAATTCTAGCTTAAATGCTCACTACCTGTGAGTCAGGGCTCCCAGAGGCGGGCTATTATGTATAATTTAAGCTTAGAAGCAGCATTCTTAGTGACTAAGCAGCATCACTTAGTGACTTAGTGATGGACTCAGGTGACAGAATTCAAAGGTTCTTCCTCATTATAACACAGTCTGGCTGGCAGCCAGAGGTGAGGTCTGAGCTGGGGTCACAGAGGAAGGTGGCGGGCAGGGCCCAGCTGCACACAGGTAGTGAGGGGTGGGCGGGGGCAGGCAGGCAGCCTTCCTGGGAGATTTTCCATGTTTAAAGTAGTTTCTGTTTACTTAGGAAAGTCTGAAATGTACCAGAGGACAAAGGTCACAAAAGTGGTCCTGGATGGCACTGTTTTTCTCCGTGTTCAAACGGGGTGGGGTTTTACAGCGGGCGAGGCCCCAGCGTGTTGTTCTGAGCCCTGCTCTTCCCGCCCACCTCCCTGTGTTGCTAAAAATGGGACGTGTCATGATGCCTAGGTGGAGATTCCACTTCCTGGGTTTCCACCAGGCCCCGTCAGTTCCCTGTCTGCCTCTCCCTCACAGCTCCCCGTGCCCTGAGGACACACCTGAGCAGACCCTCGGGGGGCAACCTGCGTGTTTCCTCAAAACAGACTCCCCGCAGAGTGGGAGTGGCAAGTTTTCTCGAGCGTGGGATTTCTGTTCTTATTTTCTTTTTCTAATTGTTTTAAGAAACAAAACAGATTGCAGTTCTGAGGTCAGGAGGCAGGCATAGTCTCACTGCGCTGAAGTCCAGGTCCCGCAGGCCTGCTTTCCTTCTCTGATCTCTGGGAGAACCATCGCTATACTTTTCCACCCTAGAGGCCTGTGTGCCACGCTCACTGCCCTTCCCCAAACCTTCTAGGCTGGCAGTGGCCACTCAGTGCTCAAGCGGGCTCGCCCGACACTCTCCTCTGCCCTCCTTTTCCACCTCTGAGGACCCTCGTGATGACGCTGGGCCCACCTGCATCATCTCGAACAATCCCCCTGTCTCACGGTCAGCTGGTGGGGTAAGGGGTTTTTAAATTCTCCGCGGACTCATCAGCGTCTTCCGGACACATGGCCCCCGCCCGCCTTCCCGGGAAGGAAAGGCTTCCAGCGGCAGAGGCCCCAGAACGTCGTGGACTTGCTTTTCCAACCTCCCTTTTCCATCCTTCGGGCGAAGCCCACGAGCTCTGCGTCTCTGCGGACAGCAGGCAGGCTCCGCCCCACCCACGTGCTCGGGTGTGCCTGTTGCCCTGTTGGCGCGGCCTCGCGCATCACGGGGTCACATCCGTCACTGTCTTCCATCGGCTTTAGACCGCTTGCCCCAGCCAGCTCCCGCAGCACGGTCACCCTGTTGTAACTGAGCCAAGCCTCCTCGGCCAGCCTCCCGGGCACCCCGCACCCCAGCATCGCCCGGGCTGCCTCTGGGCCAAGACCGTGGGCGGCGTCGGCGTCTTCCCGCCTGGTCCCAGTTGCTCGCTTCCCACCCCGTCTCATCTGGTCCTCGAGGCCACCGAGAGCCTCTGTCCTCAGCTGGGCCTCCCTCCAGCTCCGTCTCTTTCCTCTGCCGTTGCTCCCGAATTAAGCCTGCTGGAGGCGACCTAGTGGTTGGCCGAACCGCAATCTGACGCGGGTCTATCTGACATCTGCACCGGCTAAAAGTAAGGCCTGATTCTGTTGCCTCCGTAACACCAGAAACCAGGAGAGCCTCAACGGGCAATTAGCGAATCCCCTTCCCTTGCTCCCCATGCTGTTCCTGGTAAGATCCCGAGTCAAACAGCTCCCTGGGTGCTGTTTCCCCCCCAAGCAGAGTGACTGATTCCCCCTCAAAGCCGGCAGTCACCCCAATGAGCCAGTCACACCCTCAGCAGGAGTCAGGGCCCCCCTAGCCTCTCCTGACTACAAAGCCTACCTCCCCCTGGTCCGGTGGGCACGCGACCCTGCGTGGTGGGAGGTGCTCACCTCCACGTGTTGTGTGTTCAGCCATCTTGGTAGCTCTAGGGCTGGTTGAGCAGGAGATGGTTACAACGCTGGGCCCAGGAGCAGGCTGCCTGCCCCTGCACTCGATGAAGATGCACCAGAGGCAGGTAGGGTACCGCACCCCAGAGCTGCTGAGCAAGGCTGGGGCGGGCGGGGAGAGTGGGGCAGGAGAGCAGGACGCTGGCCTGGGTCACGACTTTGAAGGGACGCCACAAACTCAGCCAGCAAAGTAGGTAAAGGCTTAATATTCTAAAAAATAAAAATGCACACATCGTAAAATGTTAAATTGCAGTGTTGAGATTTCTTAGCAGCTTTATGGAGACAGCCATATGCCATGCAATTCACTCCTTGCAGGTATACGATGCAGTGGTTTTTAGTGTATTCTCAGAGCTGTGCCTCAGTCGTCACAGGTTTTGAAAAATTTCTCATTACCCAAAGCATGCACCCCTGTTGGCAGTCCCCCAAGTCCTCTTCCCCCTGCCCCTGGCAATCACCGGTCTCTTTTCTGTCTCTCTGGATCTATCAGAGCTGCTTTTTTTTTTTTTTTGCTGCCGATAATAATACGCTATTTACACATTTAGCACATTTGTTTTATCCATTCCTAAGTTCTCTGGGCACTGGGTTGTTTGCAGGCTTGGGGACTGGGAATAATGCAGCTATGAACATTGATGTGCAAGAGTTGGTGTGGACATATGTGTTTATCTCAGTTCAGTTCAGTCTCTCAGTCGTGTCCGACTCTTTGTGACCCCATGAATCGCAAAACGCCAGGCCTCCCTGTCCATCACCAATTCCCAGAGTTCACTCAGACTCACGTCCATCGAGTCAGTGATGCCATCTCGCCATCTCATCCTCTGTCGTCCCCTTCTCCTCCTGCCCCCAATCCCTCCCAGCATCAGAGTCTTTTCCAATAAGTCAACTCTTCGCATGAAGTGGCCAAAGTACTGGAGTTTCGGCTTTAGCATCATTCCTTCCAAAGAAATCCCAGGGCTGAATGGACTTCAGAATGGACTGGTTGGATCTCCTTGCAGTCCAAGGGACTCTCAAGAGTCTTCTCCAACACCACAGTTCAAAAGCATCAATTCTTCAGTGCTCAGCCATCTTCACAGTCCAACTCTCACATCCATACATGACCACTGGAAAAACCATAGCCTTGACTAGACGAACCTTTGTTGGCAAAGTAATGTCTCTGCTTTTCAATATGCTATCTAGGTTGGTCATAACTTTCCTTCCAAGGAGTAAGCGTCTTTTAATTTCATGGCTGCAGTCACTATCTGCAGTGATTGTGGAGCCCCCCAAAATAAAGTCTGACACTCTTTCCACTGTTTCCCCATCTATTTGCCGTGAAGTGATGGGACCGGATGCCATGATCTTCATTTTCTGAATGTTGAGTTTTAAGCCAACTTTTTCACTCTCCTCTTTCACCTTCATCAAGAGGCTTTTTAGTTCCTCTTCACTTTCTGCCATAAGGGTGGTGTTATCTGCATATCCGAGGTTATTGATATTTCTCCTGGCAATCTTGATTCCAGCTTGTGCTTCTTCCAGCCCAGCGTTTTTCATGATGTACTCTGCATATAAGTGAAATAAGCAGGGTGACAATATACAGCCTTGACGTACTCCTTTTCCTATTTGGAACCAGTCTGTTGTTCCATGTCCAGTTCAAACTGTTGCTTCCTGACCTGCATACAGATTTCTCAAGAGGCAGGTCAGGTGATCTGGTATTCCCATCTCTTTCAGAATTTTCCACAGTTTATTGTGATCCACACAGTCAAAGGCTTTGGCATAGTCAATAAAGCAGAAATAGATGTTTTTCTGGAACTCTTGCTTTTTCCATGATCCAGCGGATGTTGGCAATTTGATCTCTGGTTCCTCTGTCTTTTCTAAAACCAGCTTGAACATCTGGAAGTTCACGGTTCACGTATTGCTGAAGCCTGGCTTGGAGAATTTTGAGCATTACTTTACTAGTGTGTGAGATGAATGCAATTGTGCGGTCGTTTGAGCATTCTTTGGCATTGCCTTTTTTTGGGATCTGAATGAAAACTGACCTTTCCCAGTCCTGTGGCCACTGCTGCGTTTTCCAAATTTGCTGGCATATTGAGTGCAGCACTTTCACAGTGTCATCTTTCAGGATTTGAAATAGCTCAACTGGAATTCCATCACCTCCACTAGCTTTGTTCATAGTGATGCTTCCTAAGGCCCACTTGACTTCACATTCCAGCATGTCTGGCTTCAGGTGAGTGATTACACCATCATGATTATCTGGGTTGTGAAGATCTTCTTTGTATAGTTCTTCTGTGTATTCTTGCCACCTCTTCTTAATATCTTCTGCTTCTGTTAGGTCCATACCATTTCTGTCCTTTATCGAGCCCATCTTTGCATGAAATGTTCCCTTGGTATCTCTAATTTTATTGAAGAGATCTCTAGTCTTTCCCATTCTGTTGTTTTCCTCTGTTTCTTTGCATTGATCGCTGAGGAAGGCTTTCTTCTCTCTTCTTGCTATTCTTTGGAACTCTGCATTCAGATGCTTATATCTTTCCTTTCCTCCTTTGCTTTTCGCTTCTCTTCTTTTCACAGCTATTTGTAAGGCCTCCCCAGACAGCCATTTTGCTTTTTTGCATTTCTTTTCCATGGGGATGGTCTTGATCCCTATCTCCTGTACAATGTCACGAACCTCCATCCATAGTTCATTAGGCACTCTATCTATCAGATCTAGTCCCTTAAATCTATTTCTCACTTCCACTGTATAATCATAAGGGATTTGATTTAGGTCATACCTGAGTGGTTTTCCCCTCTTTCTTCAATTTCAGTCTGAATTTGGCAATAAGGAGTTCATGGTCTGAGCCACAGTCACCTCCCAGTCTTGTTTTTGCTGACTGTATAGAGCTTCTCCATCTTTGGCTGCAAAGAACATAATCAACCTGATTTCGGTGTTGACCATCTGGTGATGTCCTTGTGTTGCATCTTCTCTTGTGTTGTTGGAAGAGCTTGTTTGCTATGACCGGTGCATTTGCCCGCGCTATGTGCGCGGTTGCAGCCGCCCCTGGTAACGGTGATAATTGACCTTATGCTAACTCCACATGTAACCTTGAGATGACTTTTTTTCTGTTTTGCTCTGGGACTTTGTTACGGTGTGTGAGTTTCTCTCTAGTTGTGGCACCTGGACTCAGTAGTCATGGCATGTGTGTTGCTCCCAAGGCACATGGTGTGGGATCTTAGATCGCCAACTAGGGATCAAACCCCTGCATTGGCAGGTGGATTCCTTAATACTGAGCCACCAGGGAAGCCCTCCATCTTTTTTTTTTTTAACATCCACAAACATCTGTTGAGGTGGACACGATCCTCAGGCCCATTTTACAATGAAGGAAACCAGTACTCGAGAGGCAAGTGGTTCTAGGCATTGCCCAGGCCACCCAGCCTGGAAGTGGACAGCTGTCAATCCATGCTGCAGGCTCGGGGACCCATAAACCCAGGTTCCTGTCCAGCATGCACCCCCTCCCACCACGTGGCTCTCTGGGCTCCCAGCATATGCTCTTCTGTTGACGGAATGGGTGCTAACCTCTTCTGTCAAGAGGAAATACAGTGACAGCCTCATCGGCCAGGGCCCCTTGAACTGGGCCTCACGGGGTGGGGGGTGGGGTGGGGGTGTGTGTGTGGCCACAGCTTAACCCCACTTGCAGCACGGCACGTGCTCGAGAAGTGGACGTATCAGCTGGCAGGGGCTGTTTGGCACAGGAGCCCAGGGACGCCTGGAGAGCAGAGTCCAGCACAAGACATGGCAGGAGCAGCTGACCACAGCAGGGCCGTTACTAGCACAGCTGCTCTTGCTGACATCAGCCGGCCTGCGGCTCCTGCAATGCCCCCGAGGGCACTTCTAGCCCCAAGACACCATGGCCTCCATTCTCCAGAAGCCTCGCCTCTGGCCCTTGTCAGACCTCCCCTCACGGCGCTTCTCCCCACACTCTCCAGACCACATCCTCGTCTGCAGCCCGGCCCAGCCCCGACAGAGGCCACAGGCAGACTCGGAGTGTTGTCTCCTCCTGGAGTGGCGCTGGCTCCAGCATTCCCCTGGCCTTGTCCAGACAGGGCTGCCCCTCAGGGGGACCTCACACCTCTGGCTCGTTCCCCATCGACACAGACATCCGTGTACACATCCGGGTTTATTCTCGCTCTGGTGCGGGCCAGGGTCACCCCAGCCTGTGAAGCTGGGGATAAGGCCAGGCTCGTCGGGTTTGGGGAGTGGGTGAGGGGACAAGGGGAGGGGGGGAACAGCGTTGGGTGGAGCGCCTTCGGATGTCCTGTGAGCTGATGGGAGGTCAGAGTCTCCAGGCTCCCTCACACACTGCCCGGTATATATCTGGAGTCAGGGGCCGGAAGGCTTGGGCCTGGTTGTCCAGCACGAACAGGGGATCAGCAACGACGCTCACGTTGAAGCCCTCGCGCACCAACCGGGACTTCACCAGTTTGAACGTGCCTGTGATCTCCAAGGCGTCCTGCGTGGGGAGAGACTGTAATCTCGACTGCAACCGCCCTGCCGGGCCTCCCACCCACCCCTCCAGCCACCCGAGCTCACCTGGATACGAATGAAATGGGGAGCGGCGTAGCCCGGGAGAGAAGTGCGCACGTGCTGGTACAGCCTCTGCCCGTCGAAGGCCTGGCCGGGCACCAGCTGCACGGCGGCCATGCCCACCTTGCCCTCACACCCTGGGGAGCACGTGCAACCTCAGCACCACAGCTGCCCTCTCCCGGGTCCTGGCGGCTCCCCACCTGGAACAAGCCCCCACCCCTCGCACAGGGCTGTGCACTCCTCCGCACCGGGCACAGGCACGCCGTACACGTTCACCTCCTGCAGGAAGTCCACGACTGACAACACTCCCTCCACCTCCCGCGTGGACACATTCTCACCCTTCCACCTGCGGGGGTGGAGCAGGTGCCTGGGATCAGGGCGCGGGAAAGGAGGTTCCACCCCTGACCAAGCGCCGCCTCCTGGCCCCTAGGCCCCTGGCCTGTCCCGTCCTGAATATGTACGAGGGGCCCACCCCTGGAAAGGATAGCCCCCGCCTCCTGACCATCGAGCCCCGCCCCCTGGTAGGAGAGGCCCCGCCCACTTCCCAAGCCCCGCCCCTCCCCGAATCCACACGTCCGGCCCTGAGGAGCCCCGCGGTACCGGAAGGTGTCCCCAAGGCGGTCGCGGAAGTAGAGGAAGCCTTCGTGGTCCATGGCCAGCACGTCCCCGGTGTTGTAGTAAAGGTCGTTTGGGCGCCGCACGTTCTTCACCAGCTTCTTCTCTGACAGCTCCCGGGGCCCGCGGTAGCCCAGGAAAGGTTGGTGACGCAACACCTGGGTCAGCAGGAGTCCCGCCTCCCCTGGGGTAGGAGCGGGAGTCGGGCATTAGCCATGGCCGAGCGCGTCAGGAGCCCCCCAGGCCACGGCCCGGACTCTGCCAGAGAAGAGAAAGACCCAGAAACGGATCCAGAGACAGGAAATGAGGGTGGTATCAGAGAGTCCCCTCAGAAGAGGAAAAGGCCAACAAGGATGGACAAGGGAGAGACACAAATGGTGATGGGAAGAGAGATTCCGCTGTGAGCTTGCCAGCCCCCAGGAGAGCAGACCCTCGGAAAAGGTTCAGGGCGGGAGCTGGATCCCTGGGAGGATGGGACTTCCACAGAAAGCGCAAGCGAACACCTCAGATGGACACCCAGAGACGCAGCAGAGCCAGAGGTTGAAGCAGAGAAGCTGGGCAGAACCGACCAGCTGAGAGGGAGGCCCCAGACTGTGGGCAGACAGACCAGGGATGCAGGGCCTGGCTGAGGACTGCAGGCGCCACCACTGGGCGTCAGCCACCTCGAGGCTTCGGGTGGCTTGTTCCAGCCACAGAGAAGCCCACAGCTTTCACCCCTTCGCACACCTGGGGAGGTTCCCCAGCCCCGTACCTGGCCTCGCAGGGATGCAGAGGCCCTGACTGTCCCTCAGAGGCTCCTCTGTCTCCAGGCTGTACTGCACCAGCTCGAAGGGGGACAGCATCTGGGTAGATGGTGGGAGGCATCAGCAGAGGTCCGATGGGCTCAGCCCCAGTCAGGGCTCCGTCATGCCCAGCAACTCACTCGGAGGAAGCAGCTGGTCTTGCCCTGGGCCCCACAGCGCCCCGGATAGTTGATGAAGCCGACGTTGCCCTCGGTGGAGCCGTACATCTCCCAAATCCGAATGGGGCCGAAGCGCCGCTGGAAGGTCTCCCACACTTCTGCCCGGAGTCCACTGCCAATCGCCAGGCGGACTTTATGTGTCCGGTCCTCTGGCCGCTGCAGGGACACCCCGAGAAGGGTGAGGAGGGGCTGCCCTTTGGTGTGCCCCAGTAGCCCTTACCCAGGAGAGCTATCCTGGGAGGTGACGGGGGCCTGTATCTAGGGGATCTGAGTTCTTAACTTTAGAGTAGTTACCTGGAGTCTATACCTGGAGAGAGTTACTTGCAGGGCTTACCTGTGGAGGATACCTGGGAACCTTACCTGGAGGAATATGTAGGGGTGGCCAGAGGGCTTCTATAGGGTCTGACCTAAGGGAGACCTCTGGGGTGTTATACAGGGGTGGTTATCTGAAGCTTTTACCTGGGGGTGTTTACTGGAGGCCTTAGCAGGAGGAGTTACTTGGGGGGCTTTTACCTGAAGGTAACCTGGGGGACTGACTTGAAGGTTAATTTTGAGGAGTTATCCCGGGGCCTTACTTGGGTTAGTTACCAGGAACCTTTTCCTGAGTGGTTACCTGGAGATTTTATTTGGAGGGACGTTAGGGCCCCCCTGGTGGATCAGATGGTTAAGAGTCGGCCTGCAATGCAGGAGACCACGGTTTGATCCCTGGGTTGGGAAGACCCCCCCTGGAGAAGGAAATGGCCACCCACTCCACTATTCTTGCCTGGAAATTCCATGGACAGAGGAGCCTGGTGGGCTACAGTCCACGGGGTCGCAAAGAGTTGGGCACACCTGAGGGACTAACACACACTCCTTGAGAGAATCACCTGGGGTCCACGTGTCACTAATCCATAGGATGAGACCTGCTCAGGTCTAGTGACTTTATCCCGAGCCACAGCCTGCTCTCAGTACTTTACATGTTTGATTCTTGCTGCACCCCTGTGAGGTATTATTCTGTTTCCCCAAAGAGGACACTGAGGCTGAGAGAGGTGAAGTCACCCCCCCACCGCCCCCCACCACAAGATAGCACAGCTGATCCTCAAAGCAGCTGTGATGGGAAACCTTGCGTGGGACCCCCTGTCCTGAGGGCCACTGTGTGAGTCCTGGCCCGAATCTCCCTGAGACCTTCACTGGGATGACTCGGGGGCTCTCTGAGCATCTCACCTGGGGTGTGTTGCACAGGTACCGCAGGATCTCGCCCACGTACTGGATCACAGTCACACCATGCTGCCGACAGTCATCCCAGAAGCCGGAGGCAGAGAACTTGGGGGCCAGGACACAGGTCACCCCTGGAAGGGAGGAGAGGAAGGGGTTTCAGGTCAGGCCTCTGAGCTGCCGTAAGAAGCTGCTCTGACCAGCTGGCTGTGGCCCATGAAGCCCAAAATGGCATCACACTCATCTCTGTGTCACTGGCCCAGCCAGGACTGTCCCCAAGAGAAGAGCACAGCCCAACCTGAGTCCAAATCCTGTTCAGAATGTGTGGAAAGCTCAGTGCCTGGTACAAAGCCCTGCTGAATGAGGGCTGTGAGCAAGAGTCATTCATGATTGTGATAAATGTCTTAGGAATGCCTATCTAGCTGGGCAAATGGATAGTGGGTAGAAGGATGGATGGGTGATGGGGGCTGGGTTGCTGGATGGATATATGGATGTTGTGAAAGATGGACATGTGGATCAGTACATCTTAGGGGCCACTACAGTCACTCCATGGAGAAGGGCATGGCGCCCCACTCCAGTATTCTTGCCTGGAGAATCCCATGGACAGAGGAGCCTGGTGGGCTACAGTCCATGGGGTCACAAAGAGTTGGACACAACTGAAGCAACTTAGCATGCACAGTCACTCCAGGAAAGTGCTCTCTCTTTTTCTGATCCCCTCCTCTGCAGCTGGCCCTGTGGATGGCACTCTCCCTACCTCAGCTCTAATCCTCAGAAAACCCCACAAGCTAATATCATCAGCCCTGCACCCAGAGGGATGACTGCTCCTGTGCTTGGGAAGGGAGCAGGTGTGTGTCTTCTTCGAAGCTGTATCTTGGCAGAGGTGAAGTATAATGTCCTCTCTGTGAAAATGGATGCTGGGTCCTTGAAAGCAACAGCTCTGTTGGCAACCCCAAGTGAAATGCCTGGATTCTGGAAAGGGCTTCAAGAGCTGCTAAGACCAGGGGGGAGGTTGATAAGGATTTTTCCAATGAAAATGTCCCAATTCTTCTTTGCCTAAAATGGGATCCCAGTTTTAAGAAGTCTCTGGTGTGACAAATTAGGAAGCAATATGCACTGCACCAAAGTTCTTCCCAAGAATAATTAAACTGAATTTAAATAAACTGGAAAATTCTGAAAGAGATGGGAATACCAGATCACCTGACCTGCCTCTTGAGAAATCTGTATGCAGGTCAGGAAGCAACAGTTTGAACTGGACATGGAACAGCAGACTGGTTCCAAATAGGAAAAGGAGTACATCAAGGCTGTATATTGTCACCCTGCTTATTTCACTTATATGCAGAGTACATCATGAAAAACGCTGGGCTGGAAGAAGCACAAGCTGGAATCAAGATTGCCAGGAGAAGTATCAATAACCTCAGATATGCAGATGACACCACCCTTATGGCAGAAAGTGAAGAGGAACTAAAAAGCCTCTTGATGAAGGTGAAAGAGGAGAGTGAAAAAGTTGGCTTAAAACTCAACATTCAGAAAATGAAGATCATGGCATCTGGTCCCATCACTTCATGGGAAATAGATGGGGAAACAGTGTCAGACTTTATTTTTGGGGGCTCCAAAATCACTGCAGATGGTGATTGCAGCCATGAAATTAAAAGACGCTTACTCCTTGGAAGAAAAGTTATGACCAATCTAGATAGCACATTGAAAAGCAGAGACATTACTTTGCCAACAAAGGTCCGTCTAGTCAAGGCTATGGTTTTTCCTGTGGTCATGTATGGATGTGAGAGTTGGACTGTGAAGATGGCTGAGTGCCAAAGAATAGATGCTTTTGAACTGTGGTGTTGGAGAAGACTCTTGAGAGTCCCTTGGACTGCAAGGAGATCCAGCCAGTCCATTCTGAAGTCCATTCAGCCCTGGGATTTCTTTGGAAGGAATGATGTTAAAGCTGAAACTCCAGTACTTTGGCCACCTCATGGGAAGAATTGACTCATTGGAAAAGACTCTGATGCTGGGAGGGATTGGGGGCAGGAGGAGAAGGGGACGACAGAGGATGAGATGGCTGGATGGCATCACTGACTCGATGGACGTGAGTCTGAGTGAACTCTGGGAATGGTGATGGACAGGGAGGCCTGGCGTGCTGCGATTCATGGGGTTACAAAGAGTCGGACACGACTGAGCGACTGAACTGAACTGAAAAACATCGTGGGGATTCTTCTCGGGTGGTCCAGTGGTTAAGAATCCACTTTGCAATGCATCAGACACAAGTTTGATCCGTGGTTGGGGATCCCACCTGCCACAGAGCAACTAAGGCCTCGGGCCACAATAGAGTCCAGGCACCACATTGAAGGCCCTGCAGTACACAACTCAGACCCACTGCAGCCAGATAAATAAATAAAGATTGTTTTAAAATAAATGAAAACACTATGACAACCTGGAATGGGATGCGGTGGGAGGTGGGAGGGAGGTTCGGGAGGGAGGGGACACATGTATACCCGTGGCTGATTCATGTTGATGTATGGCAGAGACAAACACAATATGGTAAAGCAATTATCCTTCAGTTAAAAATTTTAAAAAAGCGAGTCTCTTGTAAAGAGCAAAAAAAAAAAAAAAAAAAAAAGTAAAAATAAAACAGGGACTTCCCTGGTGGTCTAGTGGCTGAGACTGTATGCTCCCGATGCAGGCACCCCGGTTTGATCCTTGGTCAGGGAACTGGGTCCTGCATGCCACAACAAAGACCTGGTGCGGCCAAAGAAATAAAAACTGTTTTAAAAATAAATGAAAACATCTCTAGAAAGACTATCTAGTTTTAACAGGAATGTGGGAGGGAGAGGAACAGAGACCAAGCAAGCAAGTACAAAGAACACTTGAACTGCAAAAAGATAATTGGGCTAATTTTTAAAAAATGTATGTAATCATTTATTTGGCTGCCCTGGGTCTTAGTTGCCGCATGTGGGCTCTAGCTTCCTGACCAGAGATCGAACCTGTGGCCCCTGCAGTGGGAGCACACAGGCTTAGACACTGGACTCCTAGGGAACTCCTGGGAAGTTTTTAACATGAGGTGAGCATCAGATATTATTCAAGAGTTACTGTTAATTTTTCAGGTAGGTGTGCTAATCACAGTGGTCACAGGTGTTTTAAGTTCTTACATATTAGAGATACATACTGCAGTATTTACAAAGAGAAAGATAGTATCTAGAATCTGCTCCAAAATAATCCAGAAAGAAGAGAGTTCCTATTAAATAAAATTGGCAACGTTAACAATTGTTGAGGCTGGGTGAGGATTTCAGAGACTTCATCAAACTATCTGCTCTGCTTTCCTGTATGTTTGAAATGGCCCATGATTTTAAGATTTTTGAAGAAATAATGAGAGTAAAAAGTGAGAGTAAAGGGGAGGTGATAATCAAAACACAGAAGAGCAAAATGCTGCTAACGGCTGCAGCTGGGTGGTGAGTACCTGAGGATTCATGTAGAAAACTTTAGAAATTTTGATATTTCAATATATTCCATGTTAAAATTTCAGAAACAACAATGGCAACAAAACCGACCAGGCGCTCTGTTCACTGAATTCGTGGCCAGGTGTCTAGGGAGACAACCGGAAGGAAAGGTTGCTGCCGGTTCCTTCACTGGCTCCACCTGGGACCCTGACTGCCAGGAATACCCAACACCCACAGCAGTGCCGCTTTCTTCCTGCCCGCGGCACAGCCACGAAGGACTCCCCGGGTGTCCGTCCCTCTATCCAGGTGGCCGTCCCTCTATCCAGGTGGCCCTGGGCTTCTCTGTCCCTTGTCAAAGATGGGAACCTGGGGTTCTGGGTAACCTATTGGGCTTGCCACCCTGACATCCAGGCTGGGAGTCCTGTGGATTGAATGGGGACCTCAAAGAAAGAAAGGCTTACCAAGGTCCAGGCAACTGAGGACTCCAAGGACAAGCCCCATGGTGTGGTACAAAGGCAAGGCCGTGTAGACCACGTCGTCGGCTGTGACGCCGCACAGAGTCAGCATCCCTGCAACCTGCAGCACCCGCTCGTAGGTGAGGATGGCGGGCTTGGGGAGCCCTGGGGAGAAGAGGCGAGAGGAGGGTAGGGCAGGCCCGCAAGCTCAGGGGTTTGAGGCTCTGGAAAGATGGCCAGCGTGGGTGGGTTTTCATCGGGGTTCAGCGGATGAATTCCAAAGGTCAGGGTTTCAGCGGCTGTTTACCGGCCAGAGGCAAGGTTCTGGCACTGACCATTCAGATAAGACTGGCTGTCAACGTTGGGGCCAGGGGTCACAATCCAGGGGCAAGGAGGGTTTCAGAGGCCAAGTTGAGGGCACAAATCAGGCTTGAGATCAGGTCAGCAGGAGAGTTCAGAGGTCGGGCCTGGACATCGGGCACGCTCACCGGTGGTCCCCGAGGTGTAGATGAACAGGGCTGGGCTTCGCAGCTTGATGTCCGCCCGCAGGTCGGCGGGCACCGGGTCTGAGGGGGCGGCGGCCAGGGCGGCGCCCAGGGCCCCCACCCCGGGCGTGGGGGAGCTGCGGCCCAGGTAGAGACAGTGCACCTTCTCCGCCTGCAGCTTGGGCAGGACCTCCTCCAGGTTTGCCCGGAGCTCTGCGGGAGGGGTCAGAGGAAGCTTCAGGGGGGCGGGGTGCCCTGCGGTGGGAGGGGCGAGACGTGCCGAGGCCCGCCCCCCGCAGCCGCGAAGCGCACCTGCCTTACCTGTAATGAGTATTGGGGTGCGAAACGCCCGCAAAGAGCCACGGTGAAAAAAAAAATCAACAGAACTCTGGGACCTTCAGCATTTCTGTCCAGCAACTGGGTTTGGGTCCTAAGAGCCAGCGGGCTGTGGGCTGTTTTAAGAGCCAGCCCCGACTGGGACCCCCTGGACAGCAGTACTCCGCCGCCCTCTCCCGCCTGCTGCCCAGCCCCTCCGGCCCCCTTGTCCAGGGGTTCTCACCTGGGTCCACCACCAGCACGCGGGCCCCGGAGCTCAGCACCGCGTGCACCAGGGGTGGCCCGCGGCCGTGAGGGTTGATCCAGACCACCGGGCAGCCCAGCTTGGCCAGCCCCAGCCACAGGCTCAGGGCGGGGAGCATCTGCGAGGGCAGCACCAGCAGGGCGGTGGGCTCCCGGGCGCGCAGGCCCGCGACGCCGGCCAGCTCAGCCTTCAGGGCCCAGGCTGCCTGGCAGGCCCTGGTGTCCAGCTCCTGGAAGGTGACCGCGCGGCCCCCCGGACCGGTGCACACCAGGATCGTGCGGCCTGGCTGCGCCCGTGCACGCCGCTCAAAGGAGTCCACGAAGGTGTCCGGCGGCTGGCGCCGCAAGCGTGCCCAGGTGCGGAGGCCCAGGCGGAGCATCAGGAAGGTGTAGGCCAGGTCGGCCGGCAGCCAGAGGAGCCCGGGCGGCGGCCGTGCGGGTAGCAGGGTCAGTAGCAGGGCCGCAGCAGCCAGGCTCAGCCAGTGCGGTGTCCAGGGGCCCAGCCAGGGCCCTGCCAGCACGGCCAGGCCCAGCAGCAGGCCGCAGGCCGGGTCGCCCAGGAGCCAGCGCAGGGCTGGGGCCGCTGCCGCCGCCCATGGCGACTGCCCCAGGCCCCACAGCAGCAGCAGCAACAACAACGAGAAGGCCAGTCGCCTCCAGAGCCCCATGGCACCTGCTCCTAACTCCGGGAAATGTCCAGGAGTGCCCACCTCCGCCGGCGACCCGCCCCTGTGCAGTGACTCATGGACTGTTGACCAAGGTGTGGGCCCCAGGACTCTGCCCTCCCGCCTTCCTAACCCCAGGTGTTTGTTTGGCCCTGCCTGCTCTTCTGTGTGTCGCTGGCCTCTCTGCCCCCGTTCCTGCCACTGGGTGCCAGTCTCTTGGGAAACAGTCCTCTGAACTTCCAGCCAGGCAGGATAGCAAGGCAGCTCCGACGCTAGCAGGCCTCCCGGGAGGCTCCCTGTGCACCGACCTAACCTGACTCCGCGGGAGCTGGGTGGGGGCCAGGGACACAGCAGATGGGCAGTAAGCTCTGAACGTCGCAGAGCCTGAGTTCAAACCTGATCCTGACCCCCCAACCCAGGCCCCGCTCTGACTCTGCTGTACCCCTGGCAGAGTAGACCAGGCTCAGGGTTCAGGAGGCTGAACTTTGTCTGGAATATGGGTATGGCGGGAAAGCCTCAGCAGGGGAGCGTGGAAACGAGCCCGGGGCCTAGGATCTCAACGTGGGCCCGCAGGGCCCCCCCCCCCCCGCCCCCCCGCCCCACACCCCTGCCCCCAGCTCGGGATACTTTGCAGGCGGTGCGCGGGCCTTGCGCCAGCGATGTGAAGGAGGCCTGCGAGGAGGAGCCTCTAGCTGACCCTGGCTGGTATCTTCAGCAACCCCGGTAGGCAGCCTGAGAGGCCGGCTGCTGGTGTCTGTGCCGCCCCTAGGCCAGCGGGGCACTCGCGACTCTGAAGGCCAGGACAGTAATTCTGGGACTCAGGCCCCAAAGATCCCCTGCCCCTCAAAGTGAGTGGTTAAACCATCAAGGCCATCAGGAGGGGAAGCCTGAAGGCCAGAGAATCTGCCTGGATGATCTCGGGGGAGGGGCCTCGAAATCTTCATCTTGGGCGGGGGTTGGAAGGAGGAGGGGTGGGGTGGGTTGCGGCTTCCAGACCCTTGTCAGAGAGGGCTGTCCGCACCCCACTCCCCAACAGGAGCGAGGGCTCTAGGGAGCCAGGCGTCTCCTACAAGAGAACAGAGGCACGAGATGGCAAAGCGACCCATCCTGCCGCGCGCCGCCCAAGGGAGCGCTGACCAGCGGGGTGCTGCCCAGGCGCACTGCACCCCAACACCCACGGCGGTCACAGACGGTGAGGCACACATGGGCTGGGGCTCGTGCTTCTGGGTTTGGACCCCACGGCCCCCAGTCCTTTATTACAGAGCAGGGCTCCCAAGGCCGGGCCTTAGTCCGTGGCGATGCCCTAGGTGCCAGATGAGGGAGGGGTGGCTCGGGTCGGGGCGCTGGGGACCTCGTAGCCTGGCACGGGGTCAGAGGAGCAGCTCCCACCCCACTCCCTGGAGCCGGGGAGGCGTGAACTGGAGTCGGGACCGTGAATCCTGGGCCCGGCTCCATGGCCGAGCCCTAGGTCAGCATGGAGATGATCCAGTTCTCGGAGGCGGTGGAATTCCTGATCACCCCCAGCCGGCCCCCACCTGGAGGGCCGAGTACGCAGGAAGGGAGGAACGAAGCAGGCGGGGCTGGGGAACAGGGTGGGCAGGAGCAGGGCCTGCGCTCGGGGACAGCGCGGGCCGGCGGCGGGAAAGCGGCCAAGAGGCCGCGACAGGTGTGACGTCGGCCGTGGACGCGGCCGCCAGCGGAGCGGAGAGGCCAACCCCACGGGGCGCGGCCAGGGCCCAGGCCCGCATCAGGGCGCAGGGTGCGCGGCCAGGTGGCGCTCCAGCAGCGCGCGGTGCGAGAAGACCTTGCCGCAGGCGGGGCAGGGCGCGCGCTCCGGCCGGTGGGTGCGCATGTGCACGTTCAACGAGCTTTTCTGCGTGAAGCGCTTGGCGCAGACGGCGCACTGGAAGGCGCGCACGCCAGTGTGCGTGACCATGTGCTTGAGCAGGTAGTCACGCAGCGAGAAGGATCTCCAGCACACGGCGCACTGATGGGGCTTCTCCCCTGCGGGCGACAGGGCGGGAAGCGCGCTCAGGTTAGCTGGGAAGGGGCTTTGGGGCGCTGTGCCAGACCACGACTCCCCTCCGCACCCAGACGTGTCATTAACCTGGAATCCCTCCACCTGGCAGGGACGCCCCTTTCCCAGACCCTAATGGTGACACCAGGGTCACTACCTGTCAGTGACTCACGACTCCAACAGGTAGCTCCTAGCAGGGAAGCCCGCAGGTCTAGGACATCGTTGCCCATCGAGGCTGACCACTCAGGTCTACCCCCACCTCCAGGGACGATACCTCCCCCCTCAAACTTCCTGGTGTCGGGCCCAGGGCCGGGCTGCCCCTCCTCCATCCCTGCCGCGCCCAGAGAGCCTTCTGAACTCTGGTCACTGGCCGCCGTTCAGGCCCAGCGGCCTCACACTGGGAAAGACCGAGGTATACGTGCCCCTCCCTGCTGGCCGGCACAGAACCCCCGGGGTTACAGAGCAGGCCGCCCCATCACCCGAATCCGAGAGGGGAACCAGGCTGTGATGACCCTTGGGTCACTGACAGTTCACGAAAGGCCTAACTCCAAATCGAGGGGCCCAGAGACCCACCCCGGCTCACCCGAGTGGATGAACATGTGCTTGGTGTAGTTTTTTCGAGAGCTGAACGTCTTGTGGCAGTGGCTGCACTCGTAGGCGGGCGGCTCGGCACCTGGGGCGCGCGCGGGAGTGATCGAGGGGGCCACCGGGGGCGCAGCCGCTGGGGCCGGGGCCTCCCCTAGTGGCGCGCTGGGAGCTGCGTCCGACTGCAGCGCTGGGTAGAAGGCGGGCGGGGGCGCAGGGGCCGGCCCCGAGGGCGCAGGAGAGGGTTGCGCCGGCGGCCCGGGGGCTCCCAGGTGGAAGGGGAAAAGCGCCACGGGCGGCCCGGGGGTCTTCACGCCAGGTGGGCGGGGCCCCGACAGGACGCAGTCGGGAGGGGCAGGGGTCTCGACCGGACAGCCTTCGGGGGCAGCCTGATCGCCCTCTTGCCAGGCGGAGACGTAGCCGTCGGGGAACACGTCTTCGGTGGCCGAGGTCCCCCGGAGGAAGTCCCTGCCGGGCCCGCTGTAATCCGAGAGGCCGGCGGGCACAGACGGCTCCTCCCGCGTGCCATCCGCCGCGGCGGGCAGGAAGCCCGCGGCGCAGTCGGGGAAGGCAGGGGGCGCCTGGATCTCCCCGGGGCCGCTGCCCTCGCCGTCCTCGCCGTCGGTCTCGTCGTCGGCCTCGTCGTCGTCATCGTCCGCGCCGTCGTCCGCGGTCAGCGCGGGGTCGGAGGCCGCGCTCTCCGCCTTGGCGGGCGCGGGGGGCGCGGGCAGCTGCAGGCGCGCCGGTTGGCGCTGCTTGCGCGGGTGCGCGGCGCCGGGGGGGCCCGGGGGCCGAGCCGCCAGCAGGTGCCGCAGGCGGTGGCGCAGTTGCGCGGGCGCCAGCGGCGGCGGCACGGGCGCGGGCGGGGGCGCGGGAGCGCCCGGCGCGGGGGCGCGGGCTCGGGCGATGATCTGTGTGCACTCGTCTATGACCGTCTGGATGCGCAGCACCGACGCGGCGGTGAGCACCTGCAGCGCCTCGCCCTGCGCCACCACCAGCGAGCCGCTGTAGAGGAACTCGACGAGCTGGCGCACCGTCTGCGCGGGCACCACCGGTGGCACGCGGATCTCCGAGTGGCCGAGCAGCAGCTTGTCCTGGAAGAAGGGCGAGCCGGCGGCCAGCACGCAGCGGTGGGCACGCAGCGAGGCCTCTCGGATGCGGACCGTCACGTCACAGAAGTGCCCGCCCAGCCGCTGCCCGTTGAGGGTCTCGAGCAGGGACCGCGAGAAGTTCTGCAGGTGGATGTGGTGCACCGCCTCCGCCGCCGCCGCCGCCATCTGCGCGGGACGGGCGGTGTGAGCCGGGGGACCTCCCCTCAATCTGCACTGGACGGGGCTGTGGTGGGGGTGGGGGGGGCGGTCAGCCATCCCTTCAGCGGGCCGGGGGGCCGCACACGCCCAGGCCTCAGGAGCCCCAGCCCTCTCCAGTGCCCCTGGCCCCTCCAAGTCCTGGTTCCCAACCCAGCAGGACTCCACTCCCCGCCTCCAGGACTTCTGTGGCCGCCTCCCACCCCCAGCACCTCCAGCTTTGCGGCCCTCCCGGTCGTGCTTACTGCCAGAGTGGGGAGACCCAGGGCCCGCCTCACCTATTTTGTCCTACCGACCCCCTCTTCCACTAACTCCCATCCATGCCTCCCCTACCTTCTCCTCCAATAGGGTGGAGAAGAGGGCAGGAGCCCCTATATAGAACACCCCCTTCCCCACCCTGCCAGCTAAGACTCCCACCACTAGGGACTTCTTTTTCATCTCCTCTTGGCAGGGCCTTCAACCTTGGAGCATCCAAGACCCTTGCAGACCCAGACCCAGACCCAGAGGTCTGCTGCCTCAGAACCTGGTTATATCGAGTGTATGCGCAGGTCTTCGATGGGGTGGGGCTGGCATGAATGGCCTCTGGGTCGAAGGGTGCTCATAGTCACAAAGTGTTGAGAGGAGGTTGGGCAGTAGCCTGGCAGGTGTCCTGAGTGCGCACTAAGTGGATTCAGTCGTGTCTGACTCTTTGCGACACTATGGACTGCTGCCCACCAGGCTCCTCTATCCATGGGAAGATTCTCCAGGCAAGAATACTGGAGTGGGTTGCCATGTCCTCCTCCAGGGGATCTTCCCAGCCCAGGGATGAAACCCGGGTCTCTTATATCTCCTGTATTGGCAGGCAGGTTCTTTACCACTAGCGCCACCTGGGAAGCCTGGCAGGTGCCGCTGGAAGGGAGGGAAATACATGGTCTAGTGGGAGACATGTCTTGCAGTCTGTGTTTCCTGGAATCTTGATGCGACCTATGGGGCACCTATGGGACCCAGGGTGTGGGTGTGGCATCGAGATGGGCCTGTGGACTGCCCAGGGCTGTGTGATTGGTTGGGTGCAGGTGGAGTAGCAGAGACATCAGGTTCAGCATGGCTGAGCAATATGGACACTTCTTGTCCAACTATAGCCTGGAAATCCCAGCACTGCCCACCCTCAGGCACCGAAAAGGGGAAGGGATTCCCAGGGATCTCTGGGAATCTGAGAAGCTCAGCTACTTCACCGTCAAACAGGAAGCATGCTTGCTGGGCCTCAATTTCCCCTTTATCAAACGTATGAGATACCCTGAGACGGTCCCACTCTGCACCAGTCTGGTTTAGGTGAGGCCTCGAAATCCTCGGAGCCTGCTGGGGTCTCAGACTCATCCCCTCTGGCTCCTTACGTCCAAATCGACTTTCCTTTGCTGGGGGCCGTTCATGCTCCGTATCTGACCCCTCGGACCACTTTGCACACCTCTACCAGGTTCCCCCACCTTCCGGTCTATTCCCCACCCGACAGCCTGAGGGAGCCTGTTGAGATCTATTAAGAACAGATCGGGACTCTCCTTAGCTCTGGGGTCTTCGTGGCAATTCCTTACGCAGGCCAAGTCTACATGTGCCGTTACCTCTGCCGCAAGCCCCCTGCACTGGCTTTATTCGCCCGCGCCTAAAGGACTTCCAGCCTGTGCCCGGGCGACGCGGGCAAAAGCCCGCGCCCCAGTCCGTGGGGACTGGCCCTTCCTTTTCCGCCCCGCGCCCCGGCAGGCTCCTGTCTCTGCAGGTGCAGCGGAGCCTCGGGCGGCTCGGAACAAAGGCCCACCTTGAGCCGCGGCTCCCAGGCATCCTCGCCGCCGCCCCTTGACCCACGCCGTGCCCTCTGGTCCGAGCACCCTCTTGAGTCCCCTGCGCCATGCCTCGCGCCCCCCCGACCCCAGCAACCCGTTCTCCGATCGGCTCCGGCTGCGCCCGCTCCGGCCCTGGCCGACCTGGGTTCCCGCCTCCGCGCCCCGGCCCGCGACATGCCCCCGTCCTGCAGCGCCCCCTCACGTCTGCGACGAGCGCGCCAAGCCTAGCGCGGGCGCCCCTCCCCTGTCACGCCCCGGCCTCCCCGCCGGCCCTGCGGCAGGGGGATGCTCGCCTGACCCCACCTCCGGCTCCTCCTCAGGCACCAGGCCGGGCGGTGGCCGCCTCCAGCTCACCACCTCCGAGGCCGCACTTCCGGGCAGCGACGCCGGCGGAACTGAAGTCCGCAGATGCCGCGACGCGGCGAACCACTCGGTCAGAGCACGTTTCCGGCGTTTCCATGGAGACTAGTCGCCGCCGCCAGGTCGCACTTCCGGCCAAAGTCGCAGGGGGCCGGGGTAACCACGCAGTTTCGCCCTAGCGACGGGGCGGGGGCGGGGCCTGCGCTGTCAATCTGTAGGCCACGCTCCTCGCATGTGCTGTCCGGCTGGAGAAGGTGAGGCCGGGTGAGGCCGGGTGAGGGCGGGAGGGCGGTGGACTCCCAAGCCCGGGGCGGGTCCCGGCAGGTCAAAATCCCTCTTGTAGATGAGGACACCCCAGGCCTCCACCTATGTGGGCCTGGGGGCTGCGAGTGGAATGTGGGAACAGACGGGCACCACCTTGCCTTGGCCCAGGGAGAAGGTGAGGCACCCGGACTCGATGCCCCTACAGGAGGCGCACCTGCCCCAGGGAGGGGTGTGAGGAGGGACTGTTCAGAGTGCTTTCAGCAGGCCACACTCCGCGCCAACGCTCAGAAAATAAAGGCGGTAGAGGCGATGAGACGGGTCTTGCGTCTAGCTGGGAGGTGGTGAGCAGTCAGAATCCAAAGAGGCACTTTAGAGCCCAAAATCTGTTGGAAGAACTGTCCGGGCAGAGAAACAGCCTGGACCCCCGAGGACCTTGAGTTGGGCCTGGCTGTCCAGGGCCCCGGGGGAGCCAGGACCACTGGATGTGGACTGGCTGGGCCTTAGGCTCTACTCATGGAGGCTGAAGGAAGAGGGAGGTGATGCGCAGTGGACCCCATGCTTTGTGCAGCAGGTTCGGAGTCCAGAGTGGAAGGGGCCGACTTCTCAGCTCCAGTTTGAGGATAAGATCAGAGACCCTGCCTCCTGCCTTAGGCAGCTACTGAGCGGCTGTGTTCAAAGCAGGGAAGGGAGCATTCCGTGGCCCAGGCCCCAAGGAAGCTAATTAAAATCCCAGTCTCTAGGCCTCATTGTCCCTGTTAAGAATCTGAGTCCTTCAACAATGGCCTGCCCAACTCCCTGGATCTCTTCTGTCCAACCTCTCGTCCCCAGTTTTTATCACTGATCATGCTTCACTGGCTTCACAGGCCCCTTGCTGTGCCCACCTCGAGACCTGTGAGACCAGTGGCTCACCTATATCCTGTGTCTTGACAGCTGTTGCCACTGCAACCTAAACAGGAGTGGAACTGCCAAAGCTGCCCTGGACTGGCCTGATTCCACAGGATTTGGGGGCATTAAGTGAGAATTCTAATAGTTCATAGTACATAGCAGGTATAATTAAAGTTACTAATCAGCTGACTAGATAAGGAG
The DNA here is from genome assembly GCF_029378745.1 of Bos indicus. Classification (NCBI taxonomy): domain Eukaryota; kingdom Metazoa; phylum Chordata; class Mammalia; order Artiodactyla; family Bovidae; genus Bos; species Bos indicus. Next base: position 66,763,131 of record NC_091777.1, read on the forward strand.
ATAGTCCTGGATTGTTTGGATGGGCCCTAGGGAATCATAAGGGTTCTTTGTTGTTGTTCAGTGGCTAAGTTGTGACTCTTTATGACCCCATGGACTGTAGCACGCCAGGCTTCCCCGTCCTTCACTATCTCCTGGAGCTTGCTCAAACTCATGTCCATTCAGTCGGTGATGTCATCCAACCATCTTGTCCTCTGACATCCCCATCTCCTCCTGCCTTCAATCTTTCCTGGCATCTGAGTCCTTTCCAATGAGTTGGCTCTTCGCATCAGGTGGCCAAAGTATTGGAGCTTCAACTTCAGCATCAGTCCTTTCAGTGAATATTCAGGGTTGATTTCCTTTGGCACTGACTGGTTGGATCTCCTTGCAGTCTAAGGGACTCTCAAGAGTCTTCTCCAGCACCACCGTTCAAAATCAATTCTTTGGCATGCAGCCTTCTTTATGGTGAAAATCTCACATCCATACATGAATGCTGGAAAAACTAAAGCTTTGACTATACAGACCTTTGTCAGCAAAGTGATTTATCTGTTTTTTTTAACACGCTGTCTAAGTTTGTCATAGTTTGTCAAAAGGGTTCTTAAAGGTAGAAGAATACTCGAAGTAGGAGGACTCCAAGGTTTTGAAGGCAGAGGACCGTGTGGTGAGGAATGTGTGGGTGGTGGTAGTGGACTCTTGAATTTCAGAAGAACCCTGGGAGACAGCCAACAAGAGAACAGGGACTTCATCCTACAGCTTCATGGAGCTGGCTTTCCTAGCAACCTGACTGAGCTGGGAAGCAGACTCTTCCCCCCAACCCAACACACTCGTACAATTTTTGTTTTCAGTTCAGTTCAGTTGCTCAGTCATGTCCGACTCTTTGCGACCTCATGAATTGCAGCACGCCAGGCCTCCCTGTCCATCACCAACTCCCAGAGTTCACTCAGACTCACATCCATCAAGTCAGTGATGCCATCCAGCCATCTCATCCTCTGTCGTCCCCTTCTCCTCCTTCCCCCAATCCCTCCCAGCATCAGAGTCTTTTCCAATGAGTCAACTCTTCCCATGAGGTGGCCAAAGTATTGGAGTTTCAGCTTTAGCATCATTCCTTCCAAAGAAATCCCAGGGCTGAATGGACTTCAGAATGGACTGGTTGGATCTCCTTGCAGGCCAAGAGACTCTCAAGAGTCTTCTCCAACACCACAGTTCAAAAGCATCAATTCTTCGGTGCTCAGCTTTCTTCACAGTCCAACTCTCACATCCATACATGACCACAGGAAAAACCATAGCCTTGACTAGACGGACCTTTGTTGGCAAAGTAATGTCTCTGCTTTTCAATGTGCTATCTAGGTTGGTCATAACTTTCCTTCCAAGGAGTAAGCGTCTTTTAATTTCATGGCTGCAGTCACTATCTGCAGTGATTTTGGAGCCCCCGAAAATAAAGTCTGGCACTGTTTCCACTGTTTCCCCATCTATTTCCCATGAAGTGATGGGACCAGATGCCATGATCTTAGTTTTCTGAATGTTGAGTTTTAAGCCAACATTTTCCACTCTCCTCTTTCACCTTCATCAAGAGGCTTTTTAGTTCCTCTTCACTTTCTGCCATAAGGGTGGTGTCATCTGCATATCTGAGGTTATTGATATTTCTCCTGGCAATCTTGATTCCAGCTTGTGCTTCTTCCAGCCCAGCGTTTCTCATAATGTACTCTGCATATAAGCTAAATAAGCAGGGTGGCAACATACAGCCTTGACGTACTCCTTTGCCTATTTGGAACCAGTCTGTTCCATGTCCAGTTCTAACTGTTGCGTCCTGACCTGCATACAGATTTCTCAAGAGGCAGGTCAGGTGGTCTGGTATTCCCATCTCTTTCAGAACTTTCCACAGTTTATTGTGATCCACACAGTCAAAGGCTTTGGCATAGTCAATAAAGCAGAAATAGATGTTTTTCTGGAACTCTCTTGCTTTTTCCATGATCCAGCGGATGTTGGCAATTTGGTCTCTCGTTCCTCTGCCTTTTCTAAAACCAGCTTGAACATCTGGAAGTTCACGGTTCACGTATTGCTGAAGCCTGGCTTGGAGAATTTTGAGCATTACTTTACTAGCGTGTGAGATGAGTGCAATTGTGTGGTAGTTTGAACATTCTTTGGCATTGCCTTTCTTTGGGATTGGAATGAAAACTGACCGTTTCCAGTCCTGTGGCCACTGCTGAGTTTTCCAAATTTTCTGGCATATTGAGTGCAGCACTTTCACAGCGTCATCTTTCAGGATTTGAAATAGCTCAACTGGAATTCCATCACCTCCACTAGCTTTGTTCATAGTGATGCTTCCTAAGGCCCACTTGACTTCACATTCCAGCATGTCTGGCTTCAGGTGAGTGATCACACCATCGTGATTATCTGGGTTGTGAAGATCTTTTTTGTACAGTTCTTCTGTGTATTCTTGCCACCTCTTCTTAATATCTTCTGCTTGTTAGGTCCATACCATTTCTGTCCTTTATCGAGCCCATCTTTGCATGAAATGTTCCCTTGGTATCTCTAATTTTATTGAAGAGATCTCTAGTCTTTCCCATTCTGTTGTTTTCCTCTGTTTCTTTGCATTGATTGCTGAGGAAGGCTTTCTTCTCTCTTCTTGCTATTCTTTGGAACTCTGCATTCAGATGCTTATATCTTTCCTTTCCTCCTTTGCTTTTTGCTTCTCTTCTTTTCACAGCTTTTTGTAAGGCCTCCCCAGACAGTCATTTTGCTTTTTTGCATTTCTTTTCCATGGGGATGATCTTGATCCCTGTCTCCTCTACAATGTCACGAACCTCCGTCCATAGTTCATCAGGCACTCTATCAGATCTAGTCCCTTAAATCTATTTCTCACTTCCACTGTATAATCATAAGGGATTTGATTCAGGTCATATCTGAATGGTCTAGTGGTTTTCCCTTCTTTCTTCAATTTCAGTCTGAATTTGGCAATAAGGAGTTCATGATCTGAGCCACAGTCAGCTCCTGGTCTTGTTTTTGTTGACTGTATAGAGCTTCTCCATCTTTGGCTGCAAAGAATCTAATCAATCTGATTTCGGTGTTGACCATCTGGTGATGTCCATGTGTAGAGTCTTCTCTTGTGTTGTTGGAAGAGGGTGTTTGCTATGACCAGTGTATTTTCTTGGCAAAACTCTATTAGTCTTTGCCCTGCTTCATTCCGTATTCCAAGGCCAAATTTGCCTGTTACTCCAGGTGTTTCTTGACTTCCTACTTTTGCATTCCAGTCGCCTGTAATGAAAAGGACATCTTTTTTGGGTGTTAGTTCTAAAAGGTCTTGTAGGTCTTCATAGAACCGTTCAACTTCAGCTTCTTCAGCATTACTGATTGGGGCATAGACTTGGATTACTGTGATATTGAATGGTTTGCCTTGGAAACGAACAGAGATCATTCTGTCATTTTTGAGATTGCATCCAAGTACTGCATTTCTTTTTTTTTTTTTCCAAGTACTGTATTTCTAACTCTTTTGTTGACCATGATGGCTACTCCATTTCTTCTGAGGAATTCCTTCCCACAGTAGTAGATAGCCCAGCGTTCAGGTCTCCAAGCCCAGCCCTATCCTGGTGAACATGGGCTGTGCCCGGTGTGGGATCTCACACGCTTGCAAAGTAATGCTCAAAATTCTCCAAGCCAGGCTTCAACGGTATGTGAACCATGAACTTCCAGATGTTCAAGCTGGATTTAGAAAAGACAGAGGAACCAGAGTTCAAATCGTCAACATTCATTGGATCATCAAAAAAGCAGGAGAGTTCCAGAAAAACACCTACCTTTGCTTTATGGACTACAAAGTTAAAGCCTTTGACTATGTGGATCACAACAAACTGTGGGGAATTCTTCAAGAGACGGGAATACTAGACCCCCTGACCTGCCTCCTGAGAAATCTGTATGCAGGTCAAGAAGCAACAGTTAGAACCAGACATGGAACAACAGACTGGTTCCAAATTGGGAAAGGAGTACCTCAAGGCTGTATATTGTCACCCTGAGTATTTAACTTTTATGCAGAGTACATCATGCCACATGTCGGGTTGGATGAAGCACAAGTTGGAATCAAGATTGCCAGGAGAAATATCAACAACCTCAGATATGCAGATGACGCCACCCTTATGGCAGAAAGTGAAGAAGAACTGAAGAGCCTCTTGATGAAAGTGAAAGAGGAGAGTGAAAAAGTTGGCTTAAAACTCAACATTAAGAAAACGAAGATCATGGCATCCGGTCCCATCACTTCATGGGAAATAGATGGGGAAACAGTGGAAACAGTGTCAGACTTTATTTTTGGGGGCTCCAAAATCACTGCAGATGGTGACTGCAGCCATGGAATGAAAGGATGCTTCCTCCTTGGAAGAAAAGCTATGACCAACCTAGACAGCATATTAAAAAACAGAAACATTACTTTGCCAACAAAGGTCCATCCAGTCAAAGCTATGGTTTTTCCAGTAGTCATGTGTGAATGTGAGAGTTGAACTACAAAGAAAGCTGAGCACTGAGGATTGGGACTTGAACCCATGATCTTTTAATTAGAATCACTTACCAGGTGTCTGGACTTTCTGAGGCTCAGGTTCTTTGTGTCTCATGACAGGAAGAATTCAGTGGGAGACAAGGAGGTAGGTAAGAAGTGGATTTATTCAGAGAGAAACACAGTCCATAGAGTGTGGATCATGGCAGAGGGTGAGTGCAGCATCGAAATGTATGTGGTTAGCTTTTATGGGTTGGGTAATTTTATAGGCTAATGAGTAGGAGGATTATTCCAACTATTTTGGGGAAGGGGCAGAGATTTCCAGGAATCGTGTCAGTTCAGTTGCTCATTTGTGTCCAAGTCTTTGCGACCCCATGGACTGCAGCACACCAGGCCTCCCTGTCCATCACCAACACCCAGAGTTTACTCAAACTCATGTCCATTGAGTTGGTGATGTCATCCAAACATCTCATCCTCTGTCATCCCCTTCTCCTGCCTTCAATCTTTCCCAGCATCAGGGTCTTTTCCATTGAGTCAGTTCTTATCTGGTGGCCAAAGTATTGGAGTTTCACTTCAGCATCAGTCCTTCCAATGAATATCTAGGACTGGTTTCCTTTAGGATGGACTCGTTGGATTTCCTTGCAGTCCAAGAGACTCTCAAGAGTCTTCTCCAACACCACAGTTCAAAAGCATCTATTGTTCAGCACTCAGCTTTCTTTGTAGTCCAACTCTCACATCCATACATGACTACTGGAAAGACTACAGCTTTGACTAGATGGACCTTTGTTGGTAAAGTCAAGTCTCTGTTTTTCAATATGCTATCTAGGTTGTTCATAGCTTTTCTTCCAAGAAGCAAGCATCTTTTCATTTCATGACTGCAGTCACCATCTGCAGTGATTTTGGAGTCCAAGAAAATAAAGTCTCTCACAGTTTCCCCATCTATTTCCCATGAAGTGATGGGACCGGATGCCATGATCTTAGTTTTCTGAATGTTGAGTTTTAAGCCAACTTTTTCACTCTCCTCTTTCACTTTCATCAAGAGGCTCTTCAGTTCTTCACTTTCTGCCATAAGGGTGGTGTCATCAGCGTATTTGAGGTTGTTGATATTTCTCCTGGCAATCTTGATTCCAACTTGTGCTTCATCCAGCCTGGCATTTCTCACGATATACTCTGCATATAAGTTAAATAAACAGCATGACAATATACGGCCCTGATGTACTCCTTTTCCAATTTAGAAAATAGAACCAGTCTATTTTTCCATGTCCGGTTCTAATTGTTGCTTCTTGACCTACATACAGATTTCTCAGGAAACAGGTCAGGGGGTCTGGTATTCCCATCTCTTGAAGAATTTCCCACATTTTATTGTTATCCGCACAGTCAAAGGCTTTGATGTAGTTCATAAAGCAGAAGTAGATGTTTTTCTGGAACTCTCTTGCTTTTTTGATGATCCAAGGGATGTTGGCAATTTGACCTCTGGTCCCTCTGCCTTTTCTAAATCCAGCTTGAACATCTGGAATTGTGTCAAGGCCCACTTTTTGGTTCTTGATGATCCCCTTGGAACTGTCATGGTGTCTCTGGGTATGTCAGCTTGCTAATGTGTTATAATACTCATCTGTTGCAATACTAATGTGTTACAATACTCATGTGTTACACTGAATAATATACTAAGCATCAGGAACTAGTCAAGTTGCCTTGTCTGCCATTTTGGACACACTCATTTTGTTCTAACCAGTTTAAGTTCTGCCCTCGGGCTATGTTACTCTTTCAATAGTTGTGCCCTTTCCCCTTCCCTCCAGTTTCACCACTGTTGCTTCCCCAAGGTCAACGCACCTGGGTCCCCTACTGGGCCCTTGGATTAATTTCCAAAGTTAAAAAAAGAAAACAAGAAGCACAGAAAACAATAGAACACACAGTGAAGCACTCACATTCTCAAGCTACCAAGTATTCTTGTCTTCTCTTTTTTTGTTCTATTTTTAATAAACTAAAAAACTTTTTTCAAGTAAAAATAAAAATTTTTTTAAAGTAAACTGAAAGTTTCTCAGTTGTGTCTGATTCTTTGTGACCCCATGGATTATACAGTCCGTGGAATTCTCCAGGCCAGAATACTGGAGTGGGTAGTATTTCCCTTCTCCAGGGGATCTTCCCAACCCAGGGATCGAACCCAGGTCTCCTGCATGGCAGGTGGATTTTTTACCAGCTGAGCCACAAGGGAAGCCCTACAAAGAGTTATGAGGGAAGCGTTTAAAATAAAGCTTGTAGGTAATGGGAAAGCCACTGGACTTGTCACACCTAGGTAAATCTGTCCTGATGGCCTCCTGTTCCACCCTTGGGTTAACGCATCCCTTGAGGCTAGGTTAAAATGCTTGTTTTAACCAATGTTCCTCAGTGACTTCCCCTCCCTTCCATTGCTCCTCCTTGACGTGGGGCTGGAAGTTCCTCGCACCCTATACAACCTTTCCTACCTCTGAACACCAGTCTCTGATAAATTCTCCATGTCATGTGCACATATGACCCAGTCATTTTTAGTCAATTTACCGTTCTGTGGCTCAGCTGGTAAAGAGTCCACCTGAAATGCGGGAGACCTGGGTTCGATCCCTGGGTTGGGAAGATCCCCTGGAGAAGGGAATGGCTACCCACTCCAGTATTTTGGCCTGGAGAATTCCATGAACTGTATAGTCCATGGGGTCGCAAAGAGTACACAATTGAGCGACTTTCACTTGCACTTTCTTTAGCATCCTCCTGCTTTAGAACATTTCTCTCACCTCCACTGAGATCCCTCTGTCCTTGCATGTGAGTCTCTGATCTCACCCCTGTTCCAGGCAACTGCAGATCTAACATCACTGTAGACTTGCCTGTGCTGGACATTTCATAGCAGTGAAACCGCACCATATGAGGTTGCCACAGCTTTGGTTGGGCTGCTGTGCCCACCACCAAGATGTTGTGAATTTTGTCTTGTTGGATTGTTCCTTGTTTTCCTTACAGAAGCTGTGCCCTTGGCCTCAGGTCTGAGGAGCACTTCCCTGCTAACATGGGTGACTGCTGCTGAACCCCCAGGCTTGCACTTCCAGCCTATCTTCCTGCTATGTCCGTGGAGGCTGAAGCCCACGAGCCCTCCTCCCCTCCACTCTGCCCATTTCGTGTTTAAGATGCTGGCTAACTCTTCTCTTTTTGTTTTGTCTTCATTTTTGTTTTCTTGAAGTATAGTTGGTTCATAATGTGTTAATTTCTGGTGTTCAGCCCAGTGATTCAGTTACACAGGTATACATTTTTTAAATATTCTTTTCCATTAAGGTTTAATCGCAGGATATAGAATATAGTTCCCTGTGTAGGACCTTGTTGTTTGCTCCTGATTGCTGATTTAGTTGCTCAGTCATTTCTGACTCTTTCCAACCCCATGGACTGTAGCCCACCAGGCTCCTCTGTCTGTAGGATTCCCCAGGCAAGAATACTGAAGTGAGTTGCCATTTTCTTCTCCATGGATCTTCCCGACCCAGGGACCGCACTCACGTCTCCTGCATTGGCAGGTGGATTCTTTACCAGTGAGCCACCTGGGAAGCTCACCTTGTTGTTTATCCATCCTATACGTACTAGTTTGTGTCTGCCAGTGCAGGAGACACAAGTTTGGTCCTTGCCTCTCCTACCTTTGGCAACCGCAAGTCTGTCCTCTGTGTCTGTGTATCTGTTTCTGTTCATAGATAGGTTCATTGTGTCATGTTTTAGCTTCCACATATAAATGATATCTTATGGTATTTGTCTTTCTCTGGTTTAATTCACTTATTACTAGAATTCCTAGGTCCATTCATGTTGCTGCAAATGGTATTATTCCATTCCTTTTTTATGGTCAAGTAATATTCCATTATATATATGTATCACATCTTCTTTAGCCATTTATGTCAATAGCCATTTAGATTGTTTCCATGTCTCAGCTATTGTAAATAGTGCTTCTGTGACCTCTAGAGTGCATATATCTGTTTTTTTTTTTTTTTTCGGCTGTGTGGCATGTGGGATCAAACCTTGCCCTCTGCAGTGGAAGCGTGGAATCGTAACCACTGGGCAACCAGAAGATACCTGTGTATGTCTTTTTGATTTATGGTTTTGTTCGGATATATGCCCAAGAGTGAGACTGCTGGATCACATGGCAACTCTGTTTTTAGTTTTTTATGGGACCTTCATACTGTTCTCCATAGTGGCTGCACCAACTTGCATTTCAACCAACAGTGTAGGAGGGTTTCCTTTTCTCCTCACCCTCTCCAGCGTTTATTATTTGCAGACTTTCTAATGATGGCCATTCTGCTGCTGTGAGGTGATACCTCACTGTAGTTTTCATTTGCAGTTCTCTAATAATTAGCCATGTTGAGCATCTTCCTGTGCCTGCCCGCCATCTGTATGTCTTTGGTTAATTCTTTTAACTTTAGGATTCATCTTTTAAAAACGAAGATGGTTTCCTTGCTGCCTGTCTTCGGAAGCTTCCTTACTCCTTAGCGTGTCTCCTGCACATCCCCACATCACCGTTAGTCCACAGACAGCCCTGAAGGCTGGCTTGTCCCTGCCTGGGACCCACTCAGGATTGCTTAGGTCCTTTGCTCCCTACTGACCTGGAAGCCTCACCTCTTCTTTTGAAATAAAGGTGATTCACATAACACAAAAAGTAACCATTTTAGAGTGAACAATTCAGTGGATTTTAATATAGTTGCAGTGTTGCATAATCACACCTCCATTTAATTCCAGAATATTTTCCTCCAATAGCTCTCAATTTTCCCCTCTCTCCAGCCCCTGACAATGAATAATCTCTGCTGGATGTTTCTGTGAATTTGCATATTCTGGATATTTCACGTAAATGACATCATATTATATGTTGTCTTTTGTATCTGAGTTTTTTCACTTAGCATAATGTTTTCAAGGTTCATGTTTGCTGGAGCACATACTAGTACCTTGTTGTTTCTTTTTATGGTTATGACTCCATTGTATGAAAATACCACGTTTATCTATCCATTCATAATTCGGTGGACATTTGGGTTGTTTCCACCTCTGACCATTGTGAATCATGCTGCTGTGGCCAGTGCTTTACCAGGATTTGTTTGAACAGCGTTTTCAGTTCCTTCGGATGCATACGTAGTTCACTGCTGGATCAAAGTGGTAAGTCAATCGTTAGCCATTTGAAGAAATGCCAAATTTTTTTCCAGGATGACTACACTATTTTACATTCCCACCAGCAAGGTAGGAGGGTTCCAATTTCTCCATATCCCTGCCAATACTGTTATTTTCAGAGAAAGAAATGTTTGTTTTATTCATTATTTATTTGGCAGCACTGGGTGTTAGTTGGGGCATGTGGGATCTAGTTCCCTGACCAGAGGTTGAACCCAGGCTGCGTGCATTGGAAGTTCGGAGTGTTAGCCACTGGCCTACCAGGGAAGCTCTTATTTTAATTGTTTTTTTAAACCATCCCAAGTGGGTGTGAATCAGTATCTCACCATGGTTTGACTCGTGGTTCTCTAATGACTAATGATGTTGAATGTCTTTTCATGTGCTTATTCTCCAAGCCCATTTGTATATCTTCTTTGGACCTTCTCTCCTTTTTCAACAGTTGTATTGAAGTATAATTTATATGCCATAAAGTACACCCATAGCAGATATACTTCATATTGTGCAGCCATTGCCACAATCCAGTTTTATAACATTTCTCTCTACCTAGAAGCTTCTTTCACGGGAATTCCCTGGCAGTCCTGTGATTAAGATACCCTACTTCCACTGCAGGGGTCATGGGTTCAATCCCTGGTCAGGGAACTAAGATCAGCATGCCTCACTGTGCGGCTAAAAAAAAGTAGATAACAGGAGAAACTTCCTTTGTGCAGTCTGTGTCCATTTCCACTCCAGCCCCAGCTAGTCACTGCTCTGGCGTCTGGCTGGAGGTTTACAGCCCCCTCAATGAGGATGGGTGGGGGACAGTGGATCCTGGCTTCTGGCAGGACCTGCCCCATCCAGATGGCCTCTCTCCCTGCCTCCAACATCCCCTTCAGCTCCCATGGATGGAAAATGTGATCTAAAGACTTGCTGGGCTTTGGGCCAAATGTCGTTGGCTGGAACCCCTCACAGCTGGCAGGATATGAGTGCTATCGAGTCCCATGTAGGTTCTTCTGCTGCTGCTCCTAAGGGGGCGCAGTGGTGGCTGGCTCCTCTCAGTCACGTCCCCAGCGCTGTTCACCTTGCAGTGTATACGGCATGTATTGGGGCCTGCTCCAGACTCATTACCGCCTGGGAAATGATGTTTTCTGAATTCTAGCATTTAATTATCTCATCAAGGACTGGGACCATGTGTTGCCCTGAAACACAGTTTCCTTTAGGAAGACAGCATCAGTCTGCATTCTCAGTGAGGAGATGCTGTAGAAGCAGCACCATGTGGTGGCAGATGGCCCTATTTTTCTGACTCTTTTTTTAAAAAATTTTAAGCTATAACAGTTTCAGAAAGACTTTTATTCGTTTTGCTGCTGCTGCTGCTAAGTCGCTTCAGTCGTATCCGACTCTGTGCGACCCCATAGACGGCAGCCCACCAGGCTCCCCCGTCCTTGGGATTCTCCAGGCAAAAACACTGGAGTGGGTTGCCATTTCCTTCTCCAATGCATGAAAATGAAAAGTGAAAATGAAGTCGCTCAGTCGTGTCCGACTCTTTGTGACCCCACGGACTGCAGCCTACCAGGCTCCTCCGTCCATGGGATTTTCCAGGCAAGAGTACTGGAGTGGGGTGCCACACACAACAGTAAAAAGTATACATTACACACATCGTTGTTTTAGTTGCTAAGTCGTGTCCGACTCTTTGTGACCTCCATGGACTATAGCCGACCAGGGTCCTTTGTCCATGGGATTCTTCAGGCAAGAATAATGGACTGTGTTGCCATTTCTTCTCCAGGGGACTCTTCTTTTTGAGAACCCTTGGGCTTCCCTGGTAGCTCAGCTGGTAAAGACTCTGCCTGCAATGCAGGAGACCCTGGTCCGATTCCTGGGTTCTGGAAGATCTGCTGGAGAAGGGATAGGCTACCCACTCCAGTGTTCTTGGGCTTCCCTTGTGGCTCAGCTGGCAAAGAATCCACCTGCAATGTGGGAGACCTGGGTTCGATCCCTGGGCTGGGAAGATCCCCTGGAGAAGGGAATGGCTGCCCACTCCAGTATTCTGGCCTGGGGAATTCCATGGACCGTATAGTCCATGGAGTCGCAAAGAGTCAGACGTGACTAAGTGACTTTCACTTAAATGTGGATAGGGTGGATTCATTGTGTGTCAGTCAATGACAGTGGTTGGTTGTTTTGATGCTCGAGTCCTATCATTAGGTTTGGCTTCTGTGTCGTCTTAACAGGTTCCAGTCATCCTCTGGGTGCTCCACACGTGCGCTTCCACTGCAGGGGCACAGATTCCTTCTCTGGTTGGGGAACTAAGTTCCCTCATGTCCCATGACATGGCCAAAAAATAGAGAAAAATAAATAAATACACATAACCAAGTGCTCCAAGCTCACCTGGAGCTTTCCCTGAAATCCTTTGTCCCAGGACCCCTGGTTCCTAACTGCAGAGAAAGAGCTAAAGCTCTGGGCTCTGGATATCTCCTGTCCTTTCCCTCCCTGCCCTCCCTGGGGGCCAGAGATTCCCCAGGACTGTGGGAGCCTGGACGACATGGTCTACGCGCTGGGATCGGTTTTTCCATCTGTGAAATGGGGGCTGCAGTAGGCAGAAGGGTGCCCCCAAAGATCTATATGATGTAATCCTCGGAAACCATAAGTGTTACCTCATCAGGAAAGAGGATCTTAGGAATTGTGATTAGGGACCTGGGATTGGGGAAATTATTTTGAGTTATTTGGGTGGACTCTAAATATTAATTCACATACACTTTTATGAGAGTGAGGCAGAGGGAAGTTTGTCATCTGTCTTAGTCGGTTCTAGGTACAAAAACAAAATAGTAATACTATAGACCAAGGCCATAAATTTGTTTCTCACAATTCTGGAGGCTGAGAAATTGAAGAACAAGATGCCCACAAGGTAGGTTTCATTCTGAGGCCCCTTCTCTTGGCTTGAAGGAGGCTGCTGTATGGCTTTATGGTCACATGACCTCTTCACTGTGATCACAGCAAGCTGTCTGGTGTCTTTCCCCCCACCTTTTAAAAAAAAATTGTTTTTGGCCACTCCTTGTGGCTTGTAAGATCTCAGTGCCCTGACCAAGAATTGAACTGGGACCACGGCAGTGGAAGCCCAGAATTCTAACCACTATGACACCAGGGAACTCCCTGGTGTGTCTTCTTAACTGGACACTTAAAAGGATGGAGGTCCATAACATTGTACAGAAGGCAGTGACCAAAATCATCCCTAAAAAATAAATGCAAGAAGTTAAAGTTGTCTGAAGAGGCTTTACAAATAGCTGAGAAAAGAAGGGAAGCGAAAGGCAAGGGAGACAGGGAAAGAAATACCCAAATGAATGCAGAGTTCCAGAGAATAGCAAGGAGAGATAAGAAACCTTCTTAAGTGAATAATAATTCAAAAAAATAGAGGAAAACAATAGAATGGTAAAGACTAAAGATCTCTTCAGGAAAATTGGAGATAATCAAGGGAACATTTCATGCAAGGATGGGCACGATAAAGGACAGAAATGGTATGGACCTAACAAGCAGAAGAGAAAAAGGAGAGGTGGCAAGATAACACAGAACTATCTGAAAAAAATCTCAATGATACAGATAACCATGATGGTGTGGTCACTCACCTAGAGCCAGACATCCTGGAGTGTGAAGTCAAGTGGGCCTTAGGAAGAATTACCACAAACAAAGCTAATGGAGGTGATGGAATTCCAGCTGAGCTATTTCAAATCCTAAAAGATGGTGCTGTTGAAGTACTTCACTCAATATGTCAGCAAATTTGGGAAACTCAGCAGTGGCCATAGAGCTAGAAAAGGTCAGTTTTCATTCCATTCCCAAAGAAGAGCAATGCCAAAGAATGTTCAAACTACTGCATGACTGCGCTTATTTCAAATGCTCACAAGGTAATGTTCAAAATCCTTCAGGCTAGGTTTCAGCAGTACGTGAATCTAGAACTTCCAGATGTACAAACTGGGTTTGGAAAAGGTAGAGGAACCAGAGATCAAATTGCCAACATTTGTTGGATCATTGAGAAGGTAAGACAGTTCCAGAAAAATACCTGCTTCATTGACTATGCTAAAGCCTTTGACTGTGTGGATCACAACAAACTGTGGAAAATTCTTAAAAAGATGGGACTATCAGACCACTGTACCTGTATCCTGAGAAACATGTTTGCAGGTCAAGAAGAAACAGTAAGAGCCAGACATGGAACAATAGACTTTCCAAATTAGGAAAGGAGTATGACAAGGCTGTATATTGTCACTCTGCTTATTTAATTTATATGCAGAGTACATCATGCGAAATGCCAGGCTGGATGAATTACAAGCTGGAATCAAGATTGCTGGGACAAATATCAACAACTTCAGGTATGGAGATGATATTTGGAATGACAGACTAATTACAGCTCAAGCAGACAGATCCTTTCTTAAACAGGCAGCAGGTAGGACACTTCTGAGACATGGGAGCTGACTGACACTGAAGGACTGACCATGATCCTTTTTTGTTGTTCAGTTGCTAAGTCGCTAAGTCGGGTCTAACTCTGCGATCCCATGAACTGTAGCACTCCAGGCTTCCCTGTCCTTCACCATCTCCGGGAGTTTGCTCAAACTCATGTCCCTTGAGTCAGTGATGTTATCCAACCAGCTCATCTTCTGTTGCGCCCTTCTCCTGCCCTCAATTTTTCCCAGCATCAAGGTCTTTTCCAGTGAGTCGGCTCTTTGCATCAGGTGGCCAAGTATTGGAGCTTCAGTTTCAGCCTCAGTCCTTCCAATGAATATTCAGGATTGATTTCCTTTAGAATTGCCTGGTTTGATCTTGCAGTCCAAGGGATTCTCAAGAGTCTTCTCCAGCACCATAATTCAAAACATTAGTTCTTCATAGCCCAGCCTTCTTTATGGTCCAACATCTGTACATGACTACTGGGAAAACCGGGAAAACCATAGCTTTGCCTATATGGACCTTTGTCAGCAAAGTGTTGTCTCTGCTTTTAATAAGCTGTCTAGGTTTGTCATGGGCTTCCCTGGACCTCAGTTGGTAAAGGATTCACCTGTAATGCAGGAGACCCCGGTTGGATTCCTGGGTCAGGAAGATCCCCTGGAGAAGGGGTATACTACCCACTCCAGTATTCTTGGGCTTCCCTGGTGGCTCAGACCAGAAAGAATCTGCCTGCAATGCGGGAGATCTGGGTTCAATCCCTGGGTTGGGAGGATCCCCTGGAAGAAGGCATGGCAACCCACTCCAGTGTTCTTGCCTGAAGAATCCCCGTGGACAAAGAAGCCTGGAGGGCTACAGTCCATGCTGTCTCAGAGTTGAACACGACTGAGTGACTGATACTTTTACACTTTCATTTTCAGGTTTGTCATAGCTTTTCTTCCAAGAAGCAACTGTCATTTAATTTCATGGCTGCAGTCACCATCCACAATGATTTTGGGGCCCAAGAGAAAAATTGATTCTGTCTTTCTCCTTTTTATATCCCTTATCTTCTCCTCTTGGTTCTGCCCTGTGCAAAAATGCAAAGAGGCATATGCTCAAGGCCAATCAGGGAAGGGGGCGTGTCTGGGCTCATGCAAAATAGAGCTTTTTACATATTCATATAGGTGGGAGTGTACTGAGCACTTACAGGCTCTATTGCACATGTCTTTCCCATAGTTCAGTCTGTTATAATCAGATGTATGTATGTGTAGAATATTTATGAGCCCGTAATGGGCTCCTAGCTGCCTAAGGTTACTTGAGGACACAGCTGTGCATCAAGGGTGCTTTTGCCAGAGTGGGAGAAACCTCTGTGGTGAGTTTGTATCCACTCACTGTGTGCTGATGGCCCCTGTGCAGGAGCTGGAAAAGCCTGTGGTTATTACTATTTTTTTTTTTCTGTTATTTATTTTTATTTATTTAATTTTTTTGTTTAAAATTTCTTTTTTAAAAATTTCTTTTTTTTACTTTACAATATTGTATTGGTTTTGCCATACATGTGGTTATTTTTGTAACATATCTGTGAGATCTCCTGGATGTGTCTGGGATGGGGTTTAGCGATCAGCTTGCATGGTTTTTGGCTAGGCCACTCCTAGTTGCTGATGCCGAACTTCCTACATAACAATACAGTGATACAGCTCTTAATGGCACAAAGTGAAGAGGAACTTAAAAGCTTCTTGATGAGGATGAAAGAGGGGAATGAAAAAGTAGGCTTGAAACTCAACATTCAAAAAACTAAGATCATGGCATCCAGTCCCATCACTTCATGACAAATAGAAGGGGAAAAACTGGAAACAGTGACAGACTTTATTTTCTTGGGCTCCAAAATCACTGTGGATGAAGTTAAAAAATCCTTGCTCCTTGGGGGAAAAGCTATGACAAAGCTAGACAGCGAGAGATTTGGACCATAAAGAAGGCTGAGTGCCAAAGAATTGGTGCTTTGAAATTCTAGGGTTGGGGAAGACTCTTGAGAGTCCCTTGGACTGCAAGGAGATCAAACCAGCCAATTCTCAAGGAAATCAACCCTGAATATTCATTGGAAGGACCAGTGCTGAAGCTGAAGCTCCCATACTTTGGCCACCTGATTGTAAGAGCCAACTCATTGGAAAAGACCCTTTTGTATTTTGCTATCAGAGCTGGTTACCATGGATGCTCACTGTACATGTGATGTGTATGCTTTTCTCTACATATCATAAGGCTCCATGAAAAGGTTTAAAAGTTCACAGAAACAGAAAACAGATCAGCTGTTGCCACTGGCTGGTTGAAGCAGGAACGGAGAGAGTGCTGACGGATTCAGAGTTTCCTTTTGGGGTGATGAAACTGTTCTGGAATTAGATGAAGTGGTGATTGTACAACATTGTGAATGTATGAAATGGCATTGATTTCACTCTTCAAAATAGATAAATTGATGGGTGTGATATGTGAATTTTAAGTGTTTTTTTTTTTTTTTTTAAAGGTTTAAAAAGTAATAGAAGGGGCTTCCCTGGTGGCTCAGTGGTAAAGAATCCGCCTGCCAATGCAGAAGACACTGGTTTGATCCCTGGTCCTGGATGATCCCACATCCTATGGAGCAACTTAGCCTGTGTGCCACAACTATTGAGACTGTGCTCTGGAATAAAAGTCACAGCACTGAAAAGCCGAGTGCCACAACGGGAGAGTAGTCCCCGCTTGCAGCAACTAGAAAAACTCCCCACACAGCAATGAAGACTCAGTACAGCCAAAAATAAATAGGTAAGTTTAGCGACCCCATGAACTGCAGCCCACCAGGCTCCTCCGTCCATGGGATTTTCCAGGCAAGAGTACCGGAGTGGGGTGCCATTGCCCTCTCCGTTTTAAAAAGTAATAGACCTCAAATCTCATCTTGTAGCCTACAGAACTGGTATCATCTTCAAGCAGTTGTCCTTTTACTCACTGACTGAGTGCCCTCTGTGTAGCAGGCCCCAGGTGAGATGCAGCAGACAGGGCAGTGATGTAAACAGTTTGGACCTCATGTCTTTGTGATTCTCTCATGTTGAAACGTGAAAGAAGAGGAGTCAGAAAGAGAGGTAGGAGAACGTTTTGGGCAGAAGGAAAAGCAAGTGCAAAGGCTATGAGGTGGGAACAAATGGGTCAGCCTGTGTGGTTGGAGCTGAGTGTTGAGATCAGAGGTCAGAAGGGACAGACTCATCAAAGTGTGATTGTTATATGCATGGTAAAATACATAAAATTGCCATTTCCACTCTTTTTATGTATATGATTCAGTGGCATAAAGTACATTGATGATGTGCAACTATTACAACTGTCTTGTTCCCAAATGGAACCTGTGAAGATGGAGAAAGAGATCGGAGTGATCCTGCTACAAGACTTCCCCAGGAAGTGGCTTTGGGGGTAATACCCAAAGGTTGGAGGTTGAGTCCTGTGCAAGCATGGAGTTTGGCAAGTGAAGAGGCAGTAAGGATGGCTGTTTGCAGGCAGGTACACTGTCTGCAAAGCCGGAATATAGACAATTTCTAGTGGTCCAGGATTGGAAAAGGTGAGATGCTGTAGAGGGTGGCAAAGAACACAGGGGTTAAGGGTATAATGTGACACCAGCTTACTGGGGAGTAAGATCATGCCCTGCCATACTCTTCTGGACAGGCTGGCTCCTCAGGGAGGACTCAGAGGCAGGTTCTGGCCTGGCCTTGCCCTCCTGCAAGCCCACTTGTCTCCACCATCACACTTCCCCCAGTTTGTGTGAGCCTGATTTCCACTCGAACCTGCCTCCACTGATGCTATTCTGAAAGAATTGCCTTGCCGGAGTCTAGTGAAGGGACAGTAACCGGGGCCACCGCAGGACCCAACCTGTCCAGCAATTTCTAGGCACTTCCCACCTCTCTGGTCACTGCTGCCTCAGTGCCTGCCTGCCTCAGGGCCTGTGCACTTGCTTCTGCCTGAACTGTTCTGTGCTGTTGGAGGAAACTCTTGAGAGTCCCTTGGACTTCAAGGAGATCCAACCAGTCCGTCTTAAAGGAGATCAGTCCTGAGTGTTCATTGGACGGACTGATGTTGAAGCTGAGACTCCAATACTTTGGCCACCTGATGAGAAGAGCTGACTCATTTGAAAAGACCCTGATGCTGGGAAAGATTGAAGGCAGGAGGAGAAGGGGACCACAGAGGATGAGATGGTTGGATGGCATCACCGACTCAATGGACATGAGTTTGGGTGAACTGCGGGAGTTGGTGTTGGACAGGGAGGCCTGACATGCTGCGTTTCATGGGGTCCAACGAGTCGGACACGACTGAGTGACTGAACTGTTCTTCCCCTAACTGTTAGGGCCAGCCCTGAGTCCCACACTCTTGACCATCACCTACGTATTTTGACTGTTGGGCCAGGATAGGTATGGCTCATCCCTACCCCACGCAACCCGGTGATTTTGGGGCCCAGCACAGAGTGCTGGACTGGGGTCATGGAAAGTGCTCAGCAAATAATTACTAAAGGATTCCGCGCCTCAGGCAGCTCACGGCCAGCCACCAACTTTCCTCCTCCCTCTTCCTAGGAGGGAAGCGGGGTCTAGGCCCAGGCCGCGGGGGAGGGCAAGGCCCGCGGCGGGGGGAGGGGCGGGCGCTGCGGCGGGCGGGGCCGGGATTGGGGGCCGCGCCCGAGCCGAAACAAAGGCCGGCGCCGAGACAAAGCCCCGCGGCCCCCAGGCTCTGCGGGGGCCAAAGATCCCGGCGGCCGGGCCGCGCCGGAGGCATCTCCAGCGCCGCCTCCGCGTGCGGGCTCCTGGGGAGTCGGTTTGGGGAGGCCGCGCCCCGCTTCCCTGGAGCTTTTTGGGGATCGGTGGAGCCCGCGCCAGGCAGAGTCGGGTCTGGACGCCGGACGTGACGGCCCTTCAGGTTCTCTGAGTCCTCGCAGAGTAGCCGCCGAGCCTCCTGCCGGACTGGAGGCCGCAGGGCCGGGAGCCCCGCGCAGGGACGGAGGCCCACCCCACGCACAGCTCCAGGGCGCCCGTGCCTCTGGTTTTCTCTGCCCGGTGACTCCAGACAGATGCCCTCCCGACGACCTTGCTTTCCTCTCAGGACCCCTCCTCCCCCAGCTCCAGCCGCAGTCCCTGCTCCCTTGCCCGCGCGTGCCGACAGGGCCCTTCTTCCCCCACAGATTCCGCCCCACCCACAGGATTCTCCGCCCAGACTCCGCTTCTGACAGGATTCTCACAGAAAGACCATGTTTGTCTCAACTAAGATTCCTCCTCCAGGCCTAGCTTCCCCCACCTGACAGAACTCTCCCAGACACTGCTTCCTCAGACAGGCATACCCGCCTCCCACGCAGATCCTGCTCCCGGCTGAGGCAGGCTTACCCGCCCTACAGATCCTGCCTCCATCCTCGGATGGACCTCCCCACAGACTCCGCTCCCCTCTTCAGTCCGCCCACCCGAAGAGTGTCAAAGCCAGCGCAGTGGCTGGCTGGCTAAAAGGTGGCCAGGGGCCTTGGGGGCCAGGCGGAATTTCAGTTTCGCTGCTCTGAGCCCCTTGGGAGCTAGCTGACTTAGGTTTCAGTGTTTCTCACGTTAAACAATAAAAAGGTTAGAACGCCAGTAAGCGGCCCGGCCACGGGGTGGGGACGCTTGGCCCCTCCGCCCGGGCCAGCATCTCCGCTAGGTCTCGACCCCGCCCCCTCCTGAGAGCGCCTGGTGACGTAGCTGCTGGCGACCTCTCCCGACCGCCCGAGAGGCGGGGACCCAGGCGGGGGCCGACCACGTGCGCGCCTGCGCAGCAAGCAGCCTGAAGCGGGCACTACAGTAGCGGGCACGCGCCCGGCCCACGGGTCAGGCTTAGGCGGTGGAGACACAGTTGCCCGGCCCCTGCCTCAGGTGAGGCGGTGCGAGGGGTGGTGGCGGGGCTGGGAGGGGCCCGGGGCTGCGCGTGCGTACTCGCGGCCTCGCGCGCTCCGGCCCCGCCTCCCGGCTCGAGGTGCTCAACGCGCGTGCGCGACGGCGTCGGCGCCAGTTATTTCTGTCCCGCCCCCCGACAGTGGCTCTTTCTGCGAGCGGGCGCGCGGGCGAGCGGTTGTGCGCGTGCCGTGTGGCGCTGATCTGAGCAGCCGCTGAGGCGGCGGCGCAGGCGGCGGCGGCGGCGGCGGGAGAGCGGGCAGCGGCCGGGTGAGCCTCGGTAGCGCCCCGCGCGCAGCGGGCGGCGCCCCAGGCTTTGCCTGGCGGCGCTAGGCCTCGCGGCTGCAGCGGCCCAGCCGTTGGCTGCGAACGCCTCTGCGCCTGCGTGGCGGGCCCCGCGCCCCTCCTCCCTCCTTGGGCGCCCCCGGCGGCGTGTGAATGGCGGCTTCGGCTGCGGCGGCCTCGGCGGCGGCGGCGGCGGCCGCCTCCGGCAGCCCCGGCCCGAGTGAGGGCTCGGCGGGCGCCGAGAAGCGCGCCGCCGCCTCCTCGGCCGCGGGCTCCGCATCGGGCTCGGCGGCGGCATCCGCCTCGGCGTCGTCACCCGCGGGGGGCGGCGGCGAGGCGCTGGAACTGTTGGAGCACTGCGGCGTGTGTCGGGAGCGCCTGCGGCCGGAGAGGGAGCCGCGCCTGCTACCTTGCCTGCACTCGGCCTGCAGCGCCTGCCTCGGGCCCCCGGCGCCTGCAGCCGCCAACAGCTCGGGGGATGGAGGTGCAGCGGGCGACGGTTCTGGTGAGTGCGGTCGGACCAGGGGCGGCCCCTCCCCCACCCTGCAGCCAAGGTTCGGAGGTGGCTCGGGTATTGGGGGTCGGTCCCCAGCGTCACAATGGCAGGGGTCATCTGGGTGAGAGGGTCGGGACCGGACAGTGGCCAAAACGGGTGCGGGCTGTGGGTCTCGTATTCGGATGGGGCGATTGTTTCAAGTTAGGCCAAGGAAGGGTTTGATTGCTTCTCCCGGAGCGGAGGGTTGGCTTAGCATGGGGTGGAAGTTGGTCCCTGTGGAGGATGGTATCGCACTCTGGATGTGAAAATGCGGTGATCTTGTTTTCCTCTGTTCTTCACAGTGGTGGACTGTCCAGTATGTAAGCAGCAATGTTTCTCCAAAGATATCGTGGAGAATTATTTCATGCGAGACTGTGGCGGTAAGGCCGCCACGGATTCCCAGGATGCTAATCAGGTATGTGTTGCCCAAGCAATCCCTGGAAGGCCTCTGGACGGGGGTAGGAATCTGCAGCGCAGAGCATAGTACCAGCTCCAGGCTTTACTACGGCTTTAGCAGGTTGTTTAGGCTAAGTAAAGGCATCATCTTACCAGGTTGTATTTTCTGGGTCTGAATGCAGATGTGTCTGGTGGTGCTGTCTCCTCTGACTCTGCCTTTGCTCAGCAGTGCTGCACTAGCTGTGAGGATAATGCCCCAGCCACCAGTTATTGTGTGGAGTGCTCTGAGCCGCTCTGTGAGACGTGTGTGGAGGCGCACCAGCGGGTGAAGTACACCAAGGACCACACCGTGCGCTCCACTGGTATGCAACACGGAGGGGGCTGCCTTGATTCTTCCCCTATATGTTTGTCCAGCTGCTTTTGATGCTGGTTGCAGATGGCGGTGGAGTGTCAGGGAATTTCTGAGGGGGTACCAAGTGAAAGGCCTGAGGGCGGAATTCAAAAAGGGGGAGGCTGCCTCTGCCCCTCCGGATAGAAGGGGAAAAGCCACAGGCAGGAAATGTGTGGAGTGCACAGGGGATCTCATGCTGCAGTAGAGGGTGTGTCAAGGCTTTGAGGAAGCACTTCACGGAATCCCCAGGCAGAGGATATTCCTCCAGAGGTGGAGGGATCACATGTACCGATAGGGAAATGCAGGCTGTTGGGGAATGGTGTGAGGGATCTCCTAGGCCTGAGATTCCCTGGAATGTGGTTTAAGGCTCCGTAGGAAAAGTGAGGTCTTTGGGCCTTGTGTCCTCATAAGCCATGAGTGTCCTCAGACTGGCACTGACCAGTGAGTGCTCTAAATGTTCTTATTGTTAGATCGCAGATGTTTCAAAGTCTTAACTAGATATCTTTCTTCAGACTTTTCTGTGAACCTGGTGGCTGTTTTTCGGAGAGGGGCTTGGGCTTGGTTTTTCATCCAGAACTGCCCGTGAATGGTGGTTTGGTAGTCATGCTGTGGCTCTTGCAGCCCAGAGGACAGTTTTGATGGGAAAATCCAGATGGAGGTGGTTGCTGTGAGTCATGAGGAGCCAGGAGGGAAGGGCAGGGGTCTCCAAGGGGATCCTGGGTTCTAAGCAAAGATCAGGGTGCAGGAGGGCTCTGAATTGGGGGCACTGAGATTTGCCTTATCTGTATTTTGATGTTTTTATGTCTCAGGCTGGGTCAGTGTAGCATTGAGATTTGATTGGGGAGGAAGGGGCTGGCTGTTCCCAAGCAGTTATCTAATGGCAGCAGATTCTGGGAAGCGGTGGGGGTCACTGTGGTGTATTAGTCTTTGGGGGCTGTTGCTTTGAGCACTTTCAGACCCTTTTCCCTGTGTGGGAGGCCTGACCCCTCTCAGAGGGTCCTGGTCTGACATCAACTTTGTCCAGCCTGAGAAGGCTTTGCGAGGCTCCTTGTGGGTTGTTAAGATGGTGTGGTCTCCTTTTACCAGAGAAGAGAGAAGAGGTCTCCAGGCGTGGCTCAGGAGGAAAAGGTACCTGACATGTCTTTAGGTCCTCGTTTGGTTTCTGTCTGAGCCAGAAAACTCTTGCGTGTGTCCGGATGCCATGGTTGCCAGAGTCCCCTCCCCTGTGGCAGAGTCTTTTGAATGGAGGAGAAAGGGAGCCCAGCAGTGGGGGCCGCAGAGGCGGAGAAGCTCTCTTGAGTGTCTGCTTGGAGGAGTTTGCAGTGGGGTGGTCGTCAGAGGCCATCGTCCTTACACTTTTAAGTTGTCATTCCCAGAAGCTGAAAGAGCGGGAGTGCGGATCTCTTGGTCAAGATTAGGGCAGAGGGTGTTCAGAGCAAGGATTTGGGCCCTTCCCTGTCCACTGCTGTAGGCCCTCTGCGTTTTTTAGCAGCTAAGCCAGGGCTGCAGGACAGACACGATGTGAGGCCCCGGTCTGTCTGCTCCTTGAGTTGAGGTGGTGAGGACCAGCTCCTGCTTCATAGACCCCATTCCTCAGGGCCGGCCAAGTCGAGGGACGGTGAGCGCACTGTGTATTGCAATGTGCACAAGCACGAGCCCCTTGTGCTGTTCTGCGAGAGCTGCGACACCCTCACCTGCCGGGATTGCCAGCTCAACGCCCACAAAGACCACCAGTGAGTCCTGAGGCATGGTGGGTGGGTGCTGCCCATTCCCATGCTGGGCGCCCGGGCCCACCTCTGTCTGTCCTCAGGTACCAGTTCCTGGAGGATGCAGTGAGAAACCAGCGCAAGCTCCTGGCCTCATTGGTGAAGCGCCTCGGGGACAAGCATGCAACACTGCAGAAGAACACCAAGGAGGTTCGCAGCTCGTAAGTGGAGGCCAGAGTGATGGGGGAGGTCCTGGGGTGAGCACCTGCCTGACTGGCCCTGATCTCACCCTCCACCCCCCAGGATCCGCCAGGTGTCCGACGTACAGAAGCGCGTGCAAGTGGATGTTAAGATGGCCATCCTGCAGATAATGAAGGAACTGAACAAGCGGGGCCGTGTGCTGGTCAACGACGCCCAGGTACTTCCTGTGTGGTGCTTGTCTGCTGACAGCTCGCCGTAGCTCTGGTAGCGGCGTCCTGGGGGTTTGGCTCCCTCTGCTGGCCGCTGATGCCATCCTTGGGTTGGGGGAGAGGTTCTAGTGCCGTTTCCTCCCTGACCTCTCCTGCTCTCAACCTGCAGAAGGTAACAGAGGGGCAGCAGGAGCGCCTGGAACGGCAGCACTGGACCATGACCAAGATCCAGAAGCACCAGGAACACATCTTACGCTTTGCCTCTTGGGCTCTGGAGAGTGATAACAACACGGCTCTGCTGCTCTCCAAGAAGCTGGTGTGTGCTGGTGGGCACCCAGGTGGTGGGTTGTGGGTCAGCACCTCCCAAGGCCCTGGAATGCTGTTCTCTGCCTCTGCTCATGTACCGCCCTCCCCCAGATCTACTTCCAGCTGCACCGGGCCCTTAAGATGATCGTGGACCCCGTGGAGCCCCACGGCGAGATGAAATTTCAGTGGGACCTCAACGCCTGGACCAAGAGTGCAGAGGCCTTTGGTGGGTGTTTGTCTTGCTCTCACTGAGGCTTGCTCTCCCAGGAACTGCGCCTTAAGCTGTTTTACCTCCTTGCTGCAGGCAAG
This sequence comes from Bos indicus, assembly GCF_029378745.1. Lineage (NCBI taxonomy): Eukaryota > Metazoa > Chordata > Mammalia > Artiodactyla > Bovidae > Bos > Bos indicus. The sequence goes on from NC_091777.1 coordinate 66,787,344, forward strand.
ATTGTTGCAGAGCGTCCTGGAACCAACTCCACGGGCCCAGCACCAATGGCCCCTCCTCGGGCTCCGGGGCCTTTGGGCAAGCAGGGCTCTGGCAGCAGCCAGGTGAGTAGGGGAGGGGGCCATGGGGGAGGAGAGGGGCCTGAGGCCCGCTGGGGGCCGGCCTGGTGAGGTTGTCTTGCTTTTCCTACAGCCTATGGAGGTGCAGGAAGGCTACGGCTTCGGATCAGGTGAGTGGTTTCTGCCCGGTAGGTGGGAGAAATCCAATGTTCTAGGTTCATCCAACCTGTCTTTTTCTGTGTCCTGAGCAGATGACCCTTACTCGAGTGCTGAGCCCCATGTGTCAGGGGTGAAGCGGTGAGTGTGATTGTCCTTTGGTGCATGTAGGGACAGGGTGGTCATGGGGACAGGGGTGCTCAACGCCAAGCCACACCCACAGACCCCGCTCAGGTGACGGCGAGGTGAGTGGCCTCATGCGCAAGGTGCCTCGGGTGAGCCTCGAACGCCTGGACTTGGATCTCACGGCTGACAGCCAGCCACCAGTCTTTAAGGTCTTCCCAGGCAACACCACTGAGGATTACAACCTCATCGTCATCGAGCGAGGTGCTGCCGCCGCTGCTGCTGGCCAGCCTGGGACTGCGCCCTCGGGGGTCCCTGGGGCCCCTCCCCTGCCTGGAATGGCCATTGTCAAGGTGAGCCTGCTTCAAGCTACTGTGGCTGGAGAGTGGAGGTCTGCTGTCCCAGCTAGCATTCCACTAAACCACCCCTCGCCTCCTCGCAGGAGGAAGAAACAGAGGCTGCCATTGGAGCTCCACCAGCTGCCACCGAGGGCCCGGAGACCAAACCTGTGTTGATGGCCCTGGGGGAGGGCCCTGGTGCGGAGGGTCCCCGCCTGGCTTCACCCAGTGGCAGCACCAGCTCAGGTCTGGAGGTGGTGGCTCCAGAGGGCACCTCAGTCCCAGCTGGTGGCCCAGGTTCCCTGGATGACAGTGCCACCATCTGCCGTGTCTGCCAGAAGCCAGGTGACCTCGTCATGTGCAACCAGTGCGAATTCTGCTTCCACCTGGACTGCCACCTGCCTGCCCTGCAGGATGTGCCAGGGTGCGAGGCTGTGGAGTCTGCAGGGTGGAGGGCTGGGCCAGGTCCTGTGCAGCCCCTCACCTCTCTGTTTACTCCAGGGAGGAGTGGAGCTGCTCTCTTTGCCACGTGCTGCCTGACCTGAAGGAGGAGGATGGCAGCCTGAACCTGGATGGGGGGGATAGTACCGGAGTGGTGGCCAAGCTCTCACCAGCCAACCAGCAGGTGAGGGGGGGGCACCCATATGCTGGGTTTTCCTGCAGCTCCCAACTCCCCTTTGACTCTGACGTCTGTGTCATCTGCAGAAGTGTGAGCGCGTCCTGCTGGCCCTCTTTTGCCACGAGCCCTGCCGGCCTCTGCACCAGCTGGCTACTGACTCCACCTTCTCCCCAGTGAGTTCTGGGGCTTGGGAGGGTGGGAGGTCCAGGGGCTCTTCGGCCTCACCTTCAGCCTGTGGCCTCTGCCTGCAGGATCAGCCTGGTGACACCCTGGACTTGACCCTTATCCGAGCCCGCCTCCAGGAGAAGCTGTCACCCCCCTACAGCTCCCCCCAGGAGTTTGCCCAGGATGTGGGCCGCATGTTCAAGCAGTTCAACAAGCTGACGGAGGTGAGCCTGTGGGGATGGGGGTGAGTTGGAGGAGGGGAGGCTGGGGGGCAGAGCTAGGACCCATCCATTGTAATCTGCCTGGCAGGACAAGGCCGACGTGCAGTCCATCATTGGCCTACAGCGCTTCTTTGAGACCCGCATGAATGAGGCCTTCGGGGACACCAAGTTCTCCGCTGTGCTGGTGGAGCCCCCGCCGCTGAGCCTGCCTGGTGCTGGCCTGAGTGCCCAGGACCTCTCTACTGGCCCTGGTGAGGGCCCCTGAGGCTGGGCAGCCCCTGAGCCAGCCCAGCCTGGCTCTGTTCTATGTCCTGTCACTCCTCCCCTCTCCTTCGTCTTCTCTCCAGTGGCCTGGCTCCCGCTCCTTGGTGGCCCATACCCCAGTCCCTCACGATATGGTTTTTACTTCTGTGGATTTAATAAAAACTTCACCGATTAGTCAGGTCTTGGTTGGTGGGGACAGTGGTCCTGGGCCTGCTGTCTGCCTGCCATCAGTCCCTCACTGAAGCCCTCGTGCCAAACACCTTGGTGGGGGTGGGGCACGTGTCTTTAGCCACCTGGTGTCTGGGGAGGGTTACATGGTGGGCAGGCAGGGGAATCCCCAGGTGCATGCTGCACCCTGGACTGGGGCAGAACATTTCTTATAACCAGATGGGGTATCACAGCGAGCTGGGTGGGCTGAGACTTCCACTGGGCTAATAAAGTTGGGTACTGTATCCCTGGGGTATAGGCAAGAGATCTGGGGGGACCTACCATCTTTGGGAGTGCTAGCCTTGAGGCTGAGGCAGGAGGGGTGCTGGGCCAGTGTTCGCAGCTCACCGTCACCTCCTGAGGACCTGGTAGGCTTGCCCAGGTGAAACCATTCCAGCCCTCTATCCCACACCCTGAGTGACTGGCACATTACCAAGCCTCCTGAATGACTTCCTAACCCAGCCTTGCTCACGTCAGGCCAGTCGCACAGGCCCAGAACTAGTGTCCAACCTCTTTTATTACAGAAGGTACAATGAAAATGCTAGGCCATCCACTGGCTCCCTGGGGCAGCACGGGCAGTCAGTCCCTTCGAAGGTTCTTGAGCCTCTCCTCCAGGTCTGCGTCTGCGTCCACCAGGGCAGAGGCTGTAGCCTCTGCTTTCTTTCCACCGGCAGCCACGCTGAGGGAGCCTCCGGTGGAAGGGAGGTCTGCAAAGAGTGGGGGTTAGGAAGAGCGCCCATGCAGAAGGGAATAATGCAGGGAGAGGGAGGTGGTGGCTGGGTCACAGGGTTAACACAGGGCCCAAGGTGTAAACACTCACTTGACAGCTCATCTGTCAGGCTCAACCCCAGTTCGTCCAGGACCTGGGCTACAACAGCATCACTAGATAAGGAGAGAATGCTCGTGAGAATCGGGCAGAGCCAGGCATCCCTCCCCACCCTCCTGCCAGCTGTCTCCGAACCTCTCCTCTTCATCGTCCTCGTCCCCCATGGCGTCATCGATGGCGTCGTTCATCATCTCCTCCTTCATGTCCATGATCTCTGCCTGCCGCTCAAACTCCATCATGATCTTCTGGATCTGGGGCAACTTCAGCTGAAAGTGGGAGGAGGGTGAGTCTGGGCCCAATGTCAGCAGGGGGGAGGGGGGATGGGGAGAGGCGAACCTGTCTGTTCATGGTGCCCATGGCTTTGGTGACGCCCTTCATGGCTTGTGCCATTGAGTTGTTAGACTTGAGTGTCTGGATCTTGAGGGACACAGCCTGGATGTTGGCCCGCATCAACACAAACTTTCGGACGTACCGCCTGGTGCGCACCAGGTCTTTCGCCATGATCCGGACCGCGTCCTGAGGAGGGGACAGAGAGCAGGAAGGGAGACCTGGGGGTGTGCCCACTGAGGCGTTCAGGGGCTCCTGGGGACCTGCCCCAGTGCTCACTGCTCCCCTCTACCCCCATGTGTCTCAAGTCACCGCTGCACAGATTCCTCTGTAGGCTTCTCATCTCTCTTGTCCATGAATCCAGAAGAAAAGCAGGGCCCACCCTTCAGGAATCTTTTTTCTTCCATGTCTAGTCAACACCCATTCCTGAATTTCAATCCTGGCCAAAGATCTCCCCCTCCACCTCACAGGCAAGAACCAAATCCCGATTTACATACAAATGTATCCAACCTCAGCTGTGACTTCCTCCCCAAAGCTCCTCCTTGCTTTGCCCATCCCAGGAAATGGCACCTCCTCAAACAAGCTGCTCAGGCCAAAACTCAGCCATCTCTTGCTAGTTGGGCCCTCAGGGCAAGTGGATCCCAGACCACATCTATTGAAGTAACTACTTCTAACTCAGCCCTCAGCTCCCACTGTCAACCAAGATTCTAAGTGGTCTGGCATGGACCACTGTTTTGAGTTTCCCTATCACTCCCTCACCGAACATGTGCTGTTCTGACACACTTGACACTTGTTCTTCGCAGGGTCGCTCTCTTAATTACTCAAGGCTCTAATACCAACTCCACAGAGGCAGCAGTTTTGGACTCTGAAACTAAGGAAAGCCCCACCCGAACCCTTCATTCCATTTCCCTAGAACACATGTCCTGTTTTGCTGCAGCTCCAGGGTCTGACCAAGTGACGGCACCTGGCCTAGAGTCCCAGTTTGTTCCCAATCAAGCTTACCATCTGGCCCTGCTTGGCCATTTTCTTGATGTCCGCGATGATTTTCTTCTCCTGGGTCTCGAGCTTCTGTCGCTCACGGTCCAGCTCTCGCATGGCCCGGTTCAGGGCGCGCTGGTTCTGCCGCAGCAGCTCCTCTGGCGTCTTGCGCCGCCCAAACAACAGGTCCATGGCAGCAGGAGCCTACCAGTAAGCCTGGGGCTAGCGTGAAACCTGGCTGCAGGGTGGTGTGAGGCACAGCTGGGGTCACATTGTGTATGGGCGGGGACAGACGAGGACTCACAAAACGGAAAAGGGTGAGCCGGGAGAAAACGAATGAATGGAAAGGCGAAAGAGTGGAGCCTGGAACTTGGGGAGCCACAGCCACCCCAGCTCCTCTTACCCCACAGTGCCCCTACAGAGGTCCTGGGCTGCAATCTCCTCCTGACTCTAGGATGAGACCCTAGAATGTCCAATGGACCTAGGCTGGAGATAACCATGTTCCACACATGCAGCAGGGGGACGGGCGCGGGGAGAGGGGGCTCGGAACCCGGAGCGCCAAGGAAAGGCCAGTTGACAGGGTGCCTAACATGAGAAGCTGGAGGCCGCAAGTGCTACAGACAGGGTCGATGTGGGGGCTCCGAAGCTGACAGCGCGTGGATGGCATTCAGTTTAGGGCGGAGGGCTTAAATGCTGAGGGAATCTGGGTGCGGAGAATAAGGCTGGGGGATGTTGGGGACCCCTGTACAGAGGGCGGGATTTTAGGTGATGGGGTGCCTTGTCCACCTAGTAAACTCTTGGGGGCCTTTCGGGGCCTTGAGCACCGAAGGCAAAACAGCATGGGGACCCAGAGGATAAGGGAGGGTCCAAGGGAGGGGCGAGGCCCTCGAACGCCGCCGCCCACGCGCCCACCCAGGGCCCGCACCCCAGTAGGGGCGACTCACCGGAGTTGGGATGGGGACTCGCTTCCGTTTCCGGGTCACGCTTCTCTCGTTCAGAGCCCTGGAGCGCCCACCAACGACAGCCCCTCGGTTCTGTCGCCTCGGCCGTCACCGCCGTTTCCGGATTAAACCACCTGACGTCACACGCCCCGCCGGCGCCCGGAATACTGGGCGGGGACAAGAACGCGCGTGCGCACGCGCCGAGGAACGTGCCGGCCACAAGCGCATGCGCCGCAGCTTCCGTCTCGCTGCCGCAAGCTTGGCATTCCGCGGGTTCAAGTCCAGCTTAAGGGAGCGGAGCCCTGTCCCCTCTTGGCCCCGTGGGCTTGGTGCCCTTTCGGGCGCCTTCCTTCCAGCCACCCGGTGGTCCTGCACCCCACCACGTCACCCACTGTAGAGCCCTGCTCATCCGAGGGACCCAGAACTCGCGCTGATGTTTCCGAACCTCAGGTACCCAGTGGCACCAGGCAGTTCTCCTCCGGCAGGAGGGCAGAACAGCAGACAGTGCGGGCTTAGACCCTGTGCCGGCTCACTGGCCGGGAAGCCAGTGGTCACTGGATCCTGCCCCTCCTTTGTCCCAGAGTGGGATTCATCTCACCCTGCCCGAGGGGGGAGTCCCCTCATACCACCGGTGAGCACACAACTCCCACCACTCTTGCTGCAGGAGCTCTGGCGGCCATCATCTGCCCCTCCCACCCCACAAAAGGAAGAGGCGGAAGCCATGCAGTAACATTCCCCTTTAATAGCCTGGTGGGACCTCCAGTGGTGGAGGGGGTGGGGTGCCGGGTCCCCAGCCACCCAAATCCCCATGGCCACCCACCCCAGAGCTCAGAGTAGGGGGTGGGGCTGGACAGCACCCAGCGGGGGGCTACACAAGCCAATTCATTTCCCATCGCTGAGCGGGTCGGGGGAGGCAGCGCCGACCTTAATCACATGGTGGTTTAAAAAAAAAAAAAAACTAGGAGCGGGTTAGCAGGGAGGGGTGGCCGGCCAGGGCATGGGATTCCCCCACCGGCCGCCCCATGTCCCCCCACCTGTGGCCCCCAATAAATATCTGCAGGGGACGCCGGGGCTGGTGGCCCTGGCAGGGGTGGGTATGCGCCAGCCCTATTTCAGGCAGCGCTCGAAGTAAGTGGAGCCGATATAGCCACCCCGCATGGAGCGCTGGACATTCTGCTCAAACAGCCTCCGGTTGTTCTGCAGGACCTCGGCGGCTTCCTTGTTCAGTGGGTCTTCAGGGTTGGGCTCCTGTGGCCGGTATGGGGGGGCGGAGGGGCGGGAGATCAACAAGCCCAGAAGGCAGAGGGCCAACCTTCCCCAGCTGCCCTCCCACCCCGACCCCTACTCACCAAGAAGAGATACTGCAAGCCATAAATTATGGAGTTTATCGTAAGGACTGGCTTCCAGTCCTCTCTGTGGGCAGAGAGCATCATGATAGGGGCTGGTGAGCGGGCAGCCACCACAGGCCCTGCTGGGACCAGACAGGTCAGGCCCAGGGCATGGGACAGCACGGTCGGGAAATGCTAGCGGGAGGGTGCAGAGAAGCACAGGCCAGAAAGCCAAGGTCAAGCCATGAGGAAGAAAATGCAGAGCTGACGAGACACGGACACACAGACCACGAGGAGGAGGGAAGGGAAAGAGACTGGTATAGTGCAAGGTCACGAAGGGGGCCTGGCAGGCAGGGCTGGGCAGCGTAGTGGAGGGCCAGCGCCCTCACCTGAGGATGTTGAGGCAGACGTTGCCCTCGAGGTCAATGTTGGGGTGATAAACCATCGTCTCACACTTCACCTTGGGGGGGTCATGCGGGTAACCCTGGCCCACCTGGCTCCAGGAGAAGAGAGGGCAGGTGGATAGGTGCACAGCAGTGCCTGGCTGGGGCCTCAGCTGTTGCTTCCTCAGCCCAGGGAGCCACCCCTGCCCACCTGAGACTCACCTTAAAACTGAACACAAACTTCCCGCTCTTGTAGAAGCCCTGTGAAGGAAGAGGAGAGGAGTCAGAACCCCACTCTGCAAGGCCTGGCAGGTGAACCAGCCAACTTGAGGTGGTGTCACCTGCCGTGCCTGAGAATCCAGTTAAGCGTGCCCTCACCTCATCAGGACAGATAACCAGCTTGAAGTTGAGGAGGTCGTCTGGATCTGAGAAACTGATGTCACACGTCTTGGGCAGATTCAGCTCGTTTATGTCTGGGTTTTCACAGCAGAAAAGGGAAACAGGCCGGGAAAGGGAGAGAGAGGGGGTGCTCAGAGCAGGTGCCAGCAGAGCCTCCACAGCCTCTCCCAGGACCCCGGTTCTGTCCTGGGCAGTGGGCCACATCCCCCACCCTCTCCCTGCTCCTCCTGCTTCACGTCTCCAGGTAGACTCTTCCATATCTATGGAACATTGCAGACATGCTTGAACTCCTGGCCCAGGGTAAGCTCCAACTCTTCTGAATCCACAGTCATACATGTTCCCACTCCTATGTGCCCCCCAAGAGACTCTGACTACCCCAAACCCAGCATCCTGACCGTGACCTCCGCTTTTTAGAGGAGTCTCTACTTGTCTGCCCAGATGCAAGGATCTTATTCCCCTTCCTCACCCTAAATCACCACCACCCCCAATCCCTGGCCTCCACTGTCCATACACTCCTCTCTGCTTGTCATCCTAAACTCAGGATCCTCCCATCTGACCTCCAGATCTGTGAGTTCCCAAGCCTCCTACCCTATACTATTCTGAGCCTAAGATTTCCAGCATCTCTAGCAGGATGGTCTGAACCCAACCCTACTCCTATCTCTATAATCCCCGGCACCCAGTATTCCTCCCTCCTCCTGTCACCCCAAACTGACATGTGACTCCCCCAGACCCACGACATCCAGGCCCCAGAACCCACTTCACCAGGCCTGACTCTGATTCCCAGTGACTCTAGCGTTAATACATTAAATCTCCCACCCCGATCGTCAATCCTCGGCCTCACTGTCCATATCTCCTCTTCCTGTCGCCCAGGTTCCCGTCTCCCCCTTCCGCTGCCATCCTCAGATTCTCGGTCCCTAGTATCAGACGCCTAGCTTTCCGAATACGCTCAGTGCCCCCTGCTCGGTCCCCCTACCTTCGACCACTTTGGTGGCTATATTGTAACCCCACCCCCGGCCCCTCGGCCCCCAGGCCCTGGTCTCCGATCCCCACATCCGCGGCCTCCCCGTTTCTGACACCTTTGACCCCTGGCAGCCGCATTACTCCACACCTGACTCCCGTATCACCCCGAGCCAGGCTCTGACCTCCGACCTCCACTCCCATCCCCCGACTCCCCTTACCCTTCTGGATCCGCAGCTGCGCCGCCGACGCCTTCTTGCTGCTGCCCTTGGTGCCGCCCGCCGACTCCTCCTCCTTCTTCTGCTGCTTCAGCGAGAACAGCTTGATCATCCTGCCGCCGCCGCCGCTGCCGCCGCTGCGGGGCCCGGGACCCCGGCCACCCGGCCCCCCGCCGCCGCCCGCGCCGCCTCCGCCACTCGGACCCGCCGCCGCGGCCTCTTTGGCTGCTGCCGCCGCCCGCCGGGCCTGCCGCGCTGCTCCGCGCCCACCGCGCGGCCCGCGTCGGCTCCCGTAGTCGGCTCTGGCCTGGCCCGGCGCCTCGGGCCCGCTCGGCGGCGTTCGGGCCCGCTCGGCTGTTCTCGGGCTCACTCGGTCCCGCCCCCACTCGCCGCTCCCTCCTCTCGGCCGTCCGCTCCGGCGTCCTCAGGCTCGGCTGCGGACGCGGGGTCCTCAGGCCGTGTCCCTGAGCCTGGTCACTCTCTCTCTTCGCGAGGGCTCTGCGGCTCGAGGCGGAACGGGGAGGCGGGGGCTGCGGTGGCCGTGTACTAGATAGGAGGGCCGGCTTCCGTGGCAGCAGCGGCTTCGGCGCGGAGGTCCGCAACGGCCTCGGGCGCCCCACCGCTTCGGCTATTTCCGTCGCCTGCCTGCTTCGGCTCTTCCCGCCCGGCCTGCGCTATGCGCTTGCGCAGCCGCCGCCACCGCCCCACGTTGCTCCGCGCTGGGACTTGGGGATCGGGCTCCTTCGGCTTGGTTCGGGTATTTCCGTTCGTGCAGGCCGGGCCGGTCACTTCCGGGGACGCCCGCGAGTCCAGGAAGCGGGGGGGGGCGGGGCGTGTGGCGGTGTCACCGCCATATTTAAGTGGGGCAGATGCAGGCCGCGTCACTTGCGGGCCGCTATGATCATTCGCAGTCGTGCGGACGGCGGTGTAGGCGGGCCAAACAAGGGGCTTGTCTCCAAGGGGCCACAGACCGAGGCAGGGTTAGGGTCAGAGCCAGGAGCCAGGCCTAGAGTGCGTGACTCAGAACCTTCGGTGTCCCATCTCAGGCCCAGAGAACCCGCTCGCAGAGAGTTTGGTTGAGGTAAACTAACAAATAAAACGTGTACTGAGTAGTATAACAGAGGGTAGTATAACACTGGAGATTTTCACGGGCTCACACACTTGGGGGCAGCCCTCCGCGAGGGTCTAGAGTCCCCCCGCAGGCGACCCCCGGCCTTCCGCCGTCTGCGTGCGCGAGGTAGGCGGAGCCAGCCTCCCCTCCAATCGCAGCTCAGCGTGCGTCGGAAGGCGGGAGCAGGCGGTGCGGAGCGGCTCTGCGACTTCAAGCTGTCACCAAGGACACCGTCAGGCGGTGAGCGGCGCCACCAGGGCTGGTCGGGGCGGGGGTCCGGGCCCGCGGGGCGGCCGGGGCTCTGCCCCTCAGCCTTCCCGCGTCCGAATGAGGCTCCTGCCGCACGACCCATCCCGTCGCTGAGGCGGCGTGCCGCCGTCTTCTGGAGCACATTGGGAGTAGTCCGGCGGCCCAGTTGGGCCCGCGCTAGTGGTGGGCAGGCTCAGCCCATGGCCTCCTCTTGGCTACCCCGGCCCGATCCTCACCCCAGAAAGTAACCTCCACCTTTTCGGGCCGTGGTTTGGCGTCCCTGCCGACCCCAGCCTCCTCCCGGGTACCCTTGGCGTCCTTGGGCTCCGTGGTCTCAGATCCCAGTCGTGGCTGTGCAGCCGTTCGCTTTTTCTCCCGCTTGCATTCTCTTTCCGCCATTCCAGAAGCCCCCCCTTCAACCCTCTGGTCGTCCTCGCCCCACACTGCCGGCATTGTTGATTTCCTTGAGAGCTGTGTGCTGGAGAGGTGCTGGGGTGAGGCTGAGCGATCGGAAGCTGCAGAAAACCTCAGGGTTGGGGCGGATGAGATTGCAACCATCCTAGTGTTCTCAGGCTTCAGGCATGACTGGTCCTGGGACGCGGAGGCCTCTTCCAAACTCAGTTTTCCTCTTTCTGTTCTCATCCGCTGTACTCTTGGTGATTATTTTTGTACAGGACGTGAGGGTTGATGACCAACCTACAGTTTCCAACCAAAGTCTCAGGGATGGTTTTTATTGGCCAGCCTGGTTCATGTGTCCACCCTCAGGCCAGTTGCTGAGACCCTTCAGCTAAGGTCCCATCTCGGGATAGAGTATTGATTCCCTGGAGAGGTAACAGTCCACAGCTAGACTCGTGTGATCTTTGATCTTGTGGCTTCCCCACCGTGCAGTGGGTAAGACTTGATCATGAAACAAAATGCTAAGCAAAGGGGGCCATAGTGTCTGGACCGAGGAGGAGGGGATGGCCTAAGTGAGGCAGGCAGCTGCGTTGGAGGTGGTGCAGCTAAGCTTGTCACCTTCGTGCTCACTCAAGTGGCGAAAAGGCACAGGTGGTTTGGGTGGTACAGGTGCTTGTGGCCCTTGGTCCTGCCACCTGTTGGTAGGCAGCACAGGGCTTAATACGTGCAAAGGCCCTGAGGGAAGCTGGGGCCAGTGCTGTGGAGGGACCAGGCAGAGGACCGGGCAGAACCTGGTGAGTGGGTTGTGAGGGTGAAAGTGCACCTACAATTGTTAGCCTAGCCTCTGGTCCTGACGCTGGGAAGAAAGGGTCTGTCCAGGGAATGAGGGAGCAGGGGTGGGCAGGGCAGGGAGGCTGAGTGCTGTGGGCCTCCAGGCTAGAGGTGGATGGTTGGAATCAGAGCAGTGCTGATGGGTGGAGACAGTGGATAAATTTGGGAGGCTGGGGTGCTGATGAGAATAACTAGATAGATGTGGCATGGGGCAGCCGGCTGGGCTTGGGAGTGGACAGTATGAACTCGGATACAGACAGTCTGGGGACAGGTTGGCTAGGCACTGTTGTAACTTTCTTAGATGACCAGTGCTTGTGTATTTCTCTCCTGGGTTCTTCTATGGCTCTGGCCAAATGGTCATTCTGTCCAAGCCCTCAGTCTTGATTGCGCAGTAACACTTGGGTCTTGACCTGTAGCCGTGTGACTGGATTGCAGAGGTGTTCCTGGTCAGCTGCAGAAATGACCTTTCATGGGTGGCCCTCACATAGCTGTTCACGTTGACGTCTTCCCAGAGGGCTGTTTTGGGAGGTGGATCCCTGGACTTCTCAAAGATTTGGGTGTGAGGTCCCATCCGGATGTCTCTGTGCTTTTCACGTTTGTTGTAATTTTTCCTGTGTGGAATTTCATGTTTTTATGTAGTTGTATTTGCACAGATTTCATGATGAACACAAAGATGACCAAAGATGAGTTTTCTTTGTTTCAGATTATAAGTCACACAAGTCGTTAAAAAAAAAAAATCCACATTACAGGATTTTATAAAGTTCCTGCGACACTCCAACCTGAGACCACTAGCTACTGGCTACTTGTGTTCATTTGTGTGTCTTCCCTGATCTGATTCTTCAGCCCCTCCCTGTCTTCCTCTTCCCTCTGATTGTACATGTCCCACACCAGGTTACTCAGAACCCTTTGTGACCAGAGAACTGAGTGCTGTCAAAGGGCCCAGGGACACCCCCCCACACACCCCCCCGTTCAGTCCTGATCATGCCACACAGGAGTGCCCCTGCCTGGGGGAGTGGCTGACCTTGCCGGATGTAGTAGATGCCAAGAATGGCTCTGGTTGTGGCTGGGGCAAGACTAGCAGGGAGGGGGAAGGAGAGGGGTAGAGTTGGGGAGGAGGGGGGCTGAGGCTTGGAGCAGGCCTTCTCTCCCATATTGATAGGAAGCCTCTGGCCCAGGCTGCTTGTCTTTTCCTGATACCAGGGCCCAAGTCTTGTAGGGACTGGGGTGACTCAAAGTGGCAGGTGAAATTGCAGGTGCGCTTCTGGAAGGGCTGTTCCTAGAACCCTTGAGACCTCTAGACCAAGATCAGGCTGACACCAGCCTAGGGTGAGGTTTAAGTCCCAAGCCAGACCCTGCTGCATGAAGATCCCCTTTTTGGAACTGCCTTTCACCCACGGTCTCTGGTACTTCCGCCATTCAGTGGGGGAGTTGGGGGCTGTGTTAAGGCCCCAGCGGTAGGATGGAAGGGGAGGACAGGGCAAAAGCAGCAGTGGCACAGGAAAAGGAGGGAGGGGTCCAGAGGTCCTGCCCTAAAGTCTGCAGAACTCTGACTTGGAGCTGCCAATGTCTGTCCACCTGTATGTCAGCAGGTGGTGTGTCCTGTGACTAGTTACCAAACACACATGATAGAGACCTTCCAGTTGGGGGGTACTTAGGGGTTGTGCCTGGGGCCAGGGAGGGAAGAGAACAGCCTACGACAGCACCTGGAGGGCTGGGGAACTGGCCTGGCCTTGCTGCCAGCTTTGGTTCTCAGACCAGCTGGAGTCTGCGGGAACAGAGGAAAGTCTCCTAAGACTAGATTCCCACTTAAAACCTTACAGCTTTTACAGCTAAGATATGGCCTCCTCGGTTTTATAAACACATAAACTCAGGCTGGCGGTGGCCGAATGGGCACCCATTTGATGCTTTAGCACCCAATTATCTTGGCTGGTTGGCAGGGCTGTGCCCTCCGGGGTCCTCTCCTGGTCGTTGACTTGGCGGGCAGAGTGGTGGGTCGAAAGCAAATAGTACAGGAGCCACGCTGTGAGGGGACGTCCTGCAGACGTGGGCAGGCCCTGCTAGGGGCCACATCTGCCGGGAGCCCTGGGTCTTGCAGGAGCCACGTGGTTACAGAGAAGGTGGTAGACCTGTAGTGAGGGCTGAGAGGGGTCCAGGCAGGTAGGCAGACACTGAGTGGGTGCAGACCCAGACGGAGATAATGTGCATTGTTTATTGAGCACCTACTGGGAGCCGGCCCCTAAGAGAGCTGGCTTGTACCCACGCGATCTCATGCAACCCCATGAGGTAGGTGTTCCACACACACCCCGCCCCCAACTGTGGATAATGGTGGGGCCGCCTGCTCTGGCTACTCTGCACTGTGCACGCGCTGGTGCTGAATGAGCTTGGTGCTCTGGTGGAAGCGGCGGCCGCAGTCCTGGCAGGCGAAGGGCTTCTCGCGCCGGTGGGTGCGCAGGTGCTGTGTGAGCGTGGGCCGCTGGCGGAAGGCCTTGCCGCACTCAGGGCAGGCGTACGGCCGCTCGCCCGTGTGGATGCGCCGGTGCTGCGTGAGGTTGGCGTGCTGCCGGAAGCGCTGGCCACACTCGGGGCAGGCGAAGGGCCGCTCGCCCGTGTGGATGCGCTGGTGCTCGGTGAGCCGGGAGACCTGCGTGAAGCCCAGGCCGCACTCGCGGCAGCGGTAGGGCTTCTCGCCCGTGTGTGTCCGCTGGTGGCGCGTGAGCTTCAGGCGCTGGCTGAAGCGCTGGCCGCACTCGGGGCAGGCGAAGGGCTTCTCGCCCGTGTGCACGCGCAGGTGCTGCGTGAGCGTGGGCCGCTGGCGGAAGGCCTTGCCGCACTCGGCGCAGGTGAAGGGCCGCTCGCCCGTGTGGATACGCCGGTGCTGCGTGAGGTTGGAACGCTGGCGGAAGCTCTGGCCGCACTCGGCGCACCGGAAGGGCCGCTCGCCGCTGTGCACGCGCCGGTGCTGCAGCAGCACCGTTCGGCGGCCGAAGCGCTCCCCGCACTCGGCGCAGCCGAAGCACTTGTCGCCCGTGTGCACCGCCTGGTGCTCCAACAGCACGGCGCGCCGCGCGAAGCTCTGGCGGCACTCGCTGCACGGGAAGGGGCCGAGGGGCTCGGGCGCGCCGGGAGGGGCGGGGGGCGCGGCGCTGGGGCCCGGCGGGTCGCCGTGGATGCGCTGGTGCTGTAGCAGGTTGGAGCGCTGGCGGAAGCTCTGGCCGCACTCGGCGCAGCGGAAGGGCTGCTCGCCTGTGTGCACGCGCCGGTGCTCCTCCAGGCGCCCGCTGCGGACGAAGCCCTGGCCGCAGTCGGCGCACACGAAGGGTCGCTCCTCTGTGTGCGTGAGCTGGTGGCGCAGCAGGTGTGAGCTGCGGCTGAAGCTGCGGCCGCACTCGCCGCACACGAAGGGCCGCTCCCCGGTATGGATCTTCTGGTGCCGCAGCAGGTTGCTGCGCTGGCTGAACACCTTCCCGCACACGTCACAGCGGCCCCCTCGCTCAGCTCCGGCCCCTGTGCCGGGGCGCCCCCGAGCCCGGCTGCGACCCCTGGGGGCACGCCAGCTCGCCGCGCCCAGCCCGTGGCTCAGGCCCTGGCAGGTATCCTCCGTGGGGTCCGGCTCACCTCTCAGGTCGCTGGAGGGCACTAGCGCTTGTGAAAAGCCACCTTCACGGGAGGCTGACTCGAGTCGGCCTGTGAGGCTGGCCTCGCCGAGGTCCCAGGGCAGGTGGACGTGGGGACTCATGATGTCAGGGTCCACAGAGACGTTGTCCATCTGGAGTGTAAACCCTGCATGGCACAAGGGGATCCACTCATTCATGACAGAGAACCCGCTGGTACCCAGAGACTCTCCAGCCCTGGGGAAAGGGTGTGAAATGGAGCGACCTAAAACTGCCCAAGGAGGCAGACAGAAGTCATCTGGGCAGGGGCAGGGGTTCTTTCTGAGCAAGCTTCCGAAGGCGGTAAGGATGGGACAGACAGGTGGAAGACTAAAAACGGGCGATGGGCTTTTCATGTGTGGCTTAAGTTTGCAAAACCGCCTTTCTGGAAGGGCTGTAGTGCAAAAGTGGCCCTTGCACTGGGCAGGTGGGTGATGTTGGTTCCCACAGATGCAGAGAAGTGGGTGGGTTTGAGGGAGGCTGGAAGTGGAGCGAACAGGCGGGAAATGCAGGCACCAGGACTTTTGTCTGCTGTGCCAGGCCTGTGATGACCGCGCGGCTCCTGAGGCACCGCTGAGACCTTGTGCAGCCACTGGAGAGTCTGGCCCCATCTGTAGGGAAATGTGGATGTAGTGCCGTGGCATTTACAGGGCACACGGGGCCCTGGGCCTGCCTGCGATTGGACAGGGCTGGGCGTCTGGCTCAAAGGAGCAGGTTCCAGCCAGGCTGTGAGCACTCCATCCTTAGATGCTGGAGGAGGGAGGAGATATGAGCCCGGCACAGAGGAGGAGGGAGTTACATCAGGGACAGAGAGAGAGAGGAGCAGGGGCTTCAGAGATGACAGAAAATCTTTAAGTTGCCATGGAAAACGCAGATAAATTATACTGCATCAAAGGAAATCATTTGTGCTCAGCAAAAACCCTCAAGAGTCAAAAGATGAATGACAAACTGAGAAACCCTCCAGAGTCAAGGGTCTAATTAACCAAAATAAGAGCAGCAATCAGTGAACAGGAAAGATTGTGGGCAGAAGACTAGAAAAGGAAAGGAAACGTCACTGTTGCTTAAATTCCCTAAAACATGCTTAGTTCCCCCCATAAGAAAACTGCACATTAGGGCCATACTCATCTGCCGTTCCACATCTTACTCCAGAACCCAAGTGTCTGTGTGCATTGCTGGTGAGCACAGATAGAAGCTGGCGTCGCCAAGTACATCAAACGATAAATTTCCCGTAGGCTAATCCAACCATTCCACTTCTAAGTACTTCTCCACCAGTTGTGTTCCTCCCTGTGTGAAATGACTGTTATAGGAGGGTTCTCAGTTCTCACTAAAAAGTAACTCAAGAGTGTTAGTGGGAGCCTGGATGGGTAAACAGGTGTGTCGTGGGGAGCTGTCCAAAGAGGAGGGCGCTTGCTGCTGTGTGTTCAAGTGGGAAGATGCATGAAAAATGTCAGGCGGG
The DNA here is from genome assembly GCF_029378745.1 of Bos indicus. Classification (NCBI taxonomy): domain Eukaryota; kingdom Metazoa; phylum Chordata; class Mammalia; order Artiodactyla; family Bovidae; genus Bos; species Bos indicus. The sequence continues at coordinate 66,803,544 of NC_091777.1, forward strand.
GAACAGGGTGACAATTAAGCTTCGACGTGTGTTTTAAAGATGGCAAATGAGTATGCATCCACATTTGTATTTGCTTTCCTGCACACAGAATCTTTCTGTAAGTCCACACAAAAGACCAGTGCTGCTGGCTGTTGGGGTGCAGGACCGTGTGACTCAGGCAGGGGAGGGGTGCTCTGCTGTATAGGCCCTCGGGCCTTCTGAATTTTCTAACATGAATGCTACCTATTCAGAATGTTCTCCTGATGAAAACACTGGCTGCACAGACGTTCCGTGGAGGGCAAAGGGAGCAGCCAGGACACCCTGTGGTGTGGAGCCCACAGTGGCTGAGGGAACCGGTATTTGAAGCGGGGGCTGTGGTTGTCTGTGGGCGACCAGGGCTGCAGAGAAAAGACCCGCCGAGGAGCCGTAGGCAGAGGTGCCAGTGTGGCTGGAGAGAGCAGAGACTGCGCTGTGCTGAGAGAGGCAGGGCACTAGCTGAAAGCTGGGACAGCGGAAGGGGTGGCTGCCAGACCTCCTCTCAGCTTCAGTATGCAGCACTGACAGAGCATAAGAGAAGAACCTTAAAAATACCTGGGGCAGCTCCAAAGCAAGAAAGGACTGTCCAGAGCTTGTGCACTGTGCTTGCAAGTGCTAAGGCTGTAAAGACCAGGTGGCCGAGGCCAGGTTCTGCCGTGAAGCAGGGCGTTGAGGACTTGGCCTGGGTGAGCCCAGTCCACCCACAGACCTTTGGTGTGTGAGCCTGCAGAGGGATCTCCACTGAATGGCTGGGGGCCCAGGTGAGTCTTCCAGTTTAGAGTCATGATGGACTCTGTGGCAGCCTGTCACCCAGGATGATGCTTAGTGTAGGGACAGACGAGGAGGTCCCCGAGCCGTGAAGGGCAGGCTCTTCGCAGTGCAACCAGCGAGAGCACTTGCACCTCAGGAAACCAAGCTAGCTAACAAGTCCAGAAATAACATCAGGTATGTCCAGGTTTTCAAAGGATGGGTCAGCATCCATGAAGAAAGAATGAGTTTGGGCCCTTTATTGATAAAAACAGCAAATGGGGACTTCTGGGTAATAATAGTATCTGTTTAAATTGGTTTCATTGTGAAACAGCAGTAAAAACCACCATAAAGGTTTTGTTTGGTTTTCTTCAAGGTATAAAATCCACAAAGATGAAGAGGAAAGGAAATAAAGCAACCCCTGATATTTCTACTCTGGATGGCAGACCGAGCAAATAGTAACTGTGCAGCAGTGGGGAAAATGGAAAGAAATCAACCTGTTTGATCTCAAAGGCTGGAAAAGTTCAGGGTTCGGAAGGACCAGGTCCCTCTGGCCATGCAGGTAAAGGTGCAGGGACACCAGGCGGGCGGGGGAAGCTGACTCAAGCTGAAGCTGGGCTACCTCAGGGAACAGCACTGGGCCCTCTCTGCACACAATTCTGAGGAAATGGAGGATGCAGGTGGGCACTGCAGTGGCTCTGATTTCTGGATCTCTTCTCCCATCCTGGCAAAAGGCTGGGTTGAGGGTGTGTACCAACACTGAGGAAGTCGAGGGGTAAGTGAAGCCACCCAGGGGACTGAGATGCCAACCTGTCTCCCAGCCAGGATGCAGGCAAGAGGCTAGACATGCCTTCTTAGGACACTCAGAGCGAAGAACTGAAGACCCTCACAGCAAGGGCGCCTGCTTCCACACAGCCCAGCCAGGGTGCCCTATGACTTCTTCAGTGGCATCCATGGTTGCTCCACCCACCCACTCACATCTCCCAAGAAGTGGGTCTCTGTGGGGAGCAAACTCTTCATCTCTCCCAGCCGCCCTCTCTCACCTGCCAGAGACATCAGAGAGCACACTGGGAGAAAGCTTGAAGACAAGTCATCATTTGTTGGGCTCCAAAATCACCGTGGATGGTGACTGCAGCTGTGAAATTAACAGACACTTGCTCCTTGGAAGGAAAGTTATGACCAACCTAGGCAGCGTATTAAAAAGCAGAGATACCACTTTGCTGACAAAGGTCCATATAGTCAAAGCTATGGTTTTTCCAGTAGTCATGTATGGATGTGAGAGTTGGAATGTAAAGAAGGCTGAGCACTGAACAATTGATGCTTTTGAACTGTGGTGTTGGAGAAGACTCTTGGCGAGTCCCTGGGACTGCAAGGAGATCAAACCAGTCCATCCTAAAGGAAATCGGTCCTGAATATTCATTGGAAGGACTGATGCTGAAACTGAAGTTCCAATACTTTGGCCACCTGATGTGAAGAACTGACTCACTGGAAAAGACCCCCATGCTGGGAAAGACTGAAGGTGGGAGGAGAAGGGGAGGACAGAGGATGAGATGGTTGGATGGCATCACTGACTGAATGGACATGAATTTGTGAAAACTCCTGGAGATAGTGAAGGACAGGAAAGCCTGGGGTGCTGCAGTCCATGGGGTTGAGAAGAGTCAGACACAACTTAGCGATTGAACAACAACAAATTATTATCCTCAGAGAAATAAGGAAAGATGTTACAACTGTAAGAACAGAAAGTGGCTTAAATAAGTATTCAGGGAAAGAAGACACTGGTGGGAACTGAAACTGTACTAGCAGATGTGAAAATCTCAAAAGGAGAATCTGGAGGATATATGAAGAAATTTTCTGGAAGATAGAGCAGAAAGAAAGGGATGGGAAGTTGCAGAGAACAGAACACTGGAGCATTTGCCCTAGAGTCCAGTAACCGAGTAACGGGCATTCTAGAAAGAGAATAGAACAATGCAGGGGAAGGAACTCAAAGAAACAATTCAGGCCAGCTTCCCACAATTGAGAAATTGAATTTAAAGTTAAAGAGGCTCACCAACAGTGATGATAAAAAATGTTTTGACCCAGTTTTACAGCAGTTAAGAAAAAAATGTTTGGAGACTGAGTCAATAAAAAGAACTCTTCACTCAGCCAAAATTCAGTGTAACGGGGAGTGTTAGACGAATGTGTTGTAGATATGTAACACCTCTCAGAACTTTTCCTCCCGCTCCAGAGTTCACAGGAATGTCCCCCAGAACATGGGAGTAAACCCAGAAGTGGAGGGGCCCAGGGAATGGTGATGAAGATGAGATGGGGCCTGGACGATGGTGGGCCATTGCAGGCATGTGACCGAGGTGGACCGCACAAGGCGTCTGGCTTGAGAACCTGGGCGGTTGGGTGGGACACTGCACTGTCCCGCCCAGTCCCCACCTGTGTGAAGGTGTGAAGGTCCCTCCTGTCTGTCCACCCTGCTGACCTGCTGTCCAGTTTGTGGGACTAAGGCCTGGAAGCTGGGGGCCATGGAGGATGGCTGGGAGAGGAGGTGAGGAACGTGAGTCCTGCTCTCAGGAGGGTTTACGGGGCTGGGAGGTTAATGGAGGGCTTGGCTTTGAAGGGCAGATGTTGAAGCAGGCTGAACACTGCAGGGGCCGCCCAGGCAATGCGGGCGCGTAGGTGGCGCTGGAGGAAAGGGGGCCCTGTGTTACTCACCTGGGGAGAAGATGCCCCCAGCTTCCTCCTGCCACAGGGCCCCACGGTGCTGCCTCCAGGAGGAAACCTCAGGCCCAGGCTCACTATGCGGGGAGGCCTGGTCCAGCACCACGACACAGTCCTGAAACCACAGCGGTCACTGCTGGTCTGTGTGACCAGGCCCAGCCAGGAGGGACCCACCCAGCCCCACCTTCTGAGGCTCCCAGAGCAGGGACTCACCCGGGCCTGGTCGGGGAGCAGAGTGAAAGGGGTCCCCTGCAGGCTGCTTAGAGGCCGAGGATGCAGTGGCTCTGGAGAAGGAGGGTGGGATCAGGAAGCTCCAGGGCACTCCACCCCGCCGCCCTCCTCAGTGCTGTGCCTGGTGCTGGGATCCGGTGGGGTGGGACCTGGAGCTGGCGTGGCAGGGGGCTCTCGGGGTCACACAGGAACGCGGTGTGGGGGCGTCTGGCACCTGCCTGGGAGGTGGAGGAGAGAAGGGCACCCCCCAGCACTTAGGGCCCCCCCCCACGCAACGGTCTGCTGTCTGGTCTGCAGCAGTTGGCTAATGCCCCCACTGTTGCAGATGTCCTCGGGGAGAGGACTCCTGTCTCCTACACATGGAAACCCCAGGAGCCAGCACCATGCTGACTGAGGACATGGAAGGAACCACAGCTGTGGCAGGCTTGGCCCACAGGGGAGAATGGCCACCACTGGCTGGGTGGGATGTGGGGGCCGCTGAAACAGAGGCACACCGCCTGCCCTTACCTGGCTCCTCGGTAACCTCGGACTCTTCTTTCACCCGCAGGCCCAGTGTTGACTGCTCCGTAGCCCCAGGGAGCATCTCCAGCCCAGGTTCTGGAGTCTCAGGTATGGGCTGAGGGAGGGCCTGGAAGTCGGGGGGCTCCGTCCTCTCCGAGAGCACCTCCTGACCTTGCACCTGGACTGTGACCTGGGTAGGTGCCCCCCATCAGGAGCTCAGGAAGGGAGCTCCCTGGCCTCCACCCTCTCGGGATCCCAGGGGTCCTGACTCGGCCTCTGAGGACCCACGGTCCCCAGGGACTGACAAGGAGGGCAGGGACGCCCTACAGTTGCTCTCCTCTGCCGACACCGCCCCCCCGCCCCCCCCCCCCCACCACGAGTCCTGACTCCAGCTGATGGAGGGCTAGAGTCGGAACCGCGGCTGCCCTGGCACAGGCTCTGCTATAGGTGACCCCTTCCAGACCGTGGGGGACTAGCGTCCTGCTGAGCAGGGCGCCCCCAGGATGAGGCAGAGACCCCAGGCCTCTGGCTGACTCACCCATCTGCGGGGCCCTCCTGGCTCTCGGCGGAAGCCCTCCACCAGGGCCGCGGCCTCCTCAGGGCTGCCTGGCTGTTGTCCCCGCACGCGGGCCTGGATCTCGGGGGGCAGCACGCCCAGGAACTGCTCCAGCACCAGCAGCTCCAGCATCTGCTCCTTGGAGTGCGCCTCGGGCCGCAGCCACTGGCGGCAGAGCTCCCGGAGCTGGGCCAGCGCCTGGCCAGGCCCCGCGGCCTCCTCATAGCGGAAGCGCCGGAACTGTTGCCTTGCCGCCTCTGGGCCCAGATCCCAGGCAGCGGGTTCGCCCTCCTCAGAGTCCTCCAGCTTCACCGTGACGGGCCCCTCATCTTCTAGGGATGCGCGGCCCGGGGAGCCCAAAGCCGCCGGCCTCATCGGAAAGACCAGGCTTGGGGCTCTTGAGGTCAGTGTCCACCCCTAGGGAGGAGCGCACGGAGGCCGCTGCGATGGGGACAGTGGCGTGCCGCTCAGGCCAGAGGCTGGCGCGTGGGGCCGGCCAGCCCTCGCTGAACCCCTCTAGCTGGGCGTGTGCAGTCTCTGGTAACCCCCTGTTCCGGGGCTGGTTCTCAGGCCCAGAAGGCACCTCCTCTGCCCGCTAAATCCCACCCGTCTACACGCATCGCCTGAGCCCTGCCCTCAGCCCTCTGCCGGCAAGAGAGGAACCTACACCTACGACCCCCGCCGCCGGGCGTCCGCACCACCGCCACCTCGCCCCAGCCAGCGCCGGCCCATCACTGCCATCCACTCTCCTGCGTAAACCGTTTCTCCGACTGTTGCCCCCAGCGTGGTTTCACAGGGCAGCCCCCGTCCAGCGGCCCCAGCCCACACCTGTGCGAGGCCCACTGTAGGGCACAGCACTCTGACGCCATCCTCCCCCTATCCAGCCCCCTTTTATGAGCCCCATTATCTCCTCGACCTCCTGACTCAGGTGGGGCTAGCGGGTGATGGCGTTTCAGAGAGGGGTGTCAGGGGCCCGAGACCGCTGGCCTCGGAGCCTGCGAGGAGAGCCGGAGATCCCGACCCAGCCTATTTGCCACGTAATCCTGCCATGTCGCTGTGCCACTGTGAATCTCCGCTCCCCCGTATGCAAACGGGGGCGACCCCGCTCCACTCGCGTTGCTCCTGCAGCTGGAGGTACGGTGCGAGCTTTGGGAAGAAACCGGCGTTTATTACGTTCGATTTCGAGGCCGCCTGATCCCGTGAGTCTGACCTTGGCTCCTCAAGGCTCCAAGTCGGCCTGAAACCCCAGGGGAAGGCTGGGCCTCCGCGACTCTGCCGAGCTTCCCGAACTACATCGAATAGCAGCCCGGGCGGGCGGCGCTTGCCTCAAGGAGCCGGGGCAGATCCCGGTGCCGCCATGGAAACGGGGCGGGGACTCCAGGCTCTATCGCCGTGGCAACCCGCGGTGATTGCTGCTCGGCGCGCGACAACCCCGGGCCCGTCCGCAGGGAGCGCCAGGCCCCTGCCCCGTGCCCCGCGCCCCGCAGGGCTGCCGTCCGGGTCCCTGTCCAAACCTTCCCGGCCCAGGGGCCCCCCGCCTTCACCTTGGCGCTCAGCTGGCCGCACCGGGCTCCCGAGCTTGCGCACTCGCCGACCTCCCCTCCGGGCCAGACTATAGCTCCCAGAGTGCTCCGCGCAGCAGCGCGAGCGCCGCCTCGCGCCCCCGCCCCGCTCCTGTTTTCACCCTCGCCTCAGTTTCTACCCTCCTCCCGCTGTGGTGCCGGGCAGTGTTTTTCCGGACGGTTGGGCCACTCTCGGGGCCCTGTCTCCCCGCTCTCCCAGCCTCACTTCCAGGCGTCCCGGCACCCGTCGACGCGAGCAAGCTTCTCGGGGAAATGCGCCCAGCACCGCCTTCCGGGCAGCGCATGCTCCCCAGCAAGCTTACCGAATTCTCTACGGGGCTTCCGGGAGTTAGGGCTCTGCACCAATCACGGCCCTCGCTAGGACGCCCTCAGCCCCCGTCTCCATGGAGACTCCCTGCCGAGACTGGGTCACCCCTTCCTCCGCCCTGGGGACCGCAAACGAGCCTGCCATTTTTGCTTCCCCCTCCCCCCATCCCCCCATCCCCCCTACAGAGAGCAGGGGCCTCGGGCCCGAGCGGTGTGGTCGGTTGTCCTTCCGCGCGCGTGCGCGGCCCCTTGACGCTCTTTTGTTGTCATCGGCGGTAGGCGGGCCCCAGGCGTCTCCACGGTAACCGGTGGGCTGAGCAGGTGGTTTCTAGGGCAATCCCGTGTACCGGCTGGTGTCTGAGAGGATGGGAGAGGTGGGGTGAGGGTAGAGATGTCGAGCGAGCGAGATAGCGAGGAGAGAGTGAAAGTAAGTGAACACATAGTGACAGAGACACAGGCAGGACAGACAGCGGAGAGGGCTTCCTATTCTCAGACACCTAGATCAGAGAGTCAGGGCTGGTCAGACGTGTGTCAGAACAGTTAACAAGCGGTAGAGAAATCAGGGCCGGGATGGTGAGGGAAAGGAGAGATAAAGGGAGAATCGATTTACAGCGAGACGTGCAGATCGCGAGATTCAAGGGACAGACGAGGATCAGGAGTACAGAAGGAAGAGGAAAGATGTGGACAGAAATTGGAGATAGAGTGAAATGGGTCGAGAGTTTTCAAGGGCTCAGAGAAGGATGACAGCAAGAAGAGAGACAGACGGAGCAGGAGGGACACTTGTTAAGGAAACTTACCCAAAACTTGCCGATAAGAGAAAAAAGATGGCTCGAAGTCCTAGCACCGTCTCTAGTAAGACTGCTTCAGGTTGTCTGATTCCCTAAGCGAAGCAACTCTTTTGATCAGAGTTCAGATACTGTGACGTTAGATGCTAACTTGTAAAAGGTTGATAGGTTTTAAATGCTTTCTGACCAGGAGAGAAGGGTACCCCAAGTTTTTTTTTTTTTTTTTAACCACCCTGTAGGACACTAAGATGCCTGCCCACTCCTGTGTGGTACACCGACAATCCGACTTTGCGCTATTATTTCAGTGTTTGATTGTTCTTTCACCTTCTCTGTTGTTTCTTCTCTCTCACCTTCCCAGAACCACCTGTGTCATCCTGCTAGTTCCTACCGGCGGTAAATACCTCTTTGACACGTGCTCACTGAGTTTGTTTTTAGCGGTTTCAAAAATTAAAATTTTGACAGTCTGAAGGCAACCATTTCTCCCCGAATGTGGAACAGATAGGAAGAAAGAGAAAACAGTGAGAGAGACCCAGGGAAGGAAGGCGGTACGAAGGATGATGGAAAGAAAGAGACCGGGTCCCGGCTCAGAGGCTCCAGTGGGCCTCTCGGTGAGCTGGGCCCCAACTCATCCCGCATAGGGAATGTGAGCCTCACCCAGGCCTGGGGATGACCCTCAGAGCGGCTGGTCCAGTCCATGGAAGACTACTGGGAGTCACAACCAAAGAAATTCTGTGAGTACTGCAGGTGCTTGATAGTGTACAATAGGCCTAGTGTTTACTTTCTTGAAAGAGGAAAGAATCATAAAGAAAATGTGTCAAGGAGGATATGTGAGATTAAACAGGAAAGCCTGGAGAAGGGAAAGGAAGAAGAAAAAGGATCAGAGGAGTTTGCTGCAGTGGAGGTAGCTGCCCTGCAGGGATACTAACAGGATTTGAAAAGGTTTGGCTCAGAGTCAGAAATTTCAGAGCCAAGCATATCGTTAGTGACCAGTGCTGTTCCATTCATCTCTGCATCAAAATCAGCAGGAAGACAAAGACCCTTCAAAGGGCAGATGGGCAGAATGAGTTATCTCTGAGGGTTACCATTTCTATCATGATCTTATCACAGGAGGACCTCAGTGGGAAAAACCTGAAGGATTTCAAGGAAACTTAAAAAAGCAGCAGTGAAGACTGGGTAGAAGGATTAAGTGAAGATGGTTATACATATTATTATAACCTTCAGGGGAATCCAGATGGGAAAATCCTGAAGATTTCATTCCACAGTCTGGTGATCTCTTATCTAGTAAAGTCAATTAAAAGTTTCTTGGTACCCTGGAAGAGTCCAAACTATCAGAGTCACATAGTTACTGATGGTGGAACAGGAAGCAAAAAAGGGAGAGGGGAAGGAAAGGTCTCTACAGCAATGTAAAAGCTAAAAATAGTTTAAGGAAGAAGCTAAAAATAAAGTTTAAAGAAGAAACTAAAAATAGTGATAAAGGTACTGAACCAGAAACAGAAAGAAAACAAATACCTAAAGGAAGAGTTCATCAGGTCCAAATGAAGGAAAATCCAAAACTCATTAAGAAAAAGAAAAAAAATATATATAGTGGATCAGTGGTAAATAATCTGCCTGCCAGTGCAGAAGACTGGGTTCGATTCCTGGTCTGGGAAGATCTCGTATGCTACAGAGCAGGTAAGCCCATGCACCGCAACTATAGAGGCTGTGCTCTAGAGCCCGGGAAACCTACTGAAGCCCACAGCCCTGGAGTCCATGCTCCACAACAGAAGTCACCTCAACGAGAAGCCCACGCACTGCAACTAGAAAGTAGGCTCTGTTCTCTGCAACTAGAGAAAAGCCTGTGCAGCAATGAAGACCCAGCACAGCCCAAATAAATACAATTAAAAATCAAACCCATATGGAGAATGGGAAGAAATTAAACAAGATGTTGAGTCCCATGAGGAAGCAGATTTGGAACTTCAAAGCGCTGAAAATATGTATCAACTTTGGAAGTTGATGTTGGTGGGGAACCCAAAGTGGTCTTCTGTAGTTTGTGCAAACTCATATCCACTGAGTCAGTGATGCCAGCCAACCATCTCATCCTCTATCGCCCCTTTCTCCTGCTCTCAATCTTACCCAGCCTCAGGGTCTTTTCCAGTGAGTCGGGTTTTTGCATCCGGTGGTCAAAGTATTGGAGCTTCAGCTTCAGCATGAATCCTTCCAGTTAATATTCAGGGTCCATTTCCTTTAGAATTGACTGGTTTGGTCTCCTTGCAGTCCTAGGGACTCTCAAAAATCTGTTACTGAAGAATGTGTGGTGGGTCCATCTCCTTACTGCTCAAAAGCCAATAAACAGGCCAGCTTGGTTGAAAGGAACGTTTGCTTCATATCAGATGCTGGCAACTGGGGGTGGAGGGTGTCAGACATCTGTCCAAAGGCGGACTCCCACCCTCACCCTCACCCCCAACAAGCAGGGGGCAAGAGCTTTTATAGACAGAGGAGGGGGGTGGCTACATGCAGAAATGGCACAGTCATTTCTAACTGCTGCTGCTGCTAAGTCGCTTCAGTCGTGTCCGACTCTGTGCGACCTCATGGACAGCAGCCCACCAGGCTCCCCCGTCCCTGGGATTCTCCAGGCAAGAACACTGGAGTGGATTGCCATTTCCTTCTCCAATGCATGAAAGTGAAAAGTGAAAGTGAAGTCGCTCAGTCGTGTCCGACTCTTAGCGACCCCATGAACTGCAGCCCACCAGGTTCCTCCGTCCATGGGATTTTCCAGGCAAGAGTACTGGAGTGGGGTGCCATTGCCTTCTCCGGTCACCTCTAACAGTCATCTTCAAATTGGTCATCAGTGGTCTGACCAACATGATCTTGGTTATTTTAGGTATAGTTAATCTTCAGTTCTAGGGTGCATTTGTTCCCATTTCTTTGCAGCCAGTTCTTGGAACTGTGGCAGCTCATATCATTGGTGTAGTCTGGTCATCATGTAGTTCTCCCACCTGGTGTTTTGATATCTATAAGACATCTCACAGGATATGGCTCAGAATATTATCTATAGCCCTTGAGAAAAAACTAGAGGTCCTTGACTATGCTTGCTGCTGCTGCTGCTAAGTCGCTTCAGTCGTGTTCGACTCTGTGCGACCCCATAGACGGCAGCCCACCAGGCTCCTCCGTCCCTGGGATTCTCCAGGCAAGAACACTGGAGTGGGTTGCCATTTCCTTCTCCAATGCATGAAAGTGAAAAGTGAAAGTGAAGTCACTCAGTCGTGTCCGACTTTTAGCGACCCCATGGACCACAGCCCACCAGGCTCCCCCATCCATGGGATTTTCCAGGCAAGAGTACTGGAGTGGGTCGCCATTGCCTTCTCCATGACTATGCTTAATGACTACATTATTATTATTTAGTCTCCTTTGTTTTGTTTCAGCATTTCTCTCATCTCTGATTAAACTTATTCTTTGACTAAAGTTTTCCACAGAAAAAAAGGCAGGCACAGGACTTGGTGGTGGTGGTGGTGATGGGGCAAGGACCATATCCTGCTCCGTTTCAAGTCTTCTCTCCCACACCAGAATTCGAAAGTATCGATTCTTCGTTGCTCAGCCTTCTTTATAGTCCTACGTTCACATCCATACATGAATACTGGAAAAAACATAGCTTTGACTATACGGATCTTTGTCAAATTTTAAACAGGCTTTTCACTCTCCTCTTTCACTTTCATCAAGAGGCTCTTTAGTTCCTCTTTGCTTTCTGTCATTACAGTAGTATCATTGGCATATCTGAAGTTATTAATATTTCTCCAGGCAATCTTGACTCCAACTTGTGATTTATCCAGCCTGGCATTTCACAGGTTACTAGCATACATATAAGAAAAGTAGATTATTAAAAATTTCATGAAAGAGGAAGGAAAAAAGAAAGTGATGGAAAGCAGACGGCAGAAAAGACAGGAGAAGGAAATTAATAGGCAAGAAAGTCACCCTTGGATAGACACGGCTTTGCGCTCCCCCGCTCGGACTTAGGTCTGGTCGGGCTCCTCATAGAACTACATTTCCCAGCAGGCCCTGGGCGACCGGACACAGCAGTAGGCGGGACCAACGCGGCCCCCTCCAATCCTGGTCGTCGCCCGGCAACCTCCGCCTCCGCCGCTAAAGATGAAGGTTGGGCTCGTCCGCCTCTGGAAAGCGGCGAATTAGGCAGGAGATGAGGAGGCTCTGCAGCCCCGCCGGCCCGTTTGAGGCAGCCGGCCCATGTCGCGGTCCGGAGGTGAGGGCCGTCGGCCGCGCGGAAGCCGGGGCTCCGTGGCAAGGGGCCGAGGCGCCCATACACTCAGCTCTCGTGGGGAGAAGGGAACGGACGCGCGGGAAAGGGGCCAATGGGAGTCTTAGGCGGCCCCGCCGCCTTCTGGGAAATGTAGTCTCGCGCCTCCCTCCACGGCGGGCTTGGGGACTTTGTAAGAGGGCGAGGGAGAGAATGTGTGCATATACGGAGGAGTGTAAAATTGTGGGTGAGGAGGCGAAGGCATCGATATGGAGAGAGAGGGATGGGCGCGTGACTTGTTCGGAATTCGGTGCCTTTTTCCTGGAAGCCTTCCCCGTGCCTACGCTTCTGTACCCCAGGTGCAACCTTTGGGTCCCTGGAAGTACTCTTCGTGGGTGCCATAGGCACTCCCCAAAACACAAAGACCTGTCAGGTACCTGTCCTTGTTTTTCACAAGTTTTCCTTCAAAAAACTTCTACTGTTTTGACCAGGTGCTACTTTCACATGGTTTGAAATGCAAAAGGGACAAACTGAGAAATGCAAAAGGGACAAAGCATCCCTTCAGGGTGCTTCATTTGATAAGTTAGCACATGACCATAGAATGCCACCAGAGTGCCAGGCTCTCCCGCTGGGGACTCAGCTGGAGTACTCTGTAGGCACAGCTCCTGCCCTGAGGCAGTGTGTGATGGATGCATGCTAAAGGTGGGGAGGGCTTCTCTGATCAGGTTACATTTGAGCAAAGGCCTGCAGAAGAGAGAATAAGCCCTGCCTATTAGAGGGAAGGGCGCCCTGCTGTGCACCAGAGCCACAGTAGCCAAGGCCCTGGGCTGGGGGTGCCCTTAGCCTGCCCTAAGGATGTGGTCATGAGTAAGCAAAGGAGAGAAGGAGGCTTAGAGGCCCTTGACACAGCTGGTGATGATTGTGGCTTTGACTCGGGGTGGGAGGCCTGGGAGGACCCTGAGCAGAGGCGCCATTGTTTTTTTGGTGGGGAGGGCAGCACTTCGCAACTTGTGGGGATCCTAGTTCTCCAGCCAGGGATCAAACCTGTGCCTCCTGAAGTGGAAGCGTGGAGTCTTAACCACTGGTCCGCCAGGTAATTCCGCCCTGACTTGTGTGGAGAAGTTGGCTGCTGTGTGGAGAACCACCTTCTCTGTCCCGACGTGCTCCACAGTGGTGGCATGATTTAAGGAAGTTCCCTTCTGTGTTAGTTTCCTGTCATGGCTGTACCATATTACTACAGACTTAGTTTCAAACAACACAAGTTTATTAAGAGGTTGGAGCTCTGAAATCTGCAGTATTCAGATTCAGGGCTAACATCAGGGTATTGGCAGGGCTGGTTCCTTCTGAAGCTCTAGTTTTCAGTGGTCACATTGCCTTTTCTTTTTTTTTTCTCACATTGTCTTCTGAGTGAGTGAAATTTTTTGCGTCCTCTTACACGGATCCCTGATTTGTGTAGGGCCCACTTGGATGACCCAGGATAATCTCTGCCTCTTAAGATTATTATCTTAATCACACCTGTCCCTTTTGCCTTGAAAGGTCATTTATTCATTGTTTCCTGGGATTAGAATGTGGATGTGTTTAGGAGGCATTATTCAGTTTCTCATACCAAGTGAGAAGCATGGAGATGCTTCTGCTCATCAGTGTTTGGGAGGTGGATCAGAATTTCTAGACTCTCTTCGCATTCCCTTATGGTTTCAAGAGTTTTGCTGGGGGAAGAGCAAAGTCACCTGACAGATGTTTTTGTTTTTTTGATGTGTTCAGCCTCTTCATTTATTTTTTAATTACTGGACAATTAAATATTGTGATGGCTTTTGCTGAACAGCAACATGAATTGGCCATAGGTATACATATGTCCCCTCCTTCTTGAATGCCCTCCCCATCACATCCCTCTAGGTTGTCACCAAGCACTGGCTTTGGGTTCCCTGTGTCTACATCAAACTCCCACTGGCTATCCATTTTATGTATGGTAATGTATATACTTTAGTGCTATTCTCTTAAATCATCCCACTCTCTCCTTCCTCCACTATGTCCAAAAGTCTGTTCTTTATGTCTGTGTCACCTTTGCTGCCCTCCAGCAGACCTTTTTGACCTCATAAACGAAAACTAAGTGAAATGCTTCTCTGGTTGCAAAGAATGCTCAGAAGTGTGTATGCAGTTTGGTTCGCATTAGGGAGAGAAGGGACTGGACCTGCCTTCAAGGCAGTGGGCCACAGGGCTGCGGGCTCTAGGTCATAACACGGGAGGGCCAGGTGCTGGTCTCGGCTCTCTCGGACTCACATTAACTCCCGTGTGTTCCCCTCTTCAGGCAGAGATGGAGTGGCAGGAGAGGCCCAGGGGCCACTGTGGCACGACGCTGGGTACCGCCGACGGGCAGAGGGAAGAGAGTGTGTTGAGATGCATGGCTCAGGGAGGCAGCCTGAAGCCCCCCCAGCCGCAGGGCTTGGGGAAGGCACCCCTCGGGGTTGGCCTCCGCCACAGTGCCAAGCGGGACCGGAAATCCATCACCCTGCATGTGAAGCTGGAGGTACTTCGGCGCTTTGAGGAGGGGGAGAAGCTGACACAGATTGCCCGGGCCCTGGGGCTGGCCACCTCCACGGTCGCCTCCATCCGTGTCAACAAGGACAGGATCCGGGCCAGCTCTCAGGCAGCCGCGCCCGTCTGCACCACGCAGCTCACGCGTTGCCGGGGTGCACTGATGGGCCACATGGAGCGCCTGCTGAGCCTGTGGATCGAGGAGCAGAAGCGGCAGAACCTGCCGGTCAGCACACTGCTCATCCAGGACCAGGCACGCCGGCTCTTCGCCCAGCTGCAGCACGAGCAGGGCGGCGGCAGCCGGGCCGAGACCTTTGGGGCCAGCAACGGCTGGTTTGCCCGGTTTAAGGTGCGCCACAACGTGCTGCTGACGGAGGAGCCCGCTGTGGCCGACGCCCAGGCTGCCGCTCGCTACCCGGCAGTGCTGCGCGCCATCCTGGAGGAGGGCTGCTACTCACCGCGGCAGGTCTTCAACGTGGACGAGACGGGCCTGTTCTGGAAGCGGCTCCCTGAGCGCATGCTTCTGGCGCTGGAGGGGACAGCTGGGCCCGGGCCCAAGGCCTCTAAGGACCACCTGACCCTGCTGCTCGGTGGCAATGCGGCTGGTGACTTCAAGCTGAAGCCCCTGCTGGTGTACCCCTCAGAGAACCCGCGTGCCCTCAGGGGCTGCTCCAAGGCCAGCCTGCCTGTGGTCTGGCGCTCCAACCGCAACGACTGGTTGACGCCTGTCATCTTCCAGGAGTGGTTTACTAGCTGCTTCTGCCCTGCTGTGGAAAGCTACTGTGCCAGCCATGGCCTCCCGCACCGTGCCCTGCTGCTGCTGGACAGTGCGCCCTGCCACCCTGCCCACTTGGGTGGCCTCTCAGCCCATGTGCGGGTCGAGTTCCTACCCAAGAACACGTCCACCCTGATCCAGCCCATGAACCAGGGTGTCATCACTGCTTTCAAGGCCCAGTATCTGCGCCGCACGCTCAGCCAGCTGGCCCAGGAGATGGGCGGTGCAGACCGGCCCTCCGTGTGGGAGTTCTGGCGCAGCTACACTGTCATGACTGCTGTGGACAACATCGCTGAGGCCTGGGCGGAGTTGCAGCCCGCTGCCATGAACAGTGCCTGGAGGAAGCTCTGGCCCGAGTGCGTGCTGGCTGGTGCTCCCGAGCCCAGCGCCGTGCCCCAGCTCCCCCGCAGCATCGAGACACTAGCCAGCCGCACAGGCCTGGGCGACGTGGCTGAGGCCGATGTTAGCCATCTGCTGCAGGCCCACGGGGAGCCCACGCCCACCCCCCTGGGCACGGACGGTGGGCACGCCCGTGGCCCTCAGCTGCCCTGCCAGTGTGGGAAGGGCCTGGCCTCTAGAAGACCGGAGTCGGAGGCCACAGGGGGTGCGGAGGCCGAGGACACACTTGTGGTTGCGTTGTGCTCAGAGCACCTGGCCCGGGCCTTGTCCCACTTCGCTGCTGGCCTGCAGGTCCTCTCAGAGAACGATCCCAACCGGGAGCGCAGCCTGTGGGTGGCCCGGGCTGTCCACTGTGCCCTTGCCCACCTCCGGGAGCTGCTCCGGGAAAGGAGGCGACAGGCTCGGGCTGCTGCAGGGCCTCCAGAGGCCCCCTGATGGTGGCAACAAAAGCGTCAGGAAGCCTGCACTCAGCCCAGGTGGGGCCCACAGAGGGTGGGTGAGTGGCCACGGCACAGACTCTGAAGGACAGACCTCTTTAAATGACCTGTGTGATTTGAGGCTTGGGCCTGATTGCAGATGTGCTTTGTCTGATGAGTTTTGTTTCTGGAGGGTAGACCCTGCCACGTCTGACTCATGGTTTTCGTACCTCATGCACGGCCAACTTTGTACAGTGGCACACAGAACACTAGGCTTGAGGGCAGTGTTTTCTGATTGGCAGATGAGCTGCGGGACCCAGGAGTGCCCATCCATGTCAGAGACACACCCTATAGAACAGCAGTTGCCAAGCACAGCCCACCAGAGCAGCCTTCCTTGTGGTGAGGGGCCATGGTTGAGACGAGCCTCTCCTGTTTGCCAGCCCTGACTGTCTGTGCCCTATTGTGACTTCCCACCAGTTCTGGATGGGGGTTTCCTACTGTTCTGGCTCACCTTCCATGTCATCCTCACCCCTTTGGGCTTCTATGACTTGTGTTGTCTGAGCCTGCACTGTGCCAGAGCCTATGGGCATGTGTGGCTTTTGATACCAGGCACCATTCCTTGCTTTGGAGATCTTTTCTTCCCTGGGTTTCTGTGCTGTGGTTATCTTGGCTTCCCTCTAGCCTCTGAGGCCGAACTTTTGTCACTCTGATGGTCTTCCAGATCTAGAGCTCTTTGTAAAAACTCAGTCATTCCTGGGGGTTCAGTGGCCTCAACGTTCAGCTTGTTGTTCTGTCCCCTTGTTGCTGTTCAGTCTCTGTTGTGTCTGACTCTTTGCAACCCCATGGGCTGCAGCACACCAGGCTTCTCTGTCCATCATCTCCTGGTGCTGTGCGTGCTAAGTCACTTCAGTCATGTCTGACTCTTTGCCAGCCTATGGATTATAGCCCACCGGCATCCTCTGTCCATGGGATTCTCCAGGCAAGAATACTGGAGTGGGTTGCTATGCCTTTATCTCCTGGAGTCTGCATAAAGTCATGTCCATTGATTCGGTGATGCCATCCAACCATCTCATCCTCTGTCACCCCCTTTCTCCTGCCTTCAGTCTGTCCCAGCATCAGTCATTTTCAAGTGTGTTGGCTCTTTGCATCAGATGGCCAAAGTATTGGAGCTTCAGCTTCGGCATCAGTCCTTCCAATGAATATTCAGGGTTGATTTTCTTTAGGATTGGCTGGTTTGATCTTGCAGTCCCAGGGACTCTCAAGAGTCTGTTCCAGCACCACAATTCGAAAGCATCAATTCTTGGGCACTCAGCCTTCTTTATGGTCCAACTCTCACATCGGAAAAGATGAAAAGATGATAATTTGACTAGATGGACATACGGACCTTTATCAGCAAAGTGATGTCTGACGTACACTGGGGTATCCGCCTGAGTCTGCAGACATACCATGTGGATTATCAACACAAAATCTGCAAGGGAAGGTGTTCTTGTACCCCAACTAGATGAGCCCCAGGTGGTGAGACATGGCTGTCTGGCCTCCTTTCAACACAGGTATCTGTGCCTGTGTGGGTGCACGTGCATGCTCACACACCTACTTGTACACACATGTGCACATGCACACGCAGACATACCAAGAGTGAAGTTGGGAGAGAGCATTCCTGTCACTCAGCTAGTACTTGCAGTGGTGGGCATGCTGTCAGCACATAAGAGCAGCCTGAGCCACGGCAGGGGTCCAGCCTTCCAGGGAGAAAGGTCAGATGTGGCCCCTGGCCTGCTTTCCTGGCAAGAGCAGCAAAAGGGATGGCAAGAAGAGAAGGCGCTTTGCTGAGGAGCCTGGTGACTGACTATATTAATAAATTACACAAATTATGGGCATTTGTAACATGTTGGGTGTGGGGAGACCAGGGTGGGAGAGATTGGTTTCGGAGCTGCCAGTCCAGAGGCGGTTACGTTCTGTGTGACAATGGCTACGATGGGTGACCGGGGAGGGACCCAAATCCAGCGGGACCGATAGGGGAGGTTTTCTGGGAGGTGGTGCCCAGCTTTTGGAAGCCGGTCATTTCAAAATGCCAGGCATCAGATAGGGACGTGTTGAGGCGGCCCAGCATTGTGTGGCTGGTAAACGCCTGTGGACGGGGAGGCAGAAGCAGCCCCGGTGGAGCCGGAGTGTGGCCCAGCAGCTGGAAGAGACAGGACCCAGTGCGAGGAGATGCCACATCCTAACGGAGGGAGGGGTAGAGACGCAGGTGAGGTCGTGAGGCAGGCCATGGTGGACAGGCCGCGCGCGCGTCGACCCATCGGCTGCTTTCCTCAGAACCAGGGACAGGACCGGACCTCAGCCCAAGAGCAGTGGAGCACCGGTCTCGGGGCCCTGAAGAACTTCATTCCCCAGCTGCCCCCTGGGAAATGTAGTATCCGCAGCTGGGCTGGGAGGGTCTTGTGACAAGCCAAGGACTACATTTCCCAGCGGGCCTCAGAGGCGGAGCGGGACTCGCGCCAATTCCACTTCCCGGCGCGGGAGGTTGTCATAGAGCTGCAGAAGCGTCGGGTTACCTCAACTCACCTCCGCTGGCTAACGTGCAGCGTCGTGGGGAGGTGGCTGGGGGCTCGGGAGAGGGGGCGAGGGGCGGGGTGGGAACAAGGCTTCGGAAATAGTCCGTGGAGCAGCCAGAAAACTCCTGGTCCTGGGACCCCAGGGTGTTTGGTCGTCTTTTCTGCACGGTGGCGTTGTTCCACGCCAGCCGGCGTAGCTCCCGAGGGCAGTGAGTCCGCGGGAGACAGCAGGCGCGTGGGGGAAAAGCCCGAGGCAGGGTATGCAGCTGGCCAGAGGGCGCGGGACAAGAGGGCGGAGGAGCACCACCCGCTCCCTGAGTCCCTCAGCGATTTCCTCGGATCGGCGGCGCGGGGGCTGCTGGGACATGGAGTCCGGTGGGACTGGGCCTGTCCCGGAAGCGAGTCGCGGGCCGGAAGTGATCCGCGAGGAGCTGGGCTTTCGCCGCGCTTCAGGGTCAGTTCTTGTGCATCCGCGGTGGTCGCTTTCTTGGCGGAGTTTCTGGGCCTCCGGCCGGCGGTTCCCAGTTCTGTGGACACACTGGGTCAGCTTTTCCGCCTAGCTCCCCCTAAACGCACCTCTCCTGAGAAGTCTTCCTGGATTTCTGCAGCTCAGGGCACCTCCCTGCTGCCGCTGCACCTGCGCGCGTGCCCCCCTGAGGTGAGAGTGCAGGCGGGTCTAGGCAGGGTACTCGGGGGTCAGAACCCGGGTGTTTGGGCGTTGTTGGACTGAGCGGCCTGGCTCAGGGGATCCCTGACAAACCCTGTTAAAGCCATGCGTTGGCACGGAAAATGATCTATGTTCTTAAGTTACAGTGGTAGCAAATGACCGGTGGAAAGATAGAAATTCAGATGCTTTGCAGACGTTACAAAAGGAAAAGCAGATGTCTTCCTCCAATTCCTTTCCCCAGAGTTGCCAGCTGAGGAATTGCTGGTTTTCAGGATCTTTTGGTGAACACTTACAGCAGTAGCTTCTGTTTGCTGTTTGGAAATTTTACCATTCAACAGGACTGGGCCCCAGAGGAGCCTAAGGTGAAGGAAGGAAGGCCCTCAGGGTAGGCGCCCGCTCTTGCTCTGCCTGTGTGGCTGCTCTCATTGTCCCCAGCTGCCGTGTCGTACACTTCTCCTTTCTGTCGCTCCTTCCAGTGCCCCGCAGACTGCATCCTGCACTTGTGCACTTGGTCCCTGGGTTGGGGCCCTCCCTGGTCACTGGGCCTCCGCTAGTTCCCGCTAACACCTCTGCCTGGCTGCTGACCGGGTTTTCTGTCACTGAGACACTGGACATGTCCACGCTCCCTCCCCAGGAGCAGCCCTCCTCCTTGGCCCAGTCTGGCCTGAACTCCTGAAGGCTTCTCTCCAGGACCCTCTCCCTCACTGTCCTAACCAGGTTCTCAGTACAAGGTGTCCTCCACCAGCTGCCCAGGTGGCCGGGTTTGGGGATGCTCTCCCTCACGGCAAGTGGCCTTGCAGGGTGTAAGTGGGTGGAGGGGTGTGGGTGGTCCACAGCCCTGATTGGGTGTGTGTGTGTGTCCCAGGAAGACGGTGCGTGTGGCTGAGTGAAGACGGGGAGGCCAGCTTCCCCACGCCTCACCATGGCAGCTGACCCGGCACCCTTCGGTCAGGAGGAGCTCGTGATCATCAAGGTGGAGGAGGACGAGGACGTCCCGTGGGATCCGGAACCGTTCTCCAAGCCTCAGCCCCACACCCCCCTGCCTGCTCTCGGTTGGGACCCCCGGCTGTGCTTCCGCAGCTTCCGCTATGAGGAGGCCGCGGGGCCCCGCGAGGCGCTGGTCCAGCTCCGGGAGCTCTGCCGCCAGTGGCTGAGGCCCGAGGTGCACTCCAAGGAGCAGATGCTGGAGCTGCTGGTGCTGGAGCAGTTCCTGGGCGTGCTGCCCCCCGACACCCGGGTCTGGGTGGAGTCCCAGTGCCCCGAGAGCGGCGAGGAGGCTGTGGCGCTCGTGGAGGACCTCGCTCAGATGTTTCAGGAGACTGGTGAGCCCCAGGGACTGGGCTTGGGGCAGGGGAATGTGCAGGGGGACCCAGCCCATGACTGTAGGTCCTGAGTGCCTGCTCACTGTGCCCCGGCCCTCTGTGTCCTCATTGCTGGGAAGAAGGCTCAGAAGCCATGACCTGTTTGAAGACTTTCCTAGCCTGTGAGCCTCCCAGAGGTGCGAGCCTGCAGTTGCCGTGGCATTTCCCCCTCTGAGGGTACTCTGAGCCTTCTTTTTCTTTTTCTTCCTGGAAAATTCACTGAGTGCATGGCATGTGCAAGCCCTGTGGGTCCAGTGGGGAGGGGAGAGAGCAAGGTCCTTGGCCTGGTGGAGTCCCGTCTGGTTTGAGAGTTGGATGATGAGACCCTCCAGTCACAAGTAGGGTGTCCTCGTTTTTCTGGAGGGAGTGGGGAAAGCCCGGCCAAGGGTGGCTTTGCGGTTCGTGCTGTACAATGTCTTCACCTTGGTCTGGATGTGCACTTACACACCTGAGGAGGTGACAGCCACGCAGCAGGCAGGAGACATGGCTGGTGACAGCCATCAGGTCCCCGTGGCCTTTGTGTACTCGTTCACTCAGTGTCTGTGCAGCTCCTTTGCCTGCTTGGCCCCTTGTATCAAGGGGTGGAAACCATAGCACTTCAAAAAACAAACAAAAACCCATCTTTAGTAAGCTGTAACACACATGTCAAAAAATCGTCTAGTTCATGGGTTTTAGTACATTCACGAGGGTGTACAGCCACCACCCGTGTCTAACACCATAGTGTAATCACCTTCAAATGAACTCTGTGCCCAGCAGCAGTCACTCCTCGTTCTGCCCTCTCCCAGTGCCTTGGCAGCCGCTAACGTGCTTGGTGTCTCTGTGTATTTTCTTACTCTGGATGTCTTAGTAAGTGGAGTCATACAGTATGTGGCTTAGAGGATGGGCTTCTTTCATTGAGCGTAATGTTTTCAGCGTTCATGGTATAGTATGTCAGTATCTCATTCGTTCTTATGCCTTGTCATATCCAATTGTATGGTTATAGCACAGTCTGTTTTTGTTTTAAGTGTTAATGGATGTTTGGGTTGTTGGTACCTTTTGGCTATTAGGGTTAATGCTCATGTGAACTTATGTATACTTTGTTTGTGCAGACAGATGTTTTTATTCAGGGTCCCCAAGACCACCCCTTAGGCTTCGTGATTTGCTAGGAGCTGCAGGAATCGACAAGACTGTTATAGTCTTGGTTGTCGTTTATTACAGTGAAAGGATGCACATTAAAGTCAGCAATGGGAACAGGTGCCCAGTCTGTGAGACACCAGGCATGAGATTCCAGAGTCCTGTCCTGTGGGAGCTGTGTGGGTCATGCTTAGTTCCCCAGGCAGTGATGTGCAGCAGCATGCCTGGGGTGCTGTCCCCCGGGGGTCTTGCCTGATGTTACCAGGCAGAATCTTCCAAGGGCTTTGAGGTCCCCTACTGGGAGCAGATCAAGGGCCAGACTTTTGCCGGGAGTGTGCAGGGCTTGGACAGCTCAGGCCTGCTGACACAGCTCTTTACCGACTACCCAGCTGTAGCCGAAGGAAGCATCTGATGACTGTTTCTTTGGCATTTCAGTGACTTGGGTTTCAAAGGCCTTGGGTGTGCTCTCGAGGTCACACGTGTGCGGGTCAGAAGGGGCTGCCACCCTCTGTGAGTCTGAGGGCAGCGAGGTCTCATCCAACTTTGAGTCCCCGGCCAGTGTCCAGCTGCACATTGACCTCTGGGTGTCCGACCCCTGTGTCCGCGGGGCGGGGCTGCAGACACTAACACTCCCCTTCCCCCTCAGCCCTGGTCCAGGCCCCTCCTGAGGACCAACAGCCTGGAGACCTCGCAGAGCCAGCCAAGCCCTTCTCGGATGGAGCTCAGGTGAGCTGTGAGTCCTCCACAGTCAGAGATGCCATATCCTGCTGAACTCTGCCCCCCACCCTTCTTCACCCCAGCCCTGGAAAGGTCACCGTAAGCAGCTATGCCCAGCACCCCCTGGCCCCCCACCCCTGGTCCCTCACCCTTGGGTTGGCCCCTGCCTGGCACCCTGGTCCAGGCTCACACCATCATATACAGAGTTCAGTAAGTCCCTTGTATGTGAATTTGCCCGTTGCACACTTTTAAAGATGTGAACATGTGTTTGCATGTCCCGTCACGTAAGTTAGTTCATGTGTCTGGGGTACATTGTCACATGTGTGCAGCCTCTACATGGGGTTGTGTGTTTTGTGTACTTCACAGTACAGTAGTACAGTATCTTTATTTCAAGCCCAGGATGTCTGGAAGCAAGCGTAAGAGCAGCGGTGATGTAGCTGGTACTGCTAAGAAGCGCCATGCGATAACGATGGAAACGAAAGTGAAGATAATTGAGAGAGTGGAGCGAGGCGAGAAGATGACAGACGTAGCTCGTTCGTTTAACTTGAACCGTTCAACCATTGGCACGATCGTCAAGAACAAGGACAAGATCCTGGAACACGTGAAGTCTGCTGTGTCGATGATGTCGACGATCATATCCAAGCGGCGTGGGAAAGCGATGGAGGAGATGGAGAAACTTCTCAGTGTGTGGTTGCAGGACCAGCATCAGCGTCGAGCCCCGCTCAACATAATGCTGATTCAAGAGAAAGCTAAAAGCCTGTATGAAGACCTGAAGAAGAAATACGGCGAAGAATCAGACGGCCCATCTTTTAATGCCAGCTGTGGTTGGTTTTATCGGTTCAAGGCCAGAGCCAATCTTCACAGTGTAAAAGTAAGTGACGAGGCAGTGAGTGCAGATGTGGCTGCTGCCCGGGAATTTCCTGAGATCCTTCGAGAAATTATTGATGAAGGGGCATATTTACCAGAGCAGGTTTTTAATGTGGATGAGACAGGACTGTACTGGAAGAGAATGCCAGACCGAAGTTACATCAGTAAGGAGGAAAAGTTGATGCCAGGTTATAAAGCAGCAAAGGACAGGCTGACTCTGCTGTTTGGTGGCAATGCTTCTGGAGATATGAAGCTGAAGCCTCTCTTGGTTTACCATTCAGAGAGCCCAAAAGCCCTTAGAAATATAGCCAAGGGCTCTCTTCCTGTTGTGTGGAAGAGTAACCCCAAAGCCTGGGTTACACAGGCCATTTTCCAGGACTGGTTTTTCCACCACTTTATTCCGGAGGTAGAGATATACTGCTTGGAGAAGGACATCCCATTCAACATTCTTTTGTTGCTTGACAGTGCTCCAGGCCACCCCCTGTTCATGGACGATTTTCATCCCAACGTCAAAGTAGTGCGTCTCCCACCGGATACTGCACCCCTTATCCAACCCATGGACCAGGGAGTTATATCAACTTTCAAGAAATATTATTTACGTCACACTTTTCGTCAGGCAGTAAAGGCGAGTGATGAGTCAGGAACAACCTTGCGACAATTTTGGAAGGACTATAACATCTACAAAGCCATAAAAAACATTGATTTTGCTTGGCGTGAGGTTACAGCCGGCACCATGAATGGTGTATGGAAGAACCTTTGCCCGCAGTTTGTTCATGATTTTCGTGAATTCGAGAAGGTGGATGAGGAGTCCAGAGAGGTCTTCAGCAACTTAGTGACCCTCAGTGAGAAGCTGGAGCTGGATCTGCAGGAGGATGACTTCATTGAACTCCTTGCCATGCAACACGAGGAGCTCACAAATGAAGACCTGATGGAACTTGAGGCCCAGAGAAAGGACGAAGAGAGACAGGAGGAGGAAGAACGAGGTGAAGAGCTGAAGAGATTCACCATGCAGGACATGGCCAGGGGGTTCGCTCTGTTTGAGGAGGCACTGTTCGTTTTTGAGGCCCAGGACCCAAATGTAGAACGGTACACGAAGGTTGAGGCAGCCGTTCAGAACGCAATCCAGTGCTACCGTGTCGTCTATGATGAGAAGAAAAGAGCCACTGCCCAGACATCCCTGGATCGGCTTTTAAAGAGGGAGATGGAATTGAATCCAGCAAGGAGCCAGAACCTGTGCCTCGAAGTCAGGCCTGAGTGACGTCACAGCCCACCTGCCGTCTCCGTTGCTGACGGTCCTTCTCTCTGCCAGCTCCCCCTCCTCGCCCAGCTCCACCAGTAACTTCTTGCCTGTTCACTCCATGCCAGTCCCTCTAATCAGGTGTTGTGCTATACTCCTATACTTTCTAAGGTATTATACTGTAAGATTAAAGATGCTTTCTTTATTTTATGTGTTTCTTATGTATTATTTATGTGAAAAGTATTATAAACCTATTATAGTACTCTGTAGCCAATACTACATACAGTACTATTATAGTATTATGTAACCAGTACTGTATACAGTGCTATGCAGTACTGTGTAGCCAGTATTATATTCAGTACTATCACAGTACTATGTAGGCAGTACTATATACAGTACTATCACAGTACTATGTAGGCAGTACTATATCAGTACTATCACAGTACTGTGTAGCCAGTATTATATTCAGTACTATCACAGTACTGTGTAGCCAGTATTATATTCAGTACTATCACAGTACTATGTAGGCAGTACTATATCAGTACTATCACAGTACTGTGTAGCCAGTACTATATACAGTACTATGGCAGTACTATGTATCCAGTACTATATACAGTACTATGGCAGTGCTATGTAGCCAGCACTATATACAGTGCTATTGTAGTATTATGTAGCCGTACTAAATACAGTACTGTTGCAGTACTACGTAGCCAGTTGTGTTAGTTAGGTCCCTAGGCTAACTTTGTTGGACCTACAGATGTGCTTTTGGAATAGAACTTGTTCTTATGTAGGGGACTTACTATATTAGCAGTTTTTGTTGGACAAAGATAGAAATACAGTGCTGATTATTTACGTCTTCCGATTTTAAAGAAAAATGTAAAATGTAGGTGCATTCTATAGTAATTCAGACCTCAGCAGAAGTGTATAAAGTTTATGCCTCACACTCAGTCTGCCTCCCTGGAGATGGTCACTGTCACCCACTGTGTGTCCTTCGTCCCTCATGTACACACGGGCAGTGCACACATGGATGTGTGCGTGAATGTGGGCCACATAGATGTTTCAAAAAAAAGCCCCATCCACACTCTGCAGCCCACTGCTGTCACTTCATTCGTGCCGGGCTCCCCTCCAGTGGTGCAGGCAGCCCCAGCCTTTAGTGGCTCTGTTGGAGTCGTCTGCCCAGGCTGATGGGGCATGAGGGCTGCTGTTCGCCTGTCATTCTGAGACACACACCATTATCTTGGCTCTGCCTTCTTGGGCTCTTCTTCACTCCGGGTCTGCCTGTCCTCTGGATGGGACCAGAACATCTCTCTCTGTCAGGGGCTCCTGTATGTTTGTGATCCTGGTGGGTAACCCAGGGTCTGCCCCATGATGAGAGGAACCTGTTCACACGCAGGAAGGAGAGCAGACCAGCCCAGGAGCGTGGCCTGATGAGGGGGGAGAGGGGAACCCACCCCGGCCCTCCCCACTGCTGACTGCCATTCCTGGGTGTTCCTGAGACACTGCCGGGCCTGGGAGCATCTGCAGCGGCCTTGCCAGACCTGCCCGAGTTGGACTCAGTTGGTGTCCTGCCGGCAACTCTGAGACCAATTGGGGTGCTCCCGGGTCAGGCTCCCATCACCCGTCCTGACTGCGGGGCTGCCTCTGAGCGCTGGGCTGTGGAAGGACGCAGGGCCTGCAGTACGCCGTCTGGGCAGCTTTCCTCTGCACAAGCATTTCCTCCATAGAAACAAACACAGGATGTCCATGGTGGTACAGGGGCTAGGACTCCGCTCTTCCACAGCGGGGAGCTCGGGTTCCACCTTGGTTGGGGAAACTAAGATCCCACATGCCCTGTGGCATGGCCCCAAAATAAGTGAATTAAAAAAAAAACCCCACAACACACCCAGAAACAAAATCCCTGAGTCCTGACACCCTTAG
This sequence comes from Bos indicus, assembly GCF_029378745.1. NCBI lineage: Eukaryota > Metazoa > Chordata > Mammalia > Artiodactyla > Bovidae > Bos > Bos indicus. The sequence continues at coordinate 66,829,755 of NC_091777.1, forward strand.
CGACACGGCTCACGTCTGGTAAGTCAGGGCCCCGATGTGGCAGCCGCCGCCGGCTGGCTGGCTCTTCTTCTTTGCCTGGCCACTGCCAAACGGGGAGCTGGGGTCGTGCACCGTGGCTGCCGTCCCTGGGGCCAAGCTCTGACCTCTGGTAATTTCTGTGGTTGGTCTGACATCAGTTTGCGGTGTGTCCTGCCACCCTGGAGGCTTCACTGAGGCCTGCGAGTACTGGGAGCCCGGGCAGGTGGCAGTGGGTTTTTGGTGAAGTTTCTGTGGTCCGTTGGGCAATAATCCATCCAGTGAGCAGCGAGCTCCGGCCAGATATGGCCTGAAATCCCCCACCTAGAGCGAGACTCCAGCTGGTGACCTCTGATGGTTTCCCCCAGGCCTGTGGGCACTTAGCACCAGTAAATGCCGTCACCCGTTTTGCAGTGGGCCGGGGCAGGGGCGGCAGCGGTCCTGAAATCGGCAGCCACAAGGTGGGAGCAGAAATATGCTGGAGAGAGCGGTGTGGGCCTGAAGCCCGCCCTGGAGAGGCCGCCGCGTGCGCGCCAGCGCCAGAGCGCGAAGCGGGACTGCAAGGCCATTGACCTGCAGGTGAAACTCGAGGTGCTGCGGCTCTTGGAGCCGGAGAGAAGCTCAGCGGGATCAGGAGGACTCAAGGGCTGTCCGCCACCCCCGTGGCTACTATCCGCGACAAGGACAAGATCCGAGCGAGTTCGCAAGCATCCACGCCGCGCGCCACCGCCAGGCTGACGCACAGCCGCAGCCTGGTGATGGAGATCATGGAGCGGCTGCTGAGCGTGCGGATCGAGGACCCGAGGAGGTGCGCGGCGCCCGGCAGCGCGGTGCTGGGCCAGGAGAAGGCCCGCAGCCTGCTCGCGGAGCTCAAGCGGGCGCAAGGCGCGGGGCTGGGCCTGAGACCGTCGAGACCAGCTGCGGCTGGTTCGCGCGCTTAAAGGCGCTGCTCTGACTGCGCGCAGGTGCCCGGCGCCGCTGCAGAGACTGATCCCGGACGGCGGCGACGCGGCCCGGCAGGTGTTCCGTGGGGGAGGAGACCCGGTTGTTCTGGAGGCGGCTGCCCAGCAGGACGGGCCCTTCCGCGGCGGAGACGCCGGACCCTGGGCTCACAGGCGCCCGCGATCTCCTGACCCTGCCGCTGCTGGTGTTTCTCGCGGAGAACCCGGGTGCGCTCAGGGGGCTTCTCCAAGCCCAACATGCCCGCGCTGTGGCGCTCGCACAGGGGGCCCGGGTCACCAGGAGCTTCTTCCAGGAGCGGCTCGGGGACTTGTCCTGCCCCGGTGGAGAGGTACTGCGCCACGCACGCGCCCCCGTTCAAAGCGCTGCTCGTTCTGGACCGCGCTCCCCGCCGCCCTGGCAACCTGGACGACCTCTCCGACGACGTGCGAGTGGAGGACCTGCCCACGGATGCCCCAGCCTTCAGCCAGCCAGCCACCCACCCACGGCTTGCTCGCCACGTTCAAGGCCTGCTCTCTGCGGAGGGTCTTCCGTGCCCCGCGGGCGAGGGCCAGGGGCGCAGAGCCGTCCAGCGAGGAGCTGGCGGGGCTGGAGCGGCAGCGGCAGCCGGGGGAGGGCGAGGACAGCTCTCCGGGCACCTGATCAAGGCCCGAGCACAGGTGGACTCTGGTCTGCGGGGCATCGGGGACAACGACCCCCAGGCAGAGCACAGCCCCAGCGTCTGCCCGGCCCTGAACGACGTCCTGTGTGCACACTTGCCTGCCTGAGTGTTTGTATTTATTTCCTTATTATTTCTCTCTTCCCTGTGGTTGGATGTGTCTCTCACATCTTCAATCTGAGTTACACTGCAGCATTTTCAGGAAATCATGTCCTTCCCTGCGTCATTTCTAAAAGTGTTTCTTAAAGGTACAATTTTCAGAAAATGAGGCAACAGGGACGATCTTCCGTCAATGTTTACGGTCCCAGCTGTCTCGTCACCGCCCCTGGGTCACAGAGGGGCTTGGCGTGGTACGTGGACCTTGAAGGGCACGCAGACCTGGTGCTTCCCTTGTGTCAGCGCCGTGAGAGCCTTCGCTGGGCCCTCGGGCAGCGGAGATGCCGCCTCCTCTGTCCAGGGAGCGCCCGGAGCCTGGGCTTCCAGTGGGGGGATTCAGACTCAGGTCACCTCGCCCTTATTTGCTGAGGTTAGACGTCCTGAAATCCCATGGCTTCCAATGCCCTGGAAGAAATAGTCCCAAACGAGGAGCGATTGCCCTTTCCTCCACAATTCCCACAAACCACTCTCTCGTCCAGAAACAGGGACTGGGGTCTGTCCTCACCT